>NC_142165.1:108614849-109267462 GCF_029865625.1 Vigna umbellata
TTGTTTTTGAATCAAATGACATTCATCCCAAAACAAAATAATAAAACCTTAATTGAATATTATGGTGAGTTGGTTGAGACTTTTAAGGAATTGGGTAACAAAATAGTCATGAAACATCCTTCTAATGTAAAGTCATATAAGAAGTCAATTGAAAGAATAAATATGAATATATTTATAGTTGGACCGAATAATAATTTCAGGCAAGTTTGTGGAGAAATCTTGAAAAAAAAAAGTGACGTCTGATTTTAAAAAAAAATTATGCTTTAATCTAGAGAGAGACTCCAACAAAAAGATATGATTTCTAATTTCACTACACAAAGAAGAAAGCAAAATAATCAAAAGGTTCTTAAAATAGTAAATACAATGTACTTATGCAATAAGGATGGGTTAGAAACGATGTTGTGAAATCATATCATACCTCCTGTGGTAAGGTCAATCGGACATAAAAATAGAACTTAAAAAAGGAAATTCAACAACTATGGTAACTACTAATGAGAAAGAGGATGACACAAATATGATGTTTGCTACAACTCCAGCTAGTGACAATTCCAATAACAATGTCTCAATAAACACATCCATTATTTTGAATAATGCAAGGAGAATTGACTCTGCATGTTCTGTTCTGATATGACTTTTGATGCTAGACAAATTAAAAATCTTAAACATTTCTCACAAAGAAATATTTTCACAGCATACAGTAAATCCAATATAATTAATTGGAAAAAAATATCTTTATTTCAAACAATTTGAATTTTGATATTGTCTCAGTTATTCGTTATCTAAAATATAATATATTGTTAGTTACTAAAATAGCTGAACTTTTCTTATGTGTTGCAAATTTTGGATATGATTATTGTATTTTTAAGGACATTCAAACGAGGAAGACAACAATAACAATTGTAGTATCAGACAAAGAAGATTGTATTATTTGGATTTGATATAAAAAGATTCAAAGAAACTTAGTTAAGTGTTAGTGACAAAAAGATTAAGAAAAGACGAGGATATTTGGTTATAACATAAGTGTTTAGGGACATGCATGTTATATATTATCATGAATTTTGCAATCTAGCTCAAACAAGAGAAGTATACAATATCTTTCACTGAAGAAGAAGAAATATCACCGAAGCACTTCTATCTCCATTAAATCGTTGTATGCTCGGTAACCATTGCTATAAGTGTCACAACCGGGATCGCGACGGGACGGCGAGTCGAAAAACAAACGGGTTTGAGAAAAAGGTTTTGAGAGTCGCCACCATAATTTATTATGAAAAAACTATAGAAAATCATAAAATAAGACATGGTCTACGAAAAAAATTTTCAGGTTCAAGAATCGGTTACGCGTAAGGAAGGTATTAGCACCTTATCACGCCTGTCCAAAGGCAGTATTTTTAATTAAATGTATAATTTATTGGTAATGACAAGATATTTTTTGAGCCGATAGCTTTTAACAGTAAAGGCAGTGGAGTAATGAGTAAAGAAATGAACATAGATAGATAAATATTGTATTGGTTACATATTGGGCTTCCCCACAGGCCGCATCTGGATAAGAATTAGTTTGGTTTGATTTTTGAAGATTAGCATAGTGGTGGTTTTCGGCCCCCATTATCGTACTGGTTGTAGGGCTGTCCAAACATGTCTAATAATTCCGAGTCCCACCTTTTGGTTCCTGGGGCTTCATTTACATTATTGGTCTCTGCATCTACATCCAACACAACCATGTGTGGGTAGTAGCAAACAACTTACAAGGTTCCAAAGTCATGTTCTAGGTTCCCACTGGACTTATGTTATGTGCGAACTACTATGTCACATAAATAATGTAGTTGTGCAGGCAGAATTCAAAGACAGTGATTGCATTACAATTGACCATGGCGCTGTTTCCCTTCTCAAGCAAGGCTCTTTCAGCTCTCTCACAAGACTGTTTTTGAAAAGATAGATAAAAAAAATCAGTGGCATAAAAAGAGTTACTTTGAAGACGAACATTGAGAATTGCTGAACCAAAAAATAAAACATTGAAGACTGTGCAAGTTTGAAGCATGAAAAGCAAAAGTGGATCTCCTTTTAAGTATTATTCGGTGTATTGTCTTTAAGTGGACGATCTTGACTTGATGAAAGTCATGATCCTTATACACATCCCGTTCCTGGTAGGAATAATAATTAAACATCATATTCAAAATTCTTTCCCCCTATCCCGGCCTGTTCTATTTTCTTTTGTTGATGTATGTGCAATGATTGGATTGGAGAAAAGCACTTGGATGATCTGCTTTCTAATAAATGGTTTTTGTAATTTTACTAGGCATTTTAAGGCAGGATCAGTTGTCAATATGCCTCATGTTGGAAACAGGACAACCTGGATTCACAGATCAATACAAAATCACAGTTTATCTAATCAAGCATGATGCAAGTTGGACCGTCTTCATGCTACCCTATACCATTTTCTATTTTCAATTCACAGTTGGCACATGTTACATAAAATTCTGTTCCTTTTTAAAACTGTTCCTGTTCTTTTGTTATACTAAACTTTCCTGGTATGCTACTTCTAACAAAGCTTACATTAAAATGAATTGGAATAAACATAACCACTCGTATGTTTATTTATATTTGATAAGGTGGATGTAATAATGAATGTAATGAAATCGTAGAAGGCGTATCTGAATGGATAATTTTCTTGCTTTCATTATACCTTTGGTGTCTATTTTAAAACAGCGTAACGTTGTTGTCACTTTGTTGAATGTCTGAAAAAGGAGCACTACTCGGCGCCCACTTCAGTCTTTAACTGCTCCACAAACTAGAGCATGTGGAATTCAACACAAGTCTGATCACATATCAGAAACATACGTGGCTCAGTATATAATATAAAAGAATAATTATTTGACACGATTATTCATTTGACACTCAAATTATACGCTGTAGATTCCAATAATAGTTCTATTCAATCAATCACATTACATCATTTTACAAATTAATGACATGATACTATGTTGCAGGAAAAAGTTTTTGGTGAAATAGGATGGGAAGTTAGTTGTTGCTACTGCACCTAACGTTACGCTTAGGACAATCCCAAATACCGTGCCAAAGACTTCACTGGGACCGCTTCTGCTTGCCTTGCTGTTTGAAATGCAATCCAGCTCTATCAACTATCATCACACACGTGACTGGGGCCTCACATTCCAAAGTGGTAGGGATTCTCCATTCAGATACACAGAATAAGCAACAATCAAATACACCGTAGTTCTTTGAACCGGTATAAAAGGTGAAAACTTTGATTATATTTATATCGGTTTCCAGAATTGACACAGAAAGTTTTTTTTTTAACACCATACAATATACGGTTCAAACGATCAAGTGTCACTGTGTCTTTCTTGCTGCAAATTCCCTAGTTAAACCGTGCATGGTATTTGAATCTTGTTATTATTTGATGTGCTATATGAAATACATTTATATAACTCTTTATATGCGGATGAATTTCTTGTATTTTTATTTTGGAATGTTTTTCTCCCCTCACAAAAGCCACCAACACTCCATGTGCATCATATTTTCTACCCTTGTTCTTGCTGCTTTTTTGGAAGAAAAGAATCTATCTTTTATCTAGAGAGAGGGTTATTGCTCTAATCATGTAAGGTTCTTCTGGCACTGCATGTGCAGCAATCACCTCTGCCCACTTCATATTATTTTGCGTTCTCAACCTCTCTTTAAACCACTCATATCATCACATCACACCACACAACACAACAAAACCCTCTCCCTTTTACATATAACACATGTATAAATATATATAATGCACGCGCCTTTCAGTTTACCAAGTGTTTTGCTGTGGTAAAGAATTCAACTTCTGTTGGCAATCGATACCATCATTCCAGCCACGATGAGCAGCAGCCCTGCACCTTGCAGCCGATCCTGGTGAATACCAAACTAAACCTTATATTTGTTCGTGTTTGAAACATAATGCAGTGACCCTTTTGTTCATTCAATCTTGTTATGACTTATCTGTGTTGATGAAATTAAGATTCTCTGCCACCATGATTTTGTTAAAGGTCTATTAGCGAGGACTCCCTAAGAAGGTATGTGCAGTTTGCAAGTGAAAGCTGTATACAAGAGTTGTTGGCAGCTTCAGACACAAACAGAGGAAAGGACAGTGACGGATGGAAGATTCTAACTCTTGACAACGGAGTGGAGATATCAAAACGCAGGTCAGGCTCACTCCACACGTTTCGCAGCCGTTGGATTCTTAGATCTGTCTCTCCCCAACAGTTCATCACAGTGGCCAATGCCATTGATGCTGCAAAGGTGAATGTCAAGTTTCTCATAAAATGACAGAAAATAAAGTGACATTTTTTGAGGAAAAATGAAAACAGAAAAAAAGGTATACCTTAAACAGGAGAGTTAAAGAGGATTAGATTCCCATCCAGCATGTTGAAAAGAAAACTTTTGTCTCTAGCACTGTCCTTCATCCTATCTTTATTTTTTAGTCTGTGGCTGACATCCATAGGAATGACAAAAAAATGCACGATTCCTTGTCTTTTACTTTCTTCTTTATTCCTCCTCTTTGTACATGTGAACATAGCTTGTTCCTTGTCGTGGGGGTTCAATTTGATTAAGGAAGAATAGTTATTTCCTGGTTACATTCTGATCTTGGTTTTTGATTATTTTATTAAGCCAGCAATGGGACTCTGATCTGGTGGAAGCCAGGTACATAAAAGATCTTGAAGACAACCTCAGCATAATTCGTCTCAGGTTTGGAGATAACTCGAAGCCTCTCTTCCGGAACAGGGAGTTCATTGTCTATGAACGCCGTGAAACCATGGAAGATGGCACCTTGGTTAGTACTAAAATTCCAACCATCAAAACTTTTACAACGTTGCTGAGCACAAATGTAGCTTTTGTCTTTGAAACCATTGAAGAAAATGTTAACGGGGTGTTATAGGTGGTAGCGGTTGCTTCACTGCCAAAGGAAATAGCTGCAGGATTGCATCCGAAGCAAAGTAATGCGATCAGAGGATTGTTGCTTCAGTCAGGTTGGGTGGTAGAGAAGCTTGAAGATGATTCATGTGTGGTCACTTATGTTGTTCAGGTAACTAACAATCATAGAATAAAAATGTTGTCTGCATTATTCATTCCTCGTTGTAACATGTTTTCTTTGTTTTGTTTTGTTTTCAGTTGGATCCTGCAGGGTGGCTACCGAAGTGCTTTGTCAATCGATTTAACACAAAACTAGTTATGATCATTGAAGACCTTAAAAAATTAGCTCAAGCATGTCCCAGTGAAGGTGAAATTTGATTACTTTGTAAAGTTGCAAACAAAGCTAGTGCAACCAAGTATAGTAGAATATATATGTTCATCATTTCATACATAAACTTAAATAACTTTTAGGTTTATAATACATAATTTTTATTTTCAATTTCTAATCAATTTTTGTGCTAAATAAATTACCTAATAAATTAACTATGTTGATTTAAGTTATCTTCCATCTGTCACGATTTCGAGGGTTGAACAAATAATTAGTATTAAATATCTTTATTACCCGAATTCATATTATGTGTCATCATATAATACAAAACAAACTAGTTCTTATGACAAAAAAAAAATTAAATGAGTTTTTGGTGCTTAATATATAATTATTTTTTATTTTAATTATCTAATATAAATATTGAGAATGCCAAGAGGAAATTTTAAAAATGTTTTAGAAATTTAATTATATATCTATTTAAATTTAAGAACTTAAAAACAAACATAATTAACTTAATAACTACTCAATTTAATGAAAAACCTTATTGAGTATTAAAAAAAAGAACCGATGATTTATTAGCCACTTGAAACTTACTTTAAGTCGTAAATATAATTAGTTTCGTGTTTGAATATATAGATTTAAGGTTGTCGTTAACATATTACAGCTAAGCAAGCTAAAAGGACTTTGGACCCTGTTTCGGCCTTTATTGGCAATGAAGTAAAAAGGCTAATTTGGCGGTTTTGGATTTTAATAAATATTTATAGAAATGAATATAATAATATCCAATAAAATTGTTTGGTATATCTATGTAAAAAATTCACCTAGTCAGAGAGAGAATAAAAAACGGGTTGACCTATACTAGGAAAAAGAAAAAAATAATCATAAAACAAACACAAAATAATAATATGATTAATATTTTAAAGTGTACGTGTCTAATTTTTAAGTGATTCTCAGCATAAACATATATTAATTCTTGAATGTGGATTACTTTTTAAATCATTATATTAGAAGAAAAATAAACATTTAAGTGAGAAGCCATTTTCAAAAGTTATTTTTGAAATAAGTTATATATATATATATATATATATATATATATATATATATATATATATATATATACAAGATAATTGGTGGAGTTTGAATTTGGATTAAAATTTTACCTGAATAAGTAAAAAAAAAGTGTGTTACAGTTGAAATTAATTACACAATTTGAAATTAACTAAATCATATAAGAAACATCAAACTGTCATACGAAACAAACTGCATCATCTCACAAAAAATTAAACATGTAATTTGATTTTTTTTTTCAATTTATAAATTTTTGAAGTAAGTTGGTTTCACTTTTTATAATATATATATATATATATAAAATAAAGAAAAAAATAGTAAATCTTCATTTTAATTCTTTGTAAAGGATAGTTATAATGAAGTAAGGATCTGAGGAAGAAAAGAAAAGAAAAATACAGAATAGAGAGGATTTGAGTTGGATTGAAAATCTTTTGCCGCATAAATATGCTACCTAGGGCTTTCTTTTTATATGGAAAAAGAAAGTTGATTAACATCTATCAAATAAAATACATTTATTTTATAATTAAAAATCATAGTAATTTAATTCTTTAAAAATAGTATTATTGAAGTAATTTAATACTTTATAACCTTTTACAATTATATATATTAAAATTTTAAATTTAAATAAACATAATTAAAATATTATTATTTTTAATTGTTCAATAAATGTATTTTATTTGACGATGTCGTGAGATATAAATAATATATATATATATATATATAGGTTTGTTAATATATGTAAAAAAAAAATTCAGTTAGAACATTTTAACAAAGTGTAAATGATTTTAGTAGATAAAAATATCTTCATATATTATGATTCTAAGTTTTAAGGTCAAGGTATTTGAATAATTTTCATTCGTAAAACTAAAAAAATAAGAAATCTCCAAACCATTACTCACGTCTCTCTTATCCCTCATTCCTATGAACCCTTTCTCTTTCATATCTCTTACTCCAACCTTCTCTCTGTCATCCCTACAGTAGCTTCAACTGAAAAAATCAGAAACACCCACCTAACCCTATTCTACCTTCTTCACTTATCCAATTTGTTTATATCTCATCTCCATCCTCTTTCTCTCACCCACACACAACAACCTGCCACATCGTAATTTGTTGCTTTTGCTCTATTCGTTCATTTGTTTTACACTTTAATAATAAAATAATTGATGATGTTTATGTTGATTTCTGATTGGACGACAACATCAACCCAGAATAGTTGCAAAACATTTAGTTTCTTAATACCAATTTTGATAAAATCATAGAAATGAATGTAGTAGAAGTTAAATTATGAGCGTGATGGTAACAAACTTATTAAGTTTAAATTCCAATTTGAAATTCAGTGCGTTTTGTTTTTCTTAATTTCACTTATGCGGCAAATGATAAATCAGAATTACAACATCATATTTATATTGACCAAACAAGTTGGAGATGTGAATTGTTTAACAAAAGTAATTTTCTGGTCCAACTAAGAGCTAATAGGTTCATTATGACTAGTTTACTAATTTCTGGTTGATTTTTAATTAGTTGGTATATCAAATATTCTGCAATATGCTCAAATCTAGAAGATGTGTAATTTGTTAGAATAAATATGAAGCATTCGAAAGGGAAAGAGTAATGGTCTCTTTTCTGAATAAGAGAACATAGTCAACAACAACAATTTTCTCTATTAACTCTCCTCAATAATTTGTTCCTGTTAAATCATTTTTTTTGTTGTGTTTTGACGTTAGTTATATGCACGAAGGTGAAAACTATATTCTGAAATATTGTTTTTAGCAAAAAATATGTTTTTAGAATTATTTTTAAGAGCTGACTTCAGCTATCCATTTTCTGGATAATGACTTACTCCTTTCGGAATCCCCTTTTCACATAAGGGTTTTTTCTCTTCTGGAAAATATTTCCGGACAACTTAACCGTCAAAATATTAAATCTCCCTGAAAATAAACTATTAATTCTAAAATTTAAACACCAAATTTAATAATAATCAGAAGGGGAAAATTATAACACAACCCTCCAATCAAAAATCAACATCAACATCATCAATTATTTTGATATTAGAATGAAAAAATGAACGAATAGAACAAGAGCAACAAATTGCAGTGTCATGGGTTACTGTATGTGGGTGAGAGAGAGAATGAAGATAAGAGAGAAACAAATTGGATAACTGAGGAAGGTGGATTAGGTTTATGTGGGTTTTTCTGATTTTTTCAGTTGGGCCTACTATAGGGATGACAAAAAGAAGGTTAGAGTGAGAGAGATGAAAGAGAAATGATTAAGATGAATGAAGGATGAGAGATGGATGAATAAGGGTTTGAAATTTCTTATTTTTTTTTAATTTTGAAAATGAAAATTATTCAAATACCCTTGACCTTAAAACATAGAATTCATAATATATAAGAATATTTTTGTCTACTAAAATTCGATACACTTTGCTAAAATGTACCCATTGAAAAAAAGAGCTTATGTATGTTACAAACCCTATATAAAAGAAAACATATATAAGTATATTATTTTAATGATAAAAAAAATAATTATTAAAATAAAAAGATGTTAAATTTATAAAATAATTATTTTTAATAAATTTTATCATAGACAACTTTTTATTGTAAATTAAAATTGAAAAATGATTATAAAATTTAAGTTTTAAATGTAAAATAATAAAATAAATTATATTACCGAAGATACAATTAATAACACTAAAAACAATTACAAAGGGTCAATAGTTGGTTTGAATTGATAAGAGAAAAAAAGTAAAAGAAAAAAAACTGTAGAAGCTAGTTGAAAAGAAAAGTATTTTTATTTTAAATTAATAAATCATTTTTTCTCATTTTCTGCTTTAAATTAGGGTTTCTTTTCTATATTAGCTCTTAAGTATGTGATGGCGGAGTTGTTCGAGGAGGGATTATAGTATTGAATCCTAATTGCTATAGAATAGCCTACCTACTGAGCAATAGTGTTTTCTGGTTTTGCGACCCCATTTTGGAATTTGATTGAGACTCTGAGGTTGGGGTAAGTTTGACAATTAAAGGGGGAGAACAGAGTAGGCAGAGGTGCTTATAATGTTAGTGTTGGTTTGTGGTTACTGTACTCTGAAGCATTGGTACTGCTACACCAGTTTTGCTGGAGGAGCGTTTGTCGTGTGGCAAGGTGGAGGGATGCAGTAAAATTTTATAGTTTTACCTTGTGAAATCTAGGGGCAGTACATATGGAGTGAAACAGTCATTGGTGTATGCAAGAAAAACACTGCTATGGAGGCTGGACTTTCAAAGTGTGATGTGATTTAGACATCTTTGCAGGTGCTCAAGCCAGCTGCTGTATCAGGAATCTTATTACTTATGTTTAAGCTGGATATTGGTGTAAATAGATATCTGCTGAACCAGCTGTTATTGGCACCAACCTCATATGATCATCAAAACAATGCCTCTGGATGCAGCTTGATAATTAGTGCTTGGTGTAGCCAACAGAGGGAGACTGACAGGTATCTGGGTTCATGCAAACCTGGGCTAAATTAGCATCCAAGGCTTTAAGCCTTAGCTATTGAGAGATTGAATAACGAAGTTTAAGAATTTGTTCACTTAAATGGATTTAAGAGAGACTAACCGAAAGAATTTGAGAGGATTTGAAAATAATTTTTTTTGTTATTTATTTGAGTGGACCCGAGAATGAATTTGGAAGTAAATTGTTTTAATCTCTGTTATCAATCAAATCCTACACTTATTTTCACAAAATTAACTGTAACTTACCTCTCCAAGTCCACCTAAATAAATAACAAAAATAATTACCTTTCGTATCTTTTCAAGTTCCTTCCATTACTCTCCAAATTAATTCAAGTAAAGAAAGCATAAGAAAGGCTGAACGAAGAATATAAGATTATTATATGGTTGTTGGTCACGGTTATGCAGAATTTTTCAGCTGCTGCTTTTTTCTTTTGTTTCATGTAGTTGTTTGTACCTTCTAGTATATCTCTTTGCTAAGTTATAATCTCAAGGAGAAAGAGGAAATCCAAATAAAAGAAACGACAAGAAAGATATTTGTTATCAAGTAATAATGAAAACAAATACAAAAAATAAAACCCGCTGAACATCAGTGCAAACAAGTGTCATAAAACAACAACAAAAACATTAAACCACACTAATAAAATATAATTCACTGGTTTTTATTTTTTACTTTGATCATTTTGTGCAAAACGTCCAGACCACACCAGTGCTTCACAATGAGCGAAATTCCATAGGATAACTAAAAACACAGAATTATATTTCTTCCTTGGTTCACCTCTTTATCATTGTCTGTAAATTGCATAAGCATTGGTTCACTTCTTTGCGCTTCTGCAACTTTTTCATTTCTTTTCTTAGTCTTTGGAGAAGAAATATAGCAATGAAAATAATGCAGCTCAAAATGAAGATTCCTCACAAAAGAAGCAGGCAATATCATCAGCAGACCCACAGCCGACTTAACTTGTCCATTCTCAAGCTAACATGCAGCTATGCTCACACTGGATCAACATTTAGCAAACTAATATACTTGATATATAAACAAGTTTGGCTTGGACTTGAGGTACTTAAATATTGACTACTACTTAGCTAGCGTCAACTTTTGGATATGGAGACTCTCCACTCAAATCAAAGGTGTCGTTGCTATTATAAGGATGGCTGGAACTCCCTCTGCTCACCTCTTCATAGCTAGAAGAGATGGAGGGTGATTCCTCAGTAGGGTTTGCACCAGTTAACTTCAATATGTTCTCAATTTCTCTTACCACATCACTCATTTTAGGCCTTGCTTCACCTGACTCTTCAACACATTTCAAGGTCAAATTCACAAACTTGTCAAAACCGATCAGTGTTGTGGACGACAATCCCATGGCTGGATCAATAAATTCTTGAAGACCGTATAAGCCTTTTGTCTTATCCAGTGCATTCTTAACCTCTTTCACAATATACTTCCCTCGCTCCAATGGCTTTCTTGCAGATATCAGCTCCAACATTAGCACTCCAAAGCTATACACGTCACTCTTCTCAGTCAATTGTTGAGACATATAATACTCTGGATCCAAGTAACCCTACATCACAAACAAAAGTTATCCATTCTCAGCATTATTAGCATTCTGAGTTTTATACATTTTCTGGGATACCTTATATATAATTCTTGCTATTGGATGTGTTTTCCTTTGTTTTCATGTGAGTTGCGTTATCGACACTGTTAATCAGTAATAAAAAAATGCCAAAAAAGATGTTTTCATTTCTTTTTGTGCTGTAAGGTTGGGAAGATACTATACTAACCAGTGTTCCTTTAACTTGGGTGGTAACATGATCCTTTTCTGCATCTACCATAGACTTGGAGAGACCAAAATCAGAAACTTTGGCATTTAAGCGGTTATCCAGCAAAATATTGTTTGATTTTATGTCCCTATGTATGATGGGAGGATTAACAAGTTCATGAAGATAAGCCAGACCCCTGGCAATACCAAGAGCAAGTTTTAGCCTTCTAATCCAATCTAACTTAATTCCTGACTTCCCTGCATAATCAGTTACGAAATAATTGAGTTACAAATCTAACACATCTCACCAGTCGCAATCCGTTCCAGCAGGTATCATATCAAAGATGTCAGAGCGAGAGAGAGGAATATGCAAGTTCAATAACAACGAGTAATGTAAAAAAGGAAATAAATTGAGAATCAAGAATACATGTTCTACAGGCAGCATTATAGTACATGACTATCATCCATTTCTTTATAATATTAAACTTTATTATCAGTGGCATCACCAATGTCAGATTTTTGTATCTCTCTCACTCATGGGCAGACACCTCTTGTGACGATTGACCATATATGCTACATATGCTATATACTAAAGGTAAACTCTTGCCATATATATAATGATACAAAATATTACATGTAAAGCTCATTAGTATTACAGGAAAAATATTAAAACGACTAACATGTTTGGTAAGCAGGAGGATAAGTATACCTGTGAGAGCGTCCTTTAAACTTCCATTTTGAAGATACTCATAAACCAGCATTTGCTCTCCTTGGTCAAAGCAGAAGCCCAAAAGGCTGACAAGATTCTTGTGGTGAACCCTTGATAGAAGTTCAATCTCCGCTTTAAACTCGAGCTTTCCCTGCATAGATTCTTTTTGAGCTCTTTTTATTGCTACCCTTTGTCCACCGGGAAGGGTTCCCTTATAAACCTGTGTGTGGACTTTTACGCATTACAAAGTTGGTTTATGTATGATAAACACAGATGAACTTATGTCACAGTTAATTATACTACCATCTTCACCTGACCTCACTTTCTAAATCACTACCCTAAGATATAGTAGGAGAAAGCTATCTATTACGCAATGCTTAACTGTGTCATCATACTTGTTTATTTTAGATAAAATTTCCACTATACTTTTTCCAATATAATGATTTTTTCGAGATGCATGGCAAGCACACGGAGCTAAAATCACAACAGTACATTTAAGCTGCAATCACAATAGTACATTCAGTACCTTCCCAAAACCCCCAGATCCAATGTCATTGACTTGAGAAAAATTTTTGGTGTATTTTTTAAGGTCTTCAAAAGTAAACATTCTTGCTTCTTTCAACTGAGGGACATCACTCTTGCTATCAACCGTATCCCAGCGTCCTGCATTCGTGAAATTTCAGCATGTTAATTAAATCATTTCCATGTGAATGATTAGAATGCAGGAGATAAGTATAGAGCTATATTACTAAAAGGATTGCTTTGTCCAATCGCTTTTTCGGCCCTTTTCTTCTGGCGGAAAGCATAAAGACCAGCTAAGAGTAATAACACTAGCAAGACCAAACCACCAACTGCTGCCCCAATTATGATTCCAATGTTTGAATGTTTACCCGATTCACTCAATCCTTCTACACAACAAGAAAGGTTGAGAAAAAGATTATCTTAAAACTGAGCAATTAATATTATTTTATTCCAACTGTGTGGGAAATTGTTTTTACCATAGTTCCCAAAGTGTTCATATTCATCTGCAAGAAAAAAATATGGTCCAAAATCCGGTTGTGGAGGCTTAAAAGTCTGGTTGCTTAGCATAAAACCAATTGTTAAAGTCCCTGTTCGATTGAAATGATCTAGTCCGGATGGGAAGACTTGTAAGCTCAATTTGAGATACCCAGTTGAATCCCTCCTTGGAAGGCTCAACAAAACCGAATCCACAGGTACAAAGTGAGACTTAAAAGACCGCATCAGAGAATCCTCAAGCATTGAGTAGTGTGTTGTGTTATCCAAGTCCGTAAAGGAAGGTGACCTGAAAGCTAAGGTTCCTGCATATGGATATGCGCATTTACAGCTGGGACTCGAAATCTGATCTGAACTGCAGGCACCAGGTTCACAGTTATTCGGTGGTGTTGAATACGAGAAATTGGATTGAGAAGAGGAGCAATATTTCCCTCGTTCATTAGTTTCTTGGCAAACTGGGTTATCTTTGAGTCTGCAGGAAAAAAATGCAGTGAAAATGAGGCCAAGTGAAACCAAAGGCGCAAATTTCAAACTCCTATCAGAAAAATGGAACACCTTATAAAACTATTCAAATTACTGATTCTATGCAGTGACATACACAAAAAATGGCAGCAATGATTATAACTTTAGGCTTACATTATAATGACTTTTGAAACTTCAGTTTGCTTAATGTTGTCAATTGCATTAGTCTCCAAATCAATAAGTCGCAGCCGGCTGCTGTAGGAGGAGCCGACATCCAAGGTTCCATTTATTTTGTTGTCTTTTAGGACCCTGTGGTCAGATGTTAGTACATAATAAATATATATTACTATTTCAAGGAAGATTATGTTTAGCTACTTCTAAAGGCTATTGTTTGGCATGAATTCTCAGATTTATAGAAACTTTCCCTAGTCAAGAGGCTCAAGACAGGTGTACTTACACAGTCTGTAAATTGACAAGTTCAAACAAAGAAGAGGGAACCTGTCCTTGAAGTTGTGTTCGCTCCATCATTCTGCCATGAAAAACAAGATCTGTGTAACCGGATTTCACTCACGAAAGTACAGAGAGGGTGGTGAAAGGTCAAAGAAGTGCACAATGAAAAACGTACAATGTCGTTAAGGACTTGAGAGTAGAGAACCATTCTGGAAAATCCAATGGTGTAAAACTATTGTTGCTCATGTCCCTTCAAAATAGATTAAAGAGGTACTCACTCACCATTACAAGGTAGAGATAACTTTGAATAAACATAGGATACGGAATGATAGTAACAACTACAATATAACTATCATAACTAAATGCTTTGAAAATTACAGGTAGCTGAGGGCATTCATTCCAGTAAGGTCTGGCGGGGAGCCTGACAGTTTATTGTTGGACAAGTACCTGAAATGCATAATTTAAAGCCAAAAAAGTTCACTTTTGAAGTAAAAGTGTGCGTGCAGGGAAAGGAAATGTTTCACATGTTCTTCATGTTTGCTTACAGATCTCGAGCATTCGTAAGATTGTTGATGTTTGAAGGTACAGGTCCATCCAATGAATTACCATCTAAGCGCCTATTCACACAAGAACAGTGTATTAATGCCAAGAGCAGAAAAAAAATTCATGAACTTGTTTGAGGAATAATGTAGACACTTACACCACCTCCAGACTCTTAACCAGTCCTAGTGTATATGGAATTTTCCCTACGAGTTTATTGCTTTCCAAAAGCCTGCCCAAGAAGATTTTCAGGATCAACGTGCATGTGAGAAACAATGAAGATGTTTTTGTCTACAAAATAAATCTAGATACTTCAGCATTGCAAGGAATCGAATAGTAAAAATGCCCCGACAGATAAACAGAAACGAATGTGTTAATTCAAGAGTTTGTAGCAACTAGTTCACTTCATAGTTGGAGACGTTTGTACCTGTTTTTGTAAGCAGTTCAATGCAGGGTACGTAATGTTACACGTGCTCAATTATATGAATGCAGTCTACGTGAAAAAAAAAAATGTAAGAACAGTTCTTACAAATGAATGAGAGCCATTTCTGGGCTAAACAGTCGAGGAGGGATGGTGCCTGAGAGATTGTTCTTCCCAAGATGACTGTATAAAATGGACATGTGTTGATGTTTTTAGTACGTACAACGAAAAAGGTGTTTAGAAAAAATTGGCAAGCCAATTACTACAGAAGAAGAGATTTGACATACAAATGTTTGGCATGATGTAAGTTATCAAGACCAAATGTGTCATCACCAGATACCGGGATGCTCCCTTCAAGTTGATTGTCTGCTAAATCTAACCAATAAAGCTTTGATAGATTACCAATAGAAGCCGGAATTACTCCACTAAAGCCATTGGAATTTAAAGACCTGCAATTCCAAGTATATGATTTAGAATAGGATCCAAGATCTTCTGTTATAATGCCAAAAATAAAAATAAAAACACACTAGTCATATGTCAGAAGCCTCTTGTAGAAAATACAAACGAACATGAACCATGAAACCAACATTCAGTGAGTTTTAGACCGATTAATGAGTTAAAAAGCAATACAAGTACAGGAGCTCCTGCATATTTCCTATGCTGTCTGGAATAGGACCACTGAAGCTGCAGCTAACAAGAATTCTGTTGACAAATGAGTAAGAAAATGTTGTTAGAATTGTTTTTATCAAAACCACTTAAGACGAGTTACTACTTTAGCAATCAATTCTGCATTACAAGTTCGACAGCTTCCTCAAATCCCCGATGGATTGTGGAAGTGGTCCAGTCAATTCCTTGTTGTAAGATAGATCCCTGTAGAGAAAAAACACTAGTTAGTTTAACCAGAAAAAGAAGAATCAAGAACCCAAAAATAGATCAAATCATAAAAACGCGAGCTAATAGTTTAATTAGCACCAATACTTTCTGAGATGCATATCCAAGTGACAAATTGCCCTCACTTGAGGTATATGACCTCGATTTATGACTTGATCATTGCCTTTGGTAGATATAGTAAAAGAATATACTGAATAAAATACTTACAAAATCTCCAATTCAGACAGTGATCCAATATCTCCAGAAAGCTGACCACCCAAACCAGTACTTGCCAGTGTTCTGAAATAAATAAATCAATCACTCAAAAACACACTTAGGATAAGGGAAAAACAAGTAAACATATTCAGTAACAGAAGCTACATTGATGTAACACGTGTATTCTTGCACTTGATTCCTTCCCAATCTTCACAAGGATCTGTACCCTCCCACTCTGGAGGGGTGTTCTTCCAGGTACTCGTAAGAGACTTAAGTGTGGAAACTGCATAAAAGTCACACCAAAGAATACAATTCAGTAAATGACATCTTCTGTATATAGTTGTCCACCTTCTGGTTGCTCTGAAGATGCGCAGAAGATGATAAAAAACACAGTATATAACTAGAAAACTGAACTTACAATCCACATCGTCTGTTTCTCCTTTTGCAACCAACACATAATTCAAAACAAGCAGCAGAACTACTGATATTCTTTCCCACATTTTCAACTTCAATGGATCTCAAAACCTCCCCACTGATAACTATGTGATTACTAAAATCCTTTCTCATTCACCTTCCATCCAAATTTATTCACTATAAATTAATTACACAACCCAAAGTCAACAACAAACTAAAATAGAAGTCAATAAAGGTTGTCCTGGAGCAAAGGCTTCAAAGTTCCTCTATTTCAATTTCTGTCACATACAGTCCTCATATACATATTCATTCCTTTTTAGTCCCTTTTTGGTAACCTCCTTAAAAAAATATCTTGACACTTGTTTACTATGATCTTGTTGTTCACTATCTTAATTACACAACAACTTTTTCTCAACAAAAAATGGATTTTTGATTTATGAAAAACCATATATTGAAAGAGACAGTAATCTAACACGTAGATGGATAGAACAGAAGCACATTAGTTTGTAGACTTGGTAAGAGTGGGAGATATTCCACAGATAGGAACAAAAGTAATGTTTGAAGGTTGATGAGTAGGAGTTAGAAGAAAAAGAAGATTAATGTATTGTTATCTAGAAGAGGGTTGTGTTGTGGCATCACTGTCAGCGTAGGGAAGACTGCATTGAAGTAGTGTCTCGTCAACTGCACTGGAAACAAGTTGACCTATTCAAATCTGTCTTGTTTCGCTTTGCTTAGTGGTTCTCAACATTTATTACACCATTCAATTCCTTCAACTTATATTATATCCCCACTTACCCACTTATGCATTAAACTTGATTTTTAAAATCTGTTCAATCAAACTCTTCTATAGACCACTTCTCCAACTATTTCATTTCAATACTTTAGATATAAGATCCTGTGTAATGTATGCTGTATTCCTGATTGAGAAAAGGGGTCGAATTGAATGTTTCAGCTACAATCCAATCCATCAAGTTTTGGAGGACTATGTTGGTTTTGGTCTTCGCATGCTTACAAACTTTACCTGCCGTTGTGGAAGAACCGAAGAGTCACACTCATTCTCACCAAATTTTGGGTAGAATATGATTTTAATCTCTTATTTTAAAATTGAAAATTTAAAAAAATAAATTCTTAATTTTTATCATTTTAGTTTTTTATTTTTAAAAATAAATAAATTTGATTCTTTTAATTAAATTTTATTTAATATTGCAAACATGTTTATAATATTTATAAGGTAACATTGAAATAAAAATATAAAACAACAACTAAACTTAACTGATTAAAAGTTATAAAGATAAAAAATTAAATTAATTCAAAGTTTCAAAAATAAATTAATTTTAATTTTCATCTCTTAATCTCTTAGTTCCCAATAACAGATCTTTACATTTAATAACTAAATATGATTTTAATCTCTTAATTCTTTTAACTAAATTTTATTAATTTTATTTAATAATTTCAAACATGTTTCTAATTTTTATAAAATAACATTAAAATAAAATATCAAATATAAAAAAATTTAACAAAATTTGAAAATTATAAAGTTATAAAGATTGAAAACTAAATTAATCTAAATTTCAAAAATAAATTAATTTTAATTTTCACTTAAAATTAATATTCAATCCAGAAATTTAAATAGATATTTTTAATTTCTAAGATTAATTTTTCGAGAAATAATATTTATTTTATGTATCTTACCTAAAGTAATGATTTTTTAACCTTTAGTTTACTAAAAAAACATGTTAACTTAGTACGATGTAAGAACAGAGATAAAGTAATGATTTCCAATATCAGGGGAAAAAGAAATCTAAGACCTAAAATAAGCATTTACTCATTTCATAGACAAGACCATACGATTGAATTATAATTAAAGTAATTACAGCATGAGATATCAAGAAATGCTATTATTATTATAAAAAATTTAATATGTACAAACTAGATTATATATATAGTGGTTCCAACATTTACTTAAAATTAATTTAATAAAAATTGTGATATTAAATATACATAAAACAGTTATTGTTTTTTTTTATTTTAAAAATAGAGCGATTATATTCGATGCCATATTCATTTACAAAATTATTTAATATTTATATTTAAACTTTCCTATATTAAGGACACTTGTGAGGTAGTAAAAAAGTATCAGATATTTCTTAAAATAAAACAATTAATAATTTATTTATGAAAATGCACACAATTTTTATTGATGATTTAGCAGATGATTGAACAAGTCTCGTTAAAATCAAAATCAACCACAAAAAAGCTTATGTAGACTTTTTCAACTCATTAACCTTTACCAAATACTCGGAATTTTCTAGTACATCAGAATACTTTCTTGAGTAGACGTAAGAAATTTAAATTTGAATAATATAATTATATATTAGTTATCAAGATTATAAAATCAATTAGTGATACGATAATTGCATAAAATTATTGTATGATTAAAAATTATTGTACACTCTTGTTTTTTTTATAATAATAATAGCAATAGTAATAAAGTACTTTTACGGAAACATCATCAATATATTAGTTGGTGAAAAGATGATGACTTAAAAATATTTCTTTCATTTATTTTTTGATCTTCATCACGAAAATATAATCAGTAACATTAGTATTTTTATTTCTTACAATTAAGATTCAGTAAATACATCATCTTTTAACGAATTTATAACAGAAACAAAACACGTGGTAATGGGCTACTTTTCTTAAATTATGATTTTTTAAATTAATATAATTATTTTTTAACCAGGAATTTAATTTTAGAAATACTATAATTCAACTTATTTTTTTGTTAAAATATTAGACTATCATTTATAAATTTTCTGTAAAGATGGCATATTTCTAACGTTTTATGTTATTTTTAGGTTATATTAACCATTTGTCTTTGAAAAATCATTAATCTATTTCAAAAAATTAAAAAAAAAACTAAATTATATTAATTTTTCAATATTGTAAAAAATCATTATTAATCCATTTCAAAAAATTTAAAGAAAAGAACTAAATTACATTAATTTTTCACAGATCAAAACCAAATACATCATTTTTCACAAAATAAATCAAATTAAAACTAAAAAAAATTAAAAAACTAACTTGTTACTTTTGAACGAAATTAGCAACCAAATAAATAATTAAACATTCCTTTTTATTCTTTTTATAGTGTTTATTGTGAAGATTCTTTTTTTTTTTTCATTTTAAACAATATATTTGACTGTTATTTCTTCCTTTTTAATAGTTTTTCCTTTGTCAAGGTAAACTTATCTTTCTCTTGTGGACAAAAAAATATCCATTTATTCTTAATATCACTATCTTTCGTATATATTTTTATGTTTCACTTTCAACTCTTCTGTTATGTTTTTTACTTTGAATGCATAGTCCAGAAACATGACTAATTTGTTATTGGAAAATAAACACATACCAAAAAGCAAACCCATGTAAATTTTTTAATCTTAAATCCTAGAAAAAAAATGTTTAATTAGTTTTCATTAACAGCCAAATAAACTTTTGAGAAATTTCTGTACTCAGAATTTGGCTCTCAAATTTTTAACTTTAATGAAAGAGTCCTTCAAAAGTTTTAAAATTTTTACAATCAAATTTTTCCATTATCTTAATCTAAATTTACATATTTTCATTTTTTTTTCCTAAAAAGCCTTCATGAACTAATCTCCTTGAAGCTTCTTGAAATCTTCTATCCAACAAAACCTACAACAAAACTTTTATATTAATCAAGTAAATAATCCGAAAATTTTCCATCTTCAAAAATTAAAATCACGACTTCGAAAAATGTTTAAAACAGATTTTCAATTTCTTAACTTTTTAAATCATTTTCTATCTCTTAAAATTCATTTAGAACATCTAAAATCCGAGGAAAAAATTTATTGAGAAATCCAAATCAAGCATAGACCATAATAGTAGGTCCAAAATGCAGTTAAGTCAACAAAAGCATCAAAGAAACAAAGCAGAGAAATAATAGGAACATGTAGATCGTTTAAGAATTATGTAATCTCAGTATGCTAGCAGCAATATGAGATGAAAGATAATCACAAGGATTTTTAACCATACAAACTAAATCACTTTCATCAACTGTTCCTCCTATTGTATCTAACAACTCTATTGCAAGAGTACTAATAACACCGCTGAATCAGTGGCTGCTTCTGCAATATTTCCAACCTAATATCAGGTCACATTTCTTTGATCAATGATTGGAGTTTGAAGTCATTAAACCCAGATATAATTTGTATAATATAATGTAGAATATGACTTGTTATCTTCAGCAAGTTAACAGAACTAAACCAAAAATGGCTATAAAAATTTTCATATGGTGCTATAATGTATAGATCAGTTACCATTCCCAAATTATTGGTTCAACTAATGAACTGCATCTGGTTGGTTCTCTGGCAAAGCCTCCCGAAATGCTGGGATTTCATTATATGCCTCATGTAATCTTGATAGAGTAGGGAATTCCTTCTGTTTGAACAAGAAAAGGAATAAAGATCTATGAATTTGGACAACAGATATGATTATATGAACTAAGATTTGGCATCATGAAATAACCATATGTATGTATCGAAAGCTATGAAATATGAAAATATTTTAACACAATGAGCTTCGTCTTGATAAAGTCGTAAGTTTAAAAAATGTTACACTATCAATGGATTAAAATTCATAGATATAACTTTCTAAATAAGGATTTAATTAGTATGGACTAACAGTATAATACTTTTTACACTCATCCAATTATGGGCTGTTATCATTAAAGGGTGAATATTAAAAAATGAAGTCAGTGAATCATGGACAGAATAATACCATGTCAACGTTGAATCTCCTAATTGCTGCATCTAACTGAGGTGCTAAAAACATATCTGCCTGCAAACCACAATCATTTCTCTGTTAGATTATAAATAGAACATGCAACTGAAAAGTATACTCTGACAAAGATACAGAACAAGCCCTTCTTGCTGTGCCGAACCCTTTTCTGTAAAACTCTTTTGGCCAGGCCCAGCTTCATTCAATTCATCTTTCTTTCTATTTCATCTTCTTTCTTTTTTCTTTAGGAAAAACAGAAAAAAAAAATAGATGCCGATTGTTTTCCTTTCTCCTTTCTTATTCTCTCTAGCTTCTCATTTTCTCTAAAAAACTGACTTCATTTCTCATCTTCAAGATTGGATCTAATTTATGGATAGTTGTGAGATAGGGTAGTTGGAAATAGAGTAAGATCATTTTTGCTCTATAATCCCTTTGATTTCCATATTCTTCCTTAGTGGTGTAGTTGAGAACTTTGATTCTTCTCAACTAACCTTTAGATTGTTTGTAATTTATATTTTTGTTATTTTGGAATTAAAAGCTTCTAGGTGTATTTACGAGTCTTTTAGTGAGTAAACGCCAAGCTGTCAGTTTTAGTTGAAGTTGTTGCAATTTTTGAACTTTTAAGCTAAGTAAATGTTTTTTTACAACTTGAAGTCTTCATAAGAGTTTCTTAGCTTTCTGATAAGTCGTATTTGATCTTGTTTGGATGAGTAGAACTTAGTATAAATTGCTATCTTTAACTATTTCGTGGAATGATTTATGCTTTATGAATTGTTTTTGTGTTTTGTGGGGTGCCCTGATGTGATTGTATTAGATATATGATGAGCAGGGAATGATGTAGGTATTGATGAAACTCTAAGCAGTGTTAAGGTAGTTCATCAACATTAACACACACACATAACATATATATATTGGCTTATGTATTAAGTTGTTTTATAAACCCTTTGTTGGCTAAAAGCTTAAATTATGTTGGATTTATTATCAGATTAAAATATTAGTGGATTTTTTTTTTCTGAGTTATTGAGTTTTTAAGGGTGTAACATTGTCATTTTCAGAAATGTGTGTTGACTTTTTAGTTGAAATGCACTAAAATTGTACTGCAGAGCATAAGAATAAATGTTATGGGCAGGCAAAGTAATGTGTCGTATTACTAGAGAAGATATTTAGGTTATCGGACCTTGGAAAAGAAGCAAAGTGATGCTATTAAACTCCATTAACATACCAGGAAAATTTGATCTCCAGTTGCATATCTTCCTGCATGGTTTTTCAACAGTTTTTCAAGTGCTGAAACACATGTACAATAGCATTTCAGTATTTAATTAACTCTTATCTAAAACACTGTTAAATGGCGCAAAATAATCACAGTTTTTTGTGTTAAACTTCATATTAGCCAAAGGGTGATATATACATATATATACACACACAGCAGGACCCTAGAGGTTTAAAAGACCTAATTTGGAGCCCCAACGCTCACCTTCACCTAAAAAAAATGTAAATGTACAAGAACCCCAAATCAAACTACTTGCAATATTATCTCTACAAAGAGACAAGCTACGTAACAAAAACCTTAGCTATTATTCTTGGATAACAAGCTAGTTTGTAAAGTAAACAGAGTTATACATATGGGAAAACAGAAACAAAACAATCTTATTTGTTCTTACCCTCCTAAATGAAATTTCATTCTTGTATATTGATCTGAGTTTCTTAGTTACTGTAGATAGTTTTTTGTCAATAAATGTTGGCTTAAATTATTTTCAGTCTCTAATATGTGATTGATCTTTTTTTATCATAACAATAGACATTTTTGCATCATATGGTGATGTATCATCTAAATATAGGGAATGGAAGAGACTTGTCCACTCAAGATAATGAGACACATGGAAAAGTTTAACTATAACTAATAGAACTGATACAGATAATATAAAAGACTTAAACCACAATGGTTGATTTATTAGGTACCCAATTTAAATGAAAAAATTAGTCACATATTGGGGATTTAAAACTTATCTAAGCCATAAATGTTAGACAGTTCTCAGAGAGAAGATAGAAGGGATTGAATAATCTGAAAACACAGTGAAAGGATCTCTACTTATTTCGTATGACTAGAGAAACTGAGAAATGAATTCTGCATTCATAATTGAAAGCAATGGTGCAATGGTTCCTTACATAGATGGGAATATGAATGGTCAGAATAACCCAGACTTTAACATAACACTGTCAAACAGTTATTAACAAAAAGTAACTAATATACTAACTAATGAACTTGGCACAATACTTGACAGAATAAATGAACTCAGAAATCCAAACTTTAAGAATATGAACAGAATGTCTTACAGTAGAAATGTTGGAATTAACTAACACGGGAAAAACTTTTCCCTCAAGTTTTAAGCAGGCAACTTACTGAAACTGACACAAAAAACCTTCTCCAATTAAACTGTAAAGTGATGGTGAACAAGTTAGAAAAACCTCACCCGTAAAGCCTTTTCCTATTACACGTTGGGTCCAAGGAAGTTTTTCATCAGGGCCGATTTTTTCCCCTATATACTTCTGCAAATGCAAAAGGACCAGAATAAATAATACATTATATGCACCCTTGCGTCGTGATAAAGTTGCCTCAAGAAAAGAAACAAATGAACAATAATGTAACATATAGATACGCTTGACTGTTCAATAAAAAAAAGCACTTAAATGTACCACAACAGTATAGTTTTGAAAAGGTTGTATAGATGAGGAAACAATGGTGACAGCCTGTGAACGGGAATGAAATTATTACAACAGATGGCATCTGATAGAGAACTGAAAGTTGAAACAAATCAAGTAATAATTGTACCTGGAAATTGATTGCTCTTTTGAGAATGTCATGAGGAAGCAAAGGAGGGTGAGGATACTTATCCTCCAAGTACTGCATGTGAAAACCGAATAAGAAAATAAGACAATGGAAAAGAAATGAGGAATCACTCACTCCCTCACTCACTTACCATAATAATGGCAAAAGAGTCAGCAATTACTGAATCGCCATCCACCAGCACAGGGACAAATCCAATAGGGTTGAGCTTGAGAAACTCTAAACACAGATCAAAGGCATAAGAAGAAGGTCACAAAGAGGGAACTGAATTGATCAGCATAACTCAACTCACAATTTTGGTAGAACAGAAAACAAACAAATAAACAAACCGGGATCAGAAAATGTGGTGACTATTTGATAATCGTAAGGTAGTCCTGAACAGAAGAAAATAAATGGGAAGGTGAGACATTTGGAAGAAAGGAAGTAAGAGAGTAAGAGGGTAGTAATGAGTGAGTTAACCTTTGAGGTTGAGAGCAAATCGGACTCGGAAGGAACAGGAGCTTATCCAGTGTGAATACAGCTTCAGCTTATTCTCAGTGGCCTCCTCATCAAACATGAAACATGCACACAAACAAAAAAAGGGTAAGGAAATAAAGCAAAGCAAGTTGGTGTTGTGGCTTAATGCCATAACATAGTACCATACCATACCATGTCAGTACCACCTACGAAGCTCAGTCGCAGGCTAAACCCACCTCTGCGGTCAGTATTTCCGCATTCCTAACCCTGTTTGACATATTTGCCTCAACTTGCGCATGGAAATTATATACAATACTGTGCCTAGTCAAGCCTCTTGATTGTTTTTCACCTCACACGTTCAAGAATTGACATCAGGAGTGACGCTTCTTCACATCAACAGTGACACGTACAGGTTTGTTTTGTGATTATATAAGAATTCTTCTTGTAATGATCATTTTCATGTTTGTTGCAGATAGAAAAAAAATAATATACTTTTACCTTCATTACAAAAATAAAATAGTTATAAAAATATAAACGTATTTTTTTTTAAAAAGAAAGTAAAAAATAATAAATATAAAAAATTTAGTGTAATAAAAAATATTAAAAAGAAATATCAAACGTGTAACATTTGTAAAGCGGCTTTTCAATAAAGTAGTGGATATGATTTGGATAAATATTATATGTACTTTAATAACTAATCTTAAACAAAAATAATTATTTGACATACTTATATTTTATATATTTATTTAATTTTATCTTTATTTATTTATTTATTTTTATTTTTTTTAAAAATATATAAAAATTTATATTTTTATAATTATTTTATATTTATATTTTATGTTAAATGAATGTAAAAATATATCATATTGTTCAATCTTATAACAGATGAAAGACTTGAATTTGATTTGTGGATGATCAGATCGAAGGTTTTGCTAAACAAACCCTAAAACTTAGACAATTAAAACTTTTACTAACACGGACATGAGTCTTCATCTCATCCTTTGATTCATAAAATTCTAACACTATGAACAGATCGAAGGTTTTGTAGGTTTTGTTTGACGCTGACTAATCAAACAAATTGTACAAGACAAAGTGAACTTGGAGCTTCCTGTGACAATTGTGGGGAACTTTGAAGAAAGACAAACTAGAGTTAAGATAGTGGTGCTTACATGGAAGTTTTGTAAAGACGTCAGACGAGTCGCACTTATAAAATGAATATTTCATGAGAAACATAGTGGATAAGTAAAGTGTTATTATATAGTCGAGTTATATAGTGGAGTGCGTGTTATGTAAAAATTTTAAAAGTACTTTAAACGCTTTAAACTTTTAATTTTACAACGGACATGAATTTCATATCCTCTACATCTCTTATTATGATTTATTATATCATCAAACATGTTATAGCTACATTATTTGAAATTGTTATCTTTTATGCTTTCTTAGTGATGTTTTAACTTCAATTACATTTAACATAACCGAGAAACAGGTTAGAATTGGAATAACATTATATTATTTGGTTATTGTTTTTAGGTAATTAGAAACTGTTTTTAGTAAGGTTATGTTTTTTGACAATTACAAAAAATTGTGTAAAATCTATAGATTTAATAGTTGTTTTTCTATTGTTTAGTGGTATACGAATTTGCCTGTAGTAAATATTGATGCGTGTATATATCTATACTACCGACAAAAAAGATTATACATTACTCATCAATAAAATTCCACCGATTAATCTAAACACCAAAAATATGCGAATAGGTAAATCTCCTCTATCTAGTCCCTATTCCAGATACTCAATATCAAGTTAGTCAAATAATTTGTCAAAAGAAAATAGTCCATAAATCCATATTATATCCACAGTATTAATCCCACAACAATATAATGTTCATTATCTTCAATGGAATGTCCTAATTAATACATTAAGTACGTGACACTTACTATATTTACAGGAACATCCTGGTAAATATATGTCATAAAAAATGTAGGATTTTCAAAGGAATGCACTGATTTTTTTTCCTGCACCCATAAACTTCGAATGCATAAAAATAACATTTTTTAGAAGAAAAACATTTACAAATTTCAACCAACATTCTAAGAAAACATAAAATGAAGACTTTTTAATTTCTTCCAACCATGCACAATTGGAGTCAGTCTGACATGACTAATGAGAGAATAAAGGAATGGTGAGGTTTATGGTTGGTGTAGTGACACATGTCATAAGCTTGCGTTCCTCATTCTTACAAAATATAAAAATGACATCATTCTAATGCATGACAAGGACTTCACCCCATAAACCCACTTCTGACTGCGTTAGAGTTGAATAATATGTTGAACCTAATCTACAGAACTTACAATTCATTGTTAAAAAACCATCATTGTCATGAGCTCAAACTTTTTTGAAACATCGATTTAACGTAAAAACATGATCATTAAGATTTGGAACTAAAGATACTACAACACTTTACAGACATACAATATATAACCCAAATCAAAATAGCTTTTGAACTACACAGGATGTGTGATACACACGTTGGATGTGGTAACCTTATTACTGAGTATCTTTTTATACCTTAATAACAACAAATTCAACCGGATGACAAATCCCTGCTGCAATTTCCCCTATTAATATCAGATCAAATTTCCTGGGAACAATAAATAAAAATAGTTTGAAATTAAAAACTGCTAGCCAAATAAAAGAAGGGACACTCAAAATTAGTATGATATAAAAGTTTTAATACTAATTTTTGTTTGAAGTACTCAATATTTTTTGAAATTGAACTTTGAATAAATTAGAAAATTTTAGTTCAAGTTCCTAAATAGATATTTATTAATCCTTCCAATGTTTTTAAATTTTCTTTTAATTGCTCAACTTATTTTTATCATTACAATCAATGTGCCATGTCAGTATAAGTGACAGAAGATACTTAATGTATATCATGCTTCAATACTCTAGATTATATGAATCGGTACAACCTAATGAACACCTGAATAGTAAAACCGATGGACATTACAGAAGAGACTTAAAGCAAAATGTTTAATCTATTAGGTACCCAAATCGAAAAAAATAAATAAATTAGGTACTCCACAAAAATCGGTGACATTGAAAATCTGGAATTTATTTAGGCCTAATATATTGGCACATTAAAAATACGGTTCAAATAATAAATGGAGGTTATTAAAGTTTTCCAAAGTTCGTTAGAGATTGATTACCGGTCCCAAATTATTGGTTCAACTAGTGTACTGCATCTGGCTGGTTCTCTGGTAGAGCCTCCTGGAATGCGGGGATCGTAGAATATGTCTCATGCAATCTTGACAGAACAGGGAACTCGTTCTGCTTGGACGATAAAAAGCAAATAAGTAGTCACAATAAAAATATTCAACAAACAATAAAATTTTTTTTGCAAACTACAGAAAAACAAAAGTTCTAAATTTTAAAATTTATAATCGATATCATGTCAATAAAATGGGACCGTAGACGAAGAAGAAACAATTCAAAGAGAAGATGAGAGCTTGGAAGGATGAGAATCACCTCAAGAAGTCACTATTAGCGACATGAACAAAGAAAAAGAAGAAAAAGAAAGAGAAGAGAAGTACATGGGAAGAATGACAAAAAGAAGAATGAAGGAACCTGAAGAATAAATTAGGAAGTATAACATCATTTGTAATTTTTAGAAAAATGAAGGAAACGTGTTTTACAACTTTCTAGAGGGTTGTAAACATTTATAAAAAACTTTTACAAGTTTATAAAATATTCTAAGGTAGAACAAAGTGGAAAGATGCATGAACTCACCTAATCACATCACTAATGAGGAAATTACGCAAATTCATGAATTTAACCAAATTAATGAGAAAACTATGCAAGTTCATCAACTTAACCACATCATTAATGAAGAGGTTGTAACTTCCTCCTTACATCACCATCATGCATGTTCAGCCAAGTAAGATTCATTTGACTTGCATTGGTTTGCTTGCTTCATTAACTATTTTACAAAAGCTTCTTTAACCCTTCAACACTTATACATTGACTAGTTCTACCCAAATTTGAAGTCCTACAATTAACACATCTTCCAGATGCTTCAAGGACCAGTTTTAGTTTTGTGAAATCGACTGCAAGTATTTTAGCAACCAATGTGTTGTTAAAGTGAGAAATTCATGTATTTTTGAGAAATCCTACTGTCAAACATATCTGAACAAAAAGAGACCAAAGACAGAATACTACCATTGGGATATTGAATCTTTTGAATGCTGTATGTAACTGAGGTGCTAAAAATACGTCTGCCTGCAAACGGATCTTGTTAGATTGTAACTTATAAATAACTATAATGTGCATGCAACATTATGCTAAAATCCATATTCCAAATGAAGATAATAACTTGGTGCTTGTTTAAAATATTAATCCTGTTCATTTTCAAAGTGTTGTGATGATTGACTGAGTTTGGAGTTCAATCGCATTGTAATTATGCTCCAACATATCAGAGTTAGAACTGTCAAAGGAGTAAGAAAATTGCAAATTTTAGTACGAGCTGAAATCAAACCCAACCCACTAAGAACCCAGCTCACCAACATGTGACAAAAAAATTTAAAGAACACCCTAAAGTGGCTCGACATCAGCACAAAATAATTAAAAAAATGAGATGGGGGAAATATACATGGCCCAGGGGTCCGTGCTCTTCTCCAGCTCTCCTTCTCTCCTTCAATTCTTTTTCTCAAAATCAAAATCTCTCACTTCATGGGTTACTTTCTCCCTCACTCCACTCTTCATTGCCTGATGTTGCTGAATTACATTATTCTTCCAGTTCATGTCATATTACTGCCAGCAACGCCGCTCATCAAATTATTTATTACTTAATCTTTTTTTGTTATGAGTTAACATTTCTTTTTATTGTAGATAAGGATAAAGAAGATGCTTCAGCATATTAGTGTGTTTGGAATTTCTCTATTCAAGACTTTAACTCTAATGTCAAAGAAAGGCTGGGGACATAAATGATTTGATGTTAGATAGTAATTTGTACTTTTATGATTTTGAATTGTATGTTGTGCTTAAGTTTTATGATCAATATGTTGGATTAACTTTTGAGATGATTTAGATTTTATTTGGATGTTATTTAGAACTATCCTTTAGTGTTTGTGTTTCGTATGCCTATTAATATGATGTTTAGAAGTATCATTTGCAGGTAATTTATACACACACAAATATGGCATGGCTATTTTATATATATTAACATATGATTTATTTGTCGTGGTTATTTTCAATATATTAACATATGATGATTAATTTGTCATGGTTATTCCAGTGATTTGGAATTTAGTTCCAATTTTCATATTAGAAAAAATAGTAGATTGAAGAGAAAAACAACAAAACTAAAAAGTTGTAATATTTTTTTTTTAATTGAGTGAGCTGGCTGCTTAACCCGCCACAACCCATGATGGACTAGGAAGGGCTCCTTTTTCTGAAGCTCACTCATAAGTGAGTTGGATTGGTTTGGTCTACCAAGTGGCAAACACATGGTGGCTAGGACGGGTAACCCATGTTGACAGCTCTAGTAAGAGGATCAATGTGAAGATATTGCATTGTGCCACAGTCAGACACAGGGATTTCTCATATTGCTAATCAAGATTTTAAGGCTACTATTTGGAAATACGTTAGCTCTTCCATTTATTAATTTTCAAATGACTAAACTCCTATAAGTACCAACATACCAGGAAAATTTCATCCCCGGTTGCATATCTTCCTGTGTGGTCTTTCAATAGCTTTTCAAGTGCTGAAACACAAGTTTTATAAATAGCATTTGATTAAGACAGAAACAAACCAAAATCTGGAAATACGTACATAAACAGGATATATCTAATAACGGGGGGATAACGGTGAATATTTTCTTAAACTATTTACACAATTAAGCACCATTTACATACACTGCGATTCTATTAGCAGTTAGTTTCCAAAATTTAATGAAACATGCAAAAAATATGGTTGAACATTTCGACAGTAACAAACAGATATCAACTATCAGGCAATGCATTTGGTTAAAAATTGCTCCAACTCTCATGAACTACACCAACTTAGGGATAATTTGGAACATTGGATAGGATACGTTGTCACCAAAGATTTCCCTCTTCCTTTTTTTTTTGCCCAATTCATGACTCCAATTTAAAAACAAGTTGTTTATCAAAAGCTGTAGTGTTTAAGTACTGGAGACTCAATTACTCCGCTCCTGGTTGACTGTCATTTCAATTTGGTGCAGTCAAATTCTGTATGTACTGCCTATAGATGAAAAACTTACAATATTTAAGAAGACACCAATTAGGATAGTAGGATCCACTCTATAGGAAGCAAATTTTAATTAACGGGGTCATCCCCTTTTTGAGTCGTTTAGATATAAGCTATATAACACTAGGCTCTTAACTTTTAGACAAATGAGATAGAACTAAAATTCAGAAAATGAAACTGTTTCATGAATTATGTTATGTTATAGTGAGAAATACGCTAGTATTTCAGAGTAAATTGTTTAACTTCAAACAAATGTTGACACTTCAAAAGCTCTATTTTTTCTTCTATTTCCTTTCTTACTATCTTTAACGCATTTTCAGCAAGCAAATCAAACCTCACCTGTAAAGCCTCTTCTAATTACACTTTGTGCCCAACGAAGTTTTTCATCAGGACCAACTTTCTCCCCAACGTAGTTCTGCAAAGATAAAAGTAAAATAACAATAAACATACCTGGCAATCCAGCACCCAGCTATGGCTTCTTGGTAAGCAAATAAATAAGGAAACAATATATTAAAAAAATAAGAAAATAAAAAAACTGAACGCATAACTTACCAGTAAACTCAAGTTATGAAGAGGTTGTATTGTTGAGGAAACAACACTAGTAGCCTGCGGATCAAAACATCAGAAGAGAATGCACGCATTAGGTTGCGAAACTCCCCTTTCTCTTTCCTTCAATATTGGATAAAAAGGAATAACATTATTATCGTTAGTTTCATCTTGGAGGAATGGAATGTAAGTGTACCTGGAAATTGATTGTTCTCTTAGGAATATCACGAGGGAGCAGAGGATTGTGAGGATACTTATCTTCCAAATACTGCATGCATTAGAACAGAAAATACGATAGGCATTTAAAGAGGAAACTAACAGCGAAGATGAGACATTAAAGATTTTGAAAAGTGGCAGAAAGGACAGAAGACCAAAATAATGGCGAGAGAATCATAAAGAACAGCGTGGCCATCCACTAGAACGGGAACACAACCAACAGGGTTGAGCTGGAGAAACTCTGAAAAAGAGGAAACTCTTTCGTTAATCGATGAATATCTTGCAATTAGGGAAATTTAGGGTTAGAAAACAAACCGGGGCTATATTGTTCTCCTTTCAACAGATTGACGGGCTTGTAGTCGTATTTAAGGCCTGAATCGAATGTAACAAGCAATGGCGAGTGAGTGAGTGTGAGAAAGAGAGAAAGGAAGGAAGTTGAAGTACCTTTGAGGTTGAGAGCGATTCGGACTCGGAAGGAACAAGAGCTCCTCCAATACGAATAGAGCGTGAGTTTGTTATCTTCTTCTTTAGCAACACTTGCGCTTGCCTGTTAATTTAATTACAAACAAGTGTAACAATGATCAATGAGTAGCCATGAACATAGCAGATGAAGGCATCAGAGGCATTGCATACCATTACTGATGCTTCCAACTTCAAACACCAACCAGAGGAGTGTTTTGCTCCTGCTTCCAACTTCAATTCCTTTAAATACTGTCAGCCATTTGATTTTACCAATGCTTCAGATTTTGCCACATGTCCTCGCATTTTTCAATAACGAAGCATAATAAATTTCTCATTGTTTATCAACTCAAAAACTTTATTCACTTTGTTGATTTGATTTGGAACGAATTTGAGAACATTTAAAGCTAAACTTTTTTTTTTTTTTTTTTTATAGATTTAGAAATAAGTGAGGTGAATTTAGAAGCTAATTTTTTTAATCGATCATATCAATTAAATTTTACATTAATTTTTATAAATTTTATTTTCAAATCTATTTTTATTTATCTTTAAATCTACTCAAATAAACAACAAATAATTTACTTTTGAATTCTCTGTCATTCTTCTCCAAATGAGTGAAACGTTATAAAGGGATGCTAAAATGCATTCACAAAATATAAAAGAAATGATAATATATTTCTTTTACTTTTTATTTTCTTTTTTATAAAAATAATACAAAAATTCATTCTTTTACGATGATTTCATCTTGTATTATATTGTGTATGAAATAAATATAAAACTGTTATACGTGCAGTTACAAATGTCAAAGATTATTGTGATGTTATAGATCCTATTTTATGCCTCTTGAAAATAATCTTTGGAAGCCTTTACAAGCATGTAATAATTCTCTTGAAAATTGTTATTATTCCACTGAAATGTCTATATTTAGTTATCTAATATGGCATTATTGTATTAGATTCTAATTTTTTGGCACCATTCATTTTTTTTTTTTGTGCTTGATTAGAAAGAAAGTATAAGAAAAGAGAAAAGGAAATTTCTAAGAACAGGAATTTTTATTTTTATTTTATTTTTAATTCAAATTTCAATTTTTTTATGCATTTTTATTTTTCTTCGTCTAATATTAGGAAATAAACCATAGAGAATAATAAATTTGGTACTGACAAATTGGAAATTTGGAATATATGCTTCCGGTCAAATTGGACAGTTGGACGGCCCAAAAGCCATAATGCAGAGTGGCCCATTACGGAATCAACTTATCCAATTTTAAGAAACGTGTTATTATTCTAAGAAAGAAGATTAAACAAGGCCATATACTAAAAAAATTGTTAGAATATTAATTAGTTATTAGGTTGAATTATTATATATTTTTATTCAATGTTCCACAAATTTATTTTTCATATTATTTCATTGCGTAACTTTTTTGTTTATCAATTAATTTGTCGCCTTATATTTGTGAAGAAATTAAAGAGACTAAATTCACAAATCAATGATAACAACGAAGGTAGAAGTAAAAAGAAAAGCAGGATTTGTGTTGTGTGGTACACATCTCTGTTTGTGTTTGTTTAATCTACCCACTGTTCCTAATTTTTGTCGTGTTTAAATAATTGCATAAATTATTTAAGTTGATTTTGCTGAAAATAATTATTAATTGCTGGTTGATAATAAGGAAGAAAAAGAAAAAGGAGTGGAAGGAGAGCCGTTGGATGAGAGAGTGCGGATTAGTGAGAGTGAGCTGGCTACCGGGTGTCGCGAACATCAATAATTTAATATGCGAAGAAAAAAAGAGATAAAAAGGAATGTGGAAAAAAGAAGAGTAAGGCGCGTCACATCACGTGTCTCAGTAGTCGTCTCTTCCTTCTGTCTCCACAACCGACACTTCCTGCACACAGAGAGAAGGAGTCACTGCAAATCTACTTTACCATTCACAACATTGCATTACGTTGTTAGATTAGGGATTGGGGATTGGTGACTGGGAAGTAGGGGTTGGTATCCGAAATGAGTATGTACGGTAGGGATCCGTGGGGAGGGCCGCTGGAGATCCACGCCACGGACTCCGCCACCGACGACGAGCGCAGCCGCAATCTTCAGGAGTTGGACCGCGCGGCATTAGACGAGACTCAACAGAGCTGGCTCCTGGGCGCCGGAGAACAGAAAAAGAAGAAGAAGAAATACGTAGATCTGGGATGCATCATCGTCAGCCGCAAAATCTTTATCTGGACACTTGGCACTCTCGCCGTCTCCGCTGTCCTCGCCGGTTTAATCACTCTCATAGTCAAAACCGTCCCACGCCACCACCACAAGCCCGCTCCTCCCGATAACTACACTCTTGCTCTCCACAAAGCCCTCCTCTTCTTCAACGCCCAAAAATGTAACCAGCCATTTCACCATTATTATTTCTTTATCGTAATTCTACTTTAATTGATTAGTTGATTTGGTTCCTTGTTTTGTGCGTAGCGGGAAAGCTTCCGAGGCATAACAACGTTTCGTGGAGAGGGAACTCGTGCATGGACGATGGGAAGAAGTCTGAAGGTACGTCGAGTGCGATCAAGGATTTGATAGGCGGTTACTACGACGCCGGTGACGCTATCAAATTCCACTTCCCCAAGGCCTTCGCCATGACCATGCTCAGTTGGAGCGTCATCGAATACAGCGCCAAGTACGAGGCTGCCGGAGAGTTGGCTCACGTCAAGGAACTCATCAAGTGGGGAACCGATTACTTTCTCAAGACCTTCAACCACACTGCCGACACCATTAATTCCATCGCCGCTCAGGTTGGCTCCGGCGACACCTCTGATGGGAGCACCACTCCTAACGACCACTACTGCTGGATGAGGCCCGAGGACATCGATTACACCCGCCCCGTCAAGGAGTGCAGTAGCTGCTCCGATCTCGCCGCGGAGATGGCGGCGGCCTTGGCTGCCGCCTCGATTGTGTTCAAGGACAACAGGGCGTATTCGCAGAAGCTGGTTCACGGCGCCACCACGCTGTATGGCTTTTCGAGGAAGCAGAGAGGGAGGTACAGTCAGGGTAACGAGGCTTCTGTGTTCTACAATTCGACTAGCTATTGGGATGAGTTTGTTTGGGGAGGGGCTTGGATGTACTTTGCCACTGGGAATTCGTCGTACCTAAAGCTGGCTACCACTCCTGGCCTTGCCAAACATGCTGGCGCCTTCTGGGGAGGTCCTGACTATGGTGTCCTCAGCTGGGACAACAAGCTTACTGGTGCTCAGGTAATTCCTTTTGTCTTCTCCCTTCGTGTTTCCACTTATCTGCGACCTAATTAAGCTATTTGGTGTTTTTATCAATCTCACTTTAGTGACTGCATCACTCTGTTTTGTTTCTTTTTTTTATATTTTTTTGTTTTGTTCTGACCTCATTATTTCAATTTCGACTCAACACCTCTAAGGTCAGTTTCAATTGTCAGCTTCTGTGCTCAGTTCCAATCAAGCAGCTCTATCACCGAAATCTTCTCATATGCACTTTTATCTTTTAGATTAGTTTTCTTATCTAACTTGCTAAAAAACGGAGGTGGCATGTTGATTCTAGCGGAAAAACTCAATTCATTTTTACATTTATTTTCTTCTCAAACAGCCATAGCTTCTGGTTAAAAGGGTTATCCAAATAGCTTTCAAGAATTACTGCATTTTCCAGAAATTTATCGTTTTTATTCACAATGCTTTTCAACTCAAAACTTGGGCCATTCTCATTACTTGTTTAACTTTAGAAGGTTCCCTTGCTTTCAACACCTCATGTGGACCATTTGATCGGCTGCTTCGTTTTGAATTTTTAAGAATTCCAATTCTGGAAATATGTTCAAGAGTGGAAGGGAAGTAACTTAATGTTCTGTCTTGTATTTAGGTTCTTCTGAGTCGATTGAGGTTGTTCCTGAGTCCTGGTTATCCGTATGAAGAAATTTTAAGGACATTTCACAACCAGACAGGCATAATCATGTGTTCCTACCTGCCAATGTTCACCAGCTTTAATAGAACAAGGGGTAAATAATTCTCCGACTTTCGACCTTTTTTCTGCGCAACAGGTTTTCCAACTATTGTTCTAATGAGAATAATGATGTCTTCTTCACCAGGCGGCTTGATTCAATTAAACCATGGTAGGCCTCAGCCTCTCCAATATGTTGTCAATGCAGCATTTTTGGCTGCCCTTTACAGTGATTATCTCGATGCCGCTGATACTCCTGGATGGTACTGCGGTCCCAATTTCTTTTCAACTGATGTTCTTCGAAATTTTGCGAAGACCCAGGTGTGCTATTATACTCTTTTAAATCGTGCATGATGAAAGCTAATATCATGTGTCTGGGCTAATTTATTTTCCTTTTATCTTTTCTGGGTGATTTTCTAGATTGATTACATTCTTGGGAAGAACCCTCGGAAAATGAGCTATATTGTAGGTTTTGGCAATCATTATCCAAAACATGTTCACCATAGAGGGGCTTCTGTACCAAAGAATAAAGTTAAGTACAACTGTAAAGGAGGATGGAGGTGGAGGGACACGCCGAAGCCAAACCCACATACAATTGTTGGAGCTATGGTTGCTGGTCCTGACAAGCACGACGGGTTCCATGATGTCCGAACCAACTATAACTACACAGAACCAACTCTTGCAGGCAATGCAGGTTTAGTAGCTGCGCTTGTGGCGTTGTCGGGTGATAAAAGCTCAGGAATAGACAAAAACACTCTTTTCTCTGCCGTTCCCCCAATGTTTCCAACGCCGCCCCCACCTCCTGCACCATGGAAACCATGAGGTGTTTGCCATTCATCATCCTCTTTCCCCTAAGTACCATATGTGACTTCAGCGTATTGATGATTTTGAAGATGGAGGTACATTAAAGCCAAGGAAAAGTGAAAGTAGTGCAACTAGGCCCAGTGAATCTTGTTTGTCTAAGAACAATCTTCGCCTTCAAGATTAGCATTAAAAATAGATAGTGGTACTTGAGACTGTCTTGTTTTTTTTTTTTTTTTGTGATATACTTAGTATGTATGTATGTATCAGATCTTGAATTCTTTAAACTTGAAAACGAGCATAATGTAAGGAACACGTTGAACTAATGTTTTAGAGTAGTTACCTTAACCAATTTCTTTTTTCTTTACTAGTTTGAGGACTTTTTTTCTTTCAATTTTGCAAAAGCTCGTTTGTTCTACGTGTGCTTACTCAAAATGCCACTTCATTCTTAAATAATTTATTGGTTGGTATAAACAATTGTTTCGTTTCCAACGAAGCAAGTGTGTATGAGAGTGCTTGAGGTTGGGACCAATTCCTCTGGACCTGCACATGCACTTGCCAATTCAAATAAAACAAAAATCATTGTATCAAAACCGGAGGCGGCGACTGGTAGCATTTCATTACTGAATGCCGTGCTGATTTTAAATTCCAACTTTAAAGCCGCTGAATGTTCTTTCATGTACTCCATCGAATCGGGTGCCATATGCTAGGGACTGATCCTCTTTCTAGTCTAGGACTGTGGGACATCATTTCCTTTTCATGCGGAAGTTGTGGAAATCATTATCCGATGAATATGGCATTACCATTAAACACTTTATAAGAGGCGTCAACATCTACAATTGAGCTTCCATGCTATCCCATCTCCCTACTGGCAGTGGCAAAACAGGAGTATCATACCAAGGTTCCAAACCATCGATACACTGTTTCACACGCATTTAAATAAACGACTAACACATTGTATGACAGCATAAGATGGTGATTGAGACTATAATGCAGTGTCAGTCAGTCAGCACCGGAACAGAACAACATAAGGATAGTTCAAGAGAGGTCACAAATTTACATCTGCAAGATACATGGTTCCAATTTGGAACTCAGACGTATTGCATAATACAATTCAATCAGTCCTTCTCAACTCTTTACATAAATCATTGTTGGCCTCTTTCTATTTTCTCCTTTAACCTGTTCTCAAAATATTGTTATTATATTACAACCCCAAAATGAACTATGGGAGAAAAGGGGTTGTCATATGAAAATCAAAAAGACATAATAAAAGGGAAAAATATTATGATTTATAAATGTAATTCAAAAGCAACTTGTCAATAAACGAGTCACGAAAATTTCGACCAACTAGGATGTTTAGGCCGTTCAAGGGGAAGCTTCTCCATCTCAAAACACCCCTTTTCAGAAACAGAGGTCACTTCCTCATTCAACCCTGTCAATTTGAGTTCATTGAGCGTTTTCTTTGCATAAACAGTGAAAGCAATAGTGGTAATTATTGCAATAATGAAAGAAATAATGTTGTATACGATTTCCACAGTAGTCAAGTGGTGCTTCCGGTGCTGTGCGTCAGCCAACGTCTTTAATAACCGACCACTGACGAAAAACAATAAAAAGTTAATGTGGGGTCAAGAATTATAAAGAAAAACACAAAAAAAATCCCGGTAATCGTGGTAAGAAAAAAGAGTTTGAGTTAGAGAGGGTATTTGTCTGGACATCTAACAGAACTCAACAAAACTCGAAAAGGTTTCACTCACTACTTTGTCTTCTAACCAGATAAGAATGGAGGAAATGGCAAGTGTCTTTGCAATTGCAATATATTTACAATTCCTCTTTCTTTCTACTCTTTTTCTTTTGGGAACTCATTAAGCCAATGAAGGACCCTAAATAGAAAGAAAACAAACCTGTAGATATAGATGAAAGCTTCTGGTACCATTCCAGCTACTGATCCACATATGTAGGGCCAAAACCTCATATTTGTGACTACCACAGCATAATTGAAAATAGTATAGGGAAAAGGAGAAACCCTAAACAGCGCAACGACTTGAAACTGATGAAACCAGTTCCCCTCCCCTGCCAGCCTAATCATTGCAGCATTCCGGGGCCATCTCTTTAACCATCGCTGGAGAATATAAAGGCAACAATCACAAACAAAATGAAAAACTTAGTCAGAGAAAAAACAGCACAAAATTTAAGAAGACTGTTGATCATATAAGAAATAAAACGACTTACATGAATGCGGTCACGGAACGGTAGCCCAATTAAGTAAGGCAGGACCATCCCAATGGTTGTTCCAACCATTATTATAACGAAGCCAAGGCCATAACCAAAAATCATCCCGGTCAGCCACATGGAGGGGCCAGAAGGGATTAAGAATACTGGGAATAAAGCCAGAGAAGCAACAAGTATCATAGCAAGAACTGGACGGCCAAAGGCAGTAGCTTCCCATTCCATAAATGGGTAAATAACCTGCATATCAAAAATAAAATGATAAAGAATCAAAACATTAATTTAATCAAATATTACAAGCATCCATATGGAATGCATGCCATTCCACAAGACCTGAAATATAGAGTCTGAACTTGCTTTTAGGAGTAGCAAAGATGTCCATACTACAATGGTCTTTTTTAATATCATGCTCAGAAGTAACCTTAAAATGTCAGCGTTTTTGGGAAGTGAAAATGAAAACAGAAAGTGTGAAAAAGGAAATTCCTTCTGAGTTGAAGGAAAAGAGTCCATCTTATTTTGCTGCAAGATTTCATCCATGCCATAGATTGCACATTAAGTCAATTCATCTAGACATTTCCTTCAAAACATTTACCAAAAATACGGCAACTTGTTCGTTTGTGAAGCATAATTTAAATCAAGTTGGAGGAGAGCATGGAATTAGCAACAATAACCACGAAGATTGGCTCAGTGAAATCTTGATTACGGTTTCTAGATTGTCTAATGTTGAAGACCGTCTAACTGTAACTGCTTTCATTTGTCATTAGAAAGTCCGCCTTGTTGTTGACGTTTCAAGCTCAGATGTGGGAGCACTTTTCACATGTCTTCTCAAACAGCTTAGACGTGTAACAATTGTTTCTATATAAATAAAACCTTTTATAAATTGTTTTACCCAATTGAGAATTGAGAGTTCGAGCTGTAACTTCGGTTAATAGTAAATATCAGAATGTGAATGTAGATTGAAGTTCGGTGACACTTTAATTGAACCACATTAATTTTTATGTGCTTTCTTCATTACTTTTCTTTGTTAACGTTAACTTTTCTTGCGGGTTTCTCCATTATAGTTGTTATTCGTTTGTGTTTGGTAAATGATCTTGTGGGTTTATTTGAGCTATTTCCACAAAATAATTGAAGTAACATCATTTCCACAATAATATATTTCAGTCAGAAATATTATAAGAACACTGAGGGTGACACGGGATTGCCACGATTTAGTCAATATCAACGAATGCATATTAGCCAAATAACTTCAATACCGGTGCATTCTGAACAGAAGATGCAACTGTAGTACCTAAATAGTTGTAAAAGAAAGAGGAAATACCTTTTCAAAAAACAGTGGCACTCCCCATCTGATAAGAATAAAAGCAAGTATCACAATGACAACACACCATAAAAAGGATTTAATCCACCACCAGAAAGACTTTAATCTTGATTCTGGTCGAGGCAGCAAGATTTCAGATTCAACAGCCCTTGATTCATCAGGTATGACCAGTCTAACATATTCACTATCCCCCCTCACACGAGAGCCCGTGCCTGCATGTTTTTCCAACACCTCTGATGATTCTTGTTTCATCATTGAGATGCCGGCAGGCTATAATAATAACAACAGAAAAAAAACATCAGAATATAAGCACCAAACTGAGTGTAGGATTCAAAATTCAAAGTGCATATCTGATTCTACACTGAATAATTAAATTACGCAAGAACAGTCAGCAAATAACAATATATAAAAAAAGAGGGACACCAGGGATTCTATACGATCATTGTAGGCAAGTAGCATTTCCAATATTATGACAATAAAGCCAACTTAGTCAAATAACCCAAAAAGAGATACAATACAACGAGAAGATGTTGAACTGTCTTATAATTATATGCAGGTGCAGTATTAAGGATGTAAAGGTTTCAGAGATCCGATAGGATGCTCTCTGTTAGAATAAATCCAAGTCAGACAGGAAAAAAAAATGGACTACAGGAGTTATTGCCTGATTAAAATCATTTTAATCTTACGGGTGGAATAAGTTTTCTTCAACCATAATAGAACTTACGGTTGATGAACAAAACTAAATGCAGACAGCAATATTGATAGGTTTATAATGCATTTCAATCAGAGATATCAGTAATCCCACGTCTTAGATAAATAAACTCTCAATTTTATATACTTTAAGAAACTGCACCTCTTGCTAGGTAATTCCAAAACACTATGTTTGAACTTGTAAATTTCCCAGAATCCACTCAATTTCCTAAGCAAAAATCAATCAATCAATTAAATAAATAAACATTCTGGTGTCGAAGTATCTGCTTGGAGACCGTGACGACAAAAAATATAAAGACAACCTAGAAATAATTGCAGCAACTAAATGGAACCCAGCTTCTAATTCTCCCAACAATCGATTGAATAACATTGGCATGCAAAAGAAAAGCGACAATGGATAGGGCAAGGATGATATTATATACACAAGTGTTGAAATTGGTGAATTGGTGAATTGACGAAAGAAACATAATTATTTTGGAGGAATACCCAATTAAAAAACAAAGAAAATATATGAAAGTAGCTTTTGCGACAAGTGAGACAATGAAACGAACCTTGGGAGAAGGAGTTGAGCTCTGGCAATTAACTAACAGAACAGAGCAAAACAGAACAAAAGTGAAATGGTTATGGTTGGGTTGGGTGAGATTCTGAAAAAGATGGAAACGTCCCACTCACGCTACCATACTCATTAACCAACTAACTCCTTTTTGCCCCTACCTTACCTTTTCTTTTACAAATCTTTCCTTGTCACATTTCACCAACCATACAAACGCACCACAACCTTGTCTTTTTCTTTCATCTTTCTTGCATTACAAATGTAATAATGCATTGCAATTTGCATCCACTTTTTTCGTCTTCATCTATTTAGTTCTTTAATTTTCTAAAAGTTCAATAATCTTAATTCATTATTAATGTAATATCAAATTGTTAACACAATGTATTCGTTCGTAACATTAATGTCAATTACTTATATATTAATCCTACGGTTTAACTTGTCAAATTATTCACATAAAAAATCACTGTATATTTAGAGATATTAATGATAGTTATTTATACAGGTATAAATGTACGTAAGGCTTAAAAAACTTTAGTAGTTGCTTATATATAGATATTTTCTATTAATAATTGGATTGTTTATCAATAATGAAAAAATTTATTTGATAAGAAGATAAAATATATATATATATATATATATATATATATATATATATATAATTAGAGGTCAAAACGGATAATTGGCTTGACTTGGCTCGGCCACTACGAGTTGAGCCAACTCAACCTCACTCATTTATTAGCTGAAAAAATTCAAATCCGACTCAACCCACCATGAGTTAAAGGAATTGACTCATTGATTCATTTAATTATAAGTTTTTTTTAAATAAAAAATATATATATTTTATTTTAAATCTAAATAAATTTCATTCTAAAATGATGTTAAACTATAAAAACAATTCAAAATAAAAAAATATATCATATAATCCAAGTGTGATCCAAAAACAAATAATTTTTTAATATTGATAATTTTTGTACACTTCTCCATTTAAAATATCAGAATCTTCAATAGATAAATCTATAATATTTTTCTCTCTTGAAACATTTTTGTTTTTATCCTTATTTACAATATAATAAAAAAACGTTAACTAATAATATTGAAACAAAAAATAATAAATAATTCTTACTTCAGGTTCAACCGAGTTGAGTTCTAAGTGAATCGAGTTGAAAACTAACCCACATAAAAATAATTACATTTTTTTCAAACCCAACCCAGCTTAAACATACGATAAATTGAATTAACTCACGAATTATAGTTCATTTTAACATTACTTGTATAATTAAAATTTTACAAAGTTCAAAACATGTTTACAGAAAAATATTTTAATTCTTTCAAAATATTAAAATTTTAAAAATTACATAGTAGGAAATGTAAACATAATTTTTTATATAATTATTTTATCATTTAAAGAAAAGTGGGTTGGCCCGCGTGATCTGAGATTTTGAAGTGCACGCGATAATGGGGTGACACGTGGATCTTGGACTATATACGAGGAAATGTAATAAACAATTTAAAATAGGTTTTAATATAAAGTCAAAAATGCACTTTCTGTGTAAAGGACAGATGGCAGAGGCGCTGAATTCCACGTGGCAACCCAAACTGAAACGGGCCATAAGCAACCAATGCAGAAACTATAAATTACGATTATTTGATATCTAATTAATGGTTTACAAGAAGAGAGCGTGGTAGAGACAGCGAAAGGGAATTGGGTCGATTGAACTGATGACAGAGGGTAGCAATCCAATATCTCCGGTGGACGGCATGGACGTGACCGGCGGCAGCAAAGAGCAGCAGGCGGCGGGAGTGGGGATTCTCCTTCAAATAATGATGTTGGTTCTGTCTTTCGTGTTAGGTCACATCCTTCGTCGCAAGAAGATTTACGTTCTTCCCGAAGCCAGCGCTTCTCTTCTCATTGGCTTGCTCGTTGGTACACTCGCTAACATTTCTCACACTCAAACTAGTATCAGGTCTCAATTCACTTTCTATTTCCATTCCTATTCTCTCATTTCTTTTTCTGTTTCTCTGGAACCTCACTTCCTCACTTTCTCTCCCATCCCAAACAGGGCGTGGTTCAACTTTCACGAGGAGTTTTTCTTCCTCTTCCTTTTACCTCCCATAATATTATATCCTTAACCACTCGCGTTCTTCTGCTGTTCTTGTTTGCTTTTTTTCCTTTATTTCATCACAATTACTTATTTCTTTCATTTCCTTGACCTTGCGCTTTCGCTTTACTCAGTCTGGCTTCAGTCTCTCGCCTGTAAGTTTTTATTTTCTTTCTTGTTGCATTCTTTCTTTTCAAATTGGTCTTTTCACTTTGCGTTCTTTGCAGAAACCTTTTTTCTCTAATTTTGGAGCTATTGTCACGTTTGCTATATTCGGCACCTTTCTGGCTTCCATTGTGACGGGTGTCTTAGTGTAAGCATTTTTTTTTTGGCATTTTTCATTTTTTCCATACCAGTGATTCTTTTCATTGGTTTGCTTCTCTGTCCACAGTTATATTGGCGGATTGATGTACCTCATGTACAGATTACCTTTTGTTGAGTGTCTAATGTTTGGTGCACTGATATCCGCAACCGATCCTGTTACTGTTTTGTCCATATTTCAGGTCATGTGATTTACATATTGCTTTAATTTTTGTTTTTCTTCTATTTGCTTGTACCTCTACTGCATGCTACATACTCTTGTACCGAGTCTTCTCGCTTCTAAGGTTATGCCAATTGCTCCTGAATGCAACATGTTGTCAGTTGGGAAGAACCATTTTGGGTAACCGCTTTCTAGAGCTCTTCGGCTCCCTTAACCAATGCTTTTCAGTAGCATTTTATTAACTTGTGAATGTTTAGGCTTTCCTGATTTCAATTCGACTACCCTGTCATCTGTTATCTTTCTATTTCACTTTAGTATTATAATATGTTATGCACCTTACATTTTGATTCGATTTGTTTCTGATTGCAGGAGCTTGGCACAGACGTCAATCTTTATGCCTTGGTTTTTGGAGAATCTGTTTTGAATGATGCAGTAATTTTCTATTACTACAACTTTTCTTTTTTACTCTTGAAAGTGAATCAATTGTGATTTAAACATGGATGGTACCACTTGCTGATCTTTTCCCTCTTTTATGTCTCTCCTTTCTCACCCCTAATCTACGCTGGCAGATGGCTATTTCTTTGTACAGGTATATGGAAATTTCTACGTTTATATAAGATAACCTATCATTATTTTGACTCAAATATTCACCTTGCAGGACAATGACAGTGATAAAAAGTCATCCATCTGGACAAAATTTCTTCATGGTGGTTGTTAGATTTTTAGAGACTTTTGTCGGGTCAATGTCTGCTGGTTGGTTTATAAATCTTACATGATGTTCTCTTAATGCAGTGTTTATGGGCTTTAAAGATGACTATCCCCATCGACTGTCGTACTTTCCCTACCTATTCCCCCCAATTTTTGTGTCACTCAACCCCTTCTACTTGGGATTTTGATTAAAACGAAACTAAGTTTCTTATCAATTTTAATGGTTACATAAATCCTTATATTTGGTGAAAATAACCCTATTGGTGTCATATTATTAAAACATGTTAAATCTGTAAAAGGAGGATTCCCAAAGTATTTTTTATTTGTACCACTTAATGAAATCACATATATTATCAAAATTAGATGAATATCATTTATGATAGAAATTGATGCAGATTGGTATTCCAATTGTTCAAATGAAGCATTCAGACTCCAACTTGTTGAAAGGAGTTTGTCCTGTTTAGCAGAAGCACACATAATTATAATGGTACTAACAGATTTGGATCTACCTGTGGAAGATTGTTGTAATACTTGACTGATGAATAGTAATAGAAACTATTACTATTGGTGGAGGACACGAGAAATGTCCGTTGTGTGACGGACATGAGAAACTATTATTCCTGTTCTTGGAGATCGTATTGACTGTTTAATGTAGAATAGATTGTGTTCTTCACAACCCCGAGATGGTTGAATCTTTCTTGTGGTGACTTTTGTTGTTATCCTTGTCCTTCTACGTTTCTCCAATAGTCAGTTAAGGTGGGTTGTCACCTGCAAGAATTATGATACTCAAGTCAGTGAGGTCAAAAAGTGAGAAAATGGAGAATGATGCATACTTGGTTAGGGTTTCTCTTCCCCTATACATACCACATTTATCACCCTGGTCATGATCATGCGAATCGCCGTGATATGGATTGATTTGTATCTTCATACACCTTGTTTCCTACTAGCAGTTATGTGATCATTTTGGGGGATTGAACAACTGTACATGTGATGCAGGATAAGATTGTGCCAACTTATCTGTTGAACGACATTGGTGGGTGGCTTTGGGCTGCTCTGGGTGCTTGGTCATTAATAAGTATCCAAACACTTAAAGAACCCATCCTCAAAAGCTAGCTATTTAGGGGGGATAAAGCATTTCAAGGAACCGATTAACCAACTCTTTATCAAGAGGTAAGTAACCAATCACTTGGAGAACCCACCCTTAAAAGCTAACCATCAAGGGAGGAGAACTAGATACTTTAATACTCTATTGAACATTTCATCCTACTTGATGTGAGAGCACCCCATAATACTCAAGTCCCTATTAGTTATCCTTGAACAATTGGTTCATTATACTTCCTACCATGAGTTTTTTATTTTATTTCAAATGGCTATGGTTAGTAACCCAATGGTTGTTAAATAATCTCTTACACTTTGTTTAGATGAGGTGATTGAAAGAGAGGGAGTGAAGAAGGAAAGAAAGAAAGAGAATTAAAGTTAAAGGTAGGGATGACAATTAAACCTCAGCAAGTATCGTTTGAACTCGAGGGAATGAGAATGTGTATGAGTAATACCTGTCTCCTTTTAAATTACTAAAATACCTTTAGTTTATTTAGTATTATATTTTAAAATTTTTGTAAGTATAATTTATTTTTGTTATTATTTGATTATTTGATATTGAAGAGAAGAAAACGTGTGTCCTTTTGGTATTGAATTTTTCATAATATCATGTTTCCTTAGCTTTTTTTTTGTGAAAAAAATATTTAATAAATATTTGGGTGGGTACAAGTATGTTTGTTTTGACAAAGATGTGGATGTGAAGCAAACTTCATATCCATCTCGTACTGGTCACGTGAATGTGTATGAGTTTTTACTTTAGGGACAAGGATGGGTATAGTCAATCTCTCACCGCCCCCATTCCTCTCCATTTTTGTCTTTAATAGAAAGTGAGGTTGTTTGGATTGGTAAAGAAATGAAAAAAGAAAAAAGTAAGATGATTTTATTAGAAAGAGAATCTAATTCAAAATTGTTAATTTTCAATATTCCTGATTTGGCATTTTTTTGGTGGCTCTGCAGGTGTTGGAGTTGGTTTTGTATCTGCTCTAATATCCTTTTAAATTAACGGTTATGCTAAACATGTATACATATATATGCAGCTTAGTAACTCTTTGGAGATTTAAAAGTCAAAATATAGTGAAACCTTAACTATCAATACCTATTTAAATATTCAGGGTTGGATATTGACAAGTAAGTATTTATGTTTCATTTCTTGGTTCAATATAACCAGGTCATATCTTGAAATTACTGATCTTTTTGTTCTTCAATTTAGTCTTCAGAACTTGGAGAGCTGTCTTTTTGTTCTTTTCCCGTATTTCTCGTAAGAAAACTCCTTGGACCATTTGTACATAACTTTATTGTAAAATTTCTATAAATTTCTTTATGCTGGTGCAAATTATTTTATTTCTCAGGTACATGCTTGCTGAAGGTCTTGGACTGTCTGGTATTGTATCAATATTGTTCACAGGAATGGTAATTGCATCTTTTTTTTAATTTTATTGGTCATTTCATGTGTTTTAAAGCATTCTTATGCCTACTTTTGTGTTCATTTTAGGTCATGAAGCATTACACATATTCAAATTTGTCACGTAGTTCTCAAAGATTCGTCTCTGCTTTTTTTGAGTTGATATCATCGTTAGCTGAGACATTTGTGTAAGGAGGATTTAATGGCAGATTTTCCCTTCTAGTTCAACATTACCTCTAAATGATGCACGTGAATCATTTTATCTAATGATCTACAGATTTATCTACATGGGCTTTGATATTGCTATGGAGAAACATAGTTGGTCGCATGTCGGATTTATATTCTTTTCCATTGTATCCTTTATTTGATCCTATAAATTTCAATTTTTGTGATCTGTACTAGCTTGATGTTTCATATTTGTCCTCCTTCTCAACTTGCTTGGTAACCACTTCAGATATTCATTGGAATTGCAAGGTATTATGCTGTAATTTCTATCGTCCCGAGTTATTGATGAGTGACATATGAGCTTGTCAGGCTTTTAGCTAGTTTGGTAAACTATAAAGACATGCATGCACTTTGACACCTCTGTGCTTAGCTTTCATATTTCTCCACGAAAATTTAAGTACTGTTTGATCACTTTGTGCAGGGCAGCCAATGTGTTCTCATGTGCTTATTTGGTCAACTTGTTCAGACCTACCCGCCGACAAATTCCGCGAAAACATCAGAAAGCACTTTGGTATAGTGGTAAGGTTTCAGAATTTTGCAAATCCTTGACTATAATCTGGAAAGCTTTCTTGGTTCTGTCGATAAAACAGACTACCTTATTTTGGTGTGTTCTTTAGTGCCCTGTCTTTTTGTGTTGAGTTTTGTACTTTATGAACATGTACAGGACTTCGAGGGGCAATGGCTTTTGCCCTTGCTCTGCAATCAATTCATGATCTGCCAGATGGACATGGACAGATCATCTTAACTGCAACTACTGCAATAGTTGTTTTGACGGTAGGCTTTCTCATGCTTGTCATCAAATATTTTAATCTAATCATTAGTCATTACATTAAAAATAAATGCATGTGGAAGCAGAGTAAGGTCCTTTGCTATTTCACTCTTTTGAATCTTATTTTCACGCTTTATTCTGTTTCTGACATTCCATATCTATATTCCTATCTAAAAGGCTATTTGAAAAAAGAAAACTTTATGTAAAGCATGATATGTCATTTTTATCCTTTTTTAAATTGTCATTGCGTGCGTCTTTTCTTTCTTACCTCCATATGTATTCACTATCCTACCTTTCTATTGTTCAAGGAGGAGTGTAGTTGCTTGCACACTCTCTAACACTTTATTTCAACCTGAAAACCAAGAACCTTTCTTGGGATGGGTTGAAGAGAGCTCTTGGTATCCGTTTTGGAGGAGGAACACGAGGAACGGTGTATGAAAGGCTGTCAACCATACGACAGTCGGGACCGGTGGAGGAGTACATACGCGATTTTGAAGTTCTGGTGGGGCAGACGACCCAGATACCCGAGGAGCAGATCATGGGGTATTTCCTGTCCGGTCTGAGGGAAGAGGTGGGCGATCATGTCCGGCCACATGATCCACCGGATTTGATGACCGCCATGCGAGTGGCGAGGGATGTGGAGAAATTATGCACGAAGACCGGAGGAGGGTGGTTATCCAAGAATCAGAATTCTTGGGGGAAGGCGTCGGGTTCGGTGACGGTGCGAGGAGGAACGGCGGAAAGTGTGGGGTCTGTTAATAAAGACGCGACACAGGGACGGAATAAGGGGCTGGCTACTAGCGGCGGAGGTGATCGGACTGTTCGCAATCTACCTTACCCGGAGTATCTTAAACGAAGGGAAGAGGGTCGTTGTTTCAGATGCGGCGGACCCTTCAGTCCCGGCCATCGCTGCCCAGAGAGGGGCCTCAAAATGCTAATTGTGGTTGAGGAAGAGGAGGAGGTAGAAGGCGAAGAAGTGTCGGAGACGAGCCTTGCGACAATGGAGTTGTCGGCATTGTCCGCCGGAGGACTGACGACACCCAAGACAATGAAGTTACGAGGACACATCGGACAAAGAGAGGTATTAATTCTAATTGATAGTGGCGCGAGCCACAATTTCATTGATCGACGGTTGGTGGAGGAACTGCGGATGACGGTGACAAAAACACAGCCGTATTTGGTGAGTCTGGGGGATGGGCAGAGGAAGAGAATCAGTGGCTGTTGCGAAAAGGTAGCGTTGGAGATAGGAGAGGCTCAAGTCGTGGAACGTTTTTACATCTTCGAGCTCGGAGGGGTGGAGGTCATCTTAGGGGTAGAGTGGCTAGCAAAGCTTGGGGAGGTGACGGTGGACTGGAGAGTTTTAACGATGAAGTACAGACAAGGAGATAAGAGGATAATTGTACAAGGGGATCCCACGTTAGAGAGGAGGGTGGTGGGCCCCGAAGCTTTAAAAAAAATAGATGAGGTGGCAACATGTTTTTTGGTCTGGGAGTTGGGCCTGTGCGAGACCCATACAGGCAGCCCAAAGTGTTCAGGCCTTACGGAAAAACAGAAGCAGCAGATGGGGGATTTACTAGAACAACATGACGTGGTGTTCACGGAGCTTGAGGGGTTGCCACCTAGCAGGGAGACGGTGCATCAGATACACCTTAAAGAGGGAATCGGTCCAATCAATGTCAGGCCGTACCGATACCCACATGTAATGAAAGATGAGATCGAGCAGCAAGTTTCGGAGATGCTCCGATCGGGGGTGATCCGTCCGAGCCATAGCCCGTACTCCAGCCCAGTAATTTTAGTCAAGAAAAAAGATGGCAGTTGGCGTTTCTGCATAGACTACAGAGCCCTGAATAGAGCGACGGTGCCGGATAAGTTTCCCATACCGGTGATAGAAGAGCTGTTGGACGAGTTAGGGGGGGCTTCCTATTTTTCTAAGGTGGACTTGAAGGCCGGGTACCACCAAATCCGCATGGCCGAGAAGGATATCGAGAAGACGGCGTTCCGCACGCACCAGGGACATTACGAGTTTGTCGTGATGCCTTTCGGGCTCACCAACGCGCCGGCAACATTCCAGAGCACTATGAACCATCTCTTCAAGCCCTATTTGCGGAAGTTTGTGCTCGTATTCTTCGACGATATACTGGTCTACAGTCGAACTTGGGAGGAGCACTTGGAGCACGTTGGGAAAGTCCTGTCAACACTAAGACGGGATCAGTGGGTGGCCAATCGGAGGAAGTGTGAGTTCGGGCAAACCCAAGTCAAATACTTGGGACACATTATCTCTCACAAAGGCGTGGAGATGGACGATGAAAAGATAAAGGCGGTGGTGGATTGGGAACGGCCAAAATCAGTGAAGAGTGTGAGGGGATTTTTGGGTTTGTCGGGGTATTATCGAAGGTTCATCAGGGACTACGGCAAAATTGCCAGGCCTCTAACGGATCTATTGAAAAAAGGAGGATTCACCTGGAATGAGAAAGCAGAGGAGGCATGGCAAGCGTTGAAGACAGCCGTCACGACAGCCCCGGTATTGTCCCTCCCAAATTTTCAGCAACCCTTTCACATTGAGTGTGATGCGTCGGGCAAAGGGGTTGGCGCTGTATTGATGCAGGGGAAGAAGCCGATAGCCTTTTTCAGCAAGGCCTTATCTGAAGGAGCTCTCAGCAAGTCCATTTATGAAAAAGAACTGATGGCTCTGGTATTAGCGATCCAGCATTGGCGTCCTTATCTTTTGGGACAGAGATTCATAGTCCACACTGACCAGAGGAGCCTCCGGTATCTCTTGGAGCAGCGTATCACGACACAGAATCAACAAAACTGGATAGCTAAATTGCTGGGATACGATTTTGAAATCATATATAAGGTGGGGACTACCAACCGAGTGGCAGATGCGTTGTCCCGAAGAGATGAGGGGGTGAACGACGAAGATAAGGAGTTGTCGGTGATAGCCAGGCCCTATTGGCAAGATTTCGAAGAAGTAATGAAGGAGGTAGCCGAGGACGAGAAACTACGTAAGGTGATAGAAGAGATAGAGGTGGACCCAAATTCTCACCCAGCATACACGATAGAACATGGAAGACTGCACTACAAGGGGAGGTTGGTGTTGTCGGCGCAGTCTTCGTGGCTACCAAGATTGATGGCAGAGTTTCACCTAACACAGATGGGGGGTCATTCAGGAGTTTACCGGACGTATAGGAGGATAGCTCAGTCCTTATTTTGGGGGGGGATGAAAAAGGACATTACAGAGTTCGTGGCTAAATGTCTTGTGTGCCAACAACACAAGTATTTAGCGTCATCACCGCAAGGATTACTACAACCCTTGCCCATTCCGAATGCAATATGGGAAGAGCTTAGCATGGATTTCGTGGTGCGGCTGCCTAAGTCTCAGGGGTACAACGCTATTTTGGTGGTGGTGGACCGACTGAGCAAGTATGCCCATTTCATACCACTCAAGCATCCTTATTCGGCAAGGACGGTGGCTGAGATTTTTCTAAGAGAAGTAGTACGGTTGCATGGGATTCCAAAATCCATCGTGACCGACAGAGACCCTTTGTTCTTAAGCATGTTCTGGAATGAATTGTTCAAAGGCCAAGGGACGCAGTTAAAAATGAGCACCGCGTATCACCCGGAGACGGACGGGCAGACAGAGGTGGTGAACCGGGTGTTAGAAGGATATCTCAGGTGTTTCTGTTCAGAGCAGCCAAAAGGGTGGATGACTGTGTTATCGTGGGCGGAGTTTTGGTATAACACGTGCTATCAAGGGGCAATCCGATGCACCCCTTTTGAGGCTGTCTACGGGCGAGCACCTCCCTCCTTGCACAGATTCATTCCTGGTGAATCTCTAGTGGAGGCTGTGAATCAAGTGCTTCAAACCAGGGACGAAGCTTTGAAACAATTGAAGTTTCATCTTGAGCGCGCGCAAGATCTTATGGTGCGACAAGCTAATAAAAAGAGGAGGGTTGCGAACGTGGCAGTAGGGGACTGGGTGTATTTGAAGATACGACCCCATAGGCAATCCTCGATGCCTACCAGACTCCACCCAAAGCTATCAGCCAGATACTTTGGGCCGTTCCGGATAATTCAGATGGTAGGGGAGGCAGCCTGTAAGCTGCAGCTGCCAGAGACAGCTCGAATACATCCTGTGTTCCATGTTTCACAGGTGAAAAAGGCATTAGGAGAACATCAGGCGGAGAGGGAGTTACCACCGGACCTGCAGGCAGAGGGGCCTTCGTTTTGGCCCATGAAAATTTTGGGAAGGAGGCAGAGGACCGAAGAAGGCAGAAGTGTGCAGCAGGTGCTGGTCGAATGGCAACAAGGAGGGCCAGAAGGGGCCACTTGGGAAGATGAAATAACAATCAAGGAGCAGTACCCTGATTTCAACCTTGGGGACAAGGTTGATGATGAAGGGGGGGGTATTGATAGGAATAAGAAAAGGTGGTTAGTGTATGAGAGAAGGAATAAGTGCAACTGACTATAACAAACTAACTGTCTAGGACAGTTAAGGGGGGGAGCGTGTAAGATTGTATAAATACTGGCTGGTTAGAAGAGTTATGGGTTGTTGATTGTTTAGATTGTTAACGGGTACTTACCTGTTGAAGAGGGTTATGCCTCTGGGTGCTGTTTGTACAAACCTTTTACTGTGAATACAATTGATTTCTTCCAATCTTTCTGTGTTTCTTGGAGTGAAAGTGAGAATTGATATTAGGTTCCCAAGTCTGGAACCTAACAGAAACACTGTCAGCTTACTGATATGTAAAGATAAATAGACCATTCAAGAATCTCAGAGTGGGAGAGACAGAAATTTGGACATTTTCAATGGAGAATACTGTGCTAGTTCGATGGTGAATTGGACAACTTGATTGGAACTTCTGGAAACCTACACGGAAGTTTGGTCCACATTTATTTTTCTTCTTTAAATTACTAGCAGCTACCTATTCTTTTCACCACCTTTTCACAGTCCCTATACCTGGCTAGTTATTCACAATAAGGTTTGGTTACTTTATTTCAGGTATTACTGATTGGTGGTTCAACAGGCACCATGCTGGAAGCTTTACAAGTTGTAGGTAGTGACAGTCCTATCATCGAGAGTCCTATGGCTTCAATTACCAGAACGGTAAGTTTTTTCTAGATGAGGTTCTTTGCTTATCAAATAGTAGAACCATCTATTCATTGTTGTTTCCACATAATTGCTTTCTCCCTGTGGAATATAGCAAGAAGCGCATAGCTGACTTCTGCTCGAGTGAGATGTGGTTGGGGGACTGCCTGAATTGAAAAATACTTAACACAAGTTTGAGATGGATTTTCTAGGGAAAATAATCGTTTCTTTTTTATCAAAAGATTTTATTTAAATCTTGTGTATGTAACTAGACTCTATATTTGTTGCTGAAAGTAACGGAAGCATGAAAATTGACTTGTGTTTTGATTATGCTCTTAAATGGCATATAAAATTGAAGTTGAGTCATTCCATTAGGGAAAACAAATATTGATATAAACTCAATCCTATAAAACCATATAAACCAATTTGTAAGTGAGGTTTGCGTCTATTTATGTCTTATAATTTGGTTATATCTTTAGTCAATGTCGATTTCAAAAAAATTAAATAGTCAGGAGCTGTGTACCACTATGATCTGGAACCAAGCTTAAGTGTTAGATACGGGATATATGTAAAACTCTAAATGCAATTTAAATTCAAAGAAATTACATTATTTATGAACTTTGTTGTGGAATTTTATGTTAACTTCTAAATTAAATATTTCAACTGGGACTATGCATTTTATTCTGCCAAAGGATATGATAATTATAATGAATCTACTTGTTTATTTTTATTCTCTTTCAACTAACATCTTTGGTTTCATCCACAAGAATTTTGAGGGAACCAATGGTTATCTTTCTCCCGAAGATGAAGAATCATCATCAGGGAACAAAATCAAGATGAGGCTACAAGAATTTCAAAGAAGGTACAATCCGTGCTCTGAAATTGAAGAGATTGTAAATGTATGTTTACATTACTGAAATTTCTAGTTTTGATTTGTCTTTGCTTTTCTGTTGTAGTGCTGCATCTTTTACCGCATTAGATAAAAACTACCTCACCCCGTTCTTCACTAGTCAAAATGAAGATGAAGGTATGTTTGACTTGGCATTGATTTCTAATTAATATATGTAAAATTCTGGCAGAAGATTAAGAATTAGTATTTGGTGTTACTATATCTGACTTGTTTGCTTTTTAATATGCTGTTTTATGCGTCTTACTAGCTCAACAAACTAAGTCGTAGTCTTACATTCTAAAATGAATTACCTTATTTTAAATCGGAGATTTCTCGGAGTATTTCTCTTGCTTACTTTTATCTGCTTACAAGCACAATTCTATCCCGTTAAAGAGTAAGCAGCAGCAGCATCTTCGGTTGTTATCTTGTTTTTTCAGTAGTTTATGACCATATTTTGGGCATTTGGAAACTAACTATTTTTTAACCCTTAAAATCTTGTTTTGTTGTTGCTGTCAAACTTACATTGCAGTATTTGATCCATATTATGTACGTATACTTCTTAGTGTCATAAAAATTCCTCCTTTATACGATTGCGAGTTTTTCATGAAATACCTCAGTTGCGGTTGACATGATATCTTCTATTTGATGTTGGTGTGCACTATACTTGTTTGAATTTTATGAATTAATTTTACGCTTATTGAATAAATTTTGTTGACTCCGTATTTTCGCAACTTGGCCCTGGTCTTGGTCTTAACAGCTATGCCCCTGACTTTGGAGAACATGGGATTGGATGATGATGATGACCGCTACTCGTCATGATATTTTTGGAACAACGTACTCAATGATACTATGAAGGTTCCTTTTTGTACACACCTTGAGTCACATGCAATTTATTGATAACTTGGAGGAATTGTCATAATACAAGGATCATTCCAAGTTTCCAACTCACTGAATTCAGAAACTTACGTCAAGTAGGCAGATTAGGTTGGAAGACAGACATCTTATATGCTGCTTTAGTATTCTATGCTTTCAAGTTGATGACTATGGTTCTTTCACGAAGCTGGGGATTTGTAAACTTGATCTAACATACGTGTTTACTCACTCTAATATCGGTTGTCCAAGACTAAGCAAGCACATGATCTTCATATAAAATATTCGCGTTATTTGTTCTTTGCGGTTATCAAAATGATGAAGAGAATATGCATGTTGTACAAGTGATGATGGTAGAGAGAAATACTAAAATGTTTCAATTATGCTATAAAGTCCTTCGAGTTTGAAATAGTCTTCAATAGTCCTAGCATAATTGTATTCAAAAAGTTCATATTACCTTGTACATATTTTATTTATTTATGCTGGCTGACTGCTGGTCTTGTAAGAAGTCTAATGAATATATAATACTGTATGAAGTATTGCTGTACATGAACTTTATTTTAAAAACTGTGACACGTGGCCCGAAGATTTTGGACTGAGGTGGAAAGGATGAATGAACTCTGTCTATTTTTTATCTTAAAAAATATATTTTCAAACCGTATAATTTTGAAGTTAAAAATGACTTTTGAATTTTCAAAAGTTATTTTAACTTGTGGAATATACAATGACTTTTAGGTTATGTAAAAAAAATAAAGACTTTATTTGAAAATCATATTTTATTCTTGGAATGCATGTTCATGTTGTGTTTGATTTGAAGATGGATTTGAGAAGAGAAAAAAAGTGAATGTAGGATTGTTTGGATCAAAGAAAAAATTATGAAAAATGAAAAGATTTGAGATTGAAGTTTATGAAAGTTAATGAGTGCTATGATAGATTTGATAAATTAAAAACAAATGTTTAAATTGATAAAAATAAAAAGATAATATTTTACTTAGTCATAAAAGTAGTTTAAAATAAAATATAATTAATATTAATTATAATCAAATTAAATTTTAGTTATTATTGTTATTATTATTATTATTGTTCTTAAGTAAGAACCATAACAATTTAAGTAAGAAGCATTACCAATTAAGTATTCATTTGGAGACCCTGAGTGATAATGACCCTGAGTGAATACCAATTAAGTATTCACTTAAGCATAGTTCGAGCAATAATTCAACACCCAAGCAAACCAACAACTATGCAAAATTTCATAAAATAGTTTTTCAACTCAAATCTCACTATTTTATCTATTATAATAAGTTTGACAGATATTTTGACATCCATATACCTCAAATAGTTTACTATAATTATTATAAAAATACGTTCTGGACTAATGAATCCATAACTCTGTTTTCTATGATAATTTTTTAATCCGGAAGGAAGTTTTCATAACTCGGAACCATTATAATTTTAATGAGGGTAAGCTAGGGTTTACGGCTATTATGGGGGTGCACGAAGAAAAAAGAGAGCCGTCGGATGGAACAGCCCGCAATAAGAGGTGAATTGTATCTATTACCTTTTATGAAGCATGAATAAGCCCACCTAGAGGGATCTGTGGAAAATGAGTACCACAAAAGGCACTATGGTACAAATTTAGCACACATTCATCTATGGCAAAAGATATTAAAATTAAAAATAGAAATAAAAGGGTAAGAGATAGGAAATCAAGGTTATTTAAAACAACGGAGTTTATGTAACGACCTTATCATCCTACATTGTATGATGAAGCATGCCACCGATCATTTTTTTCAGTCAAGTGGTGCCACAATTCCTAGACAGAAGAACATAAACTGTAGGAGCTTATAGACAAGGGGTATGCAGTCAAAATTTACACACAGTCCAGATATTTATAGTTTCTCCGCCGATTGTACTGAAGAAGGCTTCCATAGGTGCGATCCCAAACACCAACGAAAAGTGATTCTGTGTCAGGGCTAAAAGATACACCAGAGATCTCCCCAAAAAAATCGATCTCCTGCTCCTTCTCGAACCCACTCTTTACATCATAGACATGCACAAAGTCAGCTGGTTCGGCCATTGCCATGAATCGCCCATCAGATGTGAACCTTATAGAACGTATAGCTCCAAGGTTGCCCTTAAGCACAGCAACAGACTTTGACAAGTTCCTAACGTCCCAAACACGGCATGTTTTGTCTTGGTTACCGGTAGCAAAAATGTGCCCATCAGGATGCCATGCAGATGCAAATGAGTAGTCCAAGTGTCCAGATAAAGACTTGACAGTCTACAAAGAACCAAAATTTAAATAATTTCTAATTTACCCATACACCGCACATAAGGAATTTATGAAATAAATCAACAGAATACACCACCTTTCCAGTTTGAGAATCCACTAGTAATCCTTCTGGATTGTCTCCAACAATCACAAGCAGTTTCGCATCTGGGCTCAATGAAGTATGCTACGGCCAGAAAGGGAAACAAATTCAGATAATTTATTCTATCGATTAGAAGACGGATATCATATTTTCCGACATTGGCAGTGTGCACAGTAATGAGAATGCAGGGTGAAAAAATATATGTGTAGACATGCTTTCAATTCTATCTCCTTTTTAAGCTTAAAAATTCTACTATTCTGTTTGAAGTTTCCTTAATAGTAGTAGAGCTCAAAGGTTTGACAAGTTAAAGTTTCATTTGGTGTCTCCCCCTGAACCCACCCACCCCCCTTCACATAACCTCCTTTCCCCACCCCATTTTCATATTTTTCTTCCTTCCATTCTCCCCACTCTTCTCTTTCCATTGTTTCAAAACTCCCTACACCCATGAGACAATATAAGTATGGGGAAGGTGATTTGAGTTTAAAGAGAAACACCCATCCCTCAAAAATCTCTATTAGAAGCTCTTCCAAAGTAAACCCATAAATCGATGTGATCATTTAGAACTTAGATTAGTAATCGGTTTCCTTAAATATTAGGAATCTTGTTATTTCCTTAAAATCCTAAGCCCTATAAATTGGGGGATTTGGTGACTTTCTTTGGTGTCTATCAACTATAATGCAGCTATAGGGATAAATATAGAAGCAAAAATCTCTTTATTTTGAGTTGTAGGTTCTACCATTGGATATACTAACTATACAACTGTGATGTTGAAAAGTTACGATAACTACTATGTATGAATTACATGATTCCTAGATGAACTATTAAAACATGTTTATGCCAAGGGGCCTAAGCTATGATGGCTGTGACACTTGATTGTTGGTTTGGAGATATACATACATACACATATATATCTATATAGTTTGTATGGTTTGTGAATTAGCTTTATTTTCAGGCTGGCCAGGGTAGGTTAACTATAGACAATTTAGTGTGTGCGCTGGCAACACTCCATCGACGGGCTTTTGACACCCCAACCATTAACGGATTGCGGACTGACAGAATTACTAAACTGCTTTCAATAAGAAAAAAACAAATCCCACATGGAAATTTTATACAAAATTATAAACTTGACCAAATAAAGACTTACATTTACAGGCCAAGAGAAGGAAAAATGCTTGGAATGCTGAAATTTTTCCATGTCAAAGTCTCGAACTCCACAGTCATTATTCGAAGCCATGAAATGAACAGCTCCACTGAGATATCAATTAATTGTTAGCATCCTTTGTGACCAATAATTGCTAGCACCATATGAATCAATAAAGATCCAAAATAAACAGAGAAAAAAAAAAGAAAAATAGTGAAATGAACAGCTCCATCGAGATATCAATTAACTGTTAGTATTGTTTGTGATTAATAATTGCTAGCACCATATGAATCATTAAAGATCCAAAATAAATAAAGAAAATAAAAGAAAATAGTAGAGCAGAGAATCAAGACCTTGGATGCTCATATATCTCAACAGCATTTGTTATTGCATTGTCATCATAAGTAGTTCTTGAACAAAAACTAACCCCCGGTCGATCTATGTACTGCAAGACAAGATGTATCATTTAATCATATTATTCAGTTTGGCTAGTCGGTAATTGTTCAATTAATCATATCCATTTTAAGGCAAAATGATTTCTATACCATTTAAAAACAATGTAAAAATCTAACAAATATATAGAGTATAAAATTCGTAATCTTGATAGAACATCCAAAGCAAGAAATAAAATATTCAGTACAATAAATAATAGTGACCAAGTATCCTGCATGGTGTGTAGCAATAGTGCGTCCAAAGTAAACAATGACAAATACTAAACATATAAGGAACAAGAATGACAACTACAACCCCCATAATAGTAGAAGTACCTTGCAAATAAGTTCTCCTTGAAAACCCCCAGCAATCAACAAATTATCCCGCACAGCCAGTGTACTAATCTGTGTCTGAGTAAATCCTTCCAAAAGGCTTCCAGGATGTTTCTATCACCAACAGGCACAAACGGCTTAATTTCATTTCTAGATTCTAAGTGATTCTTTTGATAACAAAGGATTGCATAAATGATTACCTCGCATGGAGCTACATGCCCTGCTACATTCAGTATTTCTGATTTCTTGGAACTTAAAGAAGACCAGTGTATAATTGAGTAACTCGAAACAAGATACACATCATGTTTAGATGTTGACCACACCAAATTCCTCAACTGCAAATGACAGATTGGAGGTATCCCATTAACATAAGTTAATTCATTGAACATGGCACGCTGAATTTCAAGGAGGTAATAGTCTAATATTTATCGCATCATCTGAAGTCATTCAATAGAATTCATTAGTATATAAACGTACTTGGAAATGAAGTATTGTTGATTTCACAGATCTAGTGTTTTGCCAGAAATCATAATACTTTCCTCCCTTATCTGTTGGTGAGCATTCCTGTAGGCAAGAGATGAATAGATGTGAAAAAGATAAAAATCCCTAAAAAGCATTACTCAAATGCCACAGAACTCGAGTAAAACACAGTATACCTTTTCTGACAGTTCGCCTGATTGAGGTATATTTTCATAATTCTTGTACTGTTCTAGTCTAGTTTGTCTATACTTCTCACGACTAATGCTCAGTCTATCCCAAGGTATACCTTGAATATCCTTTCCTTTCCTAGCTTCTGCAGCAGTGGTGTCTGTCATTCGATTTTCCTGCAACGGAGAAGCAAGAACCCGCAACCCAACAAGGGCAATCAGAAAGGAAAGATTATGTCAAAGCCATTTCATAAAATTTTACTCATGTAATCGTAGATGAAGCACATAAGACAAAACCAAAAGGCATGAACATTTTACTTATGAGGGGAGACCAACCATTGATTCGTATTCATCATCCTCATCGGATTCGGACTCTGAATCACCAAACACTCTGCCCCGAAAATATATATCATCTTCTGCATCCGCCATTTCATTATAGTCAGCGGCATAATCCATTTCGTCCCCCTGTTGTCGAGCCATTGTTCCCTATGTTACCGATTCCTGCTAAACAAATGGTGGGAGGTAAAAATCAGAAAACTCGTCAATTTCACCCCGTACGAAAATATACAAACAAACACCCAATGTCACATAACCCTGAACTAAAATTTGAATTTCAATCTCAATTCCAAGTATGAAAACGATACTCCCGGTCTCCCAATAGTGACCGGAACAGGAATAACAAGCAAGCAGTAACCTAACCCTAAAAACGTGAAACCTTAAAAAAAAGAATTAAATTCTAAAGCTAACCGACAAAGGAGTTGTCAAGAAGTGGAAAATCATGAGCAAAACAATGCATGAATTTGCAGAATTCAGACAGGCGTTAATGCGTAAGGTGCAGAAAGGTTTTATCTTCAAGTTTCGAGACGATGAATTGACGAAAGAAGGCCTCAAAATAAAATAAAATAAATCTTGATCGAAAAATAAAGGGGAAGAATGAAGAAACTGCATAGAGAGAGGTGAAGGTGGAATTGGGAAATAGAATAGAAGGTACAGAGACATAGAGTTAGATATATACATATATATATATATATATATATATATATATATATATAGAGAGAGAGAGAGAGAGAGAGAGAGAGAGAGAGAGAGAGAGAGAGAGAGAGAGAGAGAGAGGAAGAGAGAGAGAGAGACCTTAGTATTGGCGAATGGAAGAAGAAAAAGAAGAAAAGAAAAGGAGAAGACCTTGAATTGAATTGAAATGAGAGAGACAGATAGAGAGAGGATCTGATTTGCGTTCACGATTGAAGCACATTCCTCGGATATATAGGACACATCTCCAACTGCCACTGCGCGTTCTTTCTTCCTTGTTCCTTTCTTTTTATCTTTCTTTAATTAATCTTTTAAATTAACTGCCACTGCGCGTCTTCCTGTCTCTTCTTTTTCTAACTTTTTACTTCTTCTTTTTGTTTATTTATTAGTGGACTAACCACACTGCTGTCTACATTTTTATTGGATGCGGCGTCTGTTTGATCGAATAAATCTTATGTAATTAATAAAAAATTAAACTATATTTTTTATCTTCTTTCTATTATTTATTGTATCTTTTTATACTTTTTTGTTAGATTTTTTTACTTTTTTATTTTTTATTAATAAATAATCTAATTCTCTAACAATGTTAAGGCATTTAGTTGAAATTGAATAAAATACACACTAACAATGTCTAAATAAATTTTCCTTTTTTTCAGACATCAATGTTGTATCAACCTTTAACAAAGCGTTTATTCCATTTTGCATTTTATTTGTAAGTATGAGATTTTTTTTTTCCTTTTAATAACACGTTGTATTTAATGAATTTTATGAAGACATCAATTAACACTTACATAATAATTAATATATCGTTTATTAATTGCATTATATTTAATATATAATTTAATGCTTATATTATTATTTTTTAATTATATACTTTTATAAATTTAATAATATTTCTTATTTTAATAGTAATAATTAGAAAATTAATTTTATTTTCATTATTACAAAATAAAAGCGAAAGTCATGTGTATTTTTAGTAGTAAATTTTGAGTTAGAACTACGATGTAAAATTATAATTTATCAGTTAAATCGCTATTTTAATAAATTGCCATTTTAACTTTGATATTATTACTCTTTTTATATGAATGTTTTTATTGAAAATATTTAATAAAGACGTTGTATTTAATGAATTTTATGAATACAATTAACAATTACATAATAGTTAATATATCGTTTATTACTTATATTGTATTTAATATATAATTTAATACTTACATTATATTTAATTAATTACTATATTAATTACATTAAAATAATAAATTTAATAATCATATTATACTTAACTAGAAAAATATTAAAACAATACATACGTTTTGCATAGTATTTTGATTTTTGTTATATTAAAACTAATGAAAACTCATGTGCATTCATTTTTTTATAATAATAATAAAAATTATTATTGTTATTATCGTTATTGTGATTATAAAATTAAATGTAAATAATTTTTATAATTTCATTGTATATATTTTTTATTTATTTTATAGGTAGTTTTTTTTTTCAGAACCACCCAAATCCACATACGTGCCGTTTTAGTAGATTTTATGTGTCAAGCGAGGGGTTCGACACTCAGACGGACGAAGACAGGTGTTGGCAGATGAGCGGACGTTCATTTTGACGTTGAAAGGAAAACTTTGATTTTCAGAAATTCACGCTACTCTCTCTGCATGCACCCTTCTTCCCCATATTCTGAAAATCTCATTTTATCCTCCTTCTCTCTAAAAGATATTCCTTCTCTCTACCAAATCTCACTCTTTCCCTTCTCCGATCACCATCCAGGCACCGCAAAAGCACTTCCGGCGTCAAGAGCTTCCAGTTAAACCGTTCGATTGAAACTGAGCTAGTAAGTTCTTCTCTTCACTTAGTGGTGTGTTTTCTTTTACATGTAAATCAAGTTATGGTTTCATGTGTTAATCACCCTTCTCATAATGAGTGGTTCTGATAGTGTTGGGTTTTCACTTGGTGTAGTTGGATTGTCGAGCGTTGAGGGTAGAAGAACTTTTAGTGGTGGAATTGTACTCTGTCTCTGTGAATGTTCGGTCACGCTCAGAGTAAGGGAAGCTTATATAATTTGATTTGTATGTTTGTTTGGATTGTATATACGTTCGTTGAATTGACTGAATTAATATGAAATATGATTATTGCTATGTTTTGATTGTATGAAGTATGAAAATTTACTATGATATGAATGTATGAAATTATGAAGATAAATGTTGAGAAATGAGTTGGGATAAATAATTCTAAGTATGAAATTCCCTATGATAATGTACGTTCGTTATTGAATGATCTTTGACCGTTCGGTTTTTCTCGGGGACTCGTTTAGAACTGGATTCTTTCATTTGGAAGGAATTTATGTTGAGGATGAGCGTCTTCGTCTAGTACAATTTGTGTACAGGCGTTCCACCAAGGATATCCTTTCCTTGGTATTTTAATATAAATTTAAGTATATCTGTGTAGTAGTATGTCCGTTCGTTCTTGAATATTAGTCAAATGATATCTTATATTCACCAAGTGCTCGTACTATTTTGTGCCAGGTCTTTCACCAAACGCTCGTACGATTTAGAGCTAGGTCTTTCACCAAGCGCTCGTACTATTTAGTGTTAGGTCTTACCCCAAGCGCTCATTCTCTTTTCTATGATCTATCTTAATGAAAATAGCGTTCGTCCAAATTCAATAGAGTTCTCTCTCTACCGTGCTCGGTCATTGACTGGCATTCGGTTTTCTTGATGTTAAACTCAAATAAGCTAAGTATTTATAAGCGTTTAGTTTCTTCATGTGAATTCTTCTAAGTATTATTCTTTGAATGTCTTGAAGTGTCTGTATCCATTGGTTTCGGCCTAGAGTCTTAGTACTTTGCATGGTCTTTTCGGTGTTTGGTTTGAGCTCTCAAGGGTCAGTTCATTGAATTGGCTCACTTTGTAAATAACATTCGTTCCATTTGTTCTTGTGATATCTATTTGTACTCGATTTCTTTCTCAACCCGATAGTAACCCTCTCGGTCTTAATCTGTTACGGAACTGAAGACCTTTCGGTCTCGCTCCAAGTGTTCGGTCTCGTTCTGAGTTAGGGTTGAACGTTCGGTATTTGGTATCCTTAGTAATCTTTGTACGAAGGGTTTAATTGAGATGATTAATAATAAAAGATGAATAGAATATGATATGGATGAAATGTTTTGGATTATGGACGAGCGTTCCGGAGAGGAATAGCTCATGAATGTATATTGGAATTTGTAAAGTATGAATGTGGGCATGCTAAGCTGGCGGTTCATCCTGATGTTCCGTGATTACTCGTCCTCACGTAGAGAAGGGTAAATTATGTGTGGAAACGGCAGGAGGTCCTAGTCCTTATGGTTAATTTGGACAGATATGACTAACCTCGGGTGGCAACTATTGAGGGCATCCCAGTTACTACATCATCCGGGTGCACGAACGTCGTAGCTACACAGAATTCATACAGTCCGGACAGTCAGTCTAGTATTAGGCTTTGCATGAATGAGTTAATGAATGATCTTGTGTGGTTGAATTGTGTGAAATATATGTTGATACATGAATTAAAATACATAAGCTTACCCTATGTTTCCTGTCTTGTCTGTTTTGTATGTTCGATTGTCCTTCTGTTGCAATGATCATCCATGTGGATGTGAGCAGAAGGAGACGAGCTGCTTGAAGAGACGCTGGAAGAAGAAAACTTAATCGAGGTAGAAGTTAAGACCGAACATTAGAATCGTTCGGTCAATAGTATAGTCTGATAGTAAGGTGATTGCTCGATCACCTTTTCCCTTTGCTTTTGTATGACCGTTCGGTATGGGCTTTTGTAAACCGTTCGATCAGAATTGCTTAGTTTTAAGATGATCGTTCGATCATCTTTTCCCCTTTTCTTTTGGTAGGACCTTTTGGTATAGTATTTTGTAAATCGTTCGGTCGGGATTTGCTTATGTTGTTCGATTTTAATTTTCTAGTTTTTCTGTAAGGTCGTTCGGCCACCACCGTACGTTCTACTTTAATGTAAGACTGATCTGTAATATTATTTAATGTGATTATTCTATTATATAGTTTTAGACTGTATTTTTGGGATGTTACATTAGTGGTATCAGAGCAGTTTTGTTCCTTAAAGAACACTATAGGTTATGAGTATATTATGCTTTTGTTGTGTGCTCAGCGTTCGTTAATAAGTATTTCAAACTCTTTGAATTAAACTAATTATTATTTTCTCTGCTTCTCAGATAACTAATGGCCCCGAGACCTCCTCCTCAACCTATCGAGCGTGATGCATCGACAACTCTAGATTGTTGGAGTCAATGATAGAGGCTCTTCAACAACAAAACGCTGCTATGGTACAGCAGAACACGATGGCTTTACAGAGCTTAGAAGCTGCTAGAACGAACACTGAAGTAACCCACAGGCAGTTAATTGAGATATTAGCAGCTACTAGAAATACAGCCGGTCCACCTCATCTGGGAATCATCAGAACGAGTGGAGTTTGGAGAGTTTTCTCCAACATCACCATGCCAAATTCAATGGGAAGTGCCTTCTTGACGAGGTCGACCAGTGGCTGCGAGATATGGAAAAAATCTACAATGCCAAGAGATGTCCGGACGACAATCAATTGGCATTCACGGAGTATCTGTTGACCGGAGAGGCTAGTCATTGGTGGACTAGCATGACGATGATATTAACGGACGACCAGACTCACATCTCTTGGGAAGTTTTCAGAACTAAGTTTTATGAAGAGTATTTCTCGGATAGCGTTCGTTTCGCTAAAGAAGTGGAGTTTCTTCAGCTGGTATAAGGCGGGATGTCCGTCTCGGAATATACCAGCAAGTTCAAACACTTGGTTCGGTTTAATACTATGGCCACGAGCGAGGAATGACAGTGCAGAAAGTTTGAGAATGGATTGAACAGTGATCTCAAACTGCTAATTTCCAGTTTGTGCATTAAGTCATTTCCTGCTATGGTTGAGAGGGCCAAGGTATTGGAGAAGAATGTTCAAGAGGTAGAACAACAGAAGAAGCAACAACAACAAACGACTAGAGGACCGGTCTCCTCTAGAAACCATTTGATTTTGAGAAGAAATCCTTACACTCCTCCAATACCACCATCTACTTTTGGTGGGTCTCAGTCACAATCCTTGGTTGTTGCCAATCGGTCTGGACAGCAAGGGACCGTGACTTGTTTTCAGTGTGGAGGACCACACTACCGATCACCATGTCCTCAGTTGGTGGGAGGAAAGTTTTGCACTCGTTGTAGAAGGAACGAACATCTGGAGAGCGAGTGTAACATGGGAGGACGAGCGGTGATGAGGCCACCAAATGCTGGAAAAAATCAACCAAGGGGTGGTGGCCGAGCACAGGCAGTCGGTTGGGTTTATGCTATAACAGGCGCGGAAGCGGCAAGCTCAGGTACACTTATCACCAGCACTTGCTTATTGTATGGACTACCTTGTTGTGTGTTGTATGATTCGGGGGCAACACACTCCTTCATCTCGAAGGCGTGCGTTGAAAAACTGAGGTTAACTGAGAGCGAGATGCAGTTTGACTTGGTGGTGTCAACCCCAGCGACTGGTGAGGTTAGGACATCTACTATGTGCATTAGATGTCCTATTGAGGTGGAAGGGCGTAGATATAAGATGAACCTTACCTGTTTGCATCTAAAAGAGTTAGAGGTGATTTTAGGAATGGATTGGTTGGCTGCCAATCGCATCCTTATAGATTGTGGCGAGAAGAAGTTAATATTTTCTGGTGAAGAAGAAGAAGAGTGTTCAGTAACGCTCGGTCAACTTAGGGAAGATACCATGGAGGGCGCCAACTGTTTTCTGATAATGACGCACACGGATGAGGTGTTTGACGATTTAAGTCATGACCGATCGTCCAGTAGAAAGCTGAGTAGAGAGCGAGCGGTTGTGGATGAATTTCCGGAAGTCTTTCTAGAAGAGGTACCTAGACTACCTCCCCCTCGCGAGGTAGAATTCACAATTGACTTGGTGTCAACTGCAGGGCCCGTCTTTATAGTGCCATACCAAATGGCTCCAACTGAATTGGCTGAGCTCAAGAACCAAATTGAAGATTTAATGGACAAGCAGTTCATTCGGCCAAGTGCATCACCTTGGGGAGCTCCTGTGCTGCTCGTTAAGAAGAAGGATGACAACTCTCGGCTTTGTGTTGATTATAGGCAGCTAAACAAGCTGACCATCAAGAACAAGTACCCCTTGCCTCGGATTGATGATCTGTTGGGTCAATTGCATGGGGTTGTGATCTTTTCAAAGATTGACTTAAGATCAGGGTATCATCAGATTTTGGTTAAGAAATGGGAGATTCAGAAGACTGCCTTCCGGTGTCGTTACGGACACTACGAGTATGTAGTGATGCCATTCGGTGTCACTAATGCACCAGCGGTATTCATGGATTACATGAATCGCATCTTCAGACCATATTTGGACAAGTTCGTAGTGGTCTTCATTGATGATATCCTAATTTACTTCAAGAACCGTGAAGAACATGAAGAACACTTGAGGATAGTGCTTAGTGTATTAAGAGAAAAGAAGTTGTATGCTAAGCTATCTAAGTGTGAATTTTGGATGAAAGAAATGCGATTTTTAGGGCACGTAGTTTTGGCTAGAGGTATCTCTGTGGATCCAGCTAAAGTAGGAGCGATATTGGAATAAAAAAGTAATTTTATGTTTTACTTGTTCTTTGATGTGAAAATAATGTTGAATAACTCTTTTACTTGTTTGTTGTTTTATTATTATACGGTTGTATAAATTGTTGAAATAACTTTTTAAGAATTTACAGTTTTCATTTTTGAATTTAGTTTAATTTAAGAAGTATCTCGTAAGAAATTGATTATCACGACGAATCATAATATATTTCAATATCCAATTGTTTTTCTTTCTATTATTAGTAAATATAAAAAATAATAATAATATTGTTTCTCATTATTTGATGCTAATTTTTTTTAACAATTATAGGTAACATGTTTTCATTTATGGATATAATATAAAAAATTTTCAATATTCACTTCAAATAATATCTAACATGACCTTATTTACAATAATACATTTTATATAATAAATTAATATTTAATAATATTGGGCCAGAAAATACCTTCACGTTACTTTGTAAAACAATTGATTTCTTACATATACATATTAATTTAGAGGAGAAAACGTTAAGAATTAAACGAAAACGGAAAAGAAAAATTAAGATTTTTGTATTTAATTTTAAGTGTACAATTTATATGTATCTGTTTAGAATGCACTTGAATTATATTATTTGAAATACGTTTTTTGTGATTGAAACCTCTTATGAATAATAATTAATATGTCAAATAATTTAATGCTACTTGTTTAATATATTATAACTATATTTTTAGGAATAACATTTCAATATTTGTATATATATATATATGTATTAATACCTTTAATTAATATATTTAATAAACAATTCGCATTAAATAAACGACTTAAAATATTTAGTGGTATTTTTAAAACAATGCATCATATTCAATATTATCAGTTGTAAAATATTATTTAACAGTGCAAGATCGTATAAATAAAAGTTGTACAAATGATAATGCACAAACACATAAGACTAATATATAACTATATCGTATATCAGTACAGACAAATAACATATTATCAAAGAATAAAGAGATCAAGCGTGTTAAATTCTGTATAATTTTAAGCACAACCTTTAATTAAATTTGTTATTAAGTTTTATTTATTAGATATTGAGTCCTAATTAAAATTATAAATTTATCTTAAAATTTATAAATATAATTTTAAATCGCATCGTACGGTTTGAAGTTAAAACATACAGGACATAGAAGAATCTGAATAAATATATTTAATATAACATAAGCTGACTGCTAGAAAAATATAAATGAGTGTTTAACAATAATTTTCCACCTCACACACAAAACAACAACTATTATATTACATCCATAAAACCTTTACTAAATATAAAAAAATACATATACACACTAACAAAGCCAAAAAAAAAATAAAAAAAATAAAGGAATGTACACAATAGAAACTAATCCTAACTATTGTAGTGCATCTCCATCACCATGTTTTGAATTGATTAAAATGGTTGTCATGATTGCAGTTATTTTAATTATCTGGATGATGAGAAATTAAAATAGATTTTAAAATCTAATTATTTTTCCTTTTATTACTTTTGAAATCAGTAAGTGTAACTGAAAATAAATATAACTAATATTTTTTCTTATCATTTGGTGTTTTGAAAATTTTTAATATTTAAATTAAAAAAATATTTATGATCTTATTTGGAATAATATATTACATGTAATAATTTAAAATTGAATAATATTGGGTGATTGTGAAAACAACTTCTCGTTTACTTTGCAAAACAATTGATTTCTTACTTATACAGAGAAATTTATAAGACCAGGAAAAGTTAAGAATTAAACGAAAACGAAAAAAAAAATTAATATTTTGTACTTAATTTTAAGTGTACAATTTATATGTATCAGGTTAGAATGCGATTGAATTGTATTATTTTGAACCAAGTTTTTTGTGATTAAAACCTCTTACGAATAATAATTAATATCTCAGATCCTTTAATGCTACGTATTTAATACATTAACTATATTTTTAGGAATAACATTTCAATATTTGTACATATATGTATTAATACATTTAATTAATACATTTAATAAATAATTCACATTAAATAGATGACTGAAACATTTAGCGGTTTTTTTTAAAACTATTTATGCATCACAATTAATGTTGTCAGCAACTCTTTATATTAGTATTCAATTGAAAATATTTAATAAATACCTTATATTCAATGATTTTACAGTTTAATACTTATATTTAATGGATTTCATTAAAACATCATTTAATATTTACACATATTTAATGATTTTAGTTTAATTCTTATATTGAATGAACTGTATCATATTGAATATTATACTTTATATAACATTTAACCTCATGACAATGTTATTTTTAATCTTTTATATTCTGCAAACTTAAATTCTAAAAACCTCATAATGATATTTTTTATTTTTTATTTGGAAAAAAAAGTTTATTTAAGTTATTTATGGCTAAAACATTAACTATATCAACATAGTTAGTTGAAGTGTTCACAAGCAAAGTCTTAAAAATTTAATCTAACATTATATGTATTTTTAAATTGTTTATCATACTTTAGATTTTAAAAATATTCATTTTGAACTAATTCGTTAAATACGTGAAGAAAAAGCTACATCATTAAATAAAGTACACTAAATTATAAAATTATTTATAATTTGAGCTTTGTATAAACACTAAGGGGTAAGAGATATAAAGAAGAAGAAAAAGGAGAATTTTAAATATTTAAGCAATTAAATAAGAAAATAAAGAGGTACGTTTAGACGAACAAAAACCACTACTCAACAGAAAGAGAGACAGCTGGCTATTACTGCCATTCTCTTATTTCTTACATTCATCTCTCATCTTCCTTCACTTTCCATCTTTCATTCAAATTCAATTCTCCTTCTCACAAGCCAGAAGAGCAAAACCAACAACAAGAACCAACTTCTTTTTCAATCCACCTTTTTCATTATTTCATCTCTTCTTTTTCTTCTTCAGACAAGCATTTGCTTTTGGGTGGTAAGTTCTAACTATTTCCCACTTTTTTATTCCGATAAAGTTGTTTGCTTTTCCTCCATTCTTTGCAGCTTCTCCGTTTCTTTTGTTGAGAAAGTGAGATGGGAACTGCGTTCATAGGCTTCAATGTGGTAATTTGGATGTGGGATCTCGTTTGACTTGGAATTCGTGCTGTTATCTTACCCCACATTTCTGCTTTACGAACTTTTACCATTTTAAACACTTTTTTCTTGTTTTGCATTTGGGACCCTTCTGTTGAGTTGACGTGTACCCAGTCATCCAAGTTTGAATTTTTTTTGACATTGGATAAATAAAGTTTTTTCCTTGCAATCATGGTACACCTACAAGGAGTTTAATCTAAACTTTTATTTTCTTTTTCTTTCTGGGGAGGGGTGTGAATGAAAATTTTTGGTTACCGTGCCTTTTTCTGGGTTTAGGATATGCATTACTTTTCAGGAGGGCATTTGGATCTGGTAGAGCCTTTTGAGCCTGAAGATTCTTTTCTTTCTTTCACTTTCTCTCTCTCTCTCTCTCTCTCTCTCTTCAATTCATATGATTAGTTGGGACCTGCTTCTGTGTAAATTTTTGAATTTTTTTTTCCACTGCTGTCACTGGGTTTCTTGCTTCTTCTTTTCTTTTGGTATTTAAATGCAAGTACCATCTAAGTTGGCGTCGTTTCTCTCAGGAATTGAGCACTGGCAGCTTAGCTTGTATGTCTGGCATTAACATTGATGAGTAAAAATTATTTGTGAGATTTGAGATCTTTGAGTTGCGAAGATGGTGTGGCCAATTGCCTTTGAGCTTCTTAGCGAGGTCAACTTGTAAGGTGATGAGGTGGAGTTGCAGTGAGCTACATGTAGGAACAAGATGATTGAGCAATTCATCAATTTCGTTATTCGGCCTCCCAGGTATTAATTTTTGCTTCTCTGGTTGGTGGCATGGCACTATTCAAGTAAGCAGGTACTGTATGATGCCTATATGAAAGAGAATGTTAACTGTGCCATATTCATTAGGGCACTTTCTTTTCACAAGAGGATTCCTATTTTGTTCCCCACCCTAGTAATTACGTGTGTCCTGTACCTTTTTGTTTTTGTTTTCATGTTTATCTCTTGCCTTTGATCTCCACACCTGTTTTAACTAATATAGAATCGTATTAAATTTTCATGGCCATGTCATCTTAGTTGTTGAGAATTTAGGGGGAAAGTACTTTATATGCATCAAAATCGTCTTTACCTTTTTAATATGTTGGTTCTTTCCTTGATAAGCCATGCTCGAACAAGTAGTTTTTTTAATTTGATTTTAAATTTCAGTTAGGGTACTTTTGTTTATTGGTTAAAAGTTGTAAGTATTCGAATGTCTGTTTAACCCAATCCAGTTAGAAACATACTTCTCTGTTGAGATGCTTTGAAAGTTTTCAAACCTGTGATTATTTTTTCCAGCAAATTTAGTTACAACTGTATCTACTTTGTCAGGGCGGAGTATAATCCTGACCAGTACCTGTGGGAAAAAGAATTCACCCTTGCAAGTCGAACATACCAAAGGCAGGATTTGGAGGCAAGTATGGACATTATTAATTTGATGGTTTTTTGTAATTATCATATCTGTATTTAGTTAAATCATGATTCCAATTATTTGCTTACTGATAGATTATCTGTTTTCCAATTCTGCAGCTCAAGAATGCCAGAGGCTATACCTTGAAGTGTAGCCACTATCTCCCATCTCCTTTCCCAGAAGATACTTCTCTTCCTTGTGTTATATATTGCCATGGAAACAGGTGTCTGTTATTTAAATGGCTCGTCTTGACGGTTTGAAAAAATTGTAAATTAATTTTTTTAGCTATTCTATTATTCTCCCTTGTGATATATGTGTGCACATGTACAATTATGCAGTGGATGTAGGGCAGATGCCAATGAAGCTGCTGTAATTCTTCTTCCTTCAAATATTACTGTTTTTACCCTTGACTTCTCGGGTTCAGGCTTATCAGATGGAGAATATGTCAGTCTAGGCTGGCACGAAGTAAGTTATCTCTATATGCATGTTTTTATTGCTTTATTAATTTCTGTCTATTAACTTAAGTTTTTGCCTATCCCATCTTTTATGAAACCATTAATATGTGTCCATTCCTTTGTGTGGTAGAAAGATGATCTCAAGATGGTGGTGTCATATTTGAGAAGCAACAAACAAATATCTCGTATAGGTCTTTGGGGACGATCAATGGGTGCAGTTACTAGGTATTAAATCTCCCAACTAACTTGCTTGATGTTGATTTTTACAAGTATTTCTGCTCCATTAGTACTTTATAGTTTCTATGTGTATCCGTACAAAAAAAGGTCTTAGGTGGATGATTTTAATGTTTGTTCTACTATAATTTGATGACCTAAGTTATACTTCTTCCTTGTATATCTGTTTGTGTGTGAACAAAACTGTTTAGGCCTTCCTATGGAAAGTCATTCTTTTAATTATCCATGTAAGGAGAATGCTAACAAATGTCTTTAGGACACTGGTGAAGAAATAAAAACTGAATTTTTTGTGGGAATATTATCAATGTACCTTCATCGTGATTACCAATACAAGTTTTTATTCATTAATTCTTAGTCAGTGTTTGTAGGACACTTGTTTGCAAGAACCGCCACCCTTTGAGAAATTGGGACAAAAAAGAGAAAAATAGCTGACCCCCCTTTTGGAATGCATATTTTTCATAATTTTGATGGCCAAGTTAGTGGGTTTTGTAGTATATCACATTCCCAACCTTACTCTATTAATGTCATTATGAGCTACCATTATGCACATATATCTACTTTCATTAACCGTTCACTTTTGCTTTGGTGTGATGCAGTCTTCTTTATGGAGCTGAAGATCCTTCTATTGCTGGAATGGTGTTGGATAGTGCCTTTTCAAATTTATATAATCTTATGATGGAGCTTGTGGATGTTTATAAAATTCGGCTTCCTAAATTCACTGTAATCTCTCTCTCTCTCTCTCTCTCTCTCTCTCTCTCTATATATATATATATATATATATATATATATATATATATATATATTTGCCAACTCCCTTTGTAGTAAATGTTCAATCAATAGAGAAAAAAGGGACTCTATCTGGTCCCATCCAAAAAGTCACGCATGTAGTGATATGAATCTTTAGGGCATGATATCTGTTAGAGGTCTTTTAAAACTATTTGTAGTGGATGTAGTAAAATGGGTGGTCTATTGCTAGTGAAAGTTATTGAAAAAGTCCTTAAAGATGTTGCATTATTACAACTGCATCTAAAATCTAAATATGCTGTTCATTTGTACTAAAAAAATTGTTCTGCTGCTTTTCTTTTACATCCTTTTCCACTCATTTATTGGTTCTATATACCTCAAATTTCATTTAGATGGCTGAAGAAATTGATAGAATTTTGAACAGGCTCTTCTAATTTATAAATTGATTTGATTGACCTTCTTAACCAACATGCAAGGTGACTTTCGATGCTGTACCTTAGATTAAAATTTCCCCCTTTTTTTTTGTTAACATAGATATTGTTGGAGATCCCACATTGACTAAAAATATGGTCAAATTATAATATAGGTGGAAGCAAATATCACCTTGCCAAGCTAGTTTTGTAGGTTGAGTTGGAGTTAAGTTCCACTTTCTTAATATGGTATCTAAGTCATTCAGAGTCAATTCTAGTTAAGCTATCATTCCACCACTAACATATTACCCCATTTTACTATGCTACAAATAATTTTAAAGACCTTTGATATCATGCCCTAAAGATGCATATCACTCTACATGCATGACTGGAATGGTTGCTCTACATGCAACTTTTTTAAGGGGATAATGTTTAGTTTGCTTGATTTACTTTCTTGCCAGTTGCTTTTCTTCTCAGAAACATTCAAGCAACATGGATGTAAAGCCTATAGCAGTGAACTATGTTTATTTCGTCTGATATTCTGCTGGATTTGCCTCAATTAGGTTAAAATGGCTGTGCAGTACATGCGGCGGGTTATTGAGAAGAAGGCAAAGTTTGATATCATGAACTTGAATTGTTTGCTGGTATGTATTAGTTGTGCAGTTCTGTTTTGTTTTTCAGAAGAATGGCAAGGCATATTTAGAGCCGTTCTACATTTTTTAATTATTAAAATTATTAATGTAATTTTGCAAACTCCATTAACCATGACAAGGATGCATTGACACTCCTTGTTTGAGGTGTTTGGTATTTTACACATCTCCCACATCGGCACCTCCCTTATATCCTTATGACATGTGTTAGGCAATCTAGTCTTCACTAGCTTCAATTAAAAATCTAACTTTTTATCAACTCAGTTAGATACTTGAGCAGACACTTTGGTATGCATGGACACTTGCAAGGTCACTAGTACTATAATAAAAGTTTTCAATTTTTTATCTAACTTTTAGAAACAAATATAGCTTAAAATGTAATATAAAAATATTTGATGAGTCTTCTTGCAAGGCTTGTATATGTGTGTGGTGTCCCATTATCCTACATTTTAAACACTAGTCATGTTTTCTTATTTTTACCATGAAATTTGGGCATTACAGTTTTTATTTTCTGGCTAAACAAATTTTTAAGTAGAGTTATTTCCTTTCCTTGTCTGAGTTAATGTGTTTTAAATCCACAGGTTGCACCAAAGACATTCATTCCTGTTTTATTTGGACATGCAAGTGATGACAAATTCATTCAGCCCCACCATTCTGATCTCATCTCTGAATCCTATGCGGTATTGAATTATTCCAAATCTTTGAGAACAAAATATTTTGAAAGCAATTTGCACTTTTTCTTAATTTGCAGTCAAAACATATAACTTCGTTTCTGATTCTGTAGGGTGATAAAAATGTCATAAAATTTGATGGTGATCACAACTCCTCTCGGCCACAATTATTTTATGATTCAGTTTCCATTTTCTTCTACAATGTCCTTCGTCCTCCTAATGTTCCCAGAGGTCACAGTAAGCTTGAGAAATATTATGATTTGGGGAATTTGAAACTAGGTTCTGGAGTGGAGGAGGTAATTAGCATTTAGAATTTCATGTCTTGATCTCATGCTCAGTTAAATTTTGTCCTCTATATTTATTCCCTACGAACACTGCTGCCTACTGGTCATTTTTGCTTTCTTCACTTCAACTGTAGAATGTTATAAAAATACCAACCAACTAAAATTGACTAATGAAATATAGCTGAATTTGTACATTATGGCCAGAGTGCAGCTTGTGGACTAATGAAATGACACATAAAAAGATGGAAATTACAACCCTTAACATTCCCATTTCCATCCCTAATAGATTAGGTGGTACATTTTCTTAACCTTAGTGCCTGAAACCTCTAAAACATGTTTAAGATATGTGGTGGGTCATTGTTAGCATTGATTGATTCGGACCAACTTGATGGACCCAAGAATCCAAACCCAACCAGTTAAATTGTTTAAAATTTTTCTGTTAGATCAGGCCCTGCGGAACAGAACCAATCAAATTCGATCTTAATCAGTGAAAAGTCAGATTCACATTTTTGTATGCATGACTACACTTGCTCTATTATTAATATTTATATTTTAGTTTTTCTGCTAACTTACTAATACTAAGCGAATACATGAGTAAACCTGAGCCCCGTAATCAACATTTTGTGTCATTCCTCATTTGTGGGAGACTTTGTTTCCCAAGCCCCATATGGCAGACAATCACTTAACTCACTTGACGGCCAAACCCATAGCAGCTTTTGACAGTCTCCTTATGGTGGGCACTCTGACAATACCTGGCAATGGCATGAACTCCATCACAGTTTGAAAGGTTGAAACCTGTTTTTTTCTTTTTTAACTGTTTGGGCTTTTCTGCTTTCTTTTGTGGGTTCTTCGGTGGGAGACAACATCAACAACGGAAAATGTGTTAAACCCAAACATATATTTAAAAAATAAACCGAGTAGAAAAATGATAGGTTCATAGTAGGCTAAGTAAGCTTTATTCAAAAGCTGCTTGGGTAGTACCTACATTACTTGTTTTTAACTCTTTCATTTATCACAGTTGTATCACAAATTTACTCTATAAATATGACTACCTAAGGAAAAACTTTTCAACTCTCAAAATACCCTTTCTCTTTTTCTTTAATTTCTCAAGTTGGTATCAGAGTGGTACCTGCATTGTCAATCCTTATCTTGTTTATGTTTGACTTAAGTTATCTTTTTTCTTTATATCATTGATCTAATGGATCTATCTGCAATTTTGTAATCGTTATATTTGTCTAGTTTTCCAGTCCCTAAACCCGCCTACATGTCTGATCCTTGAATCCAGTTTTGCCACATTTGCATCCTTTGCACTTTAATGTGCGCACACTCTGAATCTGATTATTATTTAGTGTGGAGAGATCGTATAACAAAAATAGTCAATTATCAGAAGTCAAACACACCATTAGGAATTTTAGGCAAAGCTTGCTTAAGTTGTACTTATTAATTTTGTTTGATAAAGTGTCCCCCACATGAGATCTTAGTGAGATAGAAGTTCCCTTATTTGATTGCTTCAAATATTGGGGAACTGATAAGAAATTGTTTCATCATTTTTGGATAAAGCTTATGCTAATATCATACGAAGATATTCTTAAATTTCACCTTCGTTTGCAAAATAATTTGTGTGTAATGTTGACCTTTTCGTATTTGTTGTTGTGTTCATATACTTGATTGTTCAAGAGGCTTTGAAAGTGTGGAATGGTGCACTTTATAAAATTTAAGAATCAATTGGGAGGATGGTTGTTAGGGATTCGGGAAGGAATTCCTAACAAGCTCTCTCTCTATCTCAAACACAACAATCAAGAACTTGTAAAGAAGAAATAGTATGAATGGTATTCACAACAATGAATCAAGAATACACGGTATCTTAGGAGCTTAACCTCCTTCACCTGGTGCTAAGACCGGTCAACACATACAAACTACACAACTGGCTAACTGAAACAATAAAGGGTCCTAATATATAGGCCTTTTCCCGCCCCCTCACTTAACTGATTAACAGTTAAGTGTTCTGTTTCCCTTTTCTCCTTTCCTATACTCTCTAAGTCCTAACATTACTCCCCTTGAAGATCAACCTTGTCCTCAAGGTTGGAAACGTGAGATTTGATCTCCTTGATCCGCTTCATCATCGTGTACTCATATGAATGGAATCCTTTGGCAACTGCCCTCCAATTCAGGTCTGGAGGTTTGGGTGGTGGCAATTCTTCCTCCAATAACGTCCATCCTTCTTGGATTTTATTAGCTTTCAGCATTCTAGTCACCTCATTTCCAGAATTATAAGCCGTGAGGAAATGGTCTTCGATGTCTTTCAAAGCTTCAAAAAGTTCTCTCCCCTCTGCAGGTGCCTCACGAACGGCAAGACCCTTCTTTTGTTCACTGGTCCACCTCTTCACCGAGTCTGTCCTTCTCTCCCGGGCATTGATTCTTCCATCCACCTTTCCCTCCTCATCCTTCATTCTAATGGTAAGGCTGTTCGGCCAATTACTGAGAGGTTGTTTGGACTGTAAGACCGTTCGGCCTTTGAATCTAATTGTAAGACCGTTCGGCCAATGACTAGGAGACCGTTTTGAGTGTAAAACCGTTCGGCCTTTTACTGTAGCTATAAGACCGTTCGGTTCCTCCCGTCCTCTTCCATTCTAGTCCGACAGTCCTCTCCCGTGCGGATCCGGCAATCCTCTCCCGTTCGGTTTTGGCAGTCCTCGACTGTTCAGTTCCAGCAGTTCCCTCACGTTCGGTTCTGGTCTTCTCACGTTCAGATCCAACAGTCCTCTACCGTGCGGTTCTCTTCTCCATATCTTTATGCCGTTCGGCTCCTCCCCTGCATGCAATCGTTCGTTCTTTATTGACCAATATCGTTCGGTTCCCTGGCAAACCGTTCGGTTCCAGCAGTTCCCTCACGTTCGGTTCCGGTCTTCTCACGTTCGGATCCAATAGTCCTCTACCGTGCAGTTCTCTTCTCCATATCTTTATGCCGTTCGGCTCCTCCCCTGCATTCAACCGTTCGTTCTTTAATGACTAATACCGTTCGGTTCCCTGGCAGACCGTGCCTATTCGAAACTGACCCCACACTCTTGGCGGCTCCCGATCGGCCTGGGTGATTGGCCGCGGCCTCCGACCGTGTCACCTCACCACTTGTTCGTCCCCAAGACGACTGGTCTTCTATGGCCTCGGATTGCTCTGCCAATGACTGGTAGACCGTTTTGACTGTACGATCGTTCACGTTCGATGCTAGGAAGTATTCTTTCGCGGTTCCCGACTGCTTACTGGCCGCCACCCTTTCAAAGATGGTACCCCCGTTCCATTCTCCAAATCGCACCACCACTGCCCCCTTTAGACCTTCCCAAGAACGATTCTTGGGTTTCTCCTTCCAGGCTCTGAACCAGTAGCCATCGCTCCCCTCCATACTGATGTCAGCTAGGCGCACCTTTTTCTCCTCTGCCACACCTTGCAACTCGAAGAACGTCTCTGCCTTAGAGACCCACCCCAACGGATCAAACCCTTCGAAAGTGGGTAGTTCTACCCTTTTTCCCCGGTTAGGTTGGACGTCTCTTCGGTCTTCATCCAGTTCCTCCTCCGAGCATTCCCTTCTCCTTTGATTCTCGTTAACGGAATGTTGATCTTCATCTACAGACCCTGGACTGCCTTCTAATCCCTTTTCCTGGGTCCACACCCTTCCTCCAAGAACTCGCAAGAGTTCTCTAGTTTCCTGCCGCATTTCTTGCATATTTTTTTTTTCATTCTAGTAGCTCCCTTTTCTGTTCGCTGATCCTCCTTTCCCAAGAATTGTCTCTTCCTTCCATCACGCTCCTTTCCCCAAGAATCCGACACCCCTCTCCAAATGGGAATCCGGCAGTTTCTTGATTACTTCTTGATCCTTCACCCCCACTCCGATCCGGCAGGTCGGACCACTTTGTTAGGGATTCGGGAAGGAATTCCTAACAAGCTCTCTCTCTATCTCAAACACAACAATCAAGAACTTGTAAAGAAGAAATAGTATGAATGGTATTCACAACAATGAATCAAGAATACACTGTATCTTAGGAGCTTAACCTCCTCCACCTGGTGCTAAGACCGGTCAACACATACAAACTACACAACTGGCTAACTGAAACAATAAAGGGTCCTAATATATAGGCCTTTTCCCGCCCCCTCACTTAACTGATTAACAGTTAAGTGTTATGTTTCCCTTTTCTCCTTTCCTATACTCTCTAAGTCCTAACAATGGTTACTTTCAAATATTGTTTTCAAGAATCTGATATTGACACTATTGTTAATTTAAAATTGGATGTATCAACCAGGTGGATTCAATATAGCTGATGTTTGGAAGTGAACTCAAATATGTAAGAACATTTGATATTGTTAGGCTGGCAGATGCAAATTATTAGGGTGTCCATCTAATGAAGATTTGAGGGGATAAAAATGTCAGTTTCTGGAACCATTTTGAGAACATAAACATGATACCAAATTTATCTTACCCAACCTCAAACATATACTTTTAGCATGTATAGAATATTGAATGCATGTTCGATGAGAACTTGCTCAATAAAGGAAACGTGTGCAAGATTGAAAAGAAAATTGGGTATTAGTCAACATTAGAAGATAAGGTTAAATGTTCAAGATAATAGTTTGAGAAGCGTTATGGAAAATTTGATTAATTTTAATGCACAAAGTGCATCTCAATCATGGTATGTTAGATAAGTCAAGTGGGGAAGGAAGTAGGAACTATTAGAATTCCAAGTGAGTCTAAGTTTCACATTGGGTAGAAATGAAAAAGTAAAACACCATATAAAGATGAAAACCCAACCTATTGTTTTAAGGTTTTGGGTAGAGAGTGGTTTCAATCCCTTGTATAGTTGGACTCAGATCTCATTAGTGTTGTATATTTCCAATGAACATCCTCCTCTAAACCTCACACGAACAAGAGGTCAAAAGTACTCAAAATATTTTTCTTTTAAACGATTAGTCATTACTTTCATAAACTTTTTTGTTAAGATGACGGATTAATAAATTACTTTCTGCTGGAGCTTAACAAGTTTCAAAATGGAATGAATCTTAACATTAAGAAAAGTGAACTGAACGTATTAAGCAAAACCACTTTATGATGGCAATGAAGATTTAGACTTGTTAAGTTGGAAGACTAATAAAAAGGATTTTCTGCACATGCACTCATGGCACTAGACGTATTTAGTATTCCAATCGCCACAGTAGCATTGGTGCACATGCTCTTAGTAGATGAAGAAGCTTTTTCTCACCGCAGAAGACACAAAAGTTTGAGGCACTGTTATTGAGATTGACTGTCTTATTTGTCTTTTCCTATTACATGAAGATAATTTTTTATTATTGTCATGGAACAACAATATCAATTCAATGTGCTATCAAGATGAATATAATTTTAAACCACATATTTCTGTATGTGGTGGCTTTACAGCCAGATGGGCCTTTTGGCCATCAGTCAGAGGTGACCCATCTGACAGCTCTTGCTGTCTTCTGCTGTCAAATGTCTTTTCACCTTCTGGAAATATTAACATATTATGTGGTTATGTATTGATGGTCATATGATTGAGCTTATATTATGTGAGCATTTTTTTGAAGAACAGGAACTAATTTGCTCTTGTTTTCATTCTAGAGCTTACTGTATGAGATTCTCTCTAGTCTGAGGTCGGCATCAACCAATGCTGCAAGTTCATCTTCTGTGCTTCCAGCAATTTCCACCACAAAATCAGTTACGGAACTTCTTTCGGACGTCGCACCAGTGACTGATGTAGTAGGGTCTGCTTATTACTTTTTCTTTAAACAAGATTTTGATGTTTAATTCATTCATCACTTGTAAATTTATAATGCAGGAATCCTTTTTTAGAGAAGATATTGTTGGCAATGGCGAAAGTGGCCGTGATGAACCCACGGATATGCAGGTGATCTTATCAAACACTGTCTCAGCAGTTAAAATGTTTCTGGGATATTTTTTTACCTCTAGGGTTCACCGTTGGAAACAAGTATCACATTTTAAGTCTACACATTGTGTGCTTCTTTTGGTGTGTTATATTTAAAAATATGTGTACTACAATATAGTTGTAAAAAACATGATTTCGAATAAAATTACTCTGTTTAGGCCAACCGTGTACTCAGTTGATTGACAATGTTCCAATAGTGTTCTATTCATTGGCTTAATTAACCCTGAGAGTCGTTAATTTTATCTATAATCCCTTCTTCGGGGTAATTTTTCTTTATTTATTATAAGATTTATTTAATTGTTTTTTTAATAATTGAAAGGAATTTGATTTCCTTATACTTCAAAGATGAATTAGGCAATGTAGTTAGTGACCTCATAATACCTGAGTACCCAGAAACCAATACTAATTATATTCATATTTGATGTCCTAATAGCACTCATTCGAGATTTTTAGTGCCAACAACTCCATTCTTGACGGACAAAATAATTAAAAAATGCTGATAAAGTCAAAATAACTCACGTATTAAGTAGTTTTAAACTGTTGTAGTTAAAAAAAAATGTCTCCAAAAATGCAACTTGATTGCAAAAAGGCAGGATTTTCAGCCTAATTATTACTGATCTTAAGTATTGTTTTAATGGGTGAATAATTTCATTAGGAGTAGAGTTTAGTACTAATTTGGTGTTCAGAGGCACTGTTACCACATTTTATAATTTTAGCAGCCTTTATTTTAAGTATGGCATGGTTGAATTTGATAGGATAAGCTCAATGGCGAGGGTGAAGATTGCTGTTCATATACTAGCTCAAATAGAGAAAGTTGGGGCAGATGTTCTTCTCTAGGAGGCAGTGATGAAGAATCTTGTGCAGATTTAAGGGCTGATGATACCCTCTCTCAGGTATGACATACATTGAAAATGATATTGAAAGTGACTGTGTGTACTATCGATTATATCAATCAGAACCACTTGTTCTGCAGTCTGTGGTTCATTTGCATGTCTATTCCATGTATATGTAATGTAATGATCTATAATCTATTCGTTATCACTGACATGCTTCATTTATAAATAAACAATGTCAGAATAATGTGAAGGTGTTTGCAACACCTATGCGTGGCACTAAAGAGAAATCGTTGTACCCAAAAGATGACAAGAAGCACAAGAAGAACAAGAATAAGAAAAAGAAAGATGAAAGCGATGTAAAGAAGCCGAAGAGCGAGAGGTTTGAGAAGCTGGAAGCTCTAAGCAGACGCCTGCGGCATTGCTTTATAAAGGGATCAAACCATCGAAGGCACAAGTCCTCTTAGACTCACCTCTCTCACCCTTTTCTCTTTTGTATTATATTATCACCCATCCATCTTCTAATTCTAATGTTCTTTTAACATTAAATATTAGAATACTATTTGTAGGTAGTTCTAATGTTCTTTTAACTTTAGGAATTGCCTAACATTTGTTTCTCTTCGGCTTTGATTTCCCCACTGTGATTATTACTTGATATAAACATTATTACTTTTTGTAACTTTTCGAGTTATGAAAAAGAGTATCTCAGAAATCATGAATGGAGTGGTGGAAACTTCCAGCATTAGAGCTTGTTATGTTGTCCGATGAATGGCCTTACAGTTAACAACTTAGTTTGTTATAAGCAGTTAAATTGTCACTCTCTATAATTTGCTCATATACTACTTTTTTGTGATAATTTGTTAACACTGGAAAAATTTCTTATCAAGGCACACTTCCTAACATCTGCACAGGCACAGTTACTTTGACTAACATTACAAAAATTCGCGTTACGTGTATAACCCATCAGCCAAGTTCTTCTTGATGAATAGGTCTATTCCGATCACCCCAATTCACATTATAAATGTATCTTGACGGTTTCGGACGTGTATAGGTTCAATATATTTCAGACGAGTTTATGAATAATGCACCACGTTAGGATGCTTCTTAACTGTTTACAAATTTGACAGCATTTCAAAACGGAAGCCAAAAAGTAGTGATTTGATAGTCAAATATCTTAAAGCCAGAAAGATAACGATTTGATTCAGTTCGTGCCACAGACACCTTTATTATTCTTTGAAATGTTCAATAGATGCAACTGGAGAAAGATCCATATAGGAACAGATTCCAGAAGAAAAATGAATAACGAACCAGAGAAAACAAAAAAGTCATTTGAATAAAATAAACTTAAAAATGATTTTAAAATATAAAGAGTAAACTTTGTAAAATCACAAAGAATAAAACAAGTGAAAAAAAATATACAAAAGATATGTTTTTGAAAATACAAAAAAGAAACTATATAAAAATATGTACAGTAGAATTGCTAAAAATATAAATCAATATATGAACAAATTTATCTAATGTGTATTGTTAGACTAATAATCAATTTATCTATAAACTTATATAATATGTGTTATTAGAGACTCGTCTAATTAGTATATGCGCACACTCTTCTAATGTGTGTTGCGCTCGTCTATCTAGTATATGAACATACTAGTCCAATGTGTATTACAAGACTCATCTAATTAGATAATGAATAAATCTATCTGATATGTGTACGAACATACTCTTATAATGTATTGCTAGACCCGTATAATAAGTGTATACATAAACTCTTCTAATATATATTGCAAAACTTATCTAATTAGTGTATTGACATATTCGATTAATGTGTATTCTTAGACTTGTCAAACCAATGTATAGAATGATCTGTCTAGTGTTTGTTATGATACTCGTCTAATAAGTGTTTGGACAAACTCGTCTAATGTGTATTGCTAGATCTGACTAATGTTTTTGCCAATACTCGTTTAATTAGTATATGAACAAACTCATCTTATGTGTATTACAAAATCCATCTAATCGATGAATGGACACACTCATATCATGTGTATTAATAGACTTGTCTAATTTGCGTATTAACATACTAGTCTAATGAATATTGTTAGACTTGTCTAATTAATATATGAATAACTCATCTAATGTATATTACTAAACTCTTATAATTAATACATTAATAGACTCATTCTACACTTATATTTGATTTCAGAGAAGAGAACCTTTTCTTTCAAATGTTAGGGTAAAGAAACACAATATCTTAAAAGAGTTACAATAAATTATGAAATCAAATGACAGGTAATTCATTCAATATTAAATCTCATTAAGTCCAAACATCGTTTCAGTAAAATTAATGAAAAAAACCTATTTGTTATATATTTAAATAAAAAGACCTAATTAAGACGACTAAAAAATATAATGACTAAATTGGAATTTTTGAACAAAAGTGAAAATTTAAACCAAAGATAAATTAACCATATCAAATGACTTAAAAATCAACATTTAAAACATTTATAAATGTTTCTACTGAATTGGGACAATGATACCACCGATGTGCTGCTCCTGCCTTACCGAATGTGCGCTCTTCTCCTTGCTCTAGTAACCGATTGGTGTATGGGGGTGACCTACAGAATATACTTCGATGTTCGAGTCAGAATTTTTCTCGGGAGAAGTAAATCAATAATGGAAAAAAATGAGTTTACTTCGAAATTAAACCTTTGTTTATAGAGTTTATAAGAATCTAACCAGTTAATTTAACTTTTAATGATCATTAATGCAAAATCTTAATTGCTTAGTCATTGTAATATTAGTTGCGCTTTAACTATTGTGGAAAACGAGTGGCTACAAAGTTCTTTTCTCCACATCTACCGCTCAATCCTTTCGAACCAACAAGCCATCGTACCCGATCTACCGGTCCTAGGCCCATAGTAACAATAAGTAAACTAAATATAAATAATAAAATGAATTTCTTAATATATTATTTTCTTATATTATAATAAATAATAAATATAATATATAAGCCCCTAATCCCTTAAAATTCAACATTTGAAACACTTTTCAAATTACTTAAAAAAAACAACGTAGACACTTATCAAGAAAATAAATATATATACCATTGTATTATATTTCAGTTAGGACTGTATATTCAAATCTGAAATAAAGAATAAGAATAACCAATGTCGCAAGAAAGCTTGAAATTTCTCTAGAAAAAGAAATCATTTTTTTGTTCCGTAGTGTAGCTCTCACTCACGTTTGGGACTGCGAGGGCAAACCAACGAAGAAGACTTCGATTTGTGTCTCGGCCAATGACGGTGTGGAGGTAATTTCCTTCTCTCTGTCAAACCCTTATTTGGATATCTTCTTGAAGTTCATGCTGTAATATGCCTGCTATTGTAATCGTTTCTGATCAATATTATTTTCTGTTGATTATCATTCTTTGTATACTTCTGATATTTGAAACACTATGTTGCTTCTTGCTGGATTTGTCTTGACTCAATCACGCCTCAAATCCTCGCTGTACAAAAATTTAACACAAAAAAGGAAGATACACATAGAGACCGACAAATGATAAGATAGTGACATATGAGATATCGCAAAATTAAGACTTGGGACAGAAAAGTATATGATTTATATTGCTGCAAAAGCACCAGCCTTAATGTGTTGAGTGTTATTGTTTATGTTAATCGGTATAACAAAAAACTTGTGATATACCGAGTGCAGGGAATTTGAAAGTTCCATATCTGTAAGAGGTAATTTCTTTGTCGTTAGTAAGATTCTACTGGTTTGTTTTTATTTTCTATATTTCTAAATGTTAAAAAATCAATTTAGTTTGCTACATTTGCAAAGTTACAATGGTTATATTTAATTTGGAAAATGAATCTAAGTTTTATTTTTTCCTTTTAAAAGTAGTGTTAAGAAGTAGACTTTAAACTACTCTACAAAATAGGCTTGTAAGGTTGAGTTAGGTTTAAAGTCCACTTCTTAACTTGATAATAGGTTAGAACCTATTCGAGTGAAATTTGTTTTTTGTTAATGTCTAGTCCCAACAAATGACAAACTTCATTTGGATAAGCTTAACCGATGTCCCAGATAACATGTTAAGAAGTGAATTTTAGGTTTAAATCAATCTCATAAAACCGACTTGTAAGATGATATTTGTCCTCACTTATATTGTAAATTGTTCTTATTTCTAATTGACATGGGATTCTCAACACATTCCCCTCACAGCGAGACATATACATGTTTGAGATTAAACATTATGTAGGAAAAGTGTAAATTCTTCCCAAGAAAGCTCTCCGTGTGGAGCTGTAGTGGCTAATGGCAATTTCACAGTTCTTCAACAAACTGATGATTCTTATGTAATGTAAAGATAATTAGAAAGCTCTTGGAAACTAATTTTTTGTTTGATATATTTTTATCCTCCTATACTGTTCTTCTCATTTATTCCCAATAATTTATTTTTATAATGTGAAAATATGAAAGTAGAAATATGGTTCGACACCATACCTGACCATATCCATGGAAAAGTAATAAGCACTGTACTTCTGAAGTTTGTCCTTTGTTTGAGTGAACAAAACTTCAATTTAAAGCATAATTTTGCAAGGTAAATATTTAGGTGTGGGACGTGCAATCTGTAGGAATTATGTTTTATTCACATACCTGTCTTATATAGTCAGTAATTAGCATAAGGGGCATCCTGTCAGTCACACATTAAAGTTAACTGACGAGTTTCATGTGTAACTTGTGTATGCCATGGGGATTCACATCTAGATTTTATTGCTTGTTTACTACCACAAAAGTAATCTAGGGATTAGGTGTTAATGAACACTTGACTGATGGGCCAACAACTAAATTTAATATTTTGGGTATAGATAGGTTTTCAATTTTCATATCTGTAACTTGGATAACTTTCAATAACTCTTGGATGTAGTTCAGGATATGCATAAAATGTTTTAGATTGAATTTGAATTTCAAAAGAATTCTTCTAGTGAAGCACTTCATCATTTTATATTTACATTCAACAAGTGATTTAGACTTTTGGGTTCTTGAATGCCAACAAGGTTAATACCAATGGGGTTGCTTATCTAATGATATAAAGTTGTGCACACAGAAGTCAGGTCATAGATTATTGACATGATGGGTTTGGGATTTTGTTTCTGTCGGGCTTATGATGAACAATTCTGTAATTGATATTTGAAGGACATGGATTTCGTTGTATTTAACTTGTATTCTTGAGTTCATACAGTTCTCAAGCTTTTGCCTGTGTCAGAACGTTTTCTTTTGATACAGGAATAGTTAAAAAGGTTATTGGGGAAATCGAAGAAATTACTGGAGAAAAGCTGACTTCGTTTTTGAACAATTCATTGCAAATCAAAACAAGTTTACATCAGGTTTTTTAAAGCTTCATTAGCACAGTTGCTCCCGTTTGTTTAGCCATAGTAATATTTGAATAAATATTTGTCATCAGTTTTGTTACAAAAACTATATTTTTAAATAGTATTGTTTTTGTTGTATAGTTCTAATTTGATTAGAAGCCACTTTTGTCTTAGTTGTCTTGTTCTGTTTTGGATGTATTTTACTGTTAAGATGTATGCATCATTAGTTATTTTTTTTTTATTTACTTTTTGAGACAATCTCCTCATGATCAATCTTAATAGATGAAACTTCACATTGAAATGCTAGTGACTAATAATAATTTGTTGATTTTGCTGAAATATTACTGTTTCTCTGCTTATGTTATTTCCAACCATGTCAGGATAAAAATCTCCGTGGACTCAATTAAATTTTTTTGATACTGTGATACTTATGCGTTGAACACAAATGATGAAAAGAAGGTGAACATTTTTTTATCAACATTGTGTTATAATATGATATTTAAGCATGATAATGGAAGGAAGATCTTTTGTTATCTGAAATTTATAGTCAGAATTACCATGGTGGGCTATGTTATGATTTAGTTATAGGGTCATAGTTATTGTTTTGGGATGAAATTACTTTCATACTAATATAAAATCAAGTCTCACATTTGTTAGAGATAGAACCTGAAATGAGTATGTAAATGAAGCGTGACTCTCACCTCACAAGCTAAGTTCTGTACTTAGACTCAATTTACATTCTAAGATGGTAATTCAGAGTCTACACTAGATCTATTTAAAAAAGGGTCACCTCTTATATTATCTACTCACCAAGTCCTATATTATAGGATGTGAGAGGGTGTATTGGAAAAAATTGAGTCCCTTATTGGTTAAAAATAAAGTCTAAATAAAGTATGTAAATGGAGAATAACTCTCACTTTGGGTGTTGGTCTTATTGGGTTGGGTTAAGCCAAACCCACATTCTTAGATAGATGATATATCATTTTCTCTTGCTGACAAAAAAACAAATGAGATCATATTCTCTTCTTTCAAACCCCTTAATATTGGAGGGGAGCACAAAAATTGGATGAGGAGGGATTTTTCCTCCATTCCTCTCCATCTCCTTGTAAAGTTGAATCTTCGTCTGATTGTTTCACTTAATGTCATATTTACTAAATATAATAATAATACACTGACACGTGAAATATTTATAAATAATCATGTCCTAATGTGTCAATATTCCGTTTATTAACAAAGATCAACTATGTGAATCCACTTTCTGCATAGCACAATTCTTAATTCACAAATGATTTTTTTATGTTATGTTTATCTATTAAGAGTGATGAGATAGTTTCCCCTTTTCCCCAATGATAAAAATTCAAGACCTTTGCCAGCCACACAGTCAATTAAGCTAGGATACATGATTCATTGAATTAAATTTGGCCATTGTTTTGTAAACCAGCCTTCAAAATATTCACTTGAAAATTTTTGTTGAACTTTATTTTACAAAGTTCTAAAGTAAAAAAACTCCAATAACATTTGTTTTGTTCAATTTTTTATGAAATTAATTTTTTAAATTGAATAAATATTTAAAGTAAAAAATAAAAATATATTTACATTAATTTAAAATTATAAAATATTTTAATTGACTTTTTAGTAAATATATTCTTAATTTTGCTTTAAGTATATATTTAAAATCGAAATACTATGTTTTTATTTATCTTCACTTTAGTTCTACTCTTCAACACTATATTTTATAATGCCTTTATTACATGTTTATTAACATTCTCCAATGTTTGATGTAATTTTTTGAAAAATACTTTTCTTATTAATTTGATTAAGAAACCAGTTTAGACAAAATAATATTTATAACTTTAACAGGTAATATACCTGTGTGGAAGATCTAAGTGATAATCATGAAACACCAATAGGAAAAATGGGAACTTAAGAAGAATATTGTTTTCAAAGAAATTCTGTTATGTCATGATTTTAATTATATTAGTTTTTATGTTGATAATTATTATATTCAAATGTATTTAATTTCTTTTAAGGAACAAAAGTTGTTAAACTTTATCTTGGTAATTTGACATATTTATTTTAATTCATTATGTAAATATTTTTTTGCATTTTTACAATAATTAATTATGATAGAACTTTTACATGGATGATTGATCCGTGCAGTGTAGAGGCTAAAATACTTGTATTTATTAGTGTGGACTGTCCCGGCAATATCTTCCTAGCTGTTGGTTGAGAATATAATATATATTATACACAGTCACTGCCTAAATTTCAGAAGTGGTTCTCTGTGATCTGAAACTTGATTATATCAGTGAGAAGGAGGAATGGAATGTTCAATTCCAGAGGCCGCAGAATGCGATCTCTCCATTCCAATTCCGAGGGGTGGACCCATTTACGTTCCCAACATGGTCGGTCCCTCCACTAGGGTTCCTCACTTTCAGACTTCTCTTCTTTCTGAACTTCAGGTTAGCTCATTATCTCTCTTCTCTCCCCTCCCTTTCTTCTTTTCTTTTTCTAATTTATGCCTTTTCTTGCAGAATCTTGAGGCTGAATTGTCTGAAGATTTCTCTCACCTTGATATCTCGTATGGATTATTCCTCTGTACCACTATCGTCTTTCTTGGGTCACCATTAACTTATGATGATTGCCTTTGCAGGGTGGATGACCTTAAAATATTTACCGAGGACCAGTTGATGGATATCGCTCTCAAAGAAGTATTTAAGGTATTATGCACATGCACTAGCCTATGCTGTTTTTTTATTCCATTGCTGTAGTTCTTTAGGTTTCACTCCTTCACATTAGTAATGGAAGTGATATTACAGGGCACTGAGAACGATGAAAATCATCCTCCTCTTCCAGACCAACCCAATGCAAGGTCATTCTTTTTTTTCTTCTTTTTGTTGTTGATGTTGCTCTTGTTGCAAGGATGACTTAGTTTGATTAGTGGGTAACCAAAAATGGGAATTTGAGAGAAAGTAGGAAATCTTCTCGTTCTCAAATGAAAATTGTCATCTTTTGGGAGGGGGAAAAGATCTAGCTGGTCACCAACGTATGCCCAGTCTTATGTCATCCTGCACCTAATCTCATTGATGTTACGCCCAAACAATTTACCCAGTTTTTGTTGAAAAGTTAATTATGACGTTTATCTAAGTATATCCATCATGTATGCATACTTTGTACATGGCCATTATGGGTACGACTCAATAAAATCCTGAAACTCCAGAGGAAAAAGTTTAGTATTACAAGACATGCTCCTTCCGCTACACAGCACTTTTTTTCCCCGTGTTTTATTCTATTCTTCCTTATTTAAACTTCCTAGTTCACATTTTGGTAATTTTAATATAGTTTGTAATCTGGTTTTTCCCATTAATTTAACCATGATCTTTCATTGCTATGCCCTTACTGCTCCCAGATTGATTGTGATTATGGGTGTAAGCTTTGACTTATTTATTATTCATGATGGATTTCTTTCTTTATTTTTGTTTTTGAGTATTTGTATGTGTAATATCAATTATTTAGTTTGTATTATAATATTTAAAATAGTGACCATCCTGCTTTCCTGTAGCCTGCTTTAGCAGTTTTAGAGTTGGCCTCTCAATGCCACTATCTTATATTAATAACTTAGCCTAATTTGTGTGTGTAATTTCCTGTAGATATGGTTGTAACTTCATGTATTTGTGTCTTTTATCAAGTGATAGAGAATTAAGTAGTTTTCTTATACTTGTATTGAATCTCTGTAAGTGCTCTGCTGGAAGCCAAACAATGGCAAAGAATGTGCATCCTATTCATTCCATTCGTCTGAACTTCTCTCAGTTAAGTTGTTGGATTTGGCTGCAGGTGTGGTGACAAGAAATCAAAAAGAAAAAGAAGGGGAACAAATAATTATGTTCTTGACGTAAGCTAATTCTCTAAAAACATTTATGTTTCCTTATAACTATTTGATACTTATATTATATTGCTTGCCAGTTTAATGCCTGAGATAAGTAAAGGTTTATTACATGTATTAGAAGTTGAGAATTAGTCATTCTAACTTAATTTAAGTTTTTAACAGTTTATTTTGGTTTATAAAGAAAACTATACCATTCAGTTTCAATTGTTATTCTTTTGCTCCTACCAAAATGTCAAAAAACTTAAATTGCTCCTAAATAATTGAGACAAACAAAATGTGCTACTGTCCAACACTCCCTTCATAATGCCAGCTAGACTGGCAATAAATGGTGAAAACTAAGAAAATAGGTAGGATTCCCGTTCACAAACACCAAAACCCAAGAAATGATATATATAGTCTCTGTTACCTTGTCAAAGATAAAGTGATATCATGACAAAAAATGAAGAAAGTTTTTTGTTACGCTTCTCTGGCCTTTATGTTGTTAAATTAACAAATCCAGTTCTTTATAAATAGACGAGCGATTGCAAGCTATTTTGTCCTAAAGTCTAGCCTGGAGAATATTCTGTTAGTTATAATCATGGTAAGAATGTAGGGGTACAAGTAATAAACAAATGACAACATTCATTGCAGCTTGGCCTAGTTTATGGTATTACATGTCAGTTGAAAATAAAGTGTCCAAGTTTAGGATAATTGGATAAGCATATTAAGTGTGTTCATGATTCATACACCATAACCATTTTGAATTTATTTTTGTGCTGTCATAATTTTGACTATGTTTGCTGTTAGAATAGTTTAGTTAGATTATGCAAATTGTTTAAAACTGTTTCACACAGGACCTAGACATGAATACGTGTCCTGATCTCTGGACCATTTGGCAATTGAAAAATTCCAAAATCATGTTCAGAATCAAATGTGTTGTCAAGTCAATCATACAGCCTTAACAAATTTTTTTTGGGTCGAAGGTAGGGGGTGTTGTTATGTATCTCTTATGTATAATCGATTTCAGATTGACTGTATAGAAAAGGTGGAGCAAGTGGTGAGAATCAAACAGAAGCAGGAAGAAGACAAAGCAGCAGCCAAGCTTCATTCATTTAAGTTGGTATTGCTAATAGTTAGTGATTATTCTATTTTGTAGATAAGGTCTGATTTCATGTATCTTGTCTTTGTCTAGTCCTGCTTTCAAGATCAATGAAGCTGCACATAAATCAACTAAAACGGAAAGGATGAGGACCCTTAGGTCTACGAGTTCCACCAGAAAGGTTACTTCAAAATCTTATATGATTATTGTTGCTAATGAGATTGTTTGTTCAATTTGAAACATTTTACTGATGAATCCAACTTTCAGATGATTTAAAGCAGTTAGTTATAGCCTCTCATATGTGTACCTTCTAAGCTTTTGGCTTGCCATATATTTCCTTTGTCAATTGGATTAATTATTTGGTTTTGCCCTGGCTGAGTGGCTGCTAGTGCAAAGTTGATATTGTAAACATACCCAAACAAGAACGAGTTTTGTGCATTTCCCCACATATTTTCTTATTTATATTCCCCATTATAATTTAGATTATGTTTAGCAGGTCAACACTGTCAGCCTTCAGGAACACGTACCTGTGCAGTATCCTGAAGTTGTTTTGTTTGTGGAGGTTTACCATAATGTTCGCAAGGGTACCAAGGTATTTCTCAAATTTAGAAGGAATAATATTCTACTTTATTGTATAAATTATCAGGTCATTGGACCTATAAATGCATCAATATGCTGGTTATTTTAGGAAATATGGACAGCTAATTCTAAGACAAATATAAAACTTATACACAATGAACACCACGGTTTTTGACAGTACTGAATACCATGCTGATATCAATTAAAATGAAATTTTATATCTGACTTGTTGAAGGGATCATGAATCGCTACCATTCTGAAATAGCTGTTTAACCAGTAGGATATCTGTTCTTTAATTTTGGGTAGATCCAGGAGTTATTAGTTCTTGGAGGACAGATGTTAACTGCACTAAGGGACAAGATCTTTTGCTCAACAGACCAGGTGATGCACAAAGCTGGGCAGCATGATCCTTCTGGATATTTTCTTATCGAAGTATGCATTATCACTTATTCTTATCTTATGATGTTAATATGCTAATTATTTCTTTTTTGAATCTCACGACAAGCTATTTCTCTGTAGGATGTATTCTGCCCTGATTTGAGGGATCCATCTGCTATTGATCTCACAAGACCTATATTGGATTGGCTCCAAAACTCCAAGGAGGAGGCACAAAAGAAATGGGAATATATTATAACTGGAGAGCTGCAGAAGAAACAAAAGGCAATCATGGGTGAACAATCTGCATCACAGTTGCCTCACTTTAGATCCATTGAGATGCAGAAGTTACGTTTTTGTGACTTAAGCTTTCAACTTGGTGCTGGATATCTCTATTGTCATCAGGTACATTATTTTTTGCCTCAGATTAATAGGTATTGTAAAGGAAGGGTTTTTTTTTTTATAATGTCAAATACCATGGTTTCACCTCCTGCACTTGATGCTAGATGTAGTCTGTTGGTTTAATTGAGTAAAACATGTTCTTTAAAATATCCTTACAGACCATGCAAAAGATGGATTAAGGTAACACATTTATGCAAGTCCTTTTCTGCGGCTTCGGGTGTAAAAAGAATTTCTAAAACCAGTACCTGTTTTTCTGCACTTATAAATGGCTGTTATTGCTTTCAATATTGGTTAAATCAAAGGGGGCAGGTCAGGGTAAGTTTTACCTTTCAATATTCCACAAAGAGGATGTTTCATACCAGATTGAGACTATTATTCTTCTATATATATTTGAAAATTTTGTATGAGATATACTTTGTAGTTTTTCTTTACGTTGTTGTGAATTGTTCTCTGCCCCGCAGGGTAACTGCACCCATACCTTAGTGATACGAGATATGAGATTAATTCATCCTGATGACGTGAATAATCGAGCTCTCTATCCAATAATCACGTTTCAACTGAAGTTACGTTTTCAGAAGTGCAGTGTTTGCAAAATATTCAGAGCTACAAAGATCACTGTGGATGACAAATGGACACCAGAAAACCCTTGTTATTTTTGTGATGAATGTTTTTCCCTACTTCATCAAGCAGAGGATGGCTCTGCATTATATACCGACTTTGTAGAGTATGATTACAACCATGATTAATTGCTGATAGCCTTGGACGAACACCAACAGGCGATTAAAGTTACTTACAAAAAGCTCATTCAAAATTGCTTCTTTCATTATATATTGAATTTTTTTTTATCTTTGAAAGTAAAATCTATAGGTCTACAGGGTAGGAAAAAAGTTGTTAGATGCCTTCTTGAAAATGCTTATGTATAAATGTTATTTACAATAATGTGTTTTTCGGATCAACTGAAAGAGTAGGTACGCTGCCGCATACACAAACAAAAAATATACTCCAGTTTCTACTCTAAAGCTAATGCTAATATATTTAGTTTCTACCACCTTAAAAGCTAATGTTATGTATTTTCATCCTACAAAATTTCAGGGTTTGATTTCAGTCACCCATCAAATTTAGATTCAAAATTATCTTTAGTCCCCATAAATTAATTTTAAATTAAGTTTATCGCTTATATTTAATATTTAAATGTTTTATTGGGCTTCGTAAATTAAGTCTATTCTCTTTTACAACTCCTTTAAAATAAAACTAACCCCTTTTTTGTTTTACACAAGCAACGAATTAAGACCCGAAAAAAGAGAAAAAATACCACAGAAGTTATAAGATATGTTTAATTTTTCATGTAAATGTAAAAAAAAAGCTGTCCATATTGCTAATAATTTGTAGATATTTATACTGAAATACATGTTTTACGTGTTTGGTATAATTGATTATACAATTACTATTTTATCAATATTTATATTTTTTTCAGTATAATAATAACAATAATAAATGTATTACCTTTTATATATCTTATTTCCTTTTTTCCACTCCAAATTGTTTTATTTTTCATGTTTTTACCTATTCATTTTCCATCATTCGATTAAACTAAAGAATGAAAGAAAATTATAAAAAACTAAAAATAAAGGACATTAAATTGTAAGAATTATATTCATATTTAATCATTGTTATTATTTTTCATTTTCTTATTAAATTAAATATTTCTCCTATTGTCACCGTAAATAAGGCCTTTTCCAAACATAATTAAGTTTGACATGACACCTCATCATATGTAGGAGGTTTCTCTGACTAGGTTGTATAGGAAAACACAAGAGGCAGAGAGAAGATAACGCAATTCAAATCCCTGCAATCATCCATATTAAGGTGACTGAATGAGATGTGTTTGAGTGTTCACAGAACTTCACACGTAACATAAATCACTAAAAGCAATATACATGCTTACAATGTGATGTGATCCGTGAGTTCCTGTAGACATAGCAGCGGGTTCCACCACCACGTGATTATAATTTCAAACCCAACCTGTGTATGGGACCCTGCTTTGAATGTGATGTGACATATTCTTAGTATTGCACCACACAATCTTTTTTTGTTTCAGTTGAGTCAAATTGTCGGTGCATGCAACAAGGATGATCCAACATGCCCACAAAATATTTTTCTTCCATTCAACTAATAAGGGTTATTCGGGTTGGATTAGAAGCTATTAAACAGAAAGGAATTTTAAGTAACACTAACATTTCATTATGTGAGCGAATTGATTTTGGCTGGGTTTATTTTTCCATGCCGAAATCGAAATCTGACTGATGTTGCAGACCTATATAACAACATACTCATGAAGCTGTAACAAAATACAAGCTCTACACATGGAGTTGCAGACCTATAAGAACACATCGAATGCCAAGAACACTTTGAAAATTAAATGTATCATCTATGGATTGATGTTGCATTCTCGCAAATACACAAGATCATGGTCAACATACTTTGTCCAATAACCTCGGAACTTGGGAATAGTGATCTCAAGCCATGGTTTCATGTTTCCATTGTAGTGTATAACAGCAGCCCGTTCAATTTCTTTTTGGTTGGTATTGGGGTTGTAGCCTAGACCCAAGACATGCCAAGAACGGTGCAGTGGGAAAGTGCGTTTCCAGAATGTTATGAGACCGGGCGGCAGTGTTCCTAGCTTCCATAGTTGTCTATCCTGATTCTGTATGTCAATTTAGTTACAAAGGAAACATCAGTTCAGAATTCAAATCAGAAATAAATGATACATTGACATTTTGATATCATGTTAAAATTATGGGATTTTAACCAATCCTAAGAGATCATAATCTAAATTAAGATAAGATATGATTCATATATGATAACACTATATAGTCTACTTATACATTCTGATATTAAGAAAATGGAAAACAATGCGTTTTGCTTACCAGCTTCTGCCAATTGTGGTACACCTCGGTGATGTTTTGCTTCTTCCATTGAACCAAATCAAAAATATTCATGCCGTATGCCCATCCACATGCACGAGGGTCAAAATTCTTTGCAATAAGAGGATTTGAGAAATTGAGATAACGATCAAAACGATGGAAACTTTGTTGACAAGTTTCTACTGCACCATTAACATTGCCCTTCAAATCAATTGACCAAAGACCAGTCAGATCCTTCTGCACAACTACATCATCATCTAAGAATAAAACTTTGTTGAGCTTTGGAAATATCTCAGGCAGGTAGAAACGAAGGTGGTTCAATATAGATAAATATTTCGGATTCCGGAACTTTAAGTTCGAATCAGAACTTGCCCGTTGAGTCTTAAAGTAAAAATCTATCATAGAAGGAGAACCCAACTGCTTAAGAACTGGACTGTAACTTGAATTCAACCATGTAAAGTCTTCAATGTTCTGAACTTGAATGGTTGCCTTCCGTGGTGGATTCACCAAAAACCACATCCTCATTGCCGCATAGTTGAGCCTATCAGTGACGATGTGGAAAACATGTTTTGAGGTGTCCTGAAAAGTTATTAATGTACCATACTTAATGATATAATCCGAAATGGCAGAGCCACTATTAATATCAACTAGCTCCAGTTTCTATCTTTTCATTTTTAATTCTTCACTAACTATAGGGGGCAGAAGAAATGGAAACGAATTTCTGAGTCAAAATAGAGACAGTATTACAGTAACTGCAAAGACAAACCAAAATTTCATTGGTGTTTCATAAGCCTGGGAGATAAAAACTACCTAAGAAATTTCTGCGAAAATAATTTACCTTGGCATTGGAAACAGTAGAATTCACAACAACAGCCGTTGCCAATATGTTATCTGAAAATATAGCATAATGGTATAGTTGGGGGTCTTCTAACTTCTGTTGATTTGGGAATTGTTGCTGAGAAGTATTCAAGCTATAATATTCGGTTGTAAGGCGCAATGGAAGACAATGGAGACCTTTAGGCAATGTTTTTGCTATCAACTGTGTTAAGAACAGGGTCTGTTTCTTGTGCACACGAAGCTGCTCCTCTGTTGAGTGGAGCATAGCCCTAAGCTTCTTCACAGCAGAGGTGCAATCATTCTGAACTTGCCTTCCTTTTATCAATGTTTGCTCCATTGCCCTCATTCTCTCATTTGCACTGCATTAGTGCAGTAAAAAATAAGACTAAAGACTGAATAATAAAATGTAGCTCAGTGCAGAATTGAACTACTCAACATGTGCAGATAATCTTAAAAGATGAAAAGCTAACTTGTGAGTTATAAAAACATGAAAACCCGCAGACATGTATAACAAGATTCTTTAAGTTACACTTACTTCCTTGGTAAATCAGAATCTTTGCTTGCATCTCCTAGTGTTCGTGAGACTTCCTTCACCCGTAATCGAAGCTCTCGAGTGAGATGGGGAATGTTCCTTATTGCCTGAAGGGAAAGAAATACCTTGGCCTGGATGAGCTGATCTTTTAGTTGTCTCAGTCGAGTATCAGCTGGTTTTGGGTCATTATGCTTATCAGTTTCCAATAACGAGGGTCCTTTCTTGGTTATTTGACCAGAAGATTCAGTATGCTGTTGCTCCTGCTTAGTGTCCTGAAAGAGGATGCACCAAATGTAAAGAAGATTGCTTCAACCTATGTTGAGGTTGTTTAGCATTTATTATATTAATATAATGTGATATTTTTTCTGAATATGTAAGCTAAGAAAATAAAGTAAAGCGCAGTGATGGCAACACTTTGTTCCTTTTCCTTGTTCAGCAGGTCCGGGAATGAAATAATTTAAACTATAGAAGTATGATTGCATCTTTACTCGAGCTTTTTGAAGCCCTACAAGGCACATATTTATGAAAGCCAAAAGAGAGAGTGAGAGAAGAAAAAAGATTGAACTCAACCAACGTATATATGTTTCTTAACATAATTACATTGCCACAATTGCACTCTAAACCCCATATAAAATATTTGGGCCTCAACCGGATATGTAAACAAATCTGGTCCAAGATGTGTTCATCAAGGGCGAAAAAACCTGCATTTTTAGATTACCATGGTATCAACTTGGCAAAACGGGCATTCAAACATGAACACATTTTCAATTAAGAATGAAGTATGGCAAAGCAAGCAATGGAAACAAAACGGATTGATCTTTAATTCCTCATAGCATTATCAATTCAGGGTTCAAGCAACGGAAGCATTCAAGTGTTTATACTTCACAGACGATGAGTAACCAGCTACTAGACATACATGCAACGATGTGCATAATTTTTTAGCATGACCAGAATCCTATATAAACTTTTGAACTCAAACTGAACAAAGAAAGTAGAAAAATCAAGAAAAATCAAGAGGCACGTCTATCGCATACCATAGTTTCAGATGCTTGATCAGAAGCATCAAAAGATTTAGCTAGTTTCCCCTCATTGTCATCAACATCAATAGCATCTTCCCCATTTACAACATCACCTGTTGTATCATATTTCTCCAGGTTGCCGCTTTGATTTCCTTTCTTAATTTCATCGGTCACCAGTTTGATGGGGTTCTCACCTTTAGTTTGACCTCCCTCATTTGTAGCTGACAATACCCTCGCAGAAGCATGCTCCCCCGGTTTGGAAAAGAGAAAGCCTAGGCCAACCAAACAATATCACAGACAATAGCGAAAATTACAAGAAACAAAAGCCCAGCAGAGAAGGGGAGAAAAAAAAATCTTGCTGAACAAGAAGAACAAACAAAATACCACGAGGCAAATTCTTTGTGTTTGTAGTGTCCTTGATATGTACAACCTCACTTGGTTCCTCAAGGGCAGCAGAAAATTCCTGTTTTCAAAGAAATTATCAAGGATTTAGTTCACCCGCACATGCATCCGCCAGCCATAAAGAAAAATTTCATCACAAAGTTGCGTTATGGAGTAAAAGGAAAAAGAAAGAAGGAAATATGCCTGGGGCAGGAGATTCAAACGGCCAGAATCTGCTGCACTGACAGCCTGAGACAACACAACAATAGAAAACCCACTAAGCCATAGATCTCATTCTGCTTAAACAAAAATTCAATTTATCTATCAGGTATATTACTCACAAATGCAGTTACGGCTTCAATAAACTCCTGCTCAGCTGCAAAGCGCATACAAAAGACAATCCAGACAAACAAAGAATTTAGCTCATTGCAAAAGCATAGGAAAAGATTAGAACCATTTGTTAGCAGTTTCCAGTAAATGAAGAAAAAGAGAGAGAAACAAATACCAAAGGGGTATTTGAATGTGCCCAGACGTTCAGTGTAGAGCACAATCGGAGCAACAACAGTAATAGAAAGCAGCAGCAACACAATATTTCTGGTGGTTATCATCTCTGCTCAAACCCACTGCAGTGATTGGTGTCGCCAAGGAGCCACAATGCCTCTACTGTCTTTTTCCCGTGTAGAATCTATCTCATAGGGCACTGGCACGACCAAAAACAAAGAAATTTCATACCAAGACACAAACTTTTTAAGCTGTAAAACAGACCCACTTTGTGTTTTAAGCTCTGGGCACGTTACAAATCTGAAGATTGTACAAAAGGAGCATGAAGAAGCGAATCTAAATCAAGTACATAGAGTTTGCGAAAAAAACGCATTTTGGGGTGGTAAAGAGAGAGATGCGTAGAAAATGTGGCCATAGACCACACAAAGAGATAAGACCCGTTCTTCAAAATCCGCTACTTTGTTGTTGTAATGTAAAAACAAGAGATGAGGAAGTGGTAGACAATAGATGGCAACTAAAGTACTGATGAAAGACAAAGGAGAGATAATAAGAGAGATATAAAGACAATGACACCAAAAATCTCTCAACCAACATAATGATCAACTCATAATGAATTAACGAATAGTGTTTAGCTGTGTTGCAGTCTCTGTCTGTGTGTCCGTGATATGTTCTTTATTTGCTAATGCCAACTTGTTTTTCCTTCTCAGAAGGCGTGAATTCAATGGAAAAAACACTGAATAGTGAATGATGCATGCCTAAAACGGACAAAAAGAAAATTGGGAAAGAAAAAATAAAGATAGATTTTTTAAGATAATCTTTTGGTATTATTTTTGCTATTAATGGTACCGCGGGTGGGACATTGCCCAATAAAGTAATCCCCACACACGTTTCTCTAGCTTTTTCCAATTACACATTTGTCCTAGGATGTTATTGTCGGAGCTCATTTTATATTATCAGTGAGTTTTTGTTCCAAATCTAAGAAATCCTTCAGGAATGGTAAAATCTTCTATTGTTATGTAAACTTAATAGTATGATAATGATGTATTGAACTACAATATTGTGCAAAATTTATGAAAAATTGTTCATCCCTTTTGAGTTTTGAAGAAATTTGGCAATTGTTTGATTGAGCAGTGTTGTTATGGGATTGGTCAAATACTCTGCCAAATTCGTTACTAAAATGAAAATAATGTAACTCCACAATATCTATGAAAAAAATATATATATAACATGTATAGATTTATCCTAAAAATAATAAAATATAATTATGTTATTCTTCTTTCTCCATGTCATAGAAAATGAACAATAATTATTAAAAATAGAAGTAAAGATATATACAAATTCAATTGTATGAGTTATCGTATTATAATTACAATTAATTCAATTTTCTTAATCCTTGATCAATTAAAAATCAACACATGAAATTTACATAGTAAAAGAAATATTCAATAAAGATTACTTATTTACATTTTCTAGCAAAAAATTTATTAAGTATGTCACTTAGTAATATCACTTTATCCATTTAGGTACATTGGATATATAAATTGATTCAAATCAACATAAGTTTAAAACATTTTATATCTAAAACTCTCTATGTTCCACATATGCAATAAATTCAGTTTATACTTTAATGGGTATATTCAAACAAAGGATTCATCTTACATTTATAGTAAACTTCATCTCATACACATCCCAATAATATTTAAATCATCACAACACCATTTAAATTCACAAAAACCTTAAAAAACATTTAGAAATTTCGCTTAAATAATAGTGACTCACTTGAGTGAAATTCAAAAAGAACATAATACGTTTTTTTTATCTTGTTTGAGTATTAAACAATAAACAAACATAAACAAAGTCTAATTATTTATCTTTTTTTTAGCGATAATATCTCACTTGAGTAAAAATGAATAAAAAAAACATTTGCATAATTCAAAAAACATAAAAAAGCTAAAAAAAATACTATTTAATGAAGTTAATGAACAATTTAATTTAACAAAAAAAATCTCAATGTTCTACTAAATTTTAAACTATAATTAAATGTGACTTCTATTCTAGCATGCATTAAGTTTCAATTAAAACTACAATGTTCATCTGATAAAATATCCACTCAACTCTTAAATACATCTCAAATAGAAGAGCAAATATACTACAAGTTCTTATTTAAAATTAACATTTAATGCTCAACTCATTCATACATATATTTCTTCAATTCAACCAAATCGCAAAGTAATTCACTTCCTAATAGATCCTAAAAAAGTATAATAATATTCTAAATATAACTGTCAGGTCTTATTGTGTTCTTCAAGAAACTTTGTCTAAATAAATCATAATCAGCTGTTATTAAAAAAAAAAATCTACCGGTTTGATAATAATAGCTATGTATTACTTTTTTTATAATGCTAAAGACCCTTTAACTATATAAATATTATTTGGATGTGTATGAAATGAAGTTTTCTCTACTGAGTTATTTTCTACATTAACATAGTACAAAATATTCTTAAAGGTAAAACTGCTAAAATTCAAGTTTCAAGGCAAAGAAAAAAAATTATTATTCATTTTTAGAAAAAGGCACTATAAAGTTTTATTTATTTAAAAAAAATTCTTAAATTTGAAACATTTTCAGACAAAACATAAATTTAAATAGTCTTAATTATTTTTTAAGTTTCTAATAAATATGATAACTCTCAATAATTCTTAATAAATTTTTATGGTCTACTGAATATACAATAAATTTATATTTTTTATACAATAAATTTATATTTTTTAATAAATTTATTGAGTATTAAATAGACTACAAAATTTTATTAAAAGTTTAATTAAAATTTTTAAATTTATCATAGACTCAAAACAATTAAGCACTTTAAATATATTCTCAATTAATTCTTAAATTTTACTTCTTTAATAAAGAGTATCTTTTATTAATTTGGGTTAAATTACTAAACTCATATCAATTGCTTATTTATTTTAGTCTCTGCTGATTATTACTTTTTTCGTAAATATATCTTTTCACTGCTTTTATCATTTTCCTTTTTATATCTTCTAAAACTATATTTTTATTATACATTAAATACAGAAAACCGAGTTTTTAAAAATAAGAAGTGATTAAACTTTAAGATAAATAAATTATTATACCTTTTACTTGAGTTGGCAATTTAAGGATACAGAAACTTAAATCAAAAGCATATATTCTAAAGATCAATTGGATTATAATGAAACTTCAACGTGACTAATTATAAAAAGGTTAAAGCTTAATTTTTATCTTTAAATTTAAAATGTTTCAACCTTGAAAACGTAAAGATTAAAATTTATTGAAATATAATTAAAGAGCAAAATTTCTCTTTAAAAAAGTTAAATTTTTATTCTATAGAAATTAAAATTAAAATTTAGGATTTTTTAATAACAAAAATTAGGGGTATTGGGATTTTCTTTTGTTGTTGTTATGATTTTGTATAAAAAATAAACATTGATTAAAAAAAGATTTTTTTATCACTTTAGTGTCATTTTATTAAAATTGATATTTAAAAAAAATATAACTAAGACAAATTATTAAGATATAAAATAAGTTATAGTCGTTTTTAGAAAAAAAAAAATTCATCCGTGGATATTTATAGATAACATTTACAACAAATAATTGATATTTGTAAGTATTTATTATATATTATATTACCTACACATGTTATTATAGAATTAGACATTTACCTAGAAATATGGAATTTTTTAAGATTTGCTAAAATATATCTATTTTCTAAAATTTATATTTATTTAAATTTAATTTAAGTACAACACTTTTCAAAAAATTAAATTAATAATATATATCTAGAATATTAGATCGAAATAAATTCAATCAATTAGATTCAATAAATTATATTAATATAATATTCATTAGAATATAATATTCATTCTTATCTTGCATTTAATAAAAATAAAAATTTAATTATAAAAATAAAATAAACTAAATTCTTATGTTTTCTTTTTGCTATGATATATGTTTGTGAGATAACAAGTCATTCAAAATTTTCATACAAACTGAATTAGCTCGTCTCTTCAATTGTAAAAATAAAATAAACTAAATATAAGTTTTTATATCTGGGCATGCATTTAGCTACAGTATGAGCTCCAGATTTAGCTGATAACGTAGTTCATGTAATTTAATTTGGACAAGGAATCAAAAGTGAGAATGTCTTCCAGATCCATGCAGAAAGGATGAAGAAAGGAAGGGATTTAAATTATAATGGAAAAAGAGAAGAAGAAAAGGACGAAAGATGTGAGAAAATGGGACTAATTAATATATTAAATATTTTACATATCTAACTCCATTAATGTATACACCTTCTTCTGAACTCTATCTGAGATGAACAGTTGCAGAGATGAACAGTCAGAGAGGGTGTCGAAGGAGAGAGCTCCAAATGCAATCAATATCCTCCGCTTCATGCTCTACCATATCACTCTCAAATGGCTGCCATGCAATGTGATCCAACTTCTCTTCTGGACTCTCAAACAAACCATATGCCTTCAACAAATCAACACTAGAATTACCTTTCCAGGACGCGTCTTCTTCTTCCAGCAACGATGAGAAATTGTCTTCAAAATCCAAAAAGTACTCCTCTGATTTACTCCTCACACCATCTTTCAGCCATGGAAAATCAAACACCCCAACATCTGAACAACAACCCTCCTTCTCCTTCTCTTTTTCCACGTCTCTTCTCTTTGCGTTCTTCTCATTCTCATACCATTCCTTCTCAGTTTCATCATCTCCTTCTCTTCCTCTCTTCGCCTTCTGCTGCTCCATTTGTAAACCACTGCAAGATTTCCAAAAAAAAAAAAAAAACTTAATCACACGAGATGAAACACAAAAACTCAGATACATTATTTCAGGATCCTTTTTAATTGAAGCATGCATTAACGAATGAATCTCACGACAGATGTAATTACAGAAAGATGATGAGGTTATTTATCGAAAGAGTAATGGGGTAGGTGGGGCACCTTTAGATGAGTCTTGAGGCGAAGAACCAAGCTAGGTAGAATGGGTATATATATCTTAGGTTGTAACGTATGCATGTGTCAAATGATTAGAAATGGTAATGGTTACACACACGCCACGCCATATAAATAAAATATATTAAGCGAAGCAAATTAAACCGTCTCTAAACTCATTGCAGAAACACATGCATGAGCACACTGTCACACATTTCATTTCATGCCATCCACCCTTCCCCCCTAAGACCAACAAAAGCAATCTGAGATACGTGTTTGCTCCTTTTTTTGCGTTCCTAATTTTGGCCACCACAAACAATCAAAGGGGTTTATGTTTAACGTTCCTACTCTCCACTCCCAATCACGGAACACCATGTTTTCTACCTTGCAACGTAACACTTTTTGCGTTTTCATCGTTTCGCAGTTATTTTGGGCGTGAAAAGGACACTTTTTTCACTTTTTCTTTTCTCGGGTTTTTGGTAACGAACTATTGGGGTCGTTATTGCGGTGTGATGAGCATAATCTATCATAAAAGAGGACCGTTCTGTCAAATGATCACGAGGTTCGTCACATTTTCACTCACTATAATATAATATAATACAAACTAGGCAGGAAATTTATGCATAGATCTGATCGGACTGGGTTTATAGATTGTGAGATTTGATTTTACCCTTAGCTTGGATTAAACATGTGTTGGAATTGCAGACGAGCTTTAGCTTCTAGAATTTCATGAGTTTCAAATTTAATATTGCATGCTAGCTTAATGATTTTTGTTAAGGACGATTAGCCCCTTAAGATTTTACTCAACACTTTCAGATTCAACTGTTGGTGAAGCTTACCCGAAATCAGAAAATTGGCTGTTATGTTATCCAGCAGGTGAAAAAATTATGCAGATATTTGGAATCAAGTTTCCAATATGTACAGTTCAGTGAGAATAAATCGATTGACAAGAAGACGTGTGAAGGCAGCAAACCATGCAGAGAAATAAAAAAATGTATACTTTTTCATTTCTCCTGTTAGAATTAAAGTTTCGTACGAATAATTTAAACCTATCAAAATAAAATCCTAATACCGATTGAAATATACACATACACTATTATTAAGTTATAGTGACATAAATATAGAGAGAACAAACATTTATTTATTTATTTTGTTCTCACAAATGATGGAGCTGACAATTCCGTCTTATTTGTTCTCCCTTTTCTCAATCTCCTAAGGATGTACATAGAAACTAATAAAGCAGAAGATGAAAAAAAGATGTCATCCTAATTACTATTCTAATCACAAATTCTACCCTTTAACACCACCAACTACAATTGGGCTCCTGACATGATGTTTCCCATCTGACCAAGTTATGCCTCCAAATGCTGTAGCCTCACCAGGTATTGTTACTTGCACTGTTATCTTAAAGCTCTTCTCTTCTCCAATTTTGTCAAATTTCAACACACGAGGCTCCACAGAGATGAAAAGACCTGCTGGTACCCTAAGTCTTGCAATGTAAGTGCCTGGTGACCCAACATTTTTCACCCTCCGTGTCAAACTAGCTGTGCCATAAAGTTTTGGTATTGTCATTGTAGGGTAGTTGAAATCCAGGATTTCTATTATTTCAGGGCAACGATAATGTGCACCAGAGAATGCCATTATCTGAGTCTGGTTATAGCCAGTAACACAAAGAAAGTTTAGGTAATCATTCGTGCTTAAGTCATACACCAACCCCGGATCCATGGCACGATTTGGTCTGATGTGGCCAGACCCATAGGCAAATGGATTTGCCTTCTCACCATCCACATCAAGCATTGCCTTACCAGTGTTGTCCCTTGTCCTGGCTGAAACATGACATTTTCCACAACAAAAATTCATGTAAATATGTGACACAATCAAAAGATAAAGGACAAAACTTAGATATTGCTAAAGCTTTTAATTAATTACCAGTTGTCATTATTGCAGATTTAATAGCTGCTGGACTCCAAGTAGGATAGAGAGTCTTGAGAAGGCCAACAACTCCAGCCACATGAGGACAAGCCATGGATGTTCCAGACATGGTGATGAAAGGAACCCTACGGTTATCATAATCGAACTCGGTTGGGCTAACAGCTCCCGAGTAGGCAGCGATAATGCTTACACCAGGAGCGGTGATATCAGGCTGGAGATATCAAAAGGAGTGCAGAAGAAAACGAAACCAGGAATTAATCTAAAACCACAGGTTACAAAAACTTATTAAGGAATCACATAATGGACTAATGGGCAAACCTTAAGGATCTCTGGCGTGACTGTGTTGGGCCCTCTTGAGGAGAAAGCTGCCATGATTGGAGCAGGCTTTATCCCCAACTCAGTCTCGGGTGGTTCAATATATCCTAGCGGAGTCCTGCATGATGACATAATAACCATTAAAGATGTTGACGGAACAAAATTATGTGGGGTATGTTTGAAAGAGAGGAAGGGAGCGAAAGAGTTACTCAGTTGAATTCATGTAGGCATAGATAGCAAGCCCGTCTTTATAAGTAAGTTGTGATGCAGGCAGGAGATGAGGATCAGCAACAAGGTCATTTCCACTAGGCTCGTCATTACAAAGAATCATCCCAACTGCACCAGCATCCAAAGCAACCAGACTCTTGTCCATTCTTGCATTGATACCTCTAAGGCAAACCAATATTTTGCCACTTGCCTTTTTAGGATCAATTGTTCCTCTCAGACACACAGTACTACATACACGGGACAAGCGTGTTAATCACTACATATATAATACATTTTTGGAAAAGTTTTAAAGAAGCAGGTCTTACGCGTTTTCAACTGGTTCATTGGCCAATTTTGCATCTGCAGCGTTGATGAGTGGGTAAAGCTTCTTTTCCGGCATAGCTTTTGCAAGGCTTGCTCCCTGATAACCAAGAATTGAAAATTTCAATTAAAACTGAACAAAGTAAGTTGTTGATTGAAAAATTCCCGTTCAACACATTCATAGTTTGTCTCTACTGAAATGGAAAATACATACCTTGAAGCGTTGTCCATTGTGGAGATGAACAATAGAGTGAAACTCTCTGTCCAAGGTGCTTGCACCAACGGTTAGTATCCAAGGTGCAACATTAGAGACAGTTTCAGGATATGGTCCGGAATTTCCACCAGCACATACGACAGAAATGCCCTTCATGGTAGCATGAAAGGCCCCGATTGCTAAACCATCGTAAAAGTACTCCGTAGCACCGGCTCCAAGAGAAAGGGAGAGTACATCAACCCCATCATGTATGGCCATGTCTAAGCCTGCCATGATATCGGCATCAGCGCACTGACCGTCTTCCCAGCACACCTTGTAAGAAGCAACCCGGGCCTTAGGAGAACCACCTTGGGCAGTTCCATTTCCATACCCAAACACGCTGGCCCCAGGAACAAAGTTTCCTCCTATTGTTGACAGTGTGTGAGATCCATGACCCTCGTAGTCTCGTACTGTGTTGTTAAATTTTACTTCGCTTCCTGAATCGGCAAGATAACCTTTGTTGAAGTACCTTGCCCCTATAAGCTTCCTGCATGTATTATCACAACCTACATTAACCTTAGCTAGCTACACAATTCAATTTTTTTTCATTCCGCTAATGTTCGGTTTTTAAGAAACAACTGCACCATAATTGATACACATTCAGGTAAATTCAACAAAAGCCAGCTGCAGCTTCATTTTATCTAGATTTTTCTCCTTTGAGAGCACCAAAAGAGCAGAAATTTCAGAAAGACTAATTTAGGTAATATTTTAAGACATAATTTTATTTTAATTATACTTTAAAATAAATATTTTATTAGAGTTTATATTTTCAATAATAATTTTTAATAATTTCATTTTTTGATATTATAAATAAGAAAATGTTGTTGGAAACTGATAAAAACAAGGGTGAAAAAAAAAACATTAGATCACCTGTTGCAACGGAATCCGGTCATATCATGTTGACAAATTCCTTTCCATCGTGATGGTATGGGTCCCATCCCCTCATCGCTAAAGCTTGGAGATTCTGGCCATACACCTACAACACAAGTTTTAATCAGATTTTAAGAAAACAGTAAGTGAAGTCGAAGCGATTCTGGCAATGACACAATGACAGACAACATAGAAGTATTTTTGTCAGCAGCTCACAAGAAAGAAAAAGAACAGATGGGAAACAAGACCTCTCAGAAATTTTAACTCTCAGATATGTAAAAAATCTCTGCTTTGTGTTTGTGTGATGGCAATACCATAACACATGGTAGTCAAAATAATGGAAATACTAGAGATGATGACAGTACCAGTGTCAAGATGCGCAATTATACTGTCTTCACCATATCTGGCTTTTCTGAGCACTGACTCGGAGGGAACTACCCCACCCCTTGTCATGTCCATGAATTCCCATGAATGAGTAGTGTACAGTTTTCTAATTTTGTTTAAGAAAACTGACACAACCTCGGAATGTTCTGCATCAAACACACAAAAGTAATTTTATTAAGGATGAAATTTCATTTCTGAATGATGTTTTTGTTTTGGTGTGTCATGCTCACCTGCAATGTCAGCAGCTTCTTCCTCTTCCAGCATGGCAGCAAAACCATTGATGTGCCTTGTGTAAGAGTATATCATTGTCTCTTTTGCTTTCTCAAAGCTGCATTACAACTTTAGTTTAGAGGAGTTTTGCACCGAGGATAAAAGGAACATTAATTTAGTGTGTGTACCTTCCAACGTAGGATTGAAGGAACTCATGATGAGCTTGCGTAACTCGATCAAAATCAGCATCCGTGGCTCCTTCACCATGCTCATGTGATCCCATGTAGACTATGTAAGACTGTTTTTTAAGAAAAGAAAAAAAAAAAGATTGAGCCTTTAATCAACTTGAAAACTAAATGGTTACTGGGTTTGCACAACAATTGTTAAACAACCAACACAAAATGTTGAAGTGAAAATAGTGACATAAAGTAACCTTTTTTGTTGCAAAAGCAGGTGCATGGAAAAGAGAGAAGAGAATGAAAGAGAGTAAGAGCAAAACTGAATGCTTTGGAGACATCATTTTACTCTCTCTAATAAGATAATGCAGAAACATGAATTTAGAAATGAAGAAGAGAAGGTGAAGGAAGTAGAGAAAGATGCATTTGAAGGTCAAAGGTAAAAGCTGGTATTTATAAGTGAAAGGAAACTGATATGCAAAACAGAAATACAAATACTATGATTCCGGTTAGAAAAATACTAAATATCTTCCCATATTTAAAATTGAAAAGTACAACGTTGACAAAGACAAATAATATAATTATAAATATTAGAAATAGGACTGTACAGATAAAATTGTTGTGTTTCAGTTACTTTTCTGTTTTATTCTGTTAACTTTTATTTAAAAATAAAATAAATAAAAATTATCTATAACAAAATTATAAAAGTTATTTATATTTACTTTTATAATTGTAATTTCATTATTTTTATCCCATAAAAATCCAAATGTGTTTTCACTAATTTAGATTTACTTATTTATTTATTATATAAAGAACATTCTTCATCTTAGTATACATATTAATTTTTTAAAATGTAATCATTTTCTAAAATTAAAATAAATTTTTATAATTAAAAAATTATGTATGAAATAAATAAAAATGATATATATTTATTTTTATAATTATATACTTTTATATTATTATATAAATAACCTTCTCATACACATTTCGTTTTTTTTAGTATCCAATTTAAGTGATTTCTTTTAAAAATTAAATTTTTTTATTTGACCTTTTTTAAATCTAATCATTTTTTAAAACTAAAATAATAAATTTTTATAATAAAAAAATTACCTATGAAATAAATAAAAAACATCTATATTTATTTTTATAACTATGATGATAATAATTTTATTATTATTTGTTATCATAAAAAAATAACAATACTAGTAATATATAATTGTCAACTAATATAAATAATTTAAGTAGGATAAACATAACACATCTACTAATTGAATTAATACAAACATTTAACTTTTAAATATTCTATATTATTATATTCTATACTATTAAATAAAACAACATCCCTCTCTACACAATTCTTTTCACATTTTGCTTTTAAGCGTCCTGTGATTTGTTTTAAAAGTTTAACCGTTTTTTTATTTGATTGTTTTTTTTAAATCTAATCATTTTCTAAAACTAAAATAATAACTTTTTATAATAAAAAAAATACCTATAAAATAAGAAAAAATTGGCTATATTTATTTCAATAATTATAATAAAAATAATTTTATTATTTTTTGTTATCATAACAAAAAATAAACTAACAGGTAATTTATGTGGGATAATTTGGATGTTAGGATAAACCATCTAAAACATCCTTAATTTCACTTTTATATATTTTATATGAAATTTTAATTTGAATGGGCTTTAGGACTAGTTTGGATGGGCTTTAGGCCTGAATATATTACAATACAATTATATATATATATATATATATATATATATATATATATATATAATTGTAAAAAATATGAATAATATAATTATAAATATTAGAAATTAGAAATAGGATTATACAGATAAAATTGTTATGTTTTTGTTGGTTTTCTGTTTATTCTTGTTAACTATATTTTTAATTAAATAAATAAATAAAAATATAAAATAAATACAAATTATCTATAACAAAATTATAAAAATTATTCATATTTAATTTTATGATTATAATTTTATTATTTTTATATCAAGTCCCGTGTTTTTACTGATTTTTATTTATTTATTATATAAATAACATTTATAAATATTAATTTTTAAAATGTAATCATTTTAAAAAGTTATAAAAATTATTTATATTTAATTTTATAATTATGATTTCATTAATTTTATATCATAAAAAATCATATTTTTTATATAACTTATGTAGCTAATTTGTTATTAATCCGTTCTTCTTGCTCTTTTAGCTTTTCATGTACTTGCTTTAGTTCTTAATGTACAATGTCAGGTTATCTGAATGCACCATTTAGTTATCAAGATGTTTTCTCATCTTCTTCATGTCACTCGATGGTACCCAAAAATTTCATTTGAAAAGATATATTTATACTCTTCGATAATTGGTGTGTCCAATATTTTTTCTTTATAACCTTTCTTATATCGACACAAAATCAAAATGGGATTGACAACCAACCAATCCACCCCAAGAATGACATTTAGGTCTTAGAGAGGTAAGCAGATCATATTCACTTTGAACTTGCGTCCTAAAACTATGATCAAGCATCCAACGCATACTTAACTGGTTGATACATGATTTTATGTAATCCTAAAATCACTTGTAGAAATACAACACAAAATAATGTGTAGCTTGAGAATCTAGAGAAATACTTAGTCATTTTCTTCATACACTAAACAAGTTAGTATTCAATATCTACTGAGAAGGCATAACAAATCATAGAGTTACACTACAAAAGCTAACGGGCTCACTTCCCAAAATCTCAAAATCATTGCTCTAATACTGCAAATGTAACACCTCTCATAAGGTATCACAATGATTTATAAAAGATTCAATTACTTTACAAAAATATAAATTTTTAATATTATCAAAGGTGATTTATTTCAAATTAAAAAAAAGTACGGTTTGTAATATAAATATTACAAATTTTATATAACCGCGCTCCAAATACAATTCAAATAAAATCCCAAGAATTTTCCCAACAAGCATCTTCGCTTCAGCTTCATCTGTAACATTATCTGCTCTTGTATAACAACACAAGTTATACAATCATCGCACAAACACAAACAAGTACGGGTGAGTCAACCAAAAGAAAACACAACACAAAGATCACACAATCAAACTCACACACAAAACTTAAGTTATTCAATTACAATCCATCAGTCATTCAATAACTTATACCCAAATCACTCACACATAATTCAAAAGGATCACAAAATCTCAATCTATATATATGGAATCAACGACGAAATACTCGCATGCAATTATAAGATTAAGTGTCACCTCTCACCACTATTTTACAACTCTTCATCGGGTAAGTATACACGGATACATATAATCATACTCCACTTTAAGATCCCTTCAATGAACTAATCATTTCAAAACTATATCCTTATCGGGTGGTTGAGTAGTCTTACCATCTCAGTAAGGACCTATTTGCCCTATTCCTCAAGATATTACGAGTAAGAACTCTCGTGCCTCTACATCAAATATTATTCTCAAGCATGATATAAGGCCAAACATCTTTCCCCTCTTCACTATCTTACTTAAGTAAGAAAGTACGATACTTAAACTCACTCTTAGTGCCTCTCACAGTCTGAAGAATGCTCATTTCCACTGCCTCTCACAAGCGAAAGAGAGACTCTACCCTTAAAGGTATTATCGTCAATTATCCTAAACAACTTTCTACTCTTGAATCACTCAAGAGTAACACTCGGGTTTTCACACCACTCTCAGTTAGCTTTTAATAACTTGGACTATTTCCTATCAATTCTCAACTCATTGTAAAGGAGTACACCCGTTGATACTTAAAGAAGATATGTCAAAGCAAACTAAAACATTATACCATCATCACAGTAAACTTAAACAGTATACAATCATCCAACACATACACTATAAATGATCATACAAAATAGTATGACAACTTTTGAATACAAGCTTGTTGAGTAGACTTCCAGAAAAGAGAGACGTGTTGCAATAGACAACTTAAGTACCGTATCTTTCTTTAGTCAAAATGTTCCCCAACTAGTTTCACAAATTTCACATTATCATTATCTCAAGGCATCGATCCATCATATTTTCACACCCCAACAGTTTCATCCATCATATATTTCGAACTAGGAATATAGAAAACCAAGAGCAATGATAGTTCCCTTTAAGGATTTCCTTTAATGAATACAAATCATTCACACCAGCTTAATAGCAATCTTCAAATTCAAGATTTTCATATCACTTTCTTAAATATATTGCATAACAACATATCTATAAACTATTGAAATTTTAGAAGGCAATTGTAGCTTCCACAAGACTAAAAAATGTATGGTGTTACATTCAAATTAAACATAATTGAACAAGTATTGCAATGCAAAAAGAACCAACTCAACTAAATAAGTGTGGAAAATGTTATGCACCAAACAAACAACATTGTTCTAAATACATGTCTTTAATTAAAGATATGACCAAACAAAGTAAATAACAATATGTCTAGAACCGAGTGTAAAAATATTAGCTTGATTCGACGATTAATAAAGCGAGAATCTTAATTTTACTGACTAGTCTCAGAGACAGAACTATGGTGGTGATCAACTTCCTCTAAAAGGCAAAACTAATTTCCCTAACCTCAAATATCCTTTAAATAATCTAAACGGTAAAAGTGAATCCATATGTCTTAGGAACTATATATCCAAAATTTAGGTTAATATAACAGTTAACTAGGTAGAAATTGAGGTTTTGTCAATACAACCTAAGAACAAAATTCGAGTGGTTTTCAGTTCCATCCAAAATGTGAAAATAATTTCCTTTAGCATAAATCTCAAATCAATAATCTGAGCGGTAGAAGTGAAGTAATAGGTTTTAGGAATCAAATATCAAAATTTCAGTTTAATTTAACGGTAAACAAAGTGAAAATAAAGGTTTTACCAAGACAACTTAATAAAAGAAATAAAGATGTAATCAGGTTTCTAAAAATGCAAAATTAATTCCCTTTAGCACAAACCTCAAATTAATAATCTGAGGAGTAGAAGTGAAGTAATAGATCTTTGGAATCATATATCAAAATTTTAGCTTAATCTAACTATTAAAAAAAAATGGGAATGAAGGTTTTACGAAAACAACTTCAAAAACAAAAAACAAGGAAAGCGTAGAAAAGAAAAACATATACAAGAAAACCAAAACTCCCACAAGTAGACAAGATAACTACCCTCACTAAAACCCAACATGCTCGTATCTCACAAGTTCAGATTCTTAATCCCAAAACATACAATTATCGTACTTCAGAGACTTAAACTCTTCTTACAACCAAAAATGTTTCTCTCCTCTTTTGTGGCATGTTTTTCATTCTTCATTCTTGTCATGTATAAAACAAACCAAACTTAACTTTATCTTCCATTTACTATTCACATCTAATACCACTCTTAACACTTACTTAACTACATCATCCTTTTATCTTTCAGACCTAATGTTAGAAGTGGGTTTAAAACCTAATTCAACCCCACAAAACTGGCTTGTAAGGTGAGGTTTGCACCTCAGTTATATATTATAATTTGACCTTATCTCTAATTGATGTGGGACTTCCAACACCTAATATCATATTTAACCTTATACGTATTTTACTATAACATTATACATATTTTTACTTTACCATAAAAATTTATCTATTTTCTTAACTATAACTATTTTTCAAAAATCTTCTTTTCGACTCTAACTCTTCCCTTCTAATTCATTTTTCTTTTTATTACTTCGAAAATAGCTATTTCAACTTCAACCATTTAAATTTTCTATATCCCTTTTTATTTTCCATTAAACAAATGATATTTCCTTATCTTCTTCTAAAAGTCCCAGCTATTCTTAATATAATATTGATAATGCCATAGGTCTGGGTCAAATATGCAGAAAGGAATTAAAAAGTAAAGTTGAATGGAATACAGAAAGAGTAAAACAAAAGAGGTTAAGTGGCTAGTTCTTCTTCAAGTTCAAAGCTATGCTCATATTAATACGTGAAAGGACTGGACAGAATTTTATAAAGAATATGCTGAACAGAATTTCACAAACAATATGCAGAACAAAATTTCACAAAAATAGCTCGAACAAATTTTCACAAGAAAATGATTCAGTTAGCTAACAAAATACTATTTTCAAAACAAAATACTGCCATTAAATTAAATGTATAATAGTGTAGGTATTATAATACAATTAACTATATACGGACACATTTATTTTTTAATTTTGTTCTTAAATATCTATTGTTTTAAATGATTTCTTTTAAAAATTTAAGCATTCTTTAACTTGATCGTTTTTTATTTTCTAAAATTTAATTATTTTTAAAAAATAATTATTTATAATAAAAATTATTTAAAAATATATATTTTGATTTATGTAATTTAAAATTTATTATAACATAAAATTATAAAAAAGAAACAAAAATACTGATTTAGTTGAGATAAGAGATTATTATAATTAATTATAATTAAATTAAATATAGTATAATAAAATATTATATATATATATATATATATATATATATATATATATATATATATATATATATATATATATATATATAATTATAACTCAAAATATGTATAATTTAGGTATGCAACGATTTCGATAACTTAATATCGCTAATTACAGTATAAACATTTCTTCCTGCACATGCATCTATATATATAAGTTCTGAGAAAGGTTAAAAATATTCTTTCATGTATTATTTTATTAAAAAATAAATTTTGATTTATATAATTTCAAATGTATTTTTTATTTTTGTATTTTAGATCATTTAATTAGTAACATATTTTTTATATTTTAAAATATAAATTTTGTATTTTGAATTGTATATTCTAAAATTAAATTTGCAATATAATTTTTTATATTTTAGAATAACTCCAAATTAAAACTAAAATTGAACCCTAGAGAAATAAATTTAAAATATAAATCTATGGGGTGGAGGTTGAAAGTATTGAGGTAAAACAAGACATGGCCCAAGCCCAATAAAGATAAAATCGAAGCCCATTAGTCTTGGATTTTATACTAGGGTTACATAAGAGGCATAAAGGTGAGAGCGTATTCCTGTAACTACTACTGCCTTCACTTGTTTGTTGTTGTTCGAAACCAAAACCCTAGCAGTCGGCAACAATGGTGGGCTTTTCTTATTCTCCGATGAGACTGAGATACATTTGTGGTGGCTGTTGTTATCGGTATTGATTTTTTCCTTTCTATTTGCAGGCAGAAGTTGAGGTTGATGTGGCGGCAGGAGCACAGCCGAAGAAGAGAACATTCAAGAAGTTCAGTTTCAGAGGCGTAGATCTGGACGCGCTTCTTGACATGTCCACTGATGAACTCGTCAAGCTCTTCAGTGCCCGTGCTCGTAGAAGGTTTCAGAGAGGGCTTACCAGAAAGCCCATGGCCTTGATTAAGAAGCTCCGCAAAGCGGTACTCTATTCTTTCATCATTATCTTATATGTGTCTGCGTTCCTTTGAAACGGATTTTGTTAGGTTTTGCTGATTTCCCTATCAATTTGAAATTGTTTTAATAAGCAAATAAATTACCTTCATTTGTTTCTGATTGTGTTTGTCTGATTTTAATGACAGAAAAGAGAAGCACCGGCAGGTGAGAAGCCAGAGCCAGTGCGCACTCATCTGCGCAACATGATTATTGTCCCTGAGATGATCGGTAGTATCATTGGAGTGTACAATGGCAAGACCTTCAATCAGGTTGAAATCAAACCCGAAATGATTGGCCACTATCTCGCTGAGTTTTCAATTTCATACAAACCTGTCAAGCACGGTAGACCTGGTATTGGTGCCACCCACTCTTCTAGGTTCATTCCTCTCAAGTGACAACAGATATGCTTTAGTAATTTCTTCCGGCCTATTGGATTTTGTTTGTTATTTCAGTGTTTTATTTTCAGTTCCTTATTGTATGGTTTATCATGACTTGATTCCATATATCAACATTGTAGTGTTTGTTTTATGTTCACAACTTGTTCATTTAAAGCATGAATTTATCGAAATAGTCGTTTAAACTTGATTTGGGGATCTGTTAATTGCTGCTGAATGCCTTTGCTCCGTGCTGGGTCTTTCTTTGACTTACTGGTATGCGATTATGGAACAACTCGTCCCATTCAGAGTGTTAACCTTCCCATTCTGGTCGTGGTAGATAGAAATTCTTTTATCCTCAAATGACTTTCATAGTCGTTTTGGGTCAGTTTGATATGTTTTATTTTTAAATCTAAATAGGTTATTTTGTTTTTGTTCAATTTGATATAATGTCTTTTTAATATAACAGACTGTGTTAGTTATGTATTCTTACTACCTAAAACAAGTGAAAAATTGTCTGGTTATGTGTATACTAATCAATGATCCCGGAGGTTTTTAACCAGAGCAATGTAATAGAGAAAATACAGTTAGGGTGGGGATCCAATTCATATTTGAGCAAGGGGGTAGGGGTTTCTGGGGATTAATCGTTCTTTTTTTTAGTTAGCCATGGATTGATTTGTGTACTAGAAACTTCAGCAATAAACGAGGTAATTTCATTTTCGATTTCATTTTCACATCACTTGGTCCAATGCGATGATATGGTAGAAATTGGACATGTTTTTACTATGATTGTGAGGTTTCAGTTCTTAGTTTTAAACTAATAGGATTTTCAAAGCAGATTGTGTTTGAATTTTTCTACCAAATTTAAATACACATTAGCTAATTCATCCCGCGGCCTCTTTTTATCTCCCTTAATCTCTCAATTAACATTTCACGCTCACTGAATACTGAATAAATATGTCTAAAGTGGAAGACAGACGCCCGTCGAGTGTGCTATTATCGTTGCTGCTACTGTCTCAGCTATTATTTGTCGGGTGTTTGTTCCCCAAGGTTTATTAATTTTAGTTCACATTGCTTTTATTGGCTAAGAGAACTTAAGCACGTTGAAGATGCAATTATAATTGGTCTTTCTAGGTTTGCTTTGTTTGGACTTGTTATAGGCATTAGTCTGACCTCGTATTAGAAGGGCATGAAATCGATTTACTGAGAATCTTTGGGAAAGTTATTGTATAAATAAGACAAATTTTATATACTGTTGACAGGGTTTTAACCGATTTAATAAAAAATAAATTTCTATATTATACAAATATTTTAAAATTAATATTAATTTTTTAAGTAATAAACACTTTTACATTTTAACTTGATATTAACACAACTTTTAATAAAAACTTTAATAATATAAAATATTATTTTTATAATATTTAAAAACCTCTATTTTAAAAATGATTCTTTTATTACATATATTCTTGATATTAAAAACATAAGTCTAAATTATTTTATTGGTTGTATCACAAAGGGGCTGTTTTATGTTTAAAGTGGAGGTCTGTATTACATCAAATGAATTACTGGTGGCGAATGTATTTTTATTGGATAACGAATGTGGCACAAATTACGACACTCACGAACCTAGTATGATAATCACGTCATATCTAATATATATTGTTGATTTAAGAAGATACATACTTGAAAATTATTTGTCATCTAATAATTACGCACCTATATATTTAAGGATCTCAAACACAAAATCTTACATATTTAATAATATATTGAATAAAAGGAGTAGTTTCTCCCAATCTCACATTTAGAAAACCTAGATTAATTTTATTTTTCATATCAATTTATATGAAGCAAACAAGAACTTAATTTACCATAAGTTATAGAATCAAATATGATTTTAAAATAATTCTTGTAAAATTTGTCAAATTATTATAGAAAGAAGCTTATATTAAAACCAAATTAAAATAAAAAAAAAGGAAATAAGGTTGCACAAGTGTCTGAAAATGGCGCACTAGGTGTAAGTAATTTTGGTGTAGCGTGTCAAAAAACTGAACCATGGAGCGCCACGTACTCTCCGCCTGTTTTCGAAATTTCTCTACAAAGGGAGACTCAGAAGAAGTGAGAAGGTACAGTCATGGCCATGGCTGCATCTTCCAATTCAGAAGCAGAATCAGCATCAGACATATCCAACTTGTTCAAACCCATATACCTGAAAGACGTGCCTCACCTCAGCCACTATGTTCCGAACCTCCAAACACGCCCTAACCCGCTGGATCACAACCCCTACTTTAACACCCGCCATCTGCGAGATCATGGTTTCTACCTTACTCATTCCGACCTCGTACTACGCCATATCGGAAACGACCCCTCTCCCTTGCCCCGCTTCGCCTACCACCGCGCCGGTCCCCGCAAGCTCATCTACTTTGACCCTTCGCTTGTCCGCGTCGGCATTGTCACCTGCGGGGGTCTCTGCCCCGGCCTTAACACCGTCATCAGAGAGCTTGTGATGGGTTTGTGGCACCTCTATGACGTCCGTCATATTATGGGCATCACTGCTGGGTACAGAGGGTTTTACTCCTCCGAGCCACTCCCCCTCAACCCCAAAGTTGTTCAACATTGGCACAACGTCGGTGGCACACTCCTCCAGACATCCAGAGGCGGTTTTCACCTCAATGATATCGTCGACGCCATCCAAAATCACGCCTTCAATCAGGTTTAGTTATTTCTAATCACTTAATGCATATGCAGTAGAGGTTCAACGTACTTAAAACTAGAAATCTATAAGTAGAAGAACACCTTTTTTTTTTGTTTCCGTTGTTTTCTATTTCTGGACAATCAGATTGAAGAATTGTGCTCATTATTGTTCTTCTAGATTGAAATTGCATATCATCCCTATGTTTTACTTTACTGTTCCTCAAGATAATGCAACGAAGATTCAGTGATGTAGTACATTTTGTTTAAAACGTACACACATGCGTGTCTATATACGTGTATTTGGTAGAAAAGTACATGTAGACACAGAATGGAATAAAGGAAGAAAGAAAGAAAACTAACGGAAGAGGTTGATTATGCACATGAACAGGTGTACATTATAGGAGGAGATGGGACTATGAGAGGTGCAGTGAAGATATTTGAAGAAATACGGCGTCGCAAACTGGAAGTCGCAGTTGTTGGAATTCCTAAAACTGTGGATAATGATGTGGGAATAATTGACAAATCTTTTGGATTCCAAACAGCTGTTGAAATGGCTCAGCAAGCAATCAGTGCTGCTCATGTGGAGGCGGAGAGTGCAGTGAACGGCATAGGCCTGGTCAAGTTGATGGGTCGAAGCACAGGTCACATTGCTCTACATGCAACACTCAGTAGCCGCGATGTTGATTGCTGTCTAATTCCCGAAATAGATTTCTATTTGGAAGGGAAAGGAGGGCTTTTTGAGTTTCTTGACCAGAGACTTAAGGAAAATGGACATGCCGTGATTGTGGTTGCTGAGGGTGCTGGCCAGGACATAATCCCCAGAACTGATTCGCAGAAGGAAGAACAAGATGAATCAGGGAACTTGGTCTTCTTAGACGTTGGTGCATGGTTGAAATCAGAGCTAAATAACTGGTGGGCAAGGGACCACCCCCATGAGTTATTTACGGTGAAGTACATTGATCCTACATACATGATTCGTGCAGTCCACGCAAATGCCTCTGATAACTTGTATTGTACACTCCTAGCACACTCTGCAATTCACGGTGTTATGGCAGGGTATACTGGCTTTGTAACTGGTCCTATTAATGGAAACTATGCATACATTCCTTTGGAGGATGTGGCGCAAGCAAATAACCCGGTTGATACCAAAGATCATAAATGGTCGTGGGTGAGATCTATCACCAACCAACCTGATTTTGTAAGGAGGTAGACACAGACACAACATCAAAGTTTTCAATGACCTGGTGATCCCGTTCGTAGCCGATTGACATGTTCTGATGTCAACAGTTACAGGTTTATGCCATAATCTTCCTATTGCCTGAAGAGTCTTGGTAAAAGATGGATGGGGAGATCATGTGCAAATTAGTGTGATTTGTGCATACTCTGTAACACTAGTTTTTATGTTGGAATTTAATTATATGTCAATGTAGCAACTTCCTTTATACTTTTAAGAGTTTCAACTTTTGTTGGACTAAACCTTATTAGGATAAACTATTTTTAATTAAATTACTTTCTAAGATGACATCCTAAATTTATTATTTTCCATTTAAGTTGGAGTTTAATTTACAAGGTGGTACACCAGAACTTATTGTATCTATATTTCAAATTAGATAGGGAAAATGATGCCTTGTCCTCAAAAACTTAAGGTGCTTAGTTTACAAATGAGAAAAGGAAAATGACTCGGAGGTTTCCTTTCTGGGAAAATTCCGAAGAGTATACTTTTATTAAGTAAATTTCACTATGAAAGAGAATGTTAGGTGTTAGAAACAGTTATACGTTTCTAGTATTCTCTTTTTGTTGTAGTGGGAGACAGCATAGTCAAAAAATGAGTATAATGAGCTTCCAATATTCTATGCTAATGAGCCCAAATTCCCAATTGATGTCGATTCCCTAAAAGCCTATCGAAAGCCGAAGGAGAGAGAATAAGAACAAAGGGTGAATTGAAAATTTTGGCCATAATTCTGCTTTGTCAAGGTTTTATTAAAAAAATAAGCAACTATTGCTTTTTTGGATTGGGATTGAGAATATTAAAATAGGGCTTGAAGGCCTCCTAAAGGACATTCCTCACAGCACAACTACTCCTATCCTGTGTATCAAAATCTGGTGGCATAAATGGAAATCTAAAAGGGGACAAATATGTAAAAAATCTTTTATACATTATTTGTTTAAGAATCTATCCCCTTTTATCTACTCTCTTTTATATTTATAATTTTCATAACTTGAATAATTAAACTAATTTATAATACAATTCAAAATAATCATTGATGGTTTATAATATAACTGTCTTCAAATTCATCTTAGTTCTAGTTCCTTCTCTTCCCCATATGAACCAATAAAGAGTGGCCACCAAGGAGAACCTCCTTCTGCCACGTGGCTCTATTTTTCCATTGGTTTTGGAATGTCACTGTCAGGAAAAAAGACGGCTAAAAAAATGTGATGAACTTAACTTCATTTTACCAAATGAGATGAACATTAGCTCACTGTAACTTGAACATCAGAGTTTTTCTACAGGCACCACTCTGATCATATGGAGAAGAGTACCAATACTTTTGCTAGTATTATCCAACCTCTAAATTAAGGGAGTTCCTAAAGCAATGAAACTAAGCATCCTATGTGACTTAATTTTCCAATTACCAGCTACAAAGTTATATATGTTATATATATATATATATATATATATATATATATATATATATATATATATATATATGTATGTATGTATGTATGTTTATAAAACCAGTGAAGTCAGGAATTTCAGTCATAATTAAGTATATCTCCAAAGAATAAGATAACAATAATGGTCCATGGAGAGAATATTACTTGTCCAAATCAATAAATAATTAATCACATAAATGGTGTGTGTGAACAAATGAAAAAGTGGATTTCAGAAGCATAGCGATTTTCTTAAAGAAAATATGGAGTTATTATAATAGCCATAAAATAAAAAATAAAAATCTAAAAACAACAATATTCTGTCTGCAATGTGAAACATTTACAAAGACAGAGGGTATTCTGGTAAAGCTGCATAAATCCCGCTTAGTAATAATCTTTGTTGAGCTAAAAAGGCAAGGAAGTTGTCATTCATCTTCAGGTGCTTTACTGTTAACAGTTAACACAGTTAGTGTGTGAGGACTGAGCTAGTTCTAGCTCTGCGTTCCGTGTGTCTCCACCCTGAACTTGCTGCAAAATCTTTGTTTAATGAGCGGTAAAAGCGTGTTTGTTTGTTCTTTTGAGTGTTAGAATGTTGGAGGGAAGGTTGTTGGGTGGTGCTGTTATGATGTGGCTGTTAGCATGGAGGTGGGTTATTCCGATGGGAGAATCAGCAATAGGGGTCAACTGGGGCACCGTTTCTTTCCACAAGTTGAATCCTTCCACGGTGGTTGATCTCTTGAAAGATAACAAGATTTCAAAAGTAAAGGTGTTTGAGGCAGAACCTGAGGTTCTTAAGCCTCTCATGGGGAGTGGGATTCAGGTGATGCTTGGGATCCCGAATGGCATGTTGGCCCTCCTCAGCACTTCCCCTACTGCTGCTGATTTGTGGCTTCGCCAGAATGTTTCTGCTTACATAGGAAAGCATGGTGCTGATATCAGGTTTTTCTTTCAAAACCAATACTTTTTCTTAGGGACGAGTTTCTTTTGAGTTATGTAGAGATTATCAAGAAGCGTGTTTTGTCTTTTCCAACAAAGTTTTTTAATACACATGAGCATCTTGTTTAAGAATCAAACCGTAAGTTTCAAAATCAATGGTTATTTATTTCCTTAACAGTGTCTATCATTAATATTGACGCCATGATAATAGTGTGGAGTGGTTTATTTTGTTGTATCAAGATGGAGGAAAGTTTGCTGTATGATAAAGCTATCTTTTACAGTCAAATAGTGTCAAGAATCAACTCCTTACTTTATTATCTTCAACCTTATATGATTTTAATTTCTTGATGAAGAGCAGATAACACATAGATTGAGTGTTTTTGTTCTCATTCTGAGATGTGCTTTGCATATTGCCCTGGGATTTCTTATGTCAAACTGTTTACTTAACAGATAATATCTACAAATCTTGGAATGAGTTGCTTAATGCAGTCGTTTAAAGTCTGCAATAGCATTTAATTAATCTATTATGATGTTCTTTCACGTTATATATGAAAAGATTATTTGAATTTTTTTACCATCCGAGGATAAATCTTTAATTACAATTGTTTTGACCATCCGAGGATAATTCGTTAATTACAATTTTTTTGACCAACTGTAATATACCACGAACAATCCAAAAATATCTGTCAATGGGATCATCTCAAATAGAAATTATCAGAAGCTTTAATCTTCCATGGAATGTTATTATTACGTTGAAGTCTTGAATTTGCTCTCTGCCAATCGAAGACTATAGTTTGAAGTATTTGTCACAATAAGTAAGATCCTATTCATTTAGGTCGAAGAAAATTGTTTGCAAGTTTAAATAAAATATCATGTATAAGTTAAAGAACTTTTTCTTTTGAACATTGGCTTATGTTAACTTTCTGTACGACCTCGAACTTTTCCCCTTCTTCGTCAGCCATAAGTATTAGCTGTTACAGACTTATAGCTAGTTTTTTCTTTAGAATGTTTTGATGTTTAAAAGCATTTAAACCATTGTTGTTTTTGTTATAGGTACATTGCTGTTGGTAATGAACCATTCCTCACTAGTTATAACGGTGAATATCAGAACTTGGTGATGCCAGCCATACTCAATCTACAGCAGTCTTTGGTGAAAGCAAATCTTGCTAGTTACATTAAACTAGTTGTCCCTTGCAATGCAGATGCATACGAGTCTTCACTTCCTTCCCAAGGGGCATTCCGGCCTGAATTGACCCAAATCATGACTCAGCTGGTTCAATTTCTCAACTCAAACGATGCCCCATTTGTTGTTAATATCTATCCATTCCTCAGCCTCTATGACAACAAAGACTTCCCACAAGACTATGCATTCTTTGAGGGAACTACTCACCCTGTCACAGATGGAAACAATGTGTACACCAATGCATTTGATGGAAACTATGACACTTTGGTTGCAGCCCTTACTAAACTGGGATATGGTCAAATGCCTATAATCATTGGGGAAATCGGTTGGCCCTCAGATGGAGCCATTGGTGCAAATATCAGTGCAGCAAAGGTTTTCAATCAAGGTCTCCTGAGTCATGTTCTAAATAACAAAGGGACCCCTTTGAGGCCAGGTGCTCCTCCTATGGACATCTATCTCTTCAGTCTGCTTGATGAAGGAGCAAAGAGCATACTACCAGGAGGGTTTGAAAGACACTGGGGGATATTCTCATTTGATGGCCAAGCTAAGTATCCTCTAGACCTTGGCCTTGGCAACAAGGAATTGAAGAATGTAAAGAATGTTCAGTATCTTCCACCCAGATGGTGTGTAGCAAGCCCCTCCATAGATGTTCAAAACGTAGCAAACCATATGAGAATTGCATGCAGTGTTGCGGATTGCACCACACTTGGTTATGGAGGTTCTTGTAATGGGATTGGGGAGAAGGGTAACATCTCATATGCTTTCAACAGTTACTATCAGTTCCAAATGCAAGACTCACGTAGCTGCAATTTTGATGGGCTTGGTATGATCACTTTCCGAGACCCCTCAGTTGGTGATTGTCGTTTCCTTGTGGGCGTCACAGACAAAGGCTCTGACTCCTCTGTTTCTCAGACCAGATATCAGTGGTCGGTTCTACTACCATTTCTAATCATAATACAAATCATCTCTTCTTTTTCATTGTGATTCAGATGTTCCACAATGTGGGATTTCCATTTTCTATAAAAAGAAGTAGCAGTGAAGTAGAATATTCAACAACCAGTATAGGATCTAATCATTGTTGTATCATAATACAAGTGATGATCTGAACATCAAAGCATTCAATATTACACATAATTTATCTAAATCCTATTTATGTGGCATCTGTTGATACAAACAAAGTCTCACATCTAATAAAATAAAAGATAGACATAAATTTATATACACATAGTAATACTAAAAACAAATTTCTAAGAACTTTATCCATCATTGTAGAGATTTTGAACCTCCACAGTTATCACCTACACAAGAGTTCCTATTAACTAAAACACAACTTTATAGGTGATTGTTTTTTCAAAAAATATTTAATTTTAAAATAAGAAACAGCACATGCCATGATGCCACATGCATGTCAACACACGTCAAAATTTCAGATAAAGTTAGAAAGTCGTTTATTACATAAGATAAATTTTAACGCCATTAAAAAATAAGGACCAAAACTAATTATTTTGAAAGCATAAGGACCAAACAGTGACAATTTCGATCCGGAACCATTTCTAATTTTAGCTAATACTTCAGAGAAAAAAAAGCATATTTTTTCCAAAAAAACAAAAACACTTTATATACGTTTAACCAAAACTGCAAAGACTAATAAGAGTATATTTCCTGTTATCATTAGATTTACCTTTACCGTTCTGCAACTAATACAACTGAAGATTTCTGAGTGGTATAAAATCAATCCAATGATTTTGTAGACATTAAGAAAAATCCATCTTGTGATTTTAGACATTAATAAAAATAATGTTTGAAATAATATCTCAAATACATACCCTTGCAAAAAATTTGTAATTACAAGAGAACATACGCTGCTAACTGATTTTTAATCACCAATGACCTAAACAAAATAATGGCAACAAGAGCGAAAGAAATTGGATAGAAAGGGACATTATCCATCTGTCAAGGGGGAAAGGCAAAGTTGGTTAGGCACAAGAGCTGACATGCTCTGGTGTTTCTGGAGCAGCAATTCTTAACCCTGGACAAGTGTTCAAAGAACTCTTCACAGCTTGCTGAAGCAATTGCAAAGACTTGTGGTAAAACATATTTCTGACCAAAATTAATGCCAACGTGTTAATGCTGAAACGCCTGAATAATCTATTTTGTTCCCCCTTTTATTCTCAAATGAAGTAAATAAATAAGCAAACCCATTCATTCAATCTATAAACCTCATCCATCCAAAACGGGAAGACAAAGTTCTACTCATAATGAAAATATAAACAAAGTCCATATCCACCCCTTTAGTGAACCCTTCACACCAAACCCCATCATTCACAAGCCAATCGAAAATCACTCCCAATCAAGAACACTGAACCTGACATGCATGATGTAGTTGCCTCATGTATCATCAACTTGTGAGTGAAAAACAAAACTGGGAAATGTAGTGGTGATATCTCTGCCAAGGAAACAAGTTAATTCAGATGCCAGATGCTTGAGATTGATAAAATAGAATAGTTCGAGAGAAGTAAGATACATATATATCTTAGAAATGCCATCGAGGATAAAATCAATCATAAAGGTAATCGAATTGATGCCAAAATCCAAACAGTTACAACTTAAACAAAACTTCTAATTTGAATGGCCCCTAGATAATTTTACATGCATAGTCCACATAGGTCATGAACATGTAGATATATTTTTGCTTTTTCTAAATTATTCTTCCAATGATACGTTACATTAGCAAAGAACTTCTAAAGTTTTAGTACAACTTTTATTACGAAACCATTTGGAAATTTCTTCTTTTCTTCTTTTTTCAATACTAACTTGAAAGCGAAAACAACACACATTCAATTAGAAAATGTTGATAATAAGAGGGGACAAGGGAAGATGAAAGAGGCATGGATTGTAATAATTTTAAAATAGTAAAATATCATTTCCGTTTTATTATGATTTTATGTATAATATCTATATCAAGCTTTTAAAAAACATGAGTCTGTAAAAATTGAAAACTTTTACTATAAAAATGAGGTCATCAAAAAGAAGAAAATAAAAACACCCCGTTTCTTCTCTTTATTTGATATTATAGGGGATTTGCTATCCAGTTTGAATTGGTAACAAAATCATTCGAGCCAACTAATGAATCAATAATAATAAGTTCCTATTGAGACTTGTGTAAGGAATGCGATGTAAATCATTCGAGCCAACTAACGAATCAATAATAATAAGTTCCTATTGAGAATTGTGTAAGGAATGCGATGTAAATCATAGAAGGGATTCATTAATAACATTTTTTAAATAAAATTTGGGGTTTGCTGTTTGCCTTAGAACACTAGCTAGTATTCACGGTTTGCATTAATAATATTCCAGATCATTTTAACAAACACATCCCAAATATGCATGATAACATTTCACCAACAGGAAGGAACTCACTTGAGATACTGAAGTGTCATATTTTTCAGAAGAGATGGATGCCGCAAGACAAGGTTTCGCCATTCTTCCTTGTCAATCTTCCCATCATGTTTGGTATCAGCTTCCTCAAATGTCTAAATAACTTAAGAACTATCAGTGACAGATCACCAGATAAGACTATAGTAACACAAGAATGGTTTTATACACCAACCTCACTATTATCAACTCAACAGTCAAAACTCTAGTAATTTATGATGTTCACAAGATTAAGGCTGAAAGAATAGTTTACTTTATTTAAGAGATAAATTCTGTAGAAACTTTGGACAGACTATGAAGAAAACGTCGCATTATTTGTATAGAGTACACACAATTGTTGCATTAATGGATCCCTTATGTGAGATACAACAAAGGACGGACATGAACTGTCAAAAGGACATACAGACTTAAATTTGAGAAACAACAGAACTAGCAGCCTGTTGTAAGCAATTACAAACACAAAAATTAGACAGATTTTTACTTAATAGTTCCCATTGCATATATAATTTCACATGCTTCAGTTTCACTTCTACAGATTTTCAAGAGTAAAATTAGCAATAATAAATGTCATGCTTACTCTAACACAAAGAGAACTTTAGAAAACAAAAAGCTAGCAAAAACAGGTATTTGTCAAATGCTTCAAATACACAGTCTAGTAATGAACATAAGATTTGACATGCAAGTTATCAGATAATTTAAGCACCTTGTCAATAATACTTTCGACCACATCATCTGAAAGATTCATGCCAGATTCAGCCAGAGTGGCCACTACCATTTGTTTTACCTATACACAAATAACATCAGTCATCAATGAACATTATCAGAGTATGAAGCAGATTTCAGGGAAAGAGAATTTTTTGCCCTACAATTCTAAAATATGATTTTAAATTATAGGAAGATACTCAAGTTTTAAAGAGCCAAAGGGAAAAAGAAATGTAATGTGTAAATTTTTGGAATGCTTAACTTGAAAGGATTAATTTGAAAGAAAGAAGATTCTTATTTTTGCTAATTGATTTGAAACATTACATCAACTCATATATATAGAGAACTCAAACCCTAAAGTAATAATTACAAGGGATCTCTAGAATCTTCTAATAACCTCTAACAACTTCTAACAACTTCTAGTAATACATTTAATATTCTACCAACAACTTTTAGTATTGCATTTAATATCCAACTAACAACTCTCCCTCAAGTTGGTGAATGAATATCTAACATTCTTAGCTTGCATGTGAGATCATGAAATCGCTTAGCTTGCTGCATGTTAGACCTTTTGTGAACAGGTCTGTTAACTGAAGTCCTGATGGGATGTAAGAGGCAGTGATAAGGCCACTGTTCAGTTTCTAATAAAGTGTTGGTCTATCTCTATGTGCTTGGTCCTATCATGCTGAACTGGATTGTGAACAATACTAATAGTTGACTTATTATCACAATAAAGGATCATAGATTCTTCACATGCCACTTTAGGATCATTTAGGATAATTCTCATCCATAACACACACACACCCTTTATGCCATAGCTCAGAATTCAACTTCTGCACTAGACCTTGCAACAACATTTTGTTTCTTACTTCTCCAAGTCACCAAATTTCCACCCAAGAACATGCAATATCCTGAAGTGGATTTCCTATCTATGACAAACCCTGAATAATCTGAATCAGTATACACTTCCATTTTTTATTTTTCATTCCTCTTAAACAGTAATCCCCTTCCTCAACTTCCCTTCAAATATTGAAGGATCTTGTTTATAGCTTGTAAATGTCTCTCCCTTGGATCATGCATGAACGAACTAACAACACTCACAACATAATCATAAGAAAAAGAAGTTACCTCTTGCCTTTCAATGAAACCTTGCTGTTTGAGATCATACAATTGGAATGAAACTGCAAAAGGTAAAAGTTGGGATTCCTCAACAGGCATATACATTACTATCAATACCAAATGCATTAAAGAAATAAAAAGACAGCTACAGAAACAACACATGATCTAGCCCCCTCTCCAATAAATGCCCTTTTCATTCAAAACCTACACTAAAAAGTAGACCAGATAGCAGAAGTCTTCTCATGATTTATCATTCTTACACTCAATCTTATCATCAATTGGTGCATTGGGATGAAAGACAGAGAGAGCCCGTGCAAACTCTTCAAAATCAAGTATGCCATTGTGCTTTGTATCAAACAAGTCAAACACCTACAAACAGTCCGAAATCATAAACAGGACAAATACACTTTTAAGCTTCATATAATATGTATATGCTATGCAACTAACTTAATAGTAATCAGATCATATATATTACACTAGAAACAGGCACCCACCTAACAAATCAAAGATAGTACAATAATGACATAGACTGTCACATTTGTTAGGCCAAATTGTAACATGGTAAGAGAAATCAACTAGATTATAAAGTATACAAAGGTAGTTGAAAAAAAATTTACTATGGAAATTGAAAATATTATCCAAAGTTATGACATTTTCAGAAAAAACAGTGCACAGAAATATTTGTTATATTGTTGTTTCTTTTTCATCATGGAAATGTAAAAGGCAGATGGAAAATAAACAAGTTAATCTTTATATACCCTATCTGCAAATAAGCTCTCTTTCTTGTTCGTCTTGAACAATGCCAACTGAAATTCTTCCTGCCATATTCAATAAGAAAACCATCAAAACAAACAAAAAGACAAACATTTTTCAAATGTTAAACTAGGAAGGATGTCATTGTCCAGAAAAAATGACATAAACAATGTGAATATTTTCATTAATACATAAAACATAATGCACTTGTGAAATTATGATTCAAAGGTTAAACTAGGAAGGATGCCATTGTCCAGAAAAGTTGAAAATACATATATCATAATTTCATAAAACAAAATTACAGAAGGACAGAGAAAAAGATCATAAAAAACCTTATTAATCAGGCCATCATCAATCACTGCACTGCTGATCTTCTTGAACAGTTCATACAGCGCTTCAATCTCACTTACACTAACTGCATTTACAATAAAACACAGGAATATCGTATTTTGTTAATATTTCTTTCGTATTTTTTTTTTGTTTTTGATAAAAGAACAAAATTGAGAGGAAAACAGATGAATATTCAATAAGTGAATAAATTCTTAAGAAAGGCACAATAGCTGAACAATAAGGTTATATAGATTCATTTCCATCTAACTGTTACCTAAGTCTTCAACAGCTTTTAACAATTTCTGTAGCCAGTAAAAGGAATTAGAAGGAAATAAAATGATAATATTGAAGTGAGCATCTTCTCCCATTCAGATAGTACAAGGAATCTGTGTTAAGTTATGATCTCAGAATCTAATGGTATCCTAGAATCTTTTACTTGCAATTTAATTATGTAATTTGGTCCTCAATAATGTATGACCGCCATCTCCAATTAATGGTAAAAGAGATATATAACTAAGTGTTTTCCACTGTAGTCTTCCAAATATCGTGATAACCAAAGAGGGAAGACAAGGATAAAAAGAGATACATGCACAATTAAACACAAGAAAATAATGAAATGGGGGCTAATTTAATAATTTCCAATGACAACACTGAAATAACAATTAATAACTGGTCTACTACTCCCATGAAGAGCTCCTCACTCAACATAAGAAAGAAATTCAGGACAATGACATACACACTGTCTCCCTTGCAAGAACTTCTGGATTTTCTAAACCTCTAGGTTGCTTTGACGAATCTGCATCACAACAATTTACCAGAGCGGCACACAAATGCTTTAATCCGTCTAGGCACTGCACCATGATATCTTCCGGATGTCAAAACACTCCATACCTGAAATCCAGGAGATAAAAAGATAAGGTAATCATATGTATCTATTTTTATTGTTACTTTAGTCATTAATAAAGAAAACAAGCGACACATAAAATGTAAGAAAATCATTGAGTCTACTTCTGCCATTTGATATAACAATTTTGAAAGATTTATCAACATATAAGGGAAGACACCTACAAGTCAATTTAGTTCAAACATCTGAATGTACTAAAACACCTATAATGGTGCAAACAAGAAAAAAGAGCAGCACACAAATGACTACTATTTATCCGGAGAAATTGCAGATAACCAAGCCTAAACTTGTTCTAAGCAGATTCTAAACAATCTAATCAATGAAAACCTTTTATTTCTCATTTCCTTTGAAACTTAACTTTGTTGTTACTCAGACTTAGGAGAAGAGGCACAGAAAAGGATTAGGATACAACTTTATTTGTATGACAACAAACTAGGCAAAATGTAATGCAATAGATGCTTCTACAATTAACATAAGTAGAAGCTCACGTTTTTTCGCAATGGCCACATTAATAGCATTGTCAACTTAGATCGTGACAGCAAAAATTGATGCAAGCAAGCTACCTTTGTCATCATATTGATTTAATATTCACAGATTTAATAGTCTCCCAATCAACAACAGCAAGTAAATGTGATATTCCATGGAAAAATAAATTGACATCAATGAGAACAGGATACATGCATAGTATTAGAAAACAGTATGTATCCCTAAAATGTTTGCACCCCATAGAAATCTATAATAAAAACATCAACCATTTCTTTGTTACCTCTTTACTAGGGGATTTAGCAATTCAATTTAAATTTAATACCAGAGCAAACTTGACCAAGCCTTCTATCCTCCACCTAGAATTTGTATGCAGTGTGCGGAAGGGAAATATTTCTACCCTCTAAAGATCTTTTTTAACAATAACAGGTGCCAGCAGTACAAAAAAACTTGCAATTAAAGAATGATTATACGCAAAGACACAATAAAACAGAATCAACCCCATTCCAATTTCAAATACTCTACATCAGAGAGAAATCAACGAATTTAATCTCCAATCAACTTTGGTTACAAAACCAAGCGAGAATCTGATTCAATATAATAAAAGCATATATTAGCTAAGATAACTTCCAAAACCTGATAATCGAAGATCACAGTTTCAACAGCAGAGCACAAAATTGAGAGACGGTGAAACAAGGGATTTTTAGCTTAACATGAAATAAATCAAGGCAAAATTGAAGCAACAATGTGACACAGGGCATGACCCTCCTGAATTGGAGAAACACATCTCATTGCAGATTTCGAATTCAGAACCTAAATGCATACTGACCGTGCAAGAATAAACAGATACATCTCCCTTGATTATTGATTAATACACATCAAAATAAAATATAAAAAAATAAAATTGGGGATTTCTAACTAGATCTACAGGGATTAATTAAATAATACAAAAAAACAGAACTTAAACAAAATTAAGGTGAGAAGAGTTGAAATGGAGAAGTGGGGTTTACCTTTCAGAGAAAGAAAAAAGAGAGAAGGGAAAGCGAAGGGGAGTTGGACTGAATATTCTCGGACATGTTCGTCTGTCTTTGAAATCTAGGAACAGGCCAGCATCAAGGTGGGTTTTTGGTTTTATATATATTTTTGATGAAAGAAAAAGAAAGAGAGTTTGATTAAATTGTTGATATTCAAGGGAAGTTTGAGGGTATGCAAAATCGAACAATCTTGTTTATCCTGTCACTCCAACCTAAAATAACAAAACCCACTCAATTAATTTTGAATTATGAATTGTATTTATGGAATGAATGGTAGAAATGAGAATATTATAACCAAAGAACCCTATTTCATATTTGAAACATCACCCTCATTTGGAAGGCATATGTCATGGATGGTAGCACGTGCGCACCTACCTTCCCACGTGTCTAACTGTGTCTTCATTTTTGTGTTCCAATGCATCTTGGTACAGGATTTAATAAAATTAATTATTGTTCAAATTTGTTTGAAGTATAATTTTTTATTAAATGCAAAAAAATTATTCCAATTTCGAAAAACTTTAGTATGAAACCAACACAGACTTGGTTAATCTTCATCTCCTCCATCTTAAACAATTACTCCTCCTTAGTTGACCAAAGAAAATAAATAATAAATATAATAAATAATTTCCATTGTAATATAATTTTGATTTAATTATTGGTAATTTTTTTATACATGTTGAAAATCAGATTATAATAGGATAGATATATAAGATGAATGTCAATAACATTTGCATTTATATATATGGGGTTTGCTAACGCGCGTACGCCTGTTTTTCAGTTGCTACATTTTAGCAATGTGTACCGGGTTTTAGTAGACAAAAATATCCTTATATACCATGGATTCTAAGTTATAAGGTTAAGGGTATTTTAATAATTTTCATTCTCAAAACTAAAAAAAAAAAAGAAACCCCAAACCCTTACTCACCTCTCTCATTCCTCTCAATCCTTTCTCTTTCATTTTTCTCACTCCAATCTTTTCTCTGACATCCCTACTGTAGCCCCAATTGAAAACCCTACTATAGCCCCAATTGAAAAAATTAGAAACACTTGCCATTAAACAATCTTACAAAAAAATGATTTTATAATGAGTTTTGATCTTATAATTTTTGTCTTATCTAATTTTATCCAATTTTCACAAGCATAAAGGAATTAGCAAACCCCTATATATATATATATATATATATATATATATATATATATATATATATATATATATATATATATATATATATATTAGATTAATTTTTTTATATTGAGTTACTTATCTGATAAACTGTTTGTTTTTCATATATTTTTCTTTCAATTTATTTTCTTATATTTTACCTATGTTTCTTTTAAAAAATATTACTCATTGATTTAAATTTTAAAGGTTTTAAATCAAAACTTTAATTTTTATTTTAATTATAACACACTTCAAAAGTGTACATATGTAAAATTACAATCTAATCGTGAATGATAAAATTTATAGATGAGAAGGTACGAGTTTCATATATTTATATTTTAGTAAAAATTCATCAATGAGTATAAAAATAATTTATCGCATGTTTGTCTCTTCTAGTTACAAATGTTCTAAATATAAAGGAAGATAATTATGAAATTTGTAATTGTAAATCTTAATCTCTCATTCTTATTTTCTTTACAAATAACCTAAGTAACACACGTAAAAAATATATAAAAGAAACAAATTTGATAAGCTTAAAAATATTTTTTTTAAATTATAAAGAAAACCAATAATTAAGTTAAAACTTAATAAAATTTTGTATACTAATTAAGATTATAATATATTATTTGAACAATATCCTAAAGAACAAAAAGTTTAACTAATAATAATTTAAATTTAAACATAAATCTTTTAAATTTTACGTCATAAAAATATTATGATAATAAATTATTATATTTTAGGAAATAAAATATTTTTATATAATTATAGTGATAAAAGAATATTTATGAAAATTGATTAAAAAACAAAAAAAGAAATTAATTACATAAAAAAATCATAAAAATAATATTTTATATTAAAAAACAAATAAAAATATTAAAAAATATGAAATGTAAGTGTAAGAGACAATTTGATGTAGTGGAGGAAAATGATCTTACTTGTTCTCTTCCAACTTTACCACTCTTTATATCTCTAAATAAGTTTTTGTATTATTTAGATGAATTTTAGCTTACCAATTTATGAAAAGACTGATTTCCATACAGATTTCACGGCTATTAAACTGCATTTGTAACATGGACTTATTGGTTTAAAAAGGACATTTTAACAAAAAAATATTTTTAATACACATTATCTCTGTGAGTCTCTCTATCAAACAAAAGGATGTAAAAAAATAATTTCCCTAGATAAAACTCTTTGGGGAAAGAGATAGTACAAAGGATTTATACATTGCTGACATTTATGAGAAGTTAAAAAAGAAATAATAAGAATTGAAGTTACTAAGATTATTATTACTGTTGCTGTGATGGTGATCTGAATCTTACTTCTTCACACCATGTTCTGATTTACTTCTTGCCCTTCTTATCATTTTTTTAGGATCCATGTTCACCTTGCCGCTTGAACTACTTTCATCTCTCACAATCCTGCCTTTCTCAGATTGTGTCTCTTCAATGTCTCCTCTTATAACCATTTTTTTTTCTAAGTTCAATGCCAATTTGCCATCTGATCTTTTTGTTTTCTGCTTATCCCTTTCTCTAATTTCTTCCCCGTTGAATTCTTCTTTGGCTGGACCTAAAGAATGTTTGCTTTGGGTGTCTCTTGTGGTAGCTGCTCTATCTTTTGCTCCCAGAAGTATCTCATGTGGCTTTGGCAGTTTGTGACTGGAGGTTGCCTTAGACCCTTTGTCTTGTTCAAAGTAGAGCAGCTGCACTACTGTTCTTAATGGCAGAAGCTCGTTTTTTACTGCATGTCCACGCACTTCTGGGGACAATCTTTGACAGTCTAGAATCCCACACAACCGCTTCTTGTCTGCTTTGCTCAGTTCAGGATGCATCTGTGCATGCATATAACTTCAATCAGTTCATAAATGCACCTTAAATGTGAATCTTTTAGCATTTTAAATTTGTCACTTATGTGTGAATCTGACAAACAACAACTTGTTCATTGCTATTATGAGACTTTTTCACTAGTTCTTACATTCTACCAATTTCAGAATTTCCATCAACAGATCATAACAACTCAACTTTATACATGAATGAGATTGCCATCACGTCCAATCCACAATCTTAAAACATCATGCTCATAGGTACTCTCCATTCTTATGCAATTTGGACTTTTTCATCATACTTACACTCTAACCATAGATTTGTCATATTTATACTTTTTGTTAAAGAAAAATCATGTTAAGGGAAGTAATCCCAGCACTTAATACATTTTCCGTTAATAAATTTCATTACTTTAGCTGTAAATGTCCTGTATTTTTACGTGCAATTATGCAGCATTGAAACAAGGGACTGAAAAATTGATAAGTGAGTGTAGGAGTGTTATGGGTACTTCACCTTAAGGTAGATGTTGATTGCCTGGTACAGATCATCATGGTCTTCTCGAGCAATACTGGGCACAGTTTCAGCAAGAGACACAAATTTTGAAACTTGCATGTTATCATCCCTTGCTACCACTTGAAGATAGGAATCAATGAGCTTGCCGACATTTCTAATTGATCTCAAAAAGTAGCTGCTATCCACAGCACCTGGAGACATTCTTTTCCAAAGCTTCAAGAAAGTTTCCAACACTGCTAGAACTAACTCTGTATCATAATAGTTCTGGTCAGAAGAGGATGTTGAAGGGTAAAGCAAGTCACTCACTGTTGCCTCCTCAAACTGCAGACTGGCTCTCCTTATGAGTTCTGTTTTGGTCACCGAGGAAACACCAAGGTGAATTGAAATGCTGAGAAGCCTAAACAAGAAGCCAACCGACACAGACCCTCTATCTGCAGGAATCATGCTAACAATTGTTTCAAGAATTTTTCTGTTTTTCTGTTTAGATTCTTCTGTTTGAGACACTGAACTGCCAGAACTTTTAAGCTTTGGGATTCCCGGTAGCCACCGGCAGGCATAGACATGCAAAGCTTCTCCAATAAGCTGTGGAGGGAGGACATATGTTGATCTAATAGCCATTATTATGCACCTGAAAAGATCTATGTCAAGATCAGAAACATCCTCCGTCCACCAATCTTTTGGCACAGAATGGTGCTGTTTTTTTGTGTAGCCTGGCCTGGTGTAGGTGTAGGACCATTTGACCTGCACAGAATAATCGTTTGTAAGATACCAAAAAATGCAACGGTCACACAAAACTGAGAAGGTTTGAAGGATCTGAGTTCTTGACCTGTGGTGGTGGTGTGAGAATTTTCTCAATAATTGAATCAATGCACTTTCTGACAATACCAAGATTCTCAGACCACTCTGGTAACGTAGCAGTAGTTTGAAGCGTTGCAATGGAATCTTTCCAACCTTCAAGTATGCATGAATTGAAGAAAGACTCAAGTTTTCCAACAAAGTTTCCCTTCTCAATGGAATCGTTCATTCTAAGGAACTTGGCAGCACAGAGAGCGGATACAAAGTTATGGGCACTTATGTTGATTGCAATTCCGTAACAAAACTTGGCACACAGTTCGAAAGCCTCTTCTCCTCCTGGTATATCATGAAGCTCCAGAGAGACACTCTCTGAATCACTACTGTCATAGCAAAGCCTTTGTAGGAGGCCACATTTGGGAAGAAGCGGAAACTGCAGCTAAAAAGAGCACAATTATAGATGAACCAATTATTACATTTTTTTTATCTTTTTCACACACACCACGTTTTCATTCTAATCCCAATACCTTGTGTAACAGATACGTGATGTCATTGATTTGAATCACAAGGTCTGCAGCTATCTCTGATATCAGAGTCCTGCATTACGACAATACATGTTATTTTGAAAAAAAAGTTGTATTGTGTCGATTTTTTTGACCAAAGAGTTGCTGCAAAGTGCAAAATACCTGGTAGCTTGTTCAGTGTAGAATGTATCTGCCTTTGTCCCAAGTTTCATGAACTTCATTTTTATTTGTAGAAATTGTCAAGAAAAAACCTCTACTTCAAAATCTGCAAGTTCAGGTAAGACTACACCTTGAACGACAGTACAATATAGATCTCATAAAGTCATGGAGAGGGAGAGAAGGGAAGGCATTGATGTAACCCTCTCAGAACTAAATCAAAGGGTTATGTCGTGATGCATGACCATGAAACAGCAGAACACGGAAGCACCAACTTAGATTTCTTCATTTCAAGCAAAGGGATGAAGAAGGAAAAGGAAATCAGAAATCACTATAGATAAAGGTAGAAGAATATGACATGATATCCTGTCCTGGTCACTCTGTCCCTTATGAATGAGAAAAAATTTCTTAATAAAAGAGAGAGAAATTTGCAAGAAGACCATACCTCAACCTCATTGATATTTATATACAATCCTGAAAGCCCTTCAATTCATTGCAGATGGTGCCCTCCACATATTAAAAAAAAATAAAAAAAAGCAACCAAATTCCAGTTTTGGCCGTTATCCGCCAATTGCTTACAGAGTTTTGCAAATTGACATTTCCTGTTTCTCTCTATGGTATACTTCTGAAAGTTTCTGTCTCAACCGTTAGAATAGAATAGATGAGTAGGTGAAGTTAACTATAGTCTAAAAGTCTTGCAGATGCAGAATACTCTCACTGACTAACACCAGGCTTCAGATTTTTCTGCCTCATCTGCAGTTCCTGACACACGAAACACAAACTGAACAACATGAAAATTTGGTAACCCTTGTTGGAAGATAATCTTGTAACTCATACGGATACGATACTAACATACAGTTTTTGTACCAAAGTATAAAATAATAGAAGAGAAACAAGGGATCTGAAATTGGGAAAGTGCTACTTATAATTAGTATTAATTTTGTTAAGACGTTGACTCGTGTCATGATAATCCTTGCATGACTTCATCCCTAGCTAATATCTTTAAATTTGTGTCACAGAAAGACTGAAAAAAAAAACTGTAAAAAGTAGAATGGAGCCAATAGCATATGTTTTGGGTACTGAATACTCATGCAACCCCACACTAGTTGATAATAATAGCAAATGAAGAAAGAAGCAGCAGCACGGCAGAAAATGCACTGAGCATGCATAAACATACATGATTACCTTGGCGGTTGGGTCTTGGCTAGAGAAAGGATAGTGGTAAAGCATGTTTATGCAATGTTTGGAAGTTGGGAATTAAGTGTTAGGTGAGCCAACATTAATGATTAGAGCTTTTATACAGTGCTCTCAAAAGTGTACTAAATCCAAAACAGATATGCACTAATACACACCCCAATGCCAATCTCTTTAGAAGATACACTTTTGATTAATTCCATGTATATAAAGATACGTGGCTTTGTTCAGACAATGATATGAAAATCGGAGAGAAAGTGATGCTCCGAGCTAAAAACTATTGTTACCAAAAGCTTCCTAACCGAAGGCAAATAATTTCTTGTGTGGCTACTTTCTTGAGTCACTTTCGTAGTGTCTCAAGAGAACTTTGATATATTAACTAATGTACTCTTTTCTTTTTTTTCAGTTTAAACTTAGTATAGGCCAGAGTGGTCCACTGCTATGGTCATCTCAATTATCTTATTCCCCACTAACCATATAGGAATCAAGAAAGGTGGAAGCCAACCTTTTCTCCTTTCTTCAATTTGTTTCTCTTTTATTCTCAATTTTGGCCAGGAATCACTGAGATAGTTTGAATTATTAGAAAAAGGTTAGCAGCATTTGTAGTCTTCTTAATCCTTTAAATTTCAATTGCACAGATCAGGTCCTACTAGTTTTCTTTCATTTAATAATTAATAAAATTACATGATGACAAACTAAGCATGACATAGTAGTGAGTAAATATAATGTAGCAGTTGAAAAGCACATCTTCAAACCACAATGATTTAAAAAGAAAAGCCTTTCCCTTTTAAACAAGTTAAGAAGTCATATATAATGCTTTAGATGTAAGATGAAACCGGTTAGGATTGAGAGACATAATTGTAAATGAAAAAAGAAAACTTGAGAGATTAAAAATAAGGCAGTGGAAATTAATTTTGATAAAGGATGTGGTATTAGAGCTAAGCTCTCCCTCCCCACTGTTAAAATCTGACATGTAGCATGGTCTGTGCTTTGACAGACAAATGGTGGTAAAGCAAAAAGTAAAAACCAGTGTTTGTGGCATGGCACTTATTGCCTTCAGCCACACAGAAGAATAAAAAACCAACCATTCTTGTTCTTTCTTCCAATTAAGATGGTATTCGAAGGGTAGCCATAGCACCTTTTCCATATAGGCAATTCCCACAGATCCCAATTCCATGAACACTGAAATCCAGAAATGTGTATGCATGGTTTTAAAGTCAGCTATATGCTGAAACAATGTGATCTATTTTTATGTTCTTTGATGGCATTCAATTGGGTGTTTAGCCAATTATGTGAACATTCTCTTCTTCTGGAATTGACAAACTCTCTGCCAGTTACCCACTGTCACCCCCACTAGAAGGTTTTTATCATTTACTTTTGTCACTTTTCTTTTGGAACTTTTCAAACGCAAGTTCCTTTTTCATAAAATTCTATTATCCTCTGACAAAAGTATTCTTCATCTTTAAAACGAAAACGAAAAAGCAACTTTAAGCTTTTAATTGGTTAAGGAGTGAGAAGTCAAAACCTTAATGCTTTAATTAAATAATTTCACTGTGTCACACATATTTATCTCTAATATAGTTCATGCTCTACACTAACAGAAATAAAAAAGACTACATCAAACGCCAAACAGAGCAAGAAGAGAACATACCTGTTGCTGTATTATTGGTGCAACTGATTTAATCTTAGGAAGCAGAAAAAGCTTTAGAATTGAAAAGGCTGCATGGTTTAGAAGTAGGTGTAGTGTAGAAATTGAAGAAATGATGTGAAACAGCATGAGTAACGAAAGTGAAGGTAGAGAGATAGAGTGGGCTAGCAGGAGCATAGATGAAGATGAGAAGCTGTAAGCTGAGTGCTTTAGTAGTAGTGTTATGCAAGTAATCCTCAGAGAGAGAAAGAGGGAATAGGGTGTGTCTGTAACTTATGCTTCGGTTAGAAACAGCCAGGGAGACACCAACTAAAGAAAAATGAGTACCACAATGTCTCCTAACCAAGTGTTACGGGGTACAGCAGGGAGAGGAGAGAGAAGGAGTGGTTCGTTGGGATTAGTCAACATGGCAATGTATCAAAAGCATGCCATGATAAATCCACTGAATAGTAAATAGAATGGAATAGAAGAAGGGGAAAAGAAGACATGGGAAAAAAATGAAAAGAAAAGGAGGAAGCAGTGTCTTTTCCTTCTTCACCCAACAGCTTGAAAATTGGTGCTCAGTGATTGAATTACAAAAAGCATGCATTGCAAGTGGGCTATGACTTTGGAGTGCTCCTATACTTATTGAAAAGAAGCTTGTGTGGGGCCAACTCTCTGCATAGATAAAAGATCCTCTCTGCATTCCTCATCATGCTTCTCCCCACTAAACCTCAAAAGGATATTCTTATACTTTTTTTAAAAGGGTATCTGAAAGTTCTTCAAAAATACTAATATCAGTTCAAAAATTTGATTTTTTTTTAACTGCACGTATAAACTAAAGAACTGAATTCCTGGTTAAACACCTAAATTCTAGTTATTTGTTATACCATGTTATATGTACATGATTGAATACTGTTGTTGTATCAGTCGAATGGATTGTCTGCATGTGAGCCACGTGTCCTGCCCTATGCCGTTGGTTATATCTTGGTGATGGGATTGGTCTGACTTGAGTGTTGGTTGTTTTGGAGGCCAAACACAGACAAGCACTTCTCTTTATCCTGCGTGTCACTCTTCCATTTTGCTTAATACTTCATGCGTGTTACCTTCTTCTCTATGTTCCTGTTCATTCACTCGTGCGTCAATCGTCTTGCTAACCCTTTGGGGGACCCACATGATTCTCTGTCACTCACTTGCAACCCCACACATCCACTCTATCCTTTCGCTTCAACCAACCTCTCCAAACTATTGATTTAATACCCTCAAAGAATAAGCTGCTACCAAGATAAAAACAATGGATTTGGTATTGGTGTCGATCTTAGACACCTATTACAACCAAATGTACATAACATCTATATATCTAAGAAAAATAAGCTCAAAGCAAAGCAATTTCCTCGATGGTCCTACACAAATTATGCCTTGACAAGGAGATGACGATGGCCATGATGAGCATCATCATCTCAATAACATGATCATGATCATACAGACCTTTATCATCATTTTCTTAATTAGATTTTGTATTTATTTTGATCATTAAAGCTGATCTTTGAAAAAGGCGAAAAAAGATGAAGCCGACCATGTGCCTTTACGTGAAGATAATCGTCTCCTGATGACAGTCTGATGCCAATACATTTTGTTCATTCTGTGTGCAGCAAGCACTTTAACTGGTGTGCTCTTTTGCTCCTTGACCTTGTATTTCCCCTAGCATCATCATAAAAAGGTTATCAGATCAGATGAAACTTTATAAATATATTTTACTTTCGTAAACCATATATGGATTAATGTTTGAGTCATGCTGTGGATATACTTGCATTGCTTTTAATTAAATTTCAAAGGGATGAAAGAAACTGTGCAACTTTTTGATGTAAAACTCACTCATACTTTTTTTAAGTTCATACTCTACCAACTAGCTGTCTCACATTATTCACTTTTTTCTTGGTTAGATTTCTTAATTCATGCCGGGAAGATCTTCCAACCCGCAGGTCTTAAATTCGTTGATTACCTTATCATGTCTTTCAGAAAGGGAAACTTCCAACTTTTTGTTACATCAACTGATGCCATGCTCTAGTTAAATATATCAATACAGATCACGAATAATTAACATTTCATTTTTAATGAAACTGGAATCAAAACACGATGCATGCGTACAGTATCATAAATTTTCATTTATGATAAATGTTAACATAGTATTCTTCCTTCAATTTCTCAAAATAAAAAAGAATAGTTTTATAGAAAAGATTCCGATTAAGATTGTGCAGGTATATTGCGAAGTGACTTAAAAAGAAGGTACAAGTTATTTAAGTAGGGCAAAGGAAATGACTGGCCACCATTATTTCTTAACATGTTGCTAATTTAAAAGGTAACAGGTCACTGCACCTAACTTACTTTTTTTGAGGATACCAATACCGTTGTTTTCAAATTGGAGTAAAATTTGGGTCACAGTACAAATACACAGCACTGAAAGAGCAATCGTAAAGAGAGCATAGATGTCATTTAGAGGTAAATTGTTGGATTGTGTTTTTACGTAAGAAGGAAAAATTGTTGTACAGTTAATGAGTTATGATTATGTCTGGTTTAGTGAAGTGGGAGTTGAAAACTTGATATTTAAGAAAACAGGCCTTCACGTATGAATCATGGTCATGTGTCGCTTTTGAGGAATTTGAAGACATGGAACACAAATAAATTGGTGCAGACATGATGAATCTCTTAATTCGTCCATGGAAGAGGAAGTTAACTCGAAAAATACAACAAATATGAGATCCGAGCCTTATAGCATGAATATCACTCTTTATTCAAAATCTTAATATAATGAATTAATGAAATTTTAATTTTATATTGTATTCTCCTTTCTTATTTCTACGAAACTTAGATTCGTTGAAAAATATGACACATATGAGATCTGAGCTTTATTTTATGAATATCATTCTTTATCCAAAATCTTAAGACAATGAATTAATAAATAAATTTTTAATTTTATACAGTACTCTACTTTTTCATTTCTACGAAACTTAGAGTTGAAAGTCTACCATCAGCTAACAATTGTGTGAGTATTTGTGAATGAATCTTATAGTACTGATCTACAGAATGAGAGGTTCACTGTAAGATATAACACATAATCAGAGTCTAACCAGATAAGAGATGAACACTATTTTTTACCCAAAATCTTAAGACAATAAGTTAATAGATTTTTAACTTTATACTATACTTTACTTTCTTATTTCTATCTATTTAAATTCAATGTAAAACTTAGATTATTGATAGTCTTCTGTGAATTGTGTGAGTATTTGTGAATGAATCTAATAGTACTTGGTAATGAGTGTGAGTTGGAAATGGTTGCTGGAAAATGGGCGTAGTCAATTGACACTCTATCACATTGGACCTACTAATACTACCAAGTTAGGGCTATCAGGTTAAGATGGTTCCCCAAAAAATTTACTACATTTTGGTTCTATTGTTTGACTAATGGGCTTCATTGAATGCGTTGGTCCTCTTTGGTTCCCTTGTCCAAGAATCTTATTGCAAATCCTGCTTCTACAACTTTGTCAGATATTGTGTATTATTTTACAAACAAGGACAAAATAATATTTCATATCATACTTATTCCCTTGCCTTCCTATTTATATAAAGTTAAGCACGTTTTGTTCTTAGTTTCAAATCACTTTTCCTCTGAGTGTATATATGTATGATCAATCATAACTTCTTTCGTACAGAAAAAGTAAAAATACTAATTTAGGTCTTCATTCCCCTGTAAAATATAACACTTTCCTTCTACAATCCATTGCTAAATAATTATTTTTTACCTATGAGATATTTAACATTAATTTAAAGATAAATACAAACTTGATCTTTCTTAGAAATATATATATACACACACACACTTAAATTTGTCTATTTTTTCAAATATTAATTAAATATTTTTTTATTAAAAATTAAAATCACAAAAAAAAATAATATTATTATCAAATGTAAAAAATATGTTCATTTGTTTTTTTCTAATGTTCGTCTCCGTCCTATACTCAATCTAAAAAATTAAATATTACATATACCTTTATATAACTAATTACAAATTTTCTGTTAAATCAAAATGAATTCGAAATAACAAAGACAAATTTATTAACCACTACTAATATTGATGAAAAAAAAAACTCTAATGTTGTAAAACAGCATTAACTTATACTAACAAAACAATCTTGACAACAATAAAGAAATAATCACTATTGATTTTCACTTATAAGAAACAAATCAAGCTAGAAAAAATATATATCAATCAACAACATTCCAAAATGTAATTGAGTCGAAAATTTCTTTATTGATGTTATCCCAACAATATTTTCAATGAGACAGATTTCTTTATTGATGTTATGCTCACAATGTTTTCAATGAGAAAATTCTTTTTTACTTAGTTGAAAATGTAAATTTTATAATCTTTACAAATCAAATTAGTTTTTAAATTTAATTATTTAAAGTTTTTTAAATATATTTTACCATATAATATTTCAAATTATTTAATTATTATCTAAATCTTCTTCATCAAAACACATAATATTAATATATTTATTTATTCAATCTTGTAATACATTATTATGATTAGTAATATATACATAATATTTGAATTCTTTATGCATCTTGTCGGAGCTCATGTGATAATAGTGAGACACTGTAATATGTGTTCGAGCTTACCATACACACCCAAAATAAAAAAATAAAATGTTTGTTTGGAAATTTCACACTATTTCAGATCTTGAATTTATAAAAGAAGCTAAATTTACATAATGTAATAGGTAACAAGTACCATTAATATTTTTCTACTCAAATGAAAATATGTATATAATTATAGAGAATTAGGCAAATTAGTAAATGAAAGATTATGATATGTTTATTATATATCCATCTTCTATTAAATAATTTAATTTTTCTAATATTGATATTTTACTATTGAAAAGAGTGTTTTTTTTTCTTTAAAATATATGCTCCCTTTTGGGATGTATGTTGTTTTTTTTTTGTTTTACCAAACTTTCTTTTTCTATATCATTAAGTTGTGTTTTGATAGTTATTTGAGTTTTTTTTTATGCAGATAGAGTGATTTTTATGTGTGAAGTTATATAGAGAAAAAGAACAAATTTTAGACAGAATTTATAAGTAGGGAAAATTAATTTAATTCAAAATTTAGGATTTTTTTAGCTGAATTTAAAAATTTGCCCATGATATTAAAATATACTTAATCTATTTTTTCAAACAATTTTAATTCAAATATAACTTTTTAAACAATTTTATCATGGTGATCAAATAACAGATAAAATTACTTAATTTATTTTTATTCAACTGTAAATAATTATATATATAAAGAGAATTTTCTCTGATATTTATTCAAATTAAAAACATGCGTGTATTTTTTCTTTCATACAACATGATTGTACTTTGTAGTTAAGAAAATGAGAAACATGTAGTTTAAACTAATCATTATATATATTTTCTCATTGACAATGCATGTTATAAAACCAAAATTAAATAACACACTGGATTGCATCCTGTCTAAATGCCAATGAAGATTAAGTGTATGTATATATATAATATATATATCTTGAACCTCTAAGTTCTCAGATAAAAATATGATTAAATAAATAAAAATATTTTGATTTAGGTATGAATTCCTTCTCTGATTATGATGAACAGTATGATTGTGCATTTGACTTTGCTTTTCTAAATAAGTTTTTCAATAAAAAAACAGAAAATAACAAAAGTGAAAACAAAATAGACAAGGATTCAGTAGTTGGAAGTAATGAATCTGATGGCAATACATTAAATGTTGAGCATGATCCTAAAGGTGAAACTCCAAGATGGATTAGAAGAAGAAGGTTTAAAAAGGGTACTGAAGAGTATATTATATGGAAAAGAGAAATTAGACTCAAAAATAGAATTTCAGCTAGAAAATCCATTGAAAAGAAACAGGTTTGTGCAAAAATCTCACCCATCTTTAAAAATACACAAAAAAATAAAATCATTTCTATATTTTTTGTCAAACTTGTACTTTTTTAAATTGATAAAATTAGCCTTTTCATTTAAATTTTTTTTATTCTCATCCTTCTTACTAATAAGTTTATGATATATATATATATATATATATTGAAACTATCAAAATTACATATATTTAGAATATTGAAATATTATTTTATCAATTTAAAAATATAGTAACTAAAATATAATTTAATTTAAAGGAGAGACACTAAAAATATATTTTTAATCAAACAAAAATCAGAATTGGTATATTCAAATACATGTAAACATCAATTAATAACTTGTTTTAAGACAATTTAATCTTTTATAGTTTTGAAAAATACTTTTGATAATGCAGGCTCATATCCGTGAGCTTGAAGCAAAAGTCATAAAACTAAAGGGAGAGATAGAATTGAGGAAAAAAGTTATACAGGTGATCATTGTTTCTAGTCATATATATATATATATATATATATATATATATATATATATATATATATATATATATATATATATATATATATATATATATATATATATATTGCCAATTTTAAATATAAAGTTATTCATGAGTAAAAGGGATGTTAAAAAATATTCACAATAGTATTATTGAACAAAAATTGAATTAATCAAATGTTCAGTTAGTGTTTGGATATCACTTTCTCTTTTAAAAATGTGTCAATTTTGTTGTTGTCTACCTAAAATATAAAGGGTAGGTTAAGTTAAAAAATAGAAAGACTAGTGAAGATATGATTAATACAGGACTTTTGAAAAAAGAAAAAGAAATTTTAAAAATGGTAAATTCATTGGACTTTTTCACCTATTTTTATTTACTTATTTATCTGTTTTCATCTATTCTCTATTTATATTTAACTTATTTGATTTATTGTTTACTTTTATACGATCAATTTTTTTCATCCTACCTACTTCTCTTTCTTCTGCCAAACAACAAGATAATGATTATATATGTAGCTTAGGGTTTACTAGCATCACTTATAACTTCAATTTATTTTACTATTCTTATATTAGCTCTGTTATATGTTGTAATTAAAGTTGTTAGAGTTTTAAAGTACTTTATTTTCAAAATATTTTGTTTACTAATATTAAATTTCTTTATATTGTGGTTTGAAATTTGTAGAAGTATTTCAAATTTTTAATCTAAACATAATTTTAATCGATTGAGAAAGAAAAAAAAACCTTCATGGTTGAAGATCAAATAAATTTAACTCAGTTTGCTAAGCTCGTGTTAAGTATATTTTGAGTTAAATTTTATGTAACACTACAAATTCTATATTGTTGATCAATAAAAAGTATTTAATATAATTATTATTAAAAGTAATTTTTTTCATATATAATAATTTATAATTAAACAATACCACTATAATACAGTCTATATATATACACCTTTTCCTTTTGACACTATTTTGTTGAAAGATATTTTATGGCCTTCTTTCAATTCAATTTTTCACTCTCTCTTTTTTTGTAGATATTTTCAAATTCTAAACCTGCAGAAAAGTTATGCAGACTGAGAAGGGTTTTTTCTGCATCAGATTTTCATTCTCCAACTCAGGTAGAATACAACGTAGTTTTAATACAAATTCTCTTCTAAGATAAAAAAAAAAATTTGTGTGCACATAATCCTTAATATTTCAAACTTACTTTTAATTACAAAAATCAATTCTATAAAATACACAAACTGTCACCATGATGGTATTCTATTGGATCTTGCAGGTTGACACTGAAGATGCAAACACAACTTGGGAGAACCACTGGAATGTGGGGTGGATGGTTACTTATTCCAACCGTGGAATACTTTTCTAATATCCCCTCTATTTTTATATACATTACTCTTACATCATTTATATTTACACTTAAATAAGATTTTTATCATATATATATCACCTATTTTTCTTTTGAGAAGAGACAGCAAGAAATTAAAATTACCTTAGGGACATAAATCAAATAGAATATCTTATTCACATATACCAAACTAAACAAGCACTGTTTTTATTTGACCTGATCAAATTTTAAAAATTTAAATATTTTTAATTGAGTTTTTTTTTCTGGAACTGTCTTCAAATTATTGTTCATTTGTAAGCTTCATGGCTGCTGTTACTGTTGCCAAGGTTGAGACTGACTGTGGATGCTTATTACTGTCTTTGTTATATAGTCTCTTACCTTTAGAATAAGATTTGGTAAGAAAATTTTGACAGAGAATTACATACTTATTTTCTGTGTTTTATAACAATTTGCAAGGCATGATTAAGAAAAAACACATTTTTTTCTAAGCTGATGCGTGTGATTCACCCAAGAAGTAGGTCTACGTCATAGCTACTAGGGAAAGTGAGAGATATATACTTGAGCACCAGAATATTATAGCAGTCAAACTATTTCTTACAATCACTGACTAATTATTTTGTCACCTATACTTTGGAAGCAAACAACAGTAACCATGACATATGATAAATGCCAAGTAATCATCTAAATAGTGACATTTCACAGCAAACCAAATTTTGAACTGGTAGGCATTTACGACAAACCAGTTAGTAATATCTCCAAACAGTAGTCTGGTATGAACAACAAATTTTGGTAGCAAATCAGCATCATTTTCTGAAGTCATCATATATCCCAGTTCAAGCTGAAGAATGGAAAAATATTTGTTCTGAAAGGAGGGTGTAGTCAGTTTGGTTTATTAATTGGTGAAACACTGGGCAATCTGAATTTTGTTGAATGGTAATTATTCTAAGAAAATCGTAGAATATGAGGAACTGTTTTTTCTTGGACGAAATGTTAAGGATTGCCCAGAATCATATATACAAGAATCTATATTGTAATGGTGCTGTGAGAATATCAGTTACATTTCCTAATTGTAAGAGGTTTAATTCCGTATGATGATTCATTCGTTATTTAGCCAAAAATTCCTTCTCAACTAGACTGAATGTCAACTTTAAGCGTTCTTGCAGATTTTTTAGGATGTTCTTTGTAATCCTTTTCTGATGTTTTGTACTTTTCAGCCATTCAGTTCCAAACAATACCTGTACTTTACATGCCTTTGGAGTCAAATCCTCAATTTGATAGCGAATGTGCAACTGTAGAGCATTGTTAGAAGACATAAGGCAACGGTACAGAAGACAAAATCAATTAGATGACAAATATGGGTAAGCCTAGAAAACAAAGATACAACAAATACATCATAGAAAGTTGAGGAACAAGCTAAATTTGGCTTGCTTACATTGAAAAAATCACCAAGGGGAACTCCATGGAAGTTCATAACCTCTTGCAACAGCCAACCCTTTCCTCCTTCCAAAGTAGATTTCTGCTGAGTGCTCGTTACTTCAACTCTATAACGTGAAATCCGCTTCTCAAACTTATAATACACTGCCCTCTCATATACACCACTGTTCTCAGATACCCAAGGGGTATAAGAATAATTAACACAGCCAGATTTTTCCATGAACATTCGGTCCAACTCACCCCCACTAAATAGCTCCATCAAGAAACTGGCCTAAATTAATTAAAACATAAGAAACTATAATGAAACACGAGCATTTGCCAAGTTGTACAAAAAAGTGATAATGAACCAATAATTTTTTGAGGGGAAGAGAGAGATTACAGGAACAGAAAGTGCACCAGAATGAACCTCAGACATGCTGACATCACCAAGACCGATGAATGACCCATTCTCATCGCTTCTAAGGCCTTTAGTTTCAGAGTCTTCTTCTACTAACTGAACTTTCTGCTCAGGACTCAAGGATCTGGCCTTCCAGAGAGCCATGATAGTCCTATACCAGCACAGAACAGTTTTAGAGTTGTAAAATAGGATATCTTTTATAATATAGTTTGTCACCATTAATTTCACAGATAATTTCTTGAAATCATCTATTGACAAGTTGGAAGACCACGCCTCCAAAAACATGGGCCTTTTTTCAGGTGGTCGAAAATATCTCACACAAAATGTAGTTGGAGTAGTGGCTAGTTGGAAAACAACTACATTAGTCTAAAAAAATATAATCAAACACAATTGGAAGATCATATTATCGGATATTTAAAACAACAAATAACTATGAAAGCATAGCTTGATCAACAAGAAACAAAAAACACAAGTTAGCATACTTTTTCTTCATCATCCATTAGCAACTTAATATTGCATGATGGTTAATCAAAGAAATGCAGACACCTAAACACATTAAGAAAATAACTTCCACACTTTATTTTTCTAGTTCCACACTTTAAGAAAATCAATTTAGTTACCAACCAACGTAGGGCAATGCAATTTACAACAAAGGAAAATATAATAGAAGTTAATGGGTTTTATCAGAGCATCAGGATAGGAAATGATCAAAAGAATTGCAACTGTGAATTGTTGATATTGACAATTTTTAATGTTTAACATAAATTCACAATCAAAATTGTTGAGTTTTAGAGACAAAAAGAACCAAATGTTTTAAGAGAAAACTAAGAATGAAAATGCTTTCTTATTCTAGAATTTATATACATATACATGTAGCATTCATACATATAGGCTAGGCTCTTAACAGACTTAGTCGACACTATTTTCTAGGTTAACATTGATTCAGCCTAGCTTCCTAAATACTAATTTTCATGAGCACTAAATGCATTTTATCATGTGATATACTATTTCTTATATGCCTTAACTCGAGGTCAAAACTCAAAGTGATACTGGTGTCGTTGTAGACCTAAAGTAACCAGGGTTGGTAAAACAAAATTGTGGTAGTTGCAGCGGTGTTGCAGTTAAGCATATAGAAGAAGCAAGCTTGTACAATAACATCAAATGTCCCCAGTCTACCTGTTTGCAACATTGAAAGACACAAAGGATTGGAACCGGAACTTCAGTCTGCCATCTTCATCTTGTGTTTTTGCACCATGCCTTGCATCCACACCTCTTCCTGGCCAAAGAGTGATGACAATTATTGGACTTCCCATTGATGAAAATGTAGGAGGAATAACCTGAATGTCTTCAATGTCCTCCCAGAGCAAGAAGAATTTTGTCTTGTGTCCAAACAAATTTGCATGGAAACCAATTATTCTTGCTGAAACAAACAGTCGACCCTGAAGAAAACAAAAAATTGACAACTTAATGAGATAATAAGAAAGAAAGCACATGTCCATTAAAATAAAAATAGAATTTACAATGTCTTTCAACACCACATTACAAACCAACCACACCTGTAGGGGCATTTTTCTTTTCAAATGACAGGTGAAGTCATTGATGAGAAATTCCTCAGGTGGAAGCCCAAAGAGTTTCTGAAAGGCTGAATTTGTTTGAGGAGACCGCAAATTAATCTACAATTTTGTAAATAGGAAAAGAAAAAAGGGTAGAAAAGGGTGATAAAACAGAAGTGCAAAATAATTAATAAGAAAAACAAACGCCTGACAACATAGAAGGATCCTTACCTTCTTCCCCACCTCTTTCTCCATTTTACTTATATAGTGTTTTACAACATCCCCGCGTCTAGTGTTGTTCAAGAAAATTCTTAAGTGCAACTTAGACTGACTTGCCTGAGCCAACTTTCCTTCAAGGGAAACCCATATATCAGCAAGATCTGAGATGTTTGTTTTAAGAAAATTGATTTCAACATGTCCTAGAGATGTAACTTCATCAAAAGGTCCATCAAAATCATAAACATCCACATCCAGCACGGAAGGAGGATCATCCATTGCATCAAATTCAAATATTTCTGCAAAGACAGATAATTTTTTTAACAAAGAATACTTTATCATATTCACCATCCACATGTAGAGGAAAATAGACTCGTGTGTTAGATCGCTGGAGGTGCTCATTAATGATAAAGTATCAGATTTCAAATATATTCACCATTCCATAAAGGACTAGATTTCTTGAACTTGATTGAGCTGGTTCTTGTTTTTCCATTGCAAGTAAACACAACATATGGATCACAAAATGCCTTAGATTCAGCAATAGCTAAATTGCTTCCTTCTATTATGGCCACAGTTAGCATCCATCCTGCTCCGTGTGCTTTAATTCCATGATCACTACCTAATATTGTAGTACCCCATAAAAACTATATCAGGAAAACCATATAACCACCAAATAAAGTAAACAAGGGCTAAACAATCAAGAAAGAAGGGAGAAGAAATCCCTGGCCACCCCGTGAAAAAAATAAGCATCTCAGGTGTCAGAAAAAGCAAAATCAATTCATTCAAATAAAACGTAACTGGAAGAAATTTCCAGGTCCATACTACATTAGCATTTGACAAGCTCATATTGTTTCCTCCATACAAATAAAAAAGATACAAGTTTAATGATAGAAAAAGGCTGAATATGTTTATAATTATTAATATCTATAAAATGAGTGTTTCAATTTTGATCCTTGTAAAATAAATATTTGTTTTTTATCCTATAAAATTCAAAATCATTAGATGCAATAACTAACATTGTCAGAGACACTGACTGTACAGAGGATGTCTAAGATGTCTACCTTACTCCTATTCTTTTATGTATTGCATATTTAGGTTTATTTATATGTTTATTATTTAATATTACTTTGTATAACTCGAAAGTGTATAAAACAAGCACTTGAGAAAACCAGAGCAGTATCTGAGCAAAACATGAAATACATTCTTCACCTTTAGGTTTGACTCTTTCTGGCAAGAAAGCTCATTTTCAAAGTACAAGGCTTTCAATTCTGTACGTATCAATTATTTATTTGATTTTGGTCAGAGTATTAATTTGTCTATTTTAACCAGTAATTTACTGCTTTGCATCTATTATTGGAGTAAAAGTTCCCTAACATATTTCAGTTTATGGTTTTCTCAAAACGCCGCATAGGAGGTAGAAATTTCTTCTGAGCTAAAGCATATATTACTCTTTGCTTGAATTCGGATTGTCATTCTTTCCCTGTTTTTCTTAGGACGGTATGTTGTTTCCCACATTGGAATTTTGTTTTTCTCTCTTAAGGTACTATTCTTTGACCAACAAAAAAAAAACGAAGGAAATTTCATTTACTCAGATAAACACCCAATCTGATGGGTGTTTAAAATCAAGCAAATTGTCAAGTTAAAGGATCATAAAATAATTAAGGAAATAAAGGGATTACCCTTTCGTGCTCTGGCTTGCATGAAGCGTGAGATTAGACCGAATACTTTTTCACCTTGAAGAACCAAGACAACACATACAACAAATTCCCCAATAGAATCTGGTAGGTCAAGCCAAACAAATTCAAGCCCTTGAATTAGCCTAGGAGATGCCAGCCACATATGCACAAACACGGACATGACCATTAAGAATGCTAAGAATACTTGGAAGTTAGCTAAATATTGCAGTGCCAGCCTCCAGTCTGACTGAGGCTCTGGTCGTAATGTTGCCAAAGCCTGTTCCTTACTAGAACCAAGGTCCTTTGAGACAACAGCCTTTACAGTCTGACATAACAAAATAGCATATTGATCAAAGCTTTCCCTCATACCTTGCCGAGCTCCGCTTTCTATCATTCCTTTCATCATGGTGCTCTGTACAAAGTTCATTCGCCAAGATATCACCAGACGTGAACACTGTTCCCCCGATGGCAACTCCGGTCCAGGTGTGATTACATAAAGTAATTCTACCTTAAAGGTGCTGCCGTACATAACATCTGGAGTACTGACACTGGCGAAAACCGCAAAGTTCTTCCCATCAGCCTTTAAATATGTCTGGTCCTCGTAGCCTTTGACAGCCTTGATTAATTTAGTGGCTGCCTTGAGGTAAGAAAGCGATCTTTTTGGGGTCTCCCCACCATTCTCAAACTTCCAAGTACCAACTTGCAGTTCTGTAGTACCCTGTACCTCTGCCAGTGTCTTGGGAAAATTAGAATCAGGTGAAAATAGCAATGTATTCAAGTCTCCCGGTGCAACTATGTATAATTGATCAATAAGAACTCCTCCCGATAAATTGCTAGGAATTTCACTTCCTTGATCTGCGGACTCTATTTTTTTCATAGTTTCTTCGAAAGTCTCAACAGGGGGCTGATCCTCCTCAATCTTGATTTCACCACCAACTTCAATTTTGCTTGTTTCAGATTGGTCTGAGTCAATACTTCTGCTGGGAGACATCGAAGCCACATCAGTGCCTTTGTTAAATATTTGAGCAATTCGGCCAGCAAACGATTTTTGATTTTGATGCATAAAAGGTTTGTCCTCCTTAGAACTGGAAGATGCGGTTTCTTCCCTTACAGGAGAAGACAAGTTTGAAAAGCTAAGAGAAGACAACGAAGGAGAATTGGTAATTGCATCAGGACATTTTCTTGGAGGTACTAACTGATCGCCGATGTCATTTGACTCCCCAGATCCATTTTGGGAAATGAATATACTCAAATGAATCTCACCTGTCCAGAAAATGAAAGCAATTGTCACAATTTAAGTTCAATAGCGGGATCCACGTACGAGCACAATATTTTCCAAAAGGACTTGATGCAGATGACCCTTAAAACTCGACAAAAGGCCATTTACATTTCGAGATCAGTCGTCTACAATAGCATGAAAGCAATATAACAACAGCAGGAAATCATGAATTTGACATAATAAAACAAACAACCAAGCAAACTGAGAAGGGTGGGGGATGTAGAAAAAAATGCCCTAAACAATTGGATAAGGTTGAGGGGAGTTCAGTTGAACAGTACAATATACCAAATGGCTTGTTCTTGCACTTCTTGTTTTTGGATTTCAATGAATACCAAGCAGGACCAATGGATTTAATTTCCTCTTCAAAAACAAGTGAGATTGGCACCTTAAGCCGTCCCACGTAGTCATAATTAAAGAACTTGTCCTCATCCATCACAGAGACAATAAGCGAATCTTTAAGATCGTCGACCCAAAAAGTAAATTGTTCATCCCACATTGGGTTCAAACTTTTTACCGCTTTGGTCTTGAACTTCTGTTTCCCCAACTGCACCCGCACGTACAGATCAATCAACCCATTGGTATCCGTCAACGCCAAGTTTTTTGCCTCAATAACACGAATCACAAGCTTCATTTTCTAATTATAACTCCAATCTTACGGCAAAAAGGTCAACTTTTTTCCTTCAGCAGAGGGCGACCCAGAAAATCCTTTCAAAAGGAAAATGCAATGCATGCAGAAGGAGAAGGTTATTCATAATCAAGCACCAAAAGCAACAAATTGGATTGGCAAAACCCAGAACCGAATTGATCAGACGCATGACCAGGGGGGAAATCAACCCAACAATCTGACAGAAACATGTATAAACAATATCGATTCTGCCAGGAAAAGAAAAGAAGACAATTCAGAATTCACAATCCAACCCAATTCAATTGTTTCGTGACAGACTCATCGCTGACGGTTTGTAGAAATGAAAATAAGTGCAGAAAGTCTGGGCCATCACCCGTCAGCATGGCAAGAAAAAAAAATGTAAATGGAAAAAAAGAAGAGAATTTTAAGAGCGGGTGATCCGAGAGACAAACCCTAAAAAGACACAAACGAATTGAAGGGTCAGAAATGAATGGAAAATTTGAATATCAAAATTAGAAAAGGAGGGAGTCGCGGAATGGTGGGTTGAGACATTAATAACAGACACTCTCTCCCTTTCCCTGTTCCTGTGTTTTTCTTGCTTTCCCATTTTATACAGATGCTATTTCTTTGACCTTGCAATCATCAAAACTACTATGTTATGCCATTGCTATGCTATGTGCCAACATTTCATTTTTTTGTTCCACTACATTCTCTTGATATATGCTAAACAAAGAAATCCTATGAAGCGAAATTCTACCACTCTTTTCTTTACCTTAGTTGCACACTGAAAGTGGTCATCTCAGAAAAGGCCAAAAGAGAATTCAACAGAATCTCATGGTTATGAAATTGAGGGCGATGCCTATGCCATCTCATCCTTTTCTCACCTTTTCGTTACAACGACATTTTCAAAGGAACAACAGCTTGTTTTCTCTACGAACATAAAATAGCCGTTATTACACGTAGGGCAATAAAACAAGGTTTTAATTAAAGTAATAATTTAGTATTTAGTAAGCTCTGATTAACTATTTTGTTACATTATATTTTTTTAGTATGTTGTCTGTAACTTTTGAAAATATTTCTATGATCCGTTTTTATTAATTGTTTAACACTTTTTCTTAAAAGAAATAAGTACTCCAAAATAACTTTATTAAGATTCCTTAGTTCTTCTTTCTTTATCTTTCATAAATATATTATTGAATATTTCAAGCTAATGATATTTATTGAATCACAAAATTTAAATAAATATTTCTATTGTTTATTTTAGGATAGTAAAAAGGATCAGACGGATCAATCTGGTAAAAAAAAATGAATTAGGACAACATTTTCAGCTTTGACAGTCTGAACCAATCTGGTTCACTAAACTCTGACAATTTGATAGGTTAGTCATGTAAGTCAGTCGGACCAGCCCACAAACCTGGCTTCATTAAAAAATTGAAACATACACTATGATACTTTTGTATTAACATAATTTGACAATTCGATAAAGTTTTGATACCGCTGAACCAAAATCTGATACAATTCGATCAAGAACTAAAAATTCTTAGAAGATAGTGTTTTTGATTTTAGAATCTGACAACCCGTCATTTGTCCTTTTTGATGTAAAAAATAAAATAATTTTAATCCATTTTCATTTGAAATTTAAATAGCAGACATAAAAAACTAATCCACAAGCTTCAACAGGGTCGAACCGGATTATAAAACTCAACCTATTTTTAATTAATAAGTCAATCTAATTTAATCCATTTTTGGTAGATCAATATTGGGCTGCGCTTAGGAAAAATAGGATTCACCAGTTTGGCCTACCTATTTTTTAAAACACTTTTAATACTTCATTGTCAAATTGAAAACATCAATCATTTTGATCTTTTAAACTAAAACATTAATTAATATATATTGAAAGGGAATTTGTTGAATATGAACGGAAACCTAACGAATATACCTGTTATAACTTGTTCTAATCTTCAAAGAGACAATGCATCAACTACCTGTTATAATATCTAACAAAACTTTATTTTCTCATGACATCATTTAAAAAAGTTAATAGACAAAAAAACACTTTTATTTTCCATAAACATTATTTATAATATCTAACAAAACTTTATTTTCTCATGACATCATTTAAAAAAGTTAATAGACAAAAAAACACTTTTATTTTCCATAAACATTATTTATATAGTTTCATTTTTTTTACCTTAAATCAATCTAATGTCACTTAAAAAGAAAAACTCTTAAACATGCTTCAATTTTTTTAAATGGAGAAGTTTTATTCTGGCTTGGAAACCCGTCAATAATCGAAAAAATGAATACAAATAAATTCACAGCGGATCAACAAAGAAAAAAAATAAAAAAGAACTATATATTTTAAAAAATGTTGTTTTTTCCTTAATAAAATAACATAAAATGTAATTTGGCTGTTATTTTATTTCAGAAAAACGTTATTTTTAAATGATATTATTATGTACTATTGAACTTAAAGTTGAATATTATTATGTAATTACGCTTATATCGAGTGCTAAGTTTATAATATTTGTTGTTTTTAGTATTATTAAGCTATGATACTATATGTTTATAAAAGATTATATCTTTGTAGTTTGAACTACATAAAAACTTAAGAAGTAACTCAACATATACTAAAAACAGTGTACGAATTAATTATCTTTTTAGTTACTTCATTTTTGCTAAAAAAGAGTTTAAACAAAAAAAAAATTAAACGATTTCTACATTTTAAAGCTTTTATTTGAAGTCATTTAAAAGAAATTTTGGTTAAAGTGTGAAATGATCTGAAGTAATCTAAATAAAAGTGGCATAGTTTAATTCAATAGAGACATTTTATTATATATATATATATATATATATATATATATATATAATGAATTATAAATGGAGGTCAATGAATTATTTTTTAGTATAATATAAAAAATGTTCTTGACATATATTTTTTTTAAATATAAGCATTTTATGTTAAAACAGCCAGTTAAAATTTTATAAATAAACCAATTCTTAAAAAGGAATAATAATTTTAAAACATTATTTATTATTTTTCAACAATAATTATAAAACAATTAAAAGAAAAACTCAATAAATAAACGCATTTTAAGAACTAAAGTTTAGTATAGAAATAAATTTGCATTTAATCAAATCTCATACTGCATTTTGTTTTTCTTCAAAACTTCACATATCATCACAGATCACTTAAAGCAAACACAGTTCTCACAGAATAACCTCAAACGGAACCCGATAAAACCATACTAGACTGTGCTTAAGCTAGAGAATCTTAACCAGAAAAAAACAAAAAACTGAACTTAGGAGGAAAGCAGCCTCTATACTAAATTTTTTCCAGTACATAGGAAGCATTGAGGTTTGTTTCTGGGTAAGGAACCCTGTTTCAAAATAGAATCCCCACATAACCCCCTTCTTGCATTTTGTATCACTCCTTGTCATCATCCTATCATTATCTTGGAACAACTATTTTCCTTTAGACCATTGGTAAAGACGAATGACAGAAAAAAAAAACACTAAAAAGTTGGAAATATGCAGACAATAATAACTACAATTAAGATATTCCGAAAGCCTTACCAGCTAACTGTGAATCTGTGTTGCTAAAGGCAAACGTTACAAGAATAACCAGTTGTTTTTCTTGTGTGGTTATTAATAAAAGTGTTAGAAAGTGGGTTTTTAAGCCTAACTCAATTCCACAAAACCAACTTGTAAGATGAGGTTTGCACCCACTTATAAACTATGAATTGGTCTTATCTCTAATCGATATGGGACTTCCAACACCCACTTATAAACTATGAATTAGCCTTATCTCTAGTCGATGTGAGACTTCCAACACACCCCTTCACGCCGAAGTATAGACATCTCGTGCGTGATAATAGAAATTGGATGATCCAATGGCCGGTAGAATAGAAGAATAGAATGTCCACTTAAAACTCGTTAGGATAGACTCTAACCATGGCTCTGATACCATATTAGAAAGTGAGTTATTAAGCCTAACTCAACCCCACAAAACCGGCTTGTAAGGTGAGGTTTGTACCCACTTATAAACTATGAATTGACCTTATCTCTAGTCGATAGCAACAAAAAGAAATATAGTAAAACATTTTACTAGTTTCTTTTACCATTTATTTGTCTTTCCTTTAATAGGGAAAATGATTTTGGCACCTCTAATAACAGCATGTTAGAGCCAGTGTCATCAGTGGCCGAAGGCCATAATTACGCCACATAAACACGCCCTTGCGGCCTATGGGTAGGTCCTACTTCCCGAATTGCCAAGGGCGGCGATTGGCAAAAACCTACCAGGGCAGCCATCACGCTGCCATTTATCAACATTGGTTAGAACCTCTAGGCCGTGGCATTTTTCTATCTTAAACTTCAGTAAAAATACATTGTGCTTTAAGCAAAAAATACTCTGCATGCCCATTACTACTGTCAAATTTAGCTTACCTAAAGCACATGTTTTAGTCTCCGTTTTCAGAACCTTGAAAGTATGTTTGCAGAAGGAGCCCGTTTGTAACTGAGACTTAACATATGTTCAGAGGCTTGACTAACGGGTTTCCAAACATAGGCTTTGCTATCAAGGATTTTTACATATATGATTCTATGATAACATTTCTTCGATCATCCAATCCAGGTATTCCAATTCCTAGTATCAATTTAATATGATAAAGCCTCCAATTTAGACATTTTGCTTTAAACTACAACTTACTTCCACCGTTTACTCATCAGATTTATAATGAACACAGACCGTATACCTTAAGAAATGTCAGTGTATATGCCTAACAGACTGAGACAAAACGTGCTGATAGCTAAAATAGACTGACATTTGTATATCATTTTACATGTTAATGAGTTAAAAAAATTTAATATGATAAAGTATCAAACATAGAGATATTGCATTAAACTTCGTACAACTTACTTCCACCATTTTCCATCAGCTTTATATTCAAGACAGACTGTATACCCTAAGAAATGTCTGTGTACATGCCTAACCGACCGAGACAAAACTTGCTGATAGCTAAAGTATACTGATATTGTAAAACATTTTACATGTTAATGAGTTAAAAAATTTCGGGTGAGTTACTCTACGAGGTGCGCTGGAACAAGACTGCAGCAGTCATGCATAGGCTGAGATATGGCACCAACGATAGAACTGAAACTAACCCAAACTGAAGCAACATTTGACAAATGTTAGTATCCATTCAACCTTCACTTTGACATCAGCTGAACAAATGCGCAGAAACTGTTTTAAGTCTTAAGGAAAAACAAAAACATCAATCAAACAACTGACAGCCTGGATAAAGCAAGAAATGCAATCAGAAAATGCAACCACTGTAGCATAAGAAGGCAGATATCAAGTCACATGATAAGTTTAATTCAATATCCTCATCTAAAAACTATTAATCCTGTTAGAAATAATTAATAAGTAGAATAGTAGTAGCTCTAGCTAAACAGAATACAAGCAAGGACAGCGATACCAGAATAGAAAGACTGCTGTAAACAATTTTTTATACAGGATCATATAACCATAATAAGCAGATTATGCTGGTAGTGTCTCACTGGCAAAATGTTCATTACCCCAACCAGAAAATTTCACATTACCTGCAATGTCGATGTCTTCTAAAGAAATGGCTACCTCAAAAAAAATTCTTTAATGCGCAAAAACAGTGTCATTTCGTCTAGGTGGTCTGTCAGGAATCGTTCCTGGCTTGAATTTTGAAGCTTCGTGCCTTGCCAATTCAGGTGGAACAGGACTGTTACTTTGAACGAGCATCTGCTTGAGGTCATAAAAGACATCACTGTCCTGAAGAGTCAAGAATGTTGTAGCCACACCCGTCTTTCCTGCACGACCAGTACGCCCAATACGGTGAGTGTACGTTTCAATATTCCCAGGCATATCATAGTTGATAACATGAGCGACATCAGGTATGTCAATCCCACGTCCGGCAACGTCAGTGGCAACAAGAACATTATATCTCTTGGTCCTAAACCCCTCAAGACTAATCTCTCTCTGCTCCTGCGACTTCCCTCCATGCAAAGTGGTCACGCGATACCCTTCCTTGTCCAAATTCTTCGCAACCATATCCGCATTCTTTTTGGTGTTGACAAACACGATCGCAGTCTTGTCGTTAAGCTCGTCAAGCAATCTCTGAAGCTTGTAAAATTTCTCAGACTCCTTCATCATGATCACATGCTGGCTGATCAAATCAGTTGCCTTTCCAGCAGTGCCGATGGTGACCACAACAGGGTTCCTCAAATACTTCCTTGCAAGCCTCTCCACAGCAGGGGGCATTGTGGCGCTGAACATATAAGTGGTCCGGTAAATCTTCTTCTCATCAAGCTCCTCATCTTCATTCTCCGGTTTGAGATTGCTGGAAGGCATGGCATCAAGGACACCCATCACCTGGGGCTCAAACCCCATGTCAATCATGCGATCAGCCTCATCAAGAACAACATAATTGCACTGGTTTAGAACAGCATAGCGCCGTTCCAAGCAATCAATCAAACGTCCAGGAGTGGCAATGACAATCTCACAGCCCTGCCTGATCTTAAACCCTTGCTCCTCAATGGATTGCCCACCAACAATGGACACCACTTTGATTCCCAAATACTGCGCAAACTTAACAGTCTCATCCTCAATCTGCTGCGCGAGCTCGCGAGTGGGGGCCATGACAACAGCATAGGGACCCTCGGCGTCGTTGTCCTCACTCATGGGAGGAAGTCTGGTGATGTAGCTCAACATGGGAAGCACAAACGCCGCGGTTTTCCCGGAACCAGTCTCAGCAATGCCAATGACATCACGCTGCTGCAAGCCAAGGGGAATGGCTGCCATCTGAATAGGAGAAGGGGTTTTATAGCCAGCCTTCTCCACAGCTTTCAAGAGCTCCTGGCTCAACTTGCTCTCGATCCAGCTCCTCATGGGGCGAGGAATCTTGGAACCCTTATAGGAGATGTTGTAGTCTTCTCTGAAGATGCGCCAATCCCTCTCGGTCATCTCTTCGAGCTTCTTCTCGCTCCAGTGGCGGTCCACTCGCATGTCGAAGGTGTCGTAGAGATCGGCGGCGGCCTCCTTGCGGCGCTGAGCGTCGGCCTCCTCGGGCTTCTCCTCGAGGCCGTCCTTCTTGCGGATTTGCTCGCGCATCTCTTTCTCGTTCTTGGCGGCGAGCTTCTTCTGCTCACGGCGATCCATGCCAGCACGGAAGCCGCGGCCGAAGAGGAGCTGAGCTTCGTGGGGGTTCTGGTAAAGAGCGTTCATGTCGCGCGAAGTGTCCTCCGTGTTCTCCCAGTCGAAGGAGAACCGGAACTTCTCGCTGGGCTTGATCACGCGCTTCTTGGGCTTCTTTGAGCCCAGGTACTGCTCCTTGATGGACTCAAGCTCCTTCTCGCGCTCGCGCTCCGCGAGTTTCTCCAAGCGAGCTCGCTCGCGTGCCCGGGTCTCCTCTTCACGCTCCCTTTCTCTGTTGCGGCGCTCGGCCTCGCGGTCCCGGTCACGTGCCCTCTCGCGCTCCGCGAGTTTCTCCGACCGAGCTCGCTCACGGGCCCGGGTATCCTCTTCGCGCTCCCTCTCTCTGTTTCGGCGTTCAGGTTCGCGGTCCCGGTCCCGGTCACGTGCCCTATCGCGGTCTCTGTCCCTGTCTCTGTCGCGGTCGCGCTCCCTGTTGTCACGGTCTCTGTCCCTTTCTCTGTCTCTGTCTCTATCGCGGTCGGAGGAGGGTTTGGGATCGGAGGAGTGGTTGTGGGAAAGGAGCTGCTCCTGGCGGCGCTTCTGCTCCGCGACTTCTTCCTGGCGACGTTGGAGGGCCAATTGCTCGCGTTGGGCTTTGGTTAGGAACGTTGGCTTCGCCGTTGAGGGGTTGGCAACGTCGTCGTTTAGGCGCTTCATGGTGGCAACGGTTCTGAAATAGTGATGGAGAAAGAGAAATAGAGTGAGTGAGAGATCGCTTGGGTAATTGCAGGAGGGGAGAGGGGTGAAGAGTGAAGACACAAACAGCAAAACCACCTCGGATGGGATTCGGATACACTTCTATGGATCCTCCCCTACTTTTCTCCTTCTCTTTTCTTTAGCTTCCACACCACAACATCTTTTGTTTTTCTTATTTCCATTTTCAAAATTCAGAGAAGAACAGAAGGCCCAATTTTCTTCCATATTTGGGCTACTCAAGGCCCAACGTATTTTTATTTCAAAATTCATTTTCTTACTTACTTTTCTTCTTGTTATAAACAGCACATATTAAAAGTCACTTTCTTTTCTCTTTCATTACTTTAGTTTTCGATTGATAGAAAAATTAAGTGAAAAAAAATCATTTATTCTTTTAAAGCAATTCTTTTAGTTATTTTTCCTTTTTTTAAAAGAAATGTTATTGTTTTCTCATTATCGAAGAGAAAGAAAATATTATAATTTTTTTAGCAAAATTTTAAGTTAAATAAACCTCTCTTTTTTTTTCACAAACTTTAATATATTTTGAATTCCAAATTTTAAAATTAAATAAATAGATATAATCATTCTAATTTAATCAAATTATATGTTTTCATGTGTTAAATGATATTTCAAACTAATACTTGAGTTAAATAGCTCAAACTTCTAAAATATTATTTTATAAATAAAAAAATTTAACATAATTAAGTCAAAATGAATATATTTATTTATTTTTAAAATTAAGTATCAAAACGAAATTCAATTTTGTGTCAAAAACTAACAATATATATTAACTCTAAAATTTAAGTTATAGACTATTTTGTGTTCATCTCTTTTTGTTTCTCATTACAAGTACTTGAAGTGAAGTCCATATAAAAAATGATTTTTTTAAACAAAATTCATGTATGATGTTAAATGACAAAAGCCTAAGATTGGGGAGTTTTCGATTTTTTTTTTCACCCAAATATCACATTTCTGTTTCAAATTTAAGATTAGTATGAATAGTGGAAAACAAAATTATAAAAATTCATAATCATTCAAAAACTAAAACTCAACATTATATTACATAACCTAAAATCTTAAAATAATGAATATATAAAAAATAATAAACCTACAGGTTTTTTCATTTATAATTTAATCAATTTTCCAATTGACGATTTAATTCTTAACCGTAATTAAAGGTGAAAGATGCAGTTGCTTGCTTTGCTAAATATGTCGTGGAGATTATACCAATAGCTCTTGTGCTATATTCTTAGTTTATGTTAATTCGGACTCTGCCCTTTGTTCACAAAAAGATAACATCAAAACATAAAAATCGAACGTAAATACTTCATACATCAACTGTCAAGTAAATAAACTATTCAACATCTCAAATAAAGTTCACGAACTACTTCTTTAGAATTCAAGTAAGAAAATAAGTTTCATTGAATAGAAATATAAAAAGCATTACATAAAAACGAAAAATTTATTAATTTATTATTTTAAGATTTTAAATAGAAAATAATACTTGTGTCTTTGTATAATTGGATTCATATCTTATTGGTATTTGTATTTTTCGATCAAATAAACCCGATATATACGTAGAGCAAAAACTTTTGTATATATGATTATATATTCTTAATAACACTTGATCTACCTAATCTCTGGTGATGATGGACCTAAATAAGCATACCCAACTGGACATAAAATGCTTCAATGGGAGAAATCCCCCGAATTCATTTATTTCCTGCGAAGCTGTTGAACTTCCGTTGTCTGTGGAGAAGCACTCACTCATCTGGTCTATCACTTCTCTCCCTTCACATATGATTTTTACATCACAACTTTCCTCTGCGTATTTTAGTACCGTGCCCGCTATGCCACTCTTCCTTCCAAATTCACATTTTCTACTAATCCAAATAATCAAACAATCACAAAATGATCTTAATTCATACCAATTTACTTATATATTATGCATCTCAGACACGCTACCTTAAATCAGATCTCGAAATTCCGACAACCACTTTTCTTATATTAAGATTTCCAACATGCTCCATGATCGCTTTAGCAACATTGTCACCCTCAATCAGCATCATCTCCACCTTAACCTGTACATAACAGTAATGCAATATATATATACATATATATATACACATAATCAAAGCGTAAGAAACCATCTTTTGTGTTACGTTTTTACAGGCAAAGGATTTAATTACATATTTACCTTAGAATGAACGCAGAGGTCAATGAACTTTTGAAGTAGCAATTTCCTCTTGGCTCTCTCTTGTGCCAAGTGCATGTTAGCATACTCTTCGTTAACGCGACTCCTCGGAATTTTCCCTACTGTTGAATAAGTATTTGGTTATAAACTTACAAAGCAACAAATCAACACTCTTTGACATATCTGTTTCTGATGTTAACTTTAGATTCTTGTGGAATCATACATAACATTGAAAGATGAGTTCACGCGTAAACCTGTGTTATACGGGGAAAGGGACTTGTTTGACTATGAACACGGAGCATGGAAAAACGAGGAAGAGAAGGACAAAAAAACGGGTAGAGGTTAATTACATGGACTTGGAATGAGCTTGACTTGAGGGAAAACGTGTAGAAGACGAACTACGGTGGCAGAGGGTGTCACGGCGTGTTTCAAGGCCCACGAAAGAGCTTCCATGCTTGGACTGGAATGTTCATCGTTGTTGCCTACTGCCACATAAACAACATCATCGTCGTCATCATCATCATTGTTACAGTTGTGGATATCAAGAGAGAACACAGTGCTCTCGCAGTCTTCTCGTATGGTATCCAAAACCAAAGGCTCCTTCAGATCAATCTCAAACAGATCCTCCGAATCTGAATCTACCATCTCGCTGCAATCTATGACTTGGTTTCTCTTGAACCCTAAAAAACCACGTCTAAAGCAACTCGAATTTTCTTCATCCTGCTCCCTTTCCGAACCCATCGTCTTCCGATTTCTCAACTAATTGCTTGGGTTGTGTTGATGGATCAATATATATATATATAGTTGACTGTATAATTATGTTTGGACAAAACTAATTTCATAAAATAAAGTACACGTGGCTATGTTGTAACATGTAGGACACATTACCTTTGTCAGTATAAGTAAGACCTTTTATTTGAAAGTTATAGGACGTTAAGGAGACCTAATAGTTTGAGACTCTCTTTAGTCTCTTACTTTCTCTTTACAACTTCATACACTATTTTTTTTATTTAATAATTCAATTTAAATTTACTATATTATTTTAATATTTTATTCTTAAGCATGTTGTCGAAGTACTTGTTATGAACAAACCAAATGAAACTTAAAACAAATATTAATAAAAATTATATCAAAACAATATATATTATTTTAATTCATCGTTTTGAAATAAATAAATACCAAATTTACAAGTCTTAATTCAAATTTCTTCAGCTTCAAAGTTTAAACACTAACCACGAGTTTGAATATGAAATTTCATAATTTATAACCCTTTCATTTTGTTAAACAATTTAAATTTATTTAATTTTTTAAAAAAATAAATTATTCCAATTATTATAAAAGACAAAAAAAATATTTAATTATCGAACAAATAATTAATAATTAAAAATATTTAGATCTTATGCCAGAAAATAATCTTTTTCTTATCTATTAGTGAAATGAGTGTTATATTTTTTTATGATAACCAAAAATATATATAACATGTTTACAAAGCTTCTCCTCTTCACTTATATATTGCTAATTTATCCTAGCTAAAATTGCTTGATACACACACACTTCCTACTTTGTGAGGAGGCCGTGTGTTTAAAACAGAAGAAGCTCAATGTCTTCTTGGTTGAATCCATTCCTCAACCTTTAACATATTCTTAACTTCTTTTTTGTTACATTTTTTATAAATATGGATAGATTCTAGGTAGTCTTAGCCATATATTATAGCAATATTTCTTTATTTTTTTTTTTGTCATTTCTGTTGTCCTTGCTATTACTTATCTAATAGGATCTCTATTACTTATCTAATAGGATCTCTATTACTTATCTAATAGGATCTTATCTTGTATATATTATTGTTGTTTAATTTTATCTTTACACCTTTGTCTTTTCTCTTTTAATGTTTATGCCCCAAAAACAGATGTTGGGTTTGTAGTTGCGCACCTATTACAAGGGTTTATTAATTTCTTGAACACATTTCGTCGGGAGAGCTTTCTACTGCATCTTCCAACAATTTCATATCGGTTTCCACCACTGTTTATATTCACTTAGCATGTTATATATAAACCTTCTTCAAACTTCACGAATATATCTCTTCCGATGTGACGCGATTAGCTTAGCAAAAATTATAAGCAATGAAATCAACCAAAAGTTAATCTCAAACATCACAATTATGTGGAACTTTTAAAGTTTTTGAGTGGAATTCGTCAATGTTGACCTGGTCGTTTGTAAATTATTAGAGTTGACTATTAAAGTCGTGTATCCATGCTTTTGTTGTGTATAATCACAGGTGAGAAGCATGAAGGAATATGCCTTTTGTGGTGAGGTAACCAAGGACGCGTTACACATCTCAAATAAAGTCAAATCAAATGCTTTGTTTGATATCAACGATATTTTATGTAATGACAGAATGAACACCAGTGTCTGATGACAGAATGAACAACAAAGTAATTGAATTGTTCAAAGTAATGAATTTTTCAGAAGCTACATAGGAGTCAAAGAACTTGACTGAGCTACATATCTATACCCTTTTGCTACACTTGAAATTAAACAGGCTAATAATCATTTGAACTTGAGTATGAAACAAATGCATGAAACTGAATCATGGTTATCTTCTTTCTTTTGGCTAGTCATGGAAGTATGGTTAGTGGGTGACATCATCATCTGCTCATTTACTTCCTTCCCTTCACATATAATTCTCACCTTGCAACTTTCTGGTGAATTTCTCAGTATCTCATCGGCAACACTATTATTCCCTTTCCTTGATTTTGATTTTCTGTTAATCAAACATTGTATATTAATTAGTGCTGAATAATTAGCTTGTATGGTGGTATGGTCGTAATTAGTGGTGTACCTCAGATGGAATTTGTTGGCTCCAATGACTAGAGTTTTTATCTGAAGAATGGGAATGAGGTCGAGGATAGGCTTTGCAACCAGGTCACTCTCAATCAGGATGGTGTCTACCTTAACCTGTTCTGGATATATAAGGTTGTTCATTTGTTTCTTGGTTTCATTGGAATTGAATGAGGATTTGGTTGCATTGGGTTTAACTATAGAATTAGTACCTTGGAAGAAGAACATGATTGTAGGAACTTCTGAAGGAGCTCTCTCCTCTTGCCTCTTTCTTGCTCAACATAACTCTCCACCTGCTCAACACTCACTTCATTCCTTGGAACCATTCCTACTCCCACTGTCATCACAATCACACAAAAACATAGCAGCAAATATAGACAGATAGAGCAAGAAAGAGAGATGGAAAATATGTGATGACTTACGGGGATTTGGAATGTGTTTGATCTCAGGAAATACATGAATGAGAAAAATGATGGTAGATTGAGTAACCAAGTTGTTGAGTGTCCATGAGAGAGCGTGCATGCTTGTGTTGCTCTTACCCACTGCAACATAAACACAGTCTTGTTCTTCTTGTTCTTCTTTTTCTTCTTCTTTCTCCTCTTCCTCCTCTATCTCACACACGCTGCTGCTTTCTGGGTACTCCATCTCCATCAACCACACACCTTCACTGACTTTAACATCCCCATGTGTAGGGTTGGGTTTAAAACAAGAGTATCAGATTGTTGAATTGTTAAGGTAATAAACAGTGTATGGAAATAATATATCAAAGTTTTATTCCAAAGTATGAAAGAATTCGCTTCTTACACACAACAACTTACCCTTAGTTTTCTTGTTGTTTCTCTAAATCTATCTTAAACCTAAACAAATCCTATAGAAACATGTTGTATAGGAAATAACAACTTTTGACTCCCCTTCTTAAATGTTAGCCCAATACAAGGGCTTTTATTGCGAAACCTGGACACGAAGCATGTTATACAAAACCTATAAATTAAACTTTTGTTGTCACGTATATGTATTACAAAGTATCATTGCCTTAATTTTAATTTTAGTATTTACCTATGTCTCTTTGATTTTTTATTTAATCCAAATTTTTCTTAAAATAGAACAATATTATCCATTTTCAAATTGAGACAAATTTTTTTATTTATATAAATGTTACACTTAAACTTTTATTAAAAATGATTTTTAACATATTATATTATTATATATATTAAAAATTTTGTTAATCATGTTTTTTTATTAGATTAAAACTAAGTATGAATATTTTTACAAAAAAAAATAAGTATTTAAAATTAAAATATTATTAATCCATATTTTTTTACAAAAAAAATTAATTAATATCATTTATACAAATAATAAATTTGGTTCTCTTTTAAAACACATTAATCAACTCTATACATTATTTCATTAGACAAGTCTTCTAATATATATTAGACAAGTTTGTAGTCTAATACACATTACACAGTGTATCATATAATGATTATATAAGTTTAACAACATATTTGTCAATACATTGATTAGATGAGTTTAGTAATACACATTAAACGAATTTCTTTATACATTGATTTGTATTTTTAATAAGTTTATTCTACATATTTTTGTTTATTTTTTATATTTTAGAGAAACTAATATATTTTTACACATGAGTTATCTTTCATCTTTTTACAAACTCTACTATTTATATTTATATATTACACTTATTTTTAAACTTATAAATAAATTTTGGTTGATTCATTTAAAACATAAATATTATTTTCCCAATCTTTAAACATCTTTTAATAGACATAAAAACAAATAACGAAGCACAGGTTTAAAATTAGTTTATAAATAAAAAAGAATGACACCTACCTAACTTTCCAATAGTATATATAACTACTACATAAATATTGTATTTATATTTGTCGATTTTTTTATTCTATAAAAGGAAAATATATTTTATAAAAGGTCCAATTTATCTTATTTAAACTTTACTATTTCTATTTTATTTTAAAATATAAATAACTAAAGATGACAATGTAGAAAAACCAATTATATATATATATATATATATATATATATATATATATATATGTGTGTGTGTGTGTGTATCACCTATAAATTTCCAATCATTTATACAATTTAATAAGTGGCTAAATATAAAAACAAAATTTCAAAGCTAAATTTAAATTTCCAAACATCTCATTGTGAATAAAATAAACTATGTTCATCCATTTTGTTTCAACAAAATATTAATAACATCTCTAATATATTATGTTAAATATCATAATTACTTTTAAGATATATAAATTATCTCTAGTTTTATCTTTATGGGTTGAGGATCCATCGTTCTATCTTTAGTTTGCCTTTATAATATTACAATTCGTAGGTTTTATCATTTATGTGTTATTTAATTATTTTCCGCTTTTATTGAAAACCCTAAACATTGCCTTCACACTTAAATTTGTGCATTCTTTTTCTTTTCTTAAATCATTGAATCATATTTAAATAATTCAACTAAACAAACAAGAAGAGACTAGAAGAATATTGAATTACTAATATATATATATATATATATATATATAAAAGACCAAAAAGAATGTAATATACCCTTTAAGAATGGAATGACCATCGAGAACACAGAAAAAACTCAGATTATTTTTTTTATCAGCAGAAAAAAATTCAAAGATAATAAAAGTAATTATATAAACTAAAAAAGATTAGAACATTATACATCTCCTAAACATTTTACCAATATCCCTTCCAACATTTTACATTGCTTTTATATTTTATTCTAGGTATTATTATTTTGATAACCAACAAATTTTACACATAATATTTTATTCTTTAATCTCTTTTCTCTTTTAAAAAAATGATCATAATATTTCTCAAAGTGGAGTTTAATGTTATTGGTTAAATGTTTGGTTTTCGTCAATGATGAATCTCTTACGGTGATGTATTTACATTATTTTTCAAAGCTGTTGTCCAATCATTAATTTTTTAGTTTTAACAGATCAATTTCTTCACGTAATGTATATCTTTTAAAAAATATACTAAATACGAATAATTTAATAACCATATAGTCTTATTTAATATACCAAAAGATAATAGTTTTAATCAAATCAATGTACAATTGCAATAATCGAGGTTGCCCCAATAAAATATATAGTTTACATAAAATTATAAATAAAATAGTTGGTATAAAAAATATTTTATATCTTCTCATCTGTAATTTTTTATAGAGGTACGTGACATGACATGGGGTTTTGGTTTCTTGCATCGGTTTTTTGAATGATGAATCAAGTTGTTGGAAAAGCTATGAAAAGTCAAAACGTAATGCATTCAAATTCCTCCATTGTTCATTCAAAATTCCCATCCACACCTATTTCCTTCTATCAGTCCTTTCCATTACAAAATAAATAATTTCCACACTAAAAAATCCATGTTGTACCTTTTGTACCTTACACCAACAACAATAAAAGTAAAAAAAAGGTGAAAAATAAAACGAAAATGAAGGTTGTTTGGTAAAAAATCACCTATATTAATTTACATGTGTTATTTGACTTCCTTTTTCTCTGACTCATTCCACATATTAAATATCAATAAACAGAGTATTATTAAATTTGAAAATGGTAATAATAAATGGGAAGCATTTGTTTGAACATCATTAAATATTAGAAGAAAAGGTGACGACAACCTTAACGCGTGGTAGAGCTTAAAGAAAGACGTAGTGATGGTAATGGTTATTGTGCGTGTACGTTGGTGTGTGGGGGCAGAAAGAAAGAGATAACCAAAGAGCAATGTGTTTGATTTCTATTTATCTTTACATGAAAGATAATTTTTAAATAAACCATTCTCTTTTTGGCGAAAAAAGAGGTTTTTTATATAAATAAAAATATATATATTTTGCCACACATAAATTTTTTATTTGATATTATCTTCTTCTTTTTTTCTTTTTTTAAATAACTTTTTCTTTTTTTAAATAACTTTTTCTTTTTTAGGGACATACTTTCTATAAACCTTTTTCTTTTGGACACCTTGTGTTGTTAAGTTGAGAATGGTGCATGATTGGGATTAGCGTCACTCAAGAAGTTGTTGGGGCCTCGTCATGCAATCGCTTCTTCTTTACTACCCATTGTTGGAGCCATGTCCACCAACCATCAAATTCTTCTGCTATTGTATTTTTTTCGGAAAATGTTATTTAACAATTTTTTTTACAACATTTTTATAACAATCTATACGTAGTTTGTGATTGATCCATTTCAAATATACATACCAATAAAATAATGATACGTATATTGTCAAAAAATTGTTAAAATATTATTGTCCATCTTTTATCTCAGCATTTAAGTTTCTTAGTCTATTCCATTTTGATGTGGTAGTTTGATCGTAGAATTTATTTGTTTCTGTATTTCCGGAATATGAGTGTGTGACTTGTTTTAATTGGTCCTATTGAAAGTATATAATATAAAATGGGTATGTTATTTTGATAAAGATGGTTTTGTTCCGTCAGATATTTAATCTAGTATATGGAGCACGGAATATAGAAAATAGCTTTTAAAAATCCTAAGAGTATGATTTATACTAAATATTTAGACCTCGCAACTGGACTTAAAAACCTTTTCAAAGATTTCTCAAAATAAATTGAAAAATTTTGATTCTTTCAAGCTTCTCCAGTTTGTCTTTATTTTGAGCAAAGGACAAGCCTTTCCTTGAATTTTTTCATTATATTCTATCTATCAAAATAATACTTTAAAAGAGTTCCGTATCAGAAATACTATTTTCATAAAAAAATAAAGTGAATGACAATAAGAAAGAGTTATCTTTTGGCTTGTGCTTAATTTAAAACCAGAAAAGTGGATAAAAGTTTCCAACCTAAAAATTTATTCCAAAACGGTTGATAATATTTAATATCTATAACAGATATTAAATATGTATCTTTAGTAAATATTTGCGAACAAGTATTATTATTTGTTTGTTAGGGATATAAGTATTATGGTATCAATTTATTATATTATTATCAACTAATAATTTTTATTTTTGTATTTTTTATTTATTTTGAGTGATCAACATAAGATTATTAGTAAAAAGTATATTAATCATGAAAGAATTATTTAAATTTTGATTTTATATATTTCTACTTTTGATTTAAACATGTATAAAACTTGTTTTTGTTAGAGAAAATATTATCTTTATTTTTTTGGTTATTCACATTTTTCCCAATTTCTTTTTCTAATTGTGTTAATCCTTAACTTAACCGTTTGTTGTTTTCTCTTTAAGTGATAAAAAAATTCAACTATTTTACCAACATTATTTGTTTATATTATCTTGATGGACTGCCTAATCAAAGTTTAGTGACATCACAACCTTGTTTATGGAGATAAATCATGATTTATGCTATTAATCATACTATTTCGATCATCATGTTCAGATAATATTTTCGAGTATCTTTATTTGAGCGAACATGTATCTTTATGTGTTTACATTAACATTTTTACCAATAATTTAAAAGTTGTTAATACGAGCTTCAAAGAGTTGTAATATACAAAAGTGAAATTCTTTTGTAAAAAATTAAATTTTAAATTTAGGTTCACTTAAATTTGTTTTTTAGAAAGATAAATTTTATTTACATTAATATTTCATGAAGTAATTTGATTTAAATTACATTTTAAACTTAATTCGTCAATTTAAATTTTTATTTTTAAATATCATTTAAATTTTTAAAATAAAATATAAAAATCTTTGCGACGATATATTATTCGTAAATATAAACAAATTCGTAAGTTTGTTTTTACAGTCAATTAACAAATAATAAAATGAGATGAATCTTTTCAAAGAAAGCAAGTAGCAATTAAAGGTGGTTAAGATTATAAAAGTTTAAATAATAATCGGTTTGATATTGGATAAAGTTAAGTGTTAATCATAATACGTGCTCTTTGAGATTAAAATCTGACGGTTGAAAACAGATGGCTTTGCATTGACTCGTCAATAATCATAGAAGAGTATTATAACTAACTAATATAAAAACGTTTTTCCAAAAACAAACAAATGGCATATAAAATAATAATAAAAAATAGTTTTAGTGTTTGAAAAGTGAGTTTGGTATCTCCTCCTTCAAATTCTCTTCAAATCCTGAACAGTGAAGCTTCCATTTTTGCCTTTTTCATTTTAATTTTTAATAAAGCACTATTTTTCTGTTACCAAATAACATTGTTTTCCTATCTGATATGATAATAAAAAAAAAGTGATGGAATTTAATTTATTAATATTTAATATAAATAATGAAAAAGAGAAAGAAAATTTAGAAGGAGTGGTGGAATTTTTTGGTGTTGATGATAGGCCCGTCTTTGTTGAATACTCTTCTTCGTCTTCTTTGTTGAATATATATCTATATATATGGTTGAGCCTTCGCCTTCTTCATCTTCCTTTTGCTTCAAGGTGTGTATATTGTATCGTATCGTATTGTAGTAAAACTAGAAAGAAAGAAAAGTGAAGTTCAGAGTTGCAGAACAACAACACCAAGAAATGGGGGTTGGTTCCCAGGATGCCATCAAGCAGTTCCAGGCATTCATTGAACAAGGTCTCTTTTCTCTCTCTCATTCTCTCTATATACTCTTTATCTGTTATCATTTTGCTGTTTTTTCTCACTTTTTTTTTTGTTTCTTGTTTTGAAATGGTAGTTGAGGAGCCTTTGCGAGGAACGTTTCAGGTTAGCATTTTCGTTGATCTCATTACATCTCGTCTCAAACACGTTTCAGTCTTTCTCCTGCATTTTACCGCTTTGATCTGTGTCAATTCCCTTCTATTCTATTGTTTGGTTCGTGTATGTGTGGGTAAGTAGGGTTATGGCTTGGGATGCCTTGTCGGGAACCTCTAATGTATTCATCTCACGTTTCAATGGACTTTTTTGGTACCGTGGCCGTTGAAATAACCTTAAACTTTTTCCTGACTTGTATTTCTTAATCTTTGACTCATTTTATGGACTTCGTACTTCTAATGTTTCGGATATTTTACACGTAGTGTCTCCCAATGGAGATCTGATTTCATTTCTCTTTATCAAATTGCTTTAACTGTATTATCTTTCTTGTGTTTCACGCTTTCACCTATTTTGTAAACTAACATCTCAGCACAATCGTGGTGATAAGTTCTTTCTGTTTCTGGGAATGCTACTAAATTTAGTCATTAAAGATAATTATTCGACCGTTTATATGAGGCTTGATGAAAACTAGGGAGTTTTTGGTAATCAGTTAAGGAGAGTAGTTAACTACAAAAGTTAATAAATGTTCTGCCCTAAACTCTAAATACTTAATTTATGTGGATTCTGTTTACTTTGTCGCATTCTGATTCCCTAAAACTAATATCTTTTTTCTCATTCGGCTTCAATTGGCAGAATGTTCATCAAGGATATGTCACCGAAACTTTAATGCGCTTTCTTAAAGCAAGGGACTGGGATCCTTCCAAGGCCTATAAAATGGTAAAGATGTATATCATGTCAGTGGCCTTTTTGTTGAACGTTTATTCGCGAATAATTCACTGTTGCAACATAATGTAACTGACGTCTGCACTATGTTTCAGTTGGTTGACTGTTTAAATTGGAGAGTGCAAAATGAGATTGACCATATATTATCTGTGAGTTTTTATTATGCCCATCCTTTGCATGATTTCTCTGTCAATACATTTTTTTATGTTCGGTTCTTGTCTATAATCTAAGATACTTGCTCCTTTTGAGATTTGTTACTTTAAAAATAATGGCAACATATTGTATCTTATCAAATATGTCTGTTTGGTGATCTGTTTTTCAGAAACCGATTGTTCCTGCTGATTTATATAGATCAGTGCGTGATTCACAGCTCATAGGTTTGTCTGGTTACTCCAAAGAGGTGCTCATTCTCAGACATACTAGTCTCCTCATTCCATTTCATTGTAGTTGTGGATGATAAGAATTTGTTTATCAGGAAATGCAACTGAATTTTAATTATACTGTTTAGAATGATAGCACTTAGATGTTTTTTTTTTCCTTTTTATCTTCTTTTTTTAAAGTCTATTCTTCTTGTTCTATCATCCTTCCAGGGTCTTCCTGTCTTTGCAATCGGTGCTGGGCTTAGCACATTTGACAAAGCATCTGTAAGTTTAATTACTGGAAAAAAAAGGGAAAAGGGAGTGTTGTCTCTTTGGATCACCATCTGTCTCTATTTCTTAAAGCTATGTAGTCTGACATCCTTCTTACATTTTTGTTTGTTTTTATGATTGCAGGTCCATTATTACGTGCAGTCTCACATTCAAATTAATGAATATCGTGACCGTATAATATTGGTGAGTATTTAGCCTTTAGAGTCTTCTTCATTAACCGATTGAACTTTTTTTTTCATTTATTTTGACACATATATATCTGTAGCCTTCTGCATCAAAGAAGCATAAGCGTACTATTACCACTTGTATAAAGATTTTAGACATGACCGGTCTGAAGTTATCAGCCCTGAATCAGATTAAGGTACTTTTTAGTTCATTGTGATATTTGATCCAGAAGCATTGCCATTCTTATGATTAATTGTGAATTTAATGCATTGATAATCATTAAACATGCACAAAATTGAAAATGGTACTCCAATTTGTCGTTTTACTTGTTTAGGTCAACATTTGCTGTTATTATTGCTTCGTGAAACCAAACTTAAAAGTGGATGATGTTCAGTTTTATCCCATCTGCTTCATATATATTCTATATCATTAACTTGCTCCTACTGATGCAGTTGTTAACTATTATATCATCCATTGACGATCTGAATTACCCTGAGAAGACAAATACTTATTACATTACAAATGCTCCATACATATTTTCAGCTTGTTGGAAGGTGAGATTTTCTGCCATAAAATAAAGACATTGTATGATATATTTATTTAAATAGAAGTTTCTGTTGAGTTCGTATTTGAGACCTCAGCATGATGTTTAAACACTCAGCATTAACAGGTTGTGAAGCCACTTTTACAAGAGAGGACAAGAAGAAAAATGCAGGTTTTACCCGGTTGTGGTCGAGATGAGCTGTTGAATGTAAGTTCTTTTGTTTGGTTCAGTCCTCATTTCTTTGAACAAGATTGCTGGAGTGCATGCGCCCATCAACTTAAATTATGCCATGATTAAGAAAAAAGAAACCCCAATTATTATGATAGCAGTCGTGGTAGCATACATATATTCTAGGACCACCAACTAATTTAATAAGGGAGAGTTGCAAAAGTAGACAATTGCTTTTCCTTTTAAAGGTAACAATAATCAAATGTAATACACAATTACTAACAGAAAAATGCGTTAGGGAAAAAGCCCAGGTGGTTGTTTATCAGACAAGAGACCCATCTACAAAGAACATTAGCAGAACAGCACAGATATGCCATGTGGGCATATTTTGCTGTGCCATAAACTTTTCAAATTCTGGCATTTCTTTCGACCACATGCATGCACTTTTCATTGCAGAAAACCCCTACCCTCCTTACACAGTTACACCTTCACAATGCCTCTGAAACTAGTTGGAAAATATTTCAAACTTCCTACCAATCTCTTGAAATACCAACAGCAATTAAAAATTATTGAAATAAATTCATTGCATATGCAGAATTGGAAGTCATAGCAGAAAATGGGGGAAGAGTTCTGTATTAGTCTCAATTTGTCTGTCTGTATATAAATCAATCTCTCTAAGAAATAATATTTTATAGTAAGTTTTTTAACAAAATCTACGCTTTGGTTTAAAGTTTGTATTGTTTGCTTCATATCTACGCATTAAATTAAAATTGTTGTGCCTAACAAAATACCCTATGTAAAAAATGATTTTAAAAGAGAACATATCACTTCATATCCGTTATACTTCAATTGATGGATTTAATAAAAATCATTTTCTTAAAGAGTAACCACTTTTACTATGTTCGTGATTTGGAAAATTGAAGGCTTACTCTGCACCTGTTATCTCTTTTTACTTTGTATTAATGAATTTAACTGATTAAATTTGGTGTGCAGATCATGGATTACTCGTCGCTACCACATTTTTGTAAAAGAGAAGGCTCCGGTTCATCCAGACATTCAGAAGCCGGAAGTGAAAATTGCTATTCTTTGGATCATCCCTTCCATCAAGAGCTTTACAACCACATCAAGCAGCAAGCCAGACTCCGTGAAGCTGTTGAACCCATCAAACACGGGTCGTTTCATGTGGATTTTCCTGAACCTCCTGATGATGAAGTTGAGATTGCCAAGAATATAGAGTCAGAGTTACACAAGTTTGAGAACGGCAATGGTGTCTAATACTTCAATTCCTTATTTTAGATTACTGTTGAGACCTCTAAATCAGAGATCTTTTGCATGTACAACCAATGTAGAAGTACACACATCAGAATTAGTTCTATCAAGAATCGGCTTACTTAGCATTGTTTACGTATGTTAAGAGAAATTAAGTGGCTGTTGATTAAATGCAAATCCCAGCTTTACATCGTGTCATAATACAAGAGATCAATATCAGATATAATATTTTATCCTCGTGTTTATTTTAAATTTCTGGTCTTCATATTCTTTTTTTCTTTCCCAGCTCAAATATACAATACTAATTTATAATCAAAGCATTATTGAGCGGCATAGGTGAAACACCTTATGGTTTATGTCCCGCACTTGAAAACGTTGTCCAGCTTTTGCGTTATTCTGCATAAAGAAAAGCTTTTTCTTAGTTTTTCCTTGGAGCCAGAAAGCTGTTTATTAAGGGCCATAGGGACCAGAAAAAAAAATTGCATTTGCACATTCAATTTCTTTTCGGAAGGTGGAGACATCAACACAGTTTCCGGCGTACTGAAGAGTTGATAATACATAAGTGATGACCCATCTTCCAATATATAACTAGAAAGGCAACACAATAACGAAGTTACTTCCTTTCCCATCTACATGTCCAAGATTTTGACTTCTACTCAGTGGTCAAAGAGATTGGTGTTACAGGATGCTCCAATTTCTGAGAAGCATCATCGGATACGACTTTTTGTTGGTGTTGTTGACGCCACCTCTTCAGTTCAGTCTCAATTGCCACCTTAGATGAATCTGCCAACTCTGCACTCCACAGGGCCGTCTCTGTGGCAGCCTTTGTGTCTTCAATGGCCTTTAGATTAGTTTCCACCTTTCTGTCCACATCATTCTTTCTTGCATAGATTTGTTGAAGCTCTGCCATCGCAGTGGCCTCTTTCTTTTCAACCAAAGCCTCACACTCCTTGGCCTTTGCTCTCATTGCCTCAAACTCTTCATTTGAAATCTTGATCTTACCACTGAATTTTGAGTTCGGAACTTTACTCACTTCAGATAAAATCTTGATCTCCTTAACGGCTCTTTGTTGTGCAGCTTTTGCCTCTCTAGCCTCCACCAGAACTAGCTCAAGTCTTTGCTCTGCTTCTTCAGCCACACCCCGGGACTCTTCAGCTTCTTGCTTCAGCTCTTGAGCTTTTCTCTTCATCTCTTCAGCTTCTTTTCTTGCACCTTCCGTCTCCAACTGTAGCTTCTGAATTTTCTTACTCTGTACATAGAAGATATCTGCTTCTAAGTCCTCCATAATGCTCGGTTCAGGTTTTGCCCCTCCCATTCTCCCTTGCAGTTCATTACTGAGGTTTGCAGCGAGAACTCCCGCTGCATGTTCCTTCTCCTTCACTCCATCTTGTTCACTCCTCACTTGCTTCAATTCTGTTCTGAGGAAAAACACCAGTTTGTTAAGGGAGTTCTTTTCTTCAGCAATGTCCTTCAGTGTCTTTGTGGCTTCTTTAAGCTCTGAAGTTAGAAGCCTCACAGAATCCATCTTGGAAGCATGCAGCTTCTTAATATGTTCTTGAAGAGCCTCAATCTCTGCACTTGTTTCTGCAAATTTGACATCTAGATTTTGCTCGAGTTCTGGATCATTTTCTTTCTTCAAGGACTCCAAATTCTTTTGTACTTCTTCTTTGGCATTTTTGTAATAACTCTTAAGCTGGGCTTCCCTTTCTTCTTGGGATTGTTCAGCGGCGAGTCTCAATTGTTCAATGGATGCTTTCATGGTCGCAATTTCATTTGAGAGTTCACCGATTCTTTCTGAGTTTAACTTTGCCGAACGTTGAGCCTCTCCGACAGCTTGCAACGCTGCCAGCTTTGCCCCCATAACTGCATCAAAATCCTGCCTTATTTTGGTGAGTTCTTGCTTGGAAGAATCTAATTCATTTATAGTGGTGATGTACTCCTTTCTTGCATGGTCTAGTTCTCTTCTCCAGGCTTCATATCCCACGGCTTTTAGAGATAGCGTCTTTTCAAATCGCTTGGTCTGGCTTTTCACGACCTCAGCAGCTTCCATTGCAGATTGCTTGGATTCTCTTACGTAGGCCAGCCTGGTTGTCAAATTCTGAAGAATCTCCTTGGCACTCTCAAGCTCAGAAAGTGCTTTGGCTTTCACGGCTTCAGCATTATCCACATGTTTCTTTATCTTGTCTAGTTCCTTTTGGGCCAAGATAAGCTGCGTCTCCTTTTCAAACACATTCTGCAAATTTTGAACAAAACATGAAAACCATTTCCTACGACAAACATGCAAACGTGTCTCATGCAATGCCATTGTCATCTTATTCTCCCATGATCAGAGACACTTGATCCTGATTGAAGGGTATAAAAGATTAACGTTGGATGCATACCTCGGATGATCTTCTCTTGATAGAAAATCTGTCTCTTGGGATGGCTACCTCACCAAATAAACTAACAGCAGCTTTGACAGATTGGAACGGTGCCCTGGTGTCAATTTCTCCAACCTCTCCCCTCGGAGAATTCAACTTCTTGACGCCAGTCATTTTCTTTGCGCTTTCTACAAGACAGATTGCAATGAGACCGAAATTGTACGAATGAAGGGCATACGGTAAACTCAATAAAAATGATATCTTTTTTTTTTTTCTGATACAAAAACGGGGAAGAATGTGGTTACCTGAGAGAAAGAAAGATGAAGCGATCTGAGTGGATCAGGTAGAAGTCATATAATAATAATAATATTGGAAAGGAAAGGTGTTGGAACTCAAAAGAACCTTGATGAAATCATAGGTTCTCTGAGTCCAACTTTTTCCATTTCAAAAAGTGTGGCCCTTTGAAAACAACATCCGGGATAATGGTTCGTTAAATCTGCTGTATTTAGAATTAGTTTCCCTATTTTAGGTAGACACAGAGAGGTTTCTGGTGGGGCTTACAGTATACACCATTCGAATTACCAACCAAACATACAAAAAGGACCTTTTCCTCTGTAAACATTATGCCATCATGTTTTCTTGGATGTTTTGTTAGTTGGTTATTGCTGCCTCTTTGTCTCACATTCTACGACTGTCATTAACAGTAGTAAATGTTGTACATATTATATGTTATTAACCACTATGAGTTTATATAGTAAAATAAAATGATTTTTTAAATTAACTTGTATAAAGTGATTTGTGAAAATTATTTAGTATAATTTCTTCAAATCATTTTAATATTTTTGGAAATCTTGGTCTGTGAAATTTAGATCCTTCCTGTAAAGGAAAGTTTAGTCGTGTGGGATTGCAAGTTGAAGACGTCAAAGTTTTGTTAGTAGTTTATCTCATTTATAGGAAGGCAAGAGATGCTGGAGTGCTGCTGTGTTTTAGTCGATTTAGTTAAATAGAGGTTTTATTTTCATAAAATTGCCTTCGCTGTTATTTTTTATTTACATTTTGTTGCATTTTAGTTAACAATGAATAGGAATAGGAAGATGATAATACAGTGATCCTATGAATAATGCATAAATTAAGATAAAGGCTTTCTTTTAATTGGAGAATTGGTAAAGAAATATAGTACATGGTTAATTATTAATTAGAAAAATATTTTTCGACACACTTAAATTTTTACATTCATTTGACATTATCCTTTTGTTTTGTTCTTTTTTTAAAAAATACAAAAGTTTACACTTTTATGACTATTTTACCCCTATATTCTGTTTCAATGAATGTAAAAGTGTGTCTTGATACCATTACTCTTATTAATATTCTTATATCATTTCAAAAACATATCTTCTTATCCTAGCTAGATCATTTGTATGAGATTCATATTAATTATCAAGTTTTTATGTCATTGTTTTAGTGTCTGTTTAAATTTTCTTCTCCAAATCACCATTCAAAAATGAAGTTTTAACATCCATTTGATGTATAACTCTTTCTTATTGATATCTTCAATATTTATATTTGTAATGAGCTCTGGAAGCGCCATCTACTTATGTCTGTGTTTTAATTGTTGTTTGTAATCAGTCTAGGATGACGACAATTTCTCAATCAAAAGTTTTGAAACAAACTTATCGGGTAGAAGAATGTTTTTCACTTTGATATCTTCAAGTAGCTTGTGATACTCATTGATTTGAGACTTTATATTTTTATCTTCAATTATCTCCCATCGATAGTAGTTTCCTATGACGACATCTTTAGTAGTGTATTTGAGAATCAAGGAATCCCAAATATAGTTCACTTCCTTATAGGAACCATACACAATGACCAAATCATTAGAAAGTACACCAATTAAAGTATGTCGGTATACCTTGTTCACACGAATCCAATCTTTAACTTTTTGTGAATGTGTAGGAAGACTAGAGTCAAGTTTTAGAGACGAAAATACATTAAGAACTTCATATATATCTAAAAGGGTAGACAAATGTTTCTATCGGTGTCTCAAGTTTGATCTAAAGAAAATCTCAATTTTTAACACATTCAAAAATGATTTCACAAAAATTATCTGCATTCCAGAAACAATATTTTGATTCTCTAAAATTGAATTGTTGATGTGAACCAGGAATCCTTAAAGATTGTTAATATTGTTAATATTTTGATACTAGTCACAATTTTTCAACAATAGTGTTACTTTCCTTCCCTATCCACCCAAAACGTGATGCTATTTAGGAACAGTAATATAGAATCGTGCGTGGTTTCTCTGTTTTTATCTTTATATTTTAAGTAAAATTTTATGTTTATTTTTATTTCATCTTTATATTTTAAATAAAAATTTATTTTCATATTTTTTTCACATATTTAATAAGTATGAAATTTATCTCATCTTATTTCAGTAGATAAAAATATTTATTCATTTATTCTTGTAAATGTTAGTTAAATAATTTTTTATAAAAAATAAAACCACAATGAAACATAATATTATCAATAATTTAACTCAAAAATATATATTTACTTTTTATGTGAAATATTAAGAAAAATATTATAATTAAAAATAATACAAAAGGTCAAATAATTATATTAAAAAAGAAAAATTATCAATTGCACGACATACCTAAGGTTTCATTAGAAGGAAACTAATTGTGAAACATTGCTTCTATTTCTTCTTCTTCTATGATAGGATGTTGGGATATGGTGCAGGAAGTAATAACCTTAAAAGCATTGCTTCTATTTCTTCTTCTTCTACTTTTCAAACATCTTTTACCATCAAAGCAGTGTCGGATCTTAAGAGGGGAAGTAGTATTGGCCCTTCAATCTTGTCGTCGAACCATAGTTTAGGATGCTATTGTTTCATATCCTTTATTCTCATATAAATTGAAGATGGTACCCACGTGAAGAATAGACTTTGTTTAAGTACATTATTTACGTTTAGTTTGAACATATTATTTTATTCCTTCTAAATTATTGGTTAAGTGTCAAACCCAGAATCAGTCAAGTATCAAAATAATTAAATAGAATACATTTACAGAATATGGTATAATGTGTGCTAATTTTTAAAATTATTTAATTAATCAAATTTAAAATTATCTTTTTATTAATATTAACATGATAACTGCAAACAGTTACACTGAAACGAAACCGTTCCTTCCATTGACCAAGCTTATTACATATTTTATCCTTTTCAAGAGAAAATAGGTGTATTGGTGTTGCAAAGTAGTAAGATGCAAGGAGATTGTTGTCATAATAAAGAACGTCCCACAGCAACTGGCCTGCAAAATTGGAGAAACCTTTTAGAAAAAATATTTAGTTAGAACATTTTAAGCTTCAATGAGATAAGGTAGACATCCCCAGAAAAGAATAGGATCTCATAATTTAAGCAGGATTAACTACACTGTAAAGTATCAGAGAACTGAACTATGGCTAACCAAATTGAAAATGCTTACATGAGCTCAAGGACAAGAGCAGATGCTCCTCCTCCCCCATTGCAGATGGCGGCAACACCATACTTCCCTCTCTTCTGTCTCAATACCTGAAATACAAATGAATGGCATAAAATTAAGTTCTCAGTTCTTAATTCTTGTTCTTCTATTCTTATCTTGTTCTGTGGCTTTTAGTTTATTTCAATTCTATCCATAGTTTGTGTTTGTATTCTTCTTTTTATTCGGTCAAGCCGATTAATAATGTGTTATTGTGTTGAATTTCTAATTCTAATTATGCATACAATCAGTGACTCAAGTTTATGAGAAACTAATTCGATGAGGTTCAACTCTTATTTAGCTTTTATGTTTCATGTGCCTAATTATGCATACAATCAATGACTCAAGTTTATGAGGAACTAATTCGATGAGATTTTTAGCTTTCATGTTTCATGTGCCTAAATCTTCCAATGCATATATAACTCTTACTAGATAGATATCAACAAATAAAAAAAAAATTGTGTAGAAACCACACCAGAATTATAAATTGTGACAGATAACAGGTGCATGATTTACAGATATACTAAAACGCCAAGGGTGAAAGAAAATTACAAGTAACCAAGGTCAAAATTTACCCCTAATAATGTGACTAAGATTCGAGCTCCACTGCAACCCAAGGGATGACCCAATGATACAGCTCCACCATGTGCATTAACTTTTTCCTGCATTTGGTAGGAAGTACATGAATTATCTATTATTAAGCCATTGTTCTATGACGGGATGGAGCAAAAGAATGCCGAAGCAGCAAGATGGTCACAAAATGATTTTATTAAACAAAAAGAGCCCAGCATCTGGGACACTTGAACACTCACAGGATTAAGACCAAGAAGCTTCTGATTTGCAAGAGCCACAACCTGCATAGAAGAAGTTGAGGTATCGTTAACATGTTCACTTGAATGAGTAAAATATGTTTCGTATTCCTTACAGAAAAAGCTTCATTTATTTCATAGTAATCTATTTGAGAAGCCTCAAGGCCAGCATTTGATATGGCTTTTGGTATTGCAAGGGCAGGAGCAGTTGTAAATAATTCGGGTGCCTGCAAAAACAGTCATTCTTTAACTCTAAATATGCTCGTATTAATCAAGACCAAAGCAGGTTAACACTAACTTGTTACAGTACCTTAGCTGCATCCCCATATCCTTTTATCTTTGCAATTACGTGCAATCCAAGCTCAAGTGCCTTCTCTCCACTCACTAGCACTAATGCAGCAGCACCATCACTGGAAGAATCAATAAACCAATCCATTATCAACAGACTATGCAGTTTAGAACCTTATGATTACGGCACCAATTTTTTAGCATGACACAGATATCAATTTTGTAGCAATCTTCTTGCAATGAAAAAAGGGGCATGAACATCCCCCTTAGAATTCAGGTATCAAGGAGCACAAGGGAAGGGAGGGACCTTATGCTAGATGCATTGCCAGCAGTCACAGAACCCCCAACCGGTTTAAAGCTCGGTCGAAGCTTCCTTAATTTTGCAGCATCAAACTGACAACATAAACACAAATATTAAGAAAATGTAGGATTCTCCTCTATAATACAAATGAAGCATGCAAATTTCATGTAAGATTTTGGTTTAGAACTTACAAAATGACAAAAAATATTTGAATGTATTAACGTTTAGTATTCAACATTACAAGAATCATGGCAGTAATGGAATGCCAAATGCAGTGGTTGACACTAAGACCAATAAAAAAACAATCTCTGCCTTCAACTAGACAACAAAAGATATTCAAAAGCTCGTGTATACAGATTCAATCTATCTCCTAACCAATTTCTGCAGCTCTATTCAAGCAAAGCAGAAGACAAAAAATGTGATCGAAGAACCATATAAAAATTGTACTCAGTAATTCAGGTCCATTTACTATTCGCATATACCCAGTCCCACTCTCAAAATAACACCTTATACCCAAAAATCTCCCAATATGCACCACTGACCACATGATCCATTTCAATTAGTTAACATATTAGTAAATTAGTCTATTTACCTTTCCCAAACCTTCATCTCTATCAACAAGCGTGGAAGGCTTCCCTCTTCCACTGGAAACCTCAACCTGAATGTACAAAAAGCATTAATTGAAAACCAAATCAACATTTATCAACTGAGTTAGATATAGGCAGGAATCGTTATGACACCGGAACTATCTCCCAAGCAAAATGACCAGCCTTTTGTGCAGATATTCCTCTCTCAAAGCTTTGAATAGCATAAGAGTCCTGGAAAATAACATTCATTGCCAAACAGAACAAAATTACAAATACTTGATTCAACTAAAAGACTGAAAGGATATAACAAATAAAACATTCTTCAGGCTTCAGCACCAAAAAATGTTCAAGAAGGAGCAATAATGTTATGGGAAAAGAAGGTAAATTTTCAAATCAAAATTAGGAAAGATCAGAACTGCAACTATACAAGATTCTTGTTTTCCAAGAACAATTAAAAGGAGGATAAAGGTGGGAAGGAACACGGCCCCCTCCACCACCTTCATAGAACAGATAGGCCACCGGATGATGATTTTAAGTTACAGTAATTGAAGCAGTAGAGGACATTGAAGCCATCAACAAGAATGAAATGCGTTACAAAATTTTGATAGGTTGTTCACCTAAAACATTACCTGCTCATCTCTTGTTATGACATGTTGATCTGCACATAGTTCGGCACAAGCTCCCATTCCAAAGTCATTATAGACATCCCAAAGGCCATCTTTGACCATACCATCTATGATAGTATCGTGTCCATACCGAGATCCTTTCCTGTTTAGACAAACATATGCAGAATATGGAGACACAACATCAATAATTAACCAAAAAAATGTAATGATGGTCCGACTTCATCCAATGTTTAAGCACTTAAAAAACTAAAGTTAGGTTGCATAGACCATTTACTGAAGCTCCACAACATACAAAATTTACTTCAACGTGGCAGCTAGAGTAAAATCATTCTTCCATCATACGAGCGGATGTCATCAGATATCAAAATCAGCATCTTTTAAATGATAACATCAACAATTGATTAAAGAAAAACAAACCTGGCTGCGGCAAGGTACTTAGGTGAATTTGACATGCTTTCCATGCCACCAGCCACAACAATATCGTTGAGACCGAATTGTATGGTCAGTGCTGCAAGCATGGTAGCTGCAATGAAAAAGACGAGATCATGTTTTCACCGTAATCCACATGAAAAAAAAAATCCTATATTGAAGGTGGAATACCCTTCCAAATGAACCAAAAGAACCATACCTTTCATCCCTGATGCACACACCTTGTTAATAGTGGTGCAGACTACAGATGTTGGTATTCCTGCACCTAGTGCAGCCTGTCTTGCAGGAGCCTGCCCTAAATTTGCACTAAGAACATTCCCAAAGAACACCTCTTGCACAAGCGAAGGATCAACATTTGCTCTTTTGAGAGCATCTGCATATTCGTAAATGAACTTAAAACATAACACAGGAGTAGGAGCAAGAATTTGCATATATATTTCCTGAATTCTCCTCCTACTAATTGAAAGTGGTAAGGGTAGTGACTAAGAAATGAAAAAGGGGTAAAGTAAAGGAAAATAGCATAGTGATTTACTCTTAATAACAATTGAGCCTAACTCTGTTGCAGAAAGAGATGATAGGGAGCCAAGCAAACCGCCCATTGGCGTCCGAGCAACGCCAACAATACAAACATCTGTACCAACAAATTCACACAGATGAGCAAAGTTAAACGCATTCTTATCAATTATGTTTCGATCAAAGGTTGTCCATCGTCACACTACAGAATGAATACATAAAATCAGTACACAGAGGACATAAAAAGAAGCGCGAAAATTATGATTTTAAGAGAAGGCGTGAATTGATAAATGATGATTGAAAACAAGCTTCAAAGTTGCAGCTAAAAAAACCTCGGGATTTTACAGAAGTAGACATGGGCAGCGTCCGATACTGTGCAAGAAACAGGAAAGATAGCCTTTTGATCTGAAAAAAGAAATTATATGATATGAAAAATGATGACGCAATTTTATATAACAAATACAAAGAGAAAGAGAGTGAAAGTACGGATCCGAATGAAATACGCAACTCACATAACAGTGACAGAGTGTTGAGAAGCAAGTAAATTAGCAGCATAATCATACACATTTACCACTATTTCATTCATTATACCTATTAAACACTTTTCTTTTCTTTTCTTTCTGATCTCCTCTTATCGCATCCTATATCGCCTAAATCCATAATTTTCTATATGAAGTGTTGATGAACAGAATTTGCATCGATCATTTTCCGACTAACAAACAAGAAATTGGTTTTGCTGGAAAATTTAGGTCCTAACAGAGGGCCCACTTCCCATGCATCCTAATCATAGCCACCTATCTCTATCTATCTACATTTTAGGATTTGGATTAGGGTATGGTGCGCTTCGATTGTTTAAATGATATTAACTTAATATCAATATGCTTACTTAATAATATATTTCAATAAATCAATATTATCTTAAAGTTTTACAATTTTGTACGGTTATCTTTATGAATTTGTGAAATAAATATAATTAATTATTAAAGAAAAATACTTTATTGCATGCATTTCATCATCAATAAAAAAAGTCATTAAATTTCAAATACATCATAAATTTGGATAATTTTAATAAATTATAATTAATATTTTCTAATTTTTGAGTACTTAAAATTCTTACACTTTTTAATTAAATAAGTATCGCTTAGTTTTTTATTAATTGGATTACTCAATTATTATTTTACTTACTTATTCTTATATATTATTATATATAAAGATATGTGAGATGTGAGATTATGTGATAAATAATAATATTACATTTTAATATAAAATAATAAGTAATTTTTATTAAAAACGTGTTAAATAATAAAATCATTATACTCCTTATATTAAGGGACCGATTATATTATTATTGCAAAATTGTCATATTTTTTATTACTAATGGTAACATTATTATTACATAACATATTTTTAATAAAAAGAATAAAACTCAATCATTCACATAATATTATTTTATATTAATCACAAGACGATAAATAATAAAAAGTAATACAAATAATTATCACATTAACAACAATATCACTTTACATTAATTACAAAACATCACACTTATTTTAACATATTTTAACCACAACAAACACGTTATCTCAAAAATTAAATAACACAAATTTAATTAAAAATATAAAATATTTGAAATATTTATTAAATAAAAAACTAATAGAAACTCAAAAAAAATTAAAAAATAATATGAATAATAGATCTTAAGACGTCTATTAGAAATAATACCTTTCTAGAAAGTGTGTGGACTTTGAGAGAAGTTGAATAACAAGCTTTGACAGAGTTAAGAGATGCAATATATTTTACCTCAAATTTTAATTTTCATCATAGGTTAAATTAATGTTTTAAAAGAAAACAATTATTTTAAATGAAACAATTAAAAGACAGTAAATTGTAGTATTAAAATCTAATTTTAATATTCATAGATATTAACGTGACCTAAAGTAATTTTAATAAGATAACACTTAGTTTTTATTTTACGTTAAAATAACATAATTAATGAAATAAATAAGTGAAATGAATTATGAAATATAAAATTAAAAACTGATGGGTGTGTGCATTTGTTCAAATAAATTGGGCTCAATCGGATAGTCCACGTTAGTCACTAAAACCAAGGGGGAGTTGCTCCCTCCACCCCCACATGCTTCTCCCTCCACCTCCCCAATTTTATATAATTCCAATTATCTCTTAACCCAATTTTTTATAATTCCAATTATGTCCTAAAGTTAAATTTTTTTACCTTTTTTATTTTAATCCCTCCACCCCCACATGCTCCCACCATCTCTCACTTCTCACTTCCCACTTCCGTAACCTCTTCCTCACTTCCGTAAGGTCTCTCTCACTCTCCAACTTCTCCATTTTTTTCCATTTCTTTCTTCATTTGTTTCTCCATTTCTTCTTTGTTTTTCGTTTTTGTAGAAGATCGCTTGGTGTAGAGCAAGACTGGTGCGGAGGAAACAGGCGTGTGCGGAGGAAACGAGCAGATCTGCGTCCACTCCAGGTTCGTCTTTCACCCCGTGCTTTGTCGAGATTTTACTGTGCAGGAAAGGCTGAAACGGATGTGGGACATTCAAATTGGAAGGTATATTGTGACCATGATGAGCACTGGGGTCATCCTTTCGATCGGATTTCAGATGTCAGGTTGGTCTATATGCAACTTTTCTAGCTGTTAATTTGTTATGCATTGGTTCGAAAAGCAGATGTCAATTTTTCTGAGTTTTGTGAAGGTGGAGACAGTCAAATGGATGCATTGATTTGGTACAGTTGGTTAGGAGGAGTGATCATTGGAACAATGATAGGTGCTAACATGGTGCTGGAGGAACATTGTCGTGCTGGTCCGCGTAATGTTGTCATAACAGGGAGGTATGGTTACTTAATCCCTTTCTTCTGTAAGTGATTACCATAATTATTTTCTATTTAATGAACCTGTGATGTCTTTTATATATATATATATATATATATATATATATATATATATATATATTATCATTCAGGAACATATGACTTTGTGAATTGTTTACTTTGATGATATCTAATGACATGTGGTAATGTTTTTATGACGTTGTTTAATTCATCTTGTTAATGGTTTGCGCAGTACAAGGGGATTGGGGAAAGCCTTAGCTCGAGAGTTTCTTCTTTCTGGAGATCGTGTGATTGTTACCTCTCGAAGGTGGTGTTTCCAACTATGAAAACATTTTACAGAGATTGGAATAATATGTTTTGTGGCTTTTGTCTACATTTTACTCACAGCATGTTGCCTTCGACGGATGTCGACTTCCGTCGACGGATGTGGGATATCCGTTGAAGGCCAATCGGATATCCCACATCCGTTTCGGCTCTGCTGAATTTTTTTTACTTTTTTTAATTGTTTTTAAATTATTATAACTGAAATATATATTTATATATTAGATATATTTATTGTTAAATGTTTTTAAATTTTATTTTGACTTAGATTATTATTTGAATATTTTATAAATTTTTTTATATAATTATCAAATTATTAAAGAATTAAAGATACAAAAATCATCTATAACAAATTCATATTTTAACAAAATTATTACGTTTAAAAACTAACCATATATAACATTTAAAATTATAAATTTAAATATAAGTTACTGTAAATAAAATAAACAAATAAAATAAAAAGGAAACTAACCATATATAACATTTAAAATTATAAATTTAAATATAAGTTACGGTAAATAAAATAAACAAATAAAATAAAAACGAAACGTAAAAGGAAACTGTCTCTGATCCTTCAACGGATGTCAACATCCGTTGAAGGCAAAACGGATGTCGACATCCGTTTCGCCTTCAATGGATGTTGACATCCGTTGAAGGATGTCATCCGTCCACAGTTCCTTTTACGTTTCGGTTTTATTTTACTGCTCATGCAAAGATTATATGCTTGATATTAAAAAGATTATTGGAAGTATGGGAAAGGTTTAGGGTTTGGGATTATAGGAAGGATTATGACTACGTACCTGGAGAGGAACCACAATAAGGACACTACACCATAAACGCACTGCACCACGTACTGCACCGAGAACAAGAGGAAGATTGCTTGATAATTCTTTTCACGATCACCAAACTTTGCAGAAAAATATTTTACTCATACAAGGAACTACGTAGGTTATCAGTGAAATATGTTATAAATGAATAAAATTAAAAAACAATAATTTTTAAAATAAAATGTTACTGAGGGGCAAAATAGTAAAAGAAAGGTAGAGGAAGGGGCAAAAAAGTCAAGGGGAGGTGGAGGGAGAAGCATGTGGGGGTGGAGGGAGCAACTCCCAAACCAAGGATGTAAGTTGTCTACTTTATTTTATTGGTCTTATTTATTTGGGTTTGAAAAACAGCCTCAAAATATGATAAAAAAAAAGTTGAAGTTAGACCGAAGAGAATCAAAATATGAAACAATTTATTAAATAAAATTAATCTAAAAAGTCAAGTCTTAAAACATGTAAAAATGTTAATTATAATCTTAAATTTAATATATAACTCTTGAAAAAAAATCTATTAAAATATGATGATATAACATGATAAAAAAATTTAGTAACATTTAAATTTTAGTTGACGTGAATCTTCTACATTTAGAATAAAAAATAATTTTATTATAATAATTAATCTTTTAAATTATAAAAAAATATGAATAAAAGTAACAAAAATGAATTTAACATTTAAATAAAAATTACAAAATGAATATCTTAATGCTGTCAAAGAAAAGATGAAAAGAAAAAATATTGCCTATTTGACCCGCAACCGTTAGTATACACGATTAGACCCTTAACCCACTCTGTTCCAAAATAATGTTTGGAATTAAATTCAATAAGTTGGATATATCAACAGTAAAATTGACAATTTATTTAAAATATTAAGTTTAAAAAGGGATTTGAATTCAAATATTAAGTAACACGTGGTCAACTTATGTTACGTGTGAAGTCCTGATTAATTAACGCACCAAATCCCACACTCTGATCACCATTAATTGCACCGTGCCACGTCAAAACCCACTCACTTTCACTCTGCATGTATCTGCCATGTGTCGTGGCTGGAACGTTTGAAAAACGTTAGTGGAAGACAAGTGGCGTGTGGAGAATGGCGTTCGTTCTGCGTGGGAGGGAAAAGAATTTTTCTGAAAAACTCTTCCCATTCTCTGCATGCATTCACCTTCTTCCTCACGAAACTCTGGCCTTTCTTTTTCTCCAGCTTCTCTCTAAAACTCTTTCATCTTCTCTCTAAGATAACTCACCGTCATCTACTCCGATTCCATTTCAGATACCGTAGAAACATTCCCTGCACCGTGAGCATCGTTCTGAACCGAACAAAACTGAGATCTGAACTGGTAAGTTCTCGTCTCTGCACATTCGTCCATTTAGTTCATGCGAACCAAAATTCTGGTTGCATGCATGGGTTAGAGGTCTGAAACTGTTTATGATTTTGGTGTATTAGATTAAGTGGAAGTTGTGGAGTGATTCTTTGGGTAGAAAGCTGTGAGGGAACGAGCGAAACCCTTGCATTTTGGGAGTTCACTGCTAGACCAGGTAAGGGGAGCTTTAGTAATTTAATTGATACTTGCATGGTGTGTGTGAAAGCATGAAACTGTACTGGATATATGAACTGTATGATATTTAAATATGCATGAACGAGTGCTGTGTAATGGATGGATATGAATGATATTGTTTGAACTGTATGTTGAGGATGAAACATATGATTTGGAAAAATGAATAATTTCTGTATGGTAAGAGATGATAATATGAATTCTGTAATGTATGAGATTTATGGTGGAGATAAATTATAAGTTATGAATCGTATGAAAACTGTGAAGTTATTGTAGATGAAAAATCTGGAAAATCTCAAAGTCTTTGCTTGGTAATGCACGCTCGTCATCGAACGGTCTTATACCGTTCGGTTTCCCTTGAAAATAACTTAGAATAAGAATTCTTTCATTTGGAAAGGATCCTGATTAAGAACGAGCGTCCCTTGTGTGAAGGGTTAGGTTTGAGCGTTCGACTCAGCCTAGCGTGTCCAACGGTTGAAATAATTGACGTATATTAGTAACGCTCGGTTTTATATTCCAGCGTTCGTTATAGGTAGCGCTTAGTCTTATACTGAGCGTTCGTCCAAATGAGCGCTCGGTCTTATATCGAGCGTCCGTTCTATTTAGTGCTCGGTCATTTACCTAGCGTTCGTCCTAAGCAGAGTTCGGTTTTATAACTGAACGCTCGTCCTTATCATTGATTCCTGAGCGAACGTAAATAGCGTTCGTCCAAATTATTAATTGACGTTCGGTCATTGACTGGCAGTGTTGTCTTCTGAATTAAATCATACTCTGTTGTTTATCTAAATAATTTTGTAATGTATTTATCCTTTTGATTCAACCTAGAGTCTTTATACTTAAAATTTTTCTAAGTATTATTCAGATCTTTTAGAATCAATTCATTTAACTTATTTAAATACTCATAACGTCCGTTAGAGGACAAGGGTTCATTTCTTTTGTTCAGAAACGTGTAGTCAATGTACTGTAATACGTTCGTCCTTATTTATTAAAGGATGAACGCTTGTTAATTTATGAAAGTGGAACACAGAATGAAAATGTGAATAAGAGAACTGGTTAATGTGTGCGAATGGTATTTTGAGTGAATTATTGGAAGTGGATTTTGAACGAGCGTTCCAAGGAGGAACGTCTCCATGATTTGAATATGAGAAATTATGTAGTATGACCATGGTAAAGCTGCTGATGGCTGTTCATCCTGATATTCCGTGAGTGCTCGTCCTCATGTAGAGGGGAGTAGGTCATGCGTGGGAATGGCAGGAGGCCCTAGTCCTATTGAGTACTTTGGACTGATAGGGTTAACCTCGGGTGGCAGCTGATGGACTTTTCCAGTTACTACATCACCCGGGTGCAAGAATGCCTGTAGATACATGGATTCATACAGTCCGGACGGTCGTTATTTATGAGAATTTGGATGAGTTATTCTATGCTTTGATATGTTGTTATGTGTATGGTTTTGTTGATTTTATATGTTAGATTTTATATTGGGTGTATGAATTAAATTACCTAAGCTTACCCTTGCAATTCCTTGTGTTGTCTACTGTTGTTGTACGTTCGTCTTGTCAATGCAATGATCATCCGTGTGGATGTGAGCAGACGGAGAGGCGCCACTTGAAGAAATGCTGGAAGAAGAAAATTTGGAAGACGCCAATCTTGTTGAAGTAGAGGTTAAAGCCGAGCCCTAGAGCGCTCGTTCAGTAGTAGCTGTTAGTGTTTTTGGATTGTATTTTGGGGACGTTCGATTATTTAATTTTGTGAAACCGTTCGTCCAGAGCTTGATATTTTGTAGATAGATCCCGAACCCTGTATATCTCGTACGTTCGGCTTCTAATAGCTGTTATGTTTAAGACTGCACTGTTAATTCTGTAAATGTGATTAGTTCTAATTAATGGTAATTGCTATTTATTGGGATGTTACATTACGTTATTATGAAACTTTAATTGAGTTTTTGTATTATTCTTTCTAACATTTTTACTCACTAAAGTAAACTTTGATCAACTAAATAATCACTTTCAGATACTTTCATAATTTTTAAACTAATTTAGTTGTGTTAAAAATATTTATTTATGGGATAAACTTCTAAAATTGACATTTTAGTTATAATATTCACTATAATATATTTACATGACCTTTGTGGAGTCAAATAGGTAAAAAAAAAATTTATAATCTTAATAAGTCAAAGAAACATATAATGTATAATAGTTAAATTAGTAAAAAAATAACCACATTCACATTGGTCCAACCATCACATCTCATAATAACAATAATAACTCGTAGAAATTAATAGCTTAGAACAATAATACAAATCAATTGTATGATATAAAAATCATCTGAAATTGAAGTTTATCATTTCTTTCCAACATTTTTACTTCTGTACTTAAATTATTTGAGTTATAAACTTGTTAAATTTACATCTCTATTCCATTAAGTGAAAGAAGTGTTCAACGCTAATATAAGAAGGGTAAAGTAACTAGTTTTCCATCCACTGATCTGTGATCCAATACAAGGGAATGCAAACAATTTCATTTGAATATGTAGTTTCAAAACTAACTGCTAAACTGCAATATTATATATCTATGAATAGAAGGGAATGGAAGCAATTTCATTTGAATAGGAAGAGATAATGAAAAGAATAAGGAAAGATGCAATATACATTAATTTGAGGAAGAGATCAACTTGATAGTCAATTGTAGCTCCCCAGATTCAACCCCACGAAGCCTTAACCAAACATTTTGTACCACTTCACCATTAACACAACTGATACTGCTTTCACGGGCAAGACAATTTTCACTGTCTGGTGTCACCTTCCTCAATGTTGTCTCACCAGAGGCAGATGACACCTTTAAAATATCTCTTAATCTAGATGCAGACATCAATGGTTGAAGATTCAGATAACTACTCCCCATCTTGTCATCAGCCTTCAGAAAATCTTTGTCAAACACTTCCTATGCAAAAACCAGTACTCACACAATATCAGTAACCTCACACAAAAGTTTGAACAAACCACAGATCTAGTGCAAACTATCCTCTCTTACCACGGCCCACTACACTATGAGCTGCAAATCAATAAACCCTTGATTGCCTACTCTTTTACTTTTCTTTTTAGGTCATCTCATGGTTTTTTTTCCCCTTTCAATCTACTGAAAAGTACTGAATTTTCAATCTCAAAAATCTTATTTTGTATTTTTCAAAACTCAAAGTGAATAGTCCACAAAGTAAATATATCAAAAATGCAAAGTGAATGAGGAAACTCACCAAATTCAGAAGTCCGAAAGGTTCAGTCAGAGTGAAACTCAGCTCTTCATTCCAGACAGGATTCAAGGAACAATGGATGACCCTGGTCTTTGCTGTCTGATTCATGATAATGAAACATTTACAATGTTCTAACGTGTAAGACTTTTGATGTGAAAAATAGACACAAGGTAAAATTGAAATGTATATCCAAGTTACCTGATTCCCCAGCTTAACAACAACATAAGGGTCACTGCTCTTGAAATCCCGGATCACTAATCTTTTCCCTTGCACAACAATGACTTTTAGCAACCTCAATTGTTCATCCATTTACTCCTAAAAAAATGACAAATATATATTAATCAATCCCACCACAACAACAAAACCATGCAGTGAACTGAGATTGAGAATTCAGAAAAGCAACAAATTAAACTAAATCAGCATGCCTACCCAACAATAACAAACTTAAACTATACGAAAGAAAGTTTGAGATTTGTTGCTGTTCGTCTCACTCAAATTTAATGCCAGAGGAATGTCCTCGTCCACCCACTGCTGCAAGTAACAATACGAAGCCACAACAATACAAAACGCCAGGTGCCGGTCAAATGTTTTCGTAGGATTGACCGTTGACCAGACTTGATGGTAGTTTGAACAAATGTATGCTCGCCGAATCTGACAGATTTCCTTTTCTTGTTGCTTTTTACCATTCATATTCAGAAATCTTTAATAATCAACAAATTGTGACTATTCTTGTTTCGAAGAGTTTAATTTTCAGACCAGCTATTATAGGAGGTTGGTAAAGCCAAGACATTATGTCTACGAACCGATTTAAGCATCTTACTTCCTATCCATGTTTGACCACATAAATCCAATAATGAAATCCTCTTCACATTCTTTTATAAATTTCCTTCCATTAATTTTGGCCATCGAAACACATTTTATTTTAGAAGAAATGTTAAAATAAGAAATGTTAAATTGAACGTTTCTCAAATCACAACAGGCGAAATAATATCACTTGAAGAGTGTTTCATGATTTTCATTGGTCTCTTCACTTTAAATCTCACGACTTACTCCTCAAAAGCATGCCAAAATTAATCATTATAAAATAAAATAAATCGTACTAAATTAAAAATGTGTTTGATTGTATCTATTACAGGCTTGGGATAATTCACTCAATTCTATTCATTTAAAGATGGTACTCGTCAATTTTGGTGCAACTGGTTTAATATAAATTAAGGAGTGGATGATAAGGTCACTTTTTTTCAATTGTATGTGGCGAAGTACAAATATGTTGAAGTCCTAAAGATACAGATGCAATTATCCCCACGTATAGCTGTACACATTGTTGATTGACCGAGTCAATTATATCAATTGTGTTGGAAGGACGAACGGCACCTAGATAAATGATATTCATGTGCTAATCCTATCCCCTAAACTAATAATTAAAGGTAATTTAGCAGAAACATAGCCCTAAAGAACCCAAAAGTGTCACCATTTTTTCTTTATAAACATGGGGATGACTGCTGTTATTTTTTGCTCTACAGGGTGGCTACAAGAGTTGCTAAGCATATTTATTAATGTTAATAACTAAAGGATCTCCAATTTGGCAGTGCAATCATCATTCAAGCTAACACCTGTACTTGTACAACAGCATCAACTCCGCTGCAATCTTGACAGATAAATCACAACAGTTAAACTGCTCATTGTTCTTTCCCCGAGCTTTTCTTACCCATCCTACGTTTCCATTTACTCTGCATCAATCAATATCAAATTATGAGCTTAGAACAAATACTAAAATAACATGAGTGCTGCAATAGCGGAGTTATTTACCAGAGGCACGTCATCAGAAATCTCTGCTTTTGTGTCATGGCCATCATAAGGACTCTTTGAAGGCTCTTTATGTGATCTCGCCCTTTCTCGAGGACTACTTCCAGCATCGCTATCATCTTCACGCCCTTCAGAATCTAATTCTTCTTCTCCATTAATATTTTCCCTCAAGGCTCCATTTGATTTATCCAATTCTCTCTCTTCGGAACTACCTCGTGGGACACTCTCTCTATCTTCAGAAACCCTCCAACTATAGACCTGCTTCTCTTTCAGTAGCTTCTTTCCTCTGGAACCTGATTTTGTACCTTTGATAGACTTCTCCTTTCTCGTGATTTCCTCAAACCCTCCAGTCAATTCCTCTTCTGAATCACCTTTAAAAGAAATTTCGCTTAAGAAAATGAGGAAAAAAGATGAAGCACAAGTCGTAATCAAGCTAGTTGAATCGGGATACGAAGTATGAATCGTAAAGGCTATTTTTGAAGCGTGAAAAATAAGATTCGTAATCAATAACTAAAAACATAATAAACATTTATAAAAATCTATCGAAACACAATTTGTTGGGCATTTAAGTTAAAGTTGCAGCCCAATTAACTATTTATAATACACAATAAAACATAATAAACACGGGAGTTTTAAAAACTTACATGACACACGTGAGTTTCTAAAAAATTACCCCATACTTTATTCTGGATGACCTAATCCAGAATTAAAGAAACATGTTTGTTAGTATAAAAAAATATATTTATTCTGGATTATTTAATTCGGAATAAGAAAGACATGTTCTAGAATGTGGCAGGGGAGCACTTTTTCCAGAAAGTTCAATCCGTAGCTGTTAATCCCATAACTACCGGTTGCATAATAACTAGAGATTGTTCTATCGAAACACAATTTGTTGCTGCTCTATAGAAAGTCTAATCCGGAAAATAATAAGAAAAAAAAGGACACTTGTTTTTTTCTTCAAATTCAGTTTGAAGGCAGCAAAGACCCATACCCAAAACGCAGCCTTTTTTCCTTATCTTTTCTTTATTCCTAAACCCTAACTAATGTCTTCTATCCCTCAGCCGCTGGCTGGATTCAATGTTTGCAAACTCATCCGAACATCCTTGACAAGGATGGAAGCCTACGACACAGTTCAAACCTACAATGCATAAGGCTATTGCGATTCTTTTCATCGCAGACCTAATCCCGAATTTAAAGGAAAAAAAATGATGTTTCAGAAATTATGGAGCGGTGCACTTTTTCCGGACAGAATGCATTATATCTAGAATACAATTTTGCTTTCTTGAAGCCTATTCTGGAAAGTAATACAAAAAATGTTACAAAAAGGTTAACCCATCCCTACAAGGTCCAGAATTTCCCATAACAAACGCCCCTCTTTCAGAAGCCAGCACCTGGTTAACCCGTCTATACAAGGCTTAGAATTTCCTATAACAAAAAATAAAAACAAGGACACTGATCATTTTTTAAATTATGGGAGTGTGGGAGTGTCACGAAAAAGTATGGGGGTGGATGAAGACAACCACGTTTGAAGGAAAAGACCCATACCTAAGGCCCACACCTGACCCGGTTTTCTTTCCTTATCTTTTGTTTGTTCCTAAAACCTTAATCACTGTCATTTATCCCTTACCTACTAGCTGGATTCAACATTTGCAAACTAATGGAAACACCCTTGACGAGGATGCAAGCCTAGGATGCAGTTCAAACCTACAACGCATAAGCCAGCTGTGATTGCCTGCATCACCAACTTCACAACGTCATTGAAGACTCAACAACATTGTTGTGGCAACGCGATTGTATTTCCAATGAAATCCACACGGCATGTTAGCCCCATTGATCTAGAATTGTGGGATTCACTTGGAGATCATGATTCATGTGATACTTGAGAGCACCATGGTCTTAACACAGTAAGGATACAAAGTCACCCCAGTTGATATATTTTACATATAAAATTCATTTCCAAAGTAAATTTAACGTTCAACTATATAATGTCTTCTAAGATATATTACCTGAGTCCATTTCATTGGCTTTAGGGGCTGTGGTCTCTTTAGGACTTGACATCTCTGAAGTCTCTTTGGCATCCTCATGACGCAAATTACTTTTTGATGCACGGTTTACAGGTTTGCTGGAAGATTGATTACCGTTGGTTCTACAAGGAAAAAGTATACAAGCCAATAAAAAAAATGAAAAAAAAAAAATACAAATATAATAAATAGAACATAAAGCAAAATCACATATGTGCAATAGTGATGCATAACACGACTTTCAATCAAAAAAACACAAATGTGCAATAAGGATCTCTGGTTCCGCCACTCACATTTTTTTTGCTTTTTTACGTGATGAGCCACTTGAACTTTTGTGCTTTTGCCCAGAACTACAAAGTATGAAAGTAATCACATAAATTAGTGCATAAAATGGAGACCACACACTCAATGGGGTACATGCCTACAAGACCGTGTAATAAGCTAGGTAGTATATACAAATTTTAACAATTACCTTAAAGTAGACTACATGTATTCAATTAACTTTTTTATTATCTAAACTTTAAAATTTAATAACCATTTTATGACTATGTATTTAGGAAAATCAACTAAAATAAAAATTAATATGCCAAGCGGATACTTACGCTTCAAGTGAAGAGAGCTTTATCTTCTGGCCAGAAATTAAAGAAAGAAATACATCAGTTATTTAGACTTTTTTAATGGTGACTGATATATTTTACTGGAAATAGAAAATATAGAAATACTTCAAAGAAAGGAAGAGAAGTAAAGGAAAACCAGAGACCTTAGTAGTTTTGCGGCCCTTGTCAATAAGCTCCCAGCGCTCCTTCTCCAATCGGAGTATTTCTACATCTCCATCTTCATATAATATCTTCCGCATGACATGACACAGTAACATTGTTTCATGATTGTAAGTAATAGTTAACAGACAGCGGGGACAAAAACAGTGTACCAAATCCTAAGGGCAAGTTCAGCATCATTCAGCTTACCACATGCTTCCTTTTCAAAGGATCATAGGACTTAATGGTGCCTCCATAAAATCTACAGAAAAGGCACCAACATAAGAACAATTAGAGATTATGTAAAGAAAATGACTAAAATAATAACTTTAGAAGAAAGCACGTGATGAAGAGCCAGAAAAATGTAACATAAATTAACGCAAACAGATTCAGAATGAAGACTAAGAAATATAAGAAACCAGTATCCAGTAGGAGCACCAGAATTTGAAAGGCAATTCATATTCAAAAATGTGCTAAAACAACTTAAAACCTTGGCCCCATTTAGCTAAAATTGTCCACAAATACATTACAGAAGAAAATAAGAATAAAAAACCGAAATAAGTTTCTCCCGTAAGTGAAAATTAACTTAAAGATAAGTTAAAATTCAACTTCTAGAGAAGCTAAATAAAATAAATTCTACAAACTAACTTATGCATGCTCTAGTTGTAACTTACGGAAGAAGACTATTTCATTTTTCCTTCCTATTCTCCTTTCCTGTAAGTGTTCGTAGAGAAGTTAATTCAAATAAAGCTTTGAATATTCTCCATCTGCTTCCTAATGGCCAAAAGTAATTTAACTTTTATTTGGTAACTGGTCCCTATAAAATTTATCATTAGCACTTACTTCTTATCCATAGGCCACCAAACTTTAATTCTGCAACCGTTTAGATCTTCGATATCAATTTCACCTCCCTTTGTTGTGCACTGCATATGGTAAATCAAATCAAATTATCAAACTATGTATTCCAAAATATTTGCATGACCAAAAATTACAAAATAGATAAGGTGGGTAGGGAAAGGGGGTCTGGGGAAACGCATAAAAGATCCACACATGATGATTAAGAAGAAGGGCAGTAATAGAGCTTACCTTAGCCATTCCTGAAATACTTTTTCTTTTCCCTTTTTTAGTGGACCCCATGGAAGACTTGTTAATGTTACTAACAGTCTTATCACTTAGTTGTACACGATCAAGACTCTGTAACAGAGGCAAAGAATAATAAGCAGAAGGGTACAGCATTATTCTATTAGATCCCACACCAGCATAAATATACTTGACAATAAGATTGTACCATCATGTCATGCTCATCAGGTTTGTTCAACTCATCATTATGATAACCATCAGAACCTTTAACCTTTTGTTTTAATGAGGATAATAACAAATCTTTTTCACTGCCTTTGACCATTTTTTTCTGGATGGTTTTGCCATCTGCATCAGGGCTAACTTCTTCATCCAGTAAAAGTTTGGGTTGAGGGGATTCTTCTTCTGAAACTCTTCGAGATGTCTTTGATATACTAGTTGATAAAGTCAATTTTCCAGGAGTAGATGAAGACTGTCTACGTTTAGGCACTGGAATAGGTGTTGTTTCTCTAGCTTTTCTTTTTTTACCTGCTGTAGAACCTAGATCCTTCAGGGCCTTCTTACTCAAAGAATGTCCGTGGCCATTACTTGCTTCCACATTAGAAGAGGTCCCTAAGTTATCCCCATTAATTTGTCTAGCCATATTTACAGTGTCAAAATCATTTTCTTCCTTTTTCGTTTCAGCTGAAGGAGACTTCTTCCTTTTCACCTTTTTGCCCCTGGACCCCTGGGATTTTATGTGCTTTAACATCTTTCGCAGAGGTATCTCATTTCCGTCCTTTTCATCATCCTTCGAAGCTTCATTCTCTGCTGATTGGGAATGAACCTGACATAAAATAAATAAAAAAGAAAAAAAAATCATATGGTTCAAGATTTATAAACAATGATAGTTGTCACGTCACTTTCACACTGCATTTCACATACCATATCGAGTTCAAGAGATTCAAAGTGAGCCAAGGCATTTTCATCAGCCAACCAGCTTTTAACTTCAGTTACCTGACAATATTTCAAAGGCATTAATTAGAACTATATTTTTATTAAAAGTATTCCAAGATCTATTATAAATGTTAAAAATAATAATACTTTTATTCAAGGAAAAGACAATTTCGCTATTGGTATTTGCTTTTAAGTTACTCAGTATAGATTTTACTTGTAAAAGAGGTAGTGTCATTAAAGTGTCAATAAATATTCATAAAGAACCTACACAAAAAATGCTAATCACACCTATCAATAACACTGTTTGATTAGTAGGCAATGTCTCTCTGTAACAAAATAACCCAATGTATTCAGCAGAACTCAAGCATCATGCAAACACTATTAATTGAAAACGAAATGTTGAGTTAAAGTACCAAGTCTACAACTTCAGTATATACATTTTCAAATGATTTAATGAAATTAAAAATCGGTATAGGATATGATGCAAGAACTCTGCTGCTACAAAATTGTCTCAGTTAGATGGCACTTTGCACATTATGAACAAGAATAAATAGCATACTGGAAGGAACTACAAAATTTGACCAAAAATAAGGAGCATACCCCAGTGTCATCTCCTTCCTTCTCGGATGCTTTGTATAACATTGGAGGTAGAGAAACCAAATGTGACAATCCTAGCAAATGAACATCCTTCTGCACTAAGCGTTTGGTTATTGCTAAACCAAGGTCACATAATGCATGAGAATTCTGGACATCCATTGATAAAAGATGTAAGAGTACAGTCTCTAGTCACTTTGACTTTAGCAATTTTGAACATATAATGGAAAAGATAATTTAATTTCAACCTTTGACTTTGATGTGTCAACTACATCTTCAGAATGCTTGATACTCAGAAAGATACAAGTGATAGTAGATACAATTTCCTTCTCTTTGTCAGTAGTTACTTCTGACTTGACATCTTCATCTCTTTGCAGTAGCATTGAAAGTATTAAGTGAAACTGCCTGAAAATTTATAACATATAAATTCAGAAACAATGAGCATTTCAACCTATTACATTTTGATGTCTGATAAATTTGTAGGCATAAGCCAGCTGCATTCGTCGTTCATATTTCAAATCAGAATCATAAGCACATACGAAAAATACAAAAAATCTGGCAAACAGTCACAAGTAGGCATCAACTTGTAAGTTTACCACAGTATGTAAAATAATGCAATGCAGTTAGTTTGGTATATGCATAAAGGCAATTCTTCATATCTTTCAAATTTAAGTAAAATATTAACATTTCATACATTAATGTCATAAAATAATTAGAAATAGCACTAACATTTATGAATTACCAAAAAACCAAAGTTCCTCTATCCCTTCTTTTCTAGATCTCTCTTTTGAATCTTTTCAGTTCCATTTTTAGTAAACAACAAAGTTATTAAGAGGAAGACACAAGTGTAAGAGGGTAATAAAAGCACAAGAATGAAAGAAATCAATCACACAAAAGAAGAGAAGAACAAAGAAAGAAATATGCACAGCACATAAATCTCCCGATAGATATGCAAAAGACAAACTCCTAAAAGGACCATTAGCCAAACACCAAAAGGAAGCTAGAAGAACTGCTGCTGTCCAGAGAAGATTATATTATCTCCTTCCACACACTATTAAAAGAGTATTCAAATACTGCATCCAGCAAGCCATGTCTTGTGTGGATAAGAACAAATACCGGTATATATCATCATATGCTCCAAACTCCTTGCACTCATCAACATCGGGACATGAATTGTGAGCAAGTGTATGAACTAGGTATGGAAGAATGTACTCAGGGTAAGTGGCCAAGGAATTTGCATCTGATTGTGAAGAAAGTTGTCTTGCCTTCAACTGGTGGTGCATTTGAATAATGTCAGCCAGGTTCTGTTTATCCTGAATTAACACAAAGAGGTTATAACGGAAACACAAAATTGAAGTTAAAGCAAAGAAAATTTTCAATTTTGAAAAAGACAATGAATCAGCAACTTACCTCTGCAAAGTTGTTTGGTTTGGATCCAAATATGTTCAATAAGAAAGCACATGCATATTTGGCATCCAAAAGGCGGTCTTTGATATATTGGTGAATTTTACTCAATACAATCTTCCTAGCTTGAGGGAAAGTAACCTACAAAACTCAAAAAGAAGACCATGATAAGCAGTTGTTCCCACATTTAATTCAAAATTTTAACAGATTAATAACCCCCTTTAAATATGAACAGAAGTAGCCTTTTTATCTTGATAATAACGCAATGAAAACCAATTAAAACTCTAGAAGAAATTTGGTAAACAGAAGACACAGCCCACCTCGGACACCCTTAAAGTTAAGTGGAAAAGATCAACAGGTATCTTGTGATCCCAAAGTCTTGACAACCGAAGAACAGCTTTAGCAGAAGCTAGCTTCAAATGGGCCTTATCAACTGAACTGCAAGTAAGCATAAATGAGTGCATAGTATTTAAACCCATTGTCTAATTTAAAAATTTATTTAATCTATAAAAAGTATAACTCTGAAGCTGATATATATACCTTGATTTTAGATCCTTTGATACTTCCCCATATAGTAAAATATTCCTGAGTATATCCAGAATCCTGTCAATATCTGGACGAACATGAGCATCTTTGACTGGCAAGTAGCTCTTTACAAATGTTTTAATGCCATATATCTCCAGTCAAGAAAGAAAAACAAGAAAGAACAGTGAGAAATAGAGAGAACAAGATGTCAAAAATGAAGCCAGCTTATAAGCATATTCTTATGTATCAAATCACAGAACAAAAATAATAACCTAAAGTATCTTAAACAGAGTTGACAGTTCATCATACTAACCTTCAGCTTACAAAGATCGCTTTCACCATCCCAAGATGTTTTCCGGTTATCTTCTTGCTGAAACAGAAAAACACATTTAGATGAAAATCAACAATCATGTTTATTTCATAAACAAGCACACCGTTATAAAGAGATTTGAAACACTTACACTGTCACTTTTCAGAATCTTGTTTGTTATAAATTCTTCAATTTCCTTCTCTCTGGTTACATAGACAGGCATTGCTGTCTGCGCAATACACCCCAGAGACTGAAGTATTGCAGGCAGATGTGTTTTATCTTCCAGCATATCTACAAGTTTCTGCACATAAGGCAACCAGAAGAATCAGAATGAAGGTAACAAAATGCAGAAGGCTTCTATAGAATTGTCTTTGTTCTGAATGTAATGTGTGTCTAATGCCGACCACACAAGATGTATTTATACTATTTTACAAAATCAATTATAATAAAAACACCTAATAATTAAGAATCAATCATCCTAATTTCCTAGATTATGTAACATTTAATTTCCTACAAATTTGTAACAACTGATTACATTTTAACACACTCCCTCAAACTAGAGCATATATGTCATATGAACCAAGAGACTTGGTGAATATATCAGCCAGTTGATTGTTATAGTTGAGAAAATCAATAGTGTAGATGTATCATCCTAATTTCCTAGATTATGTAATGGTTAATTTCCTACACATCTGTAACAGCTTATTACATTCTAACAGCTTCCATCTTGTGGGTTTGGATAGGGTAGATGTATCAGTCTTATCACTGAAAGCAGAGAGGATGTCTCCAATATTTGTAGTTGAGACCTCCAGTCCACTAGGCACCAACATTACCGTCATGCCAAGGCTCACCTCTAACGAAAATCAGGGTAATAAAATGAATAAACCAAATGAAACCTTGTATAGAACAGAGAGAGACTTGAGGCCATCATCCTTTGTAATTGCAGCCAGTGCATGGACAGCATACTTTGCCTGCCTCCGACTGCCTTCTAAACATAGTCTCTCCAATATAAGGTCTACAGAACTGCATAGAACAAGGAGATGGTAAGAAAACTATGCAAGGAAATGCATTTAAAATGAAAACAGTGACAATAGTCGTACGTTGATGTGACTGCAAGTTGTTCACGAATAGTACCACCAGCCTTAGCTACAACATTTAGAACACCTTCCTTGATTGTATCATCATTATCTTTCAGTAAATTCACCAGCTCCTCCTCACTTCCACGAAGGAGCAATGGACTGAAGCGAGCAATTATCTGCAATTTGAAGTATACCAGGAAGTTAAAAAGATTGCTCTAGTAATTCTTAATTATCATGTCCAAAGTGACTCAGGCCATACAGCTGCTTCGTAGCAGAGTTAAACACCATTAAACTACTGCATATGATATTCAAAAATGAAAACCATCGTAACTCACGTGACACTTATGAAAACCATTTTCGGGCTCTCTTTTATCAGCTCAAACAATTTGGATGAATTGACTGATTGAATCATACTAATGCCTCTCCAAGGCCAAAAGTTCAATTCATAACACCTCCACTGAAGATGCAGATTTGAGTTTTTTCCACTTGAAAATTTTTCACAATTCCTCGGCATTCCAAAACAACTTAAGCTCGTAGAATAAGTTGGCACTTATCAGACACAATATCTTAGCTCACTAATTAGAATCAAACAGCATCCAGCAAAGACATAAATTTTCACTTTGCTTTGCAGTCATTACAAGCAAAAGCTGTGAAGTATTTGCTTATAATTCATAGACAAATGTTAAATGTTAAATAACAGTGCAAAGAACAATTCTTACCACCAATATATTCATACAAGATTGTGTATGCTGAGCATTTTGTGCAGATTTTTGAGCTGTTGTTTCTAGGAGAATTGTTTTTACATGCTCCTTGTTAAAAAGCAAATAAGAGCATTTCACAGAGAAGGTATTAAAAAACTCATAGAGACGATGTTTTTCTCCAAGTATTTTAAGCAAATCATCCTGCAAACAAAAAAAAAATCAGTAAAGAACAAACTACAAGCTACAGCTTCTTTCTTTCTTCCAGGAAAATAAAAATAAGACAATGTTTGTCAGAAGTATCAGAATGAGATTATATTTTAAATGTTGAAACTTGTAATATTGCTCCGCATCATAGACCCCCTAAAAGTAAATATCTGTTTGGAATTATGGCACTGAATGTATGCAGTTTGCTGTTGTTAGCACATATAAGAAATGTTCATAATGGCTTAAGGAGGAAAAGACACATAGATGGACAAATGACATATAAACATCAACTTCTGAATCTCGTTAAACTGTTTTGTGTTTGAGTGTAGTTTAGTAGATGCCAAAAGAGAAATTATATTGATTGTGCAGAAGATTAGACTGAATAGAGTATGCATTACAAAATAAGGTTAGCACGAGATTAATATGCTGACAAGGGCTAGTAAACTAGTACCCACAGGAAGAGTAAATGAACAATTAATCAGATTCATAGCCAAAAAAATAAAAAACACGTGAAGAGTATAGTCTATTGGAAGTACAATCTATGGTAGCAACTAATGACAGGGGCAGAAAAAATCAGACATGTACATCGAGAAAATTGTGACCTGAATTCAGGGGGAGTAGGTAAGTGATATATATCACAGGAATTGAGCACCAAGTTCTAAGATTTTCGTTCTCATTTTTGAAGACTAATGTACACACAATTCGAAACCACGGTTTCCCAAATAAATACAACCCACATATCTACAGCTATTGGTTATGTTACCCGGTAGGCACGAGCTTGATGGAGGCTAGTATTTGGATCAACGAGATTTGTCAAAATCTTCCAGATGTTAGCATCTTTTAATTGATCCAGAATCAGGAAACTCTCTTCAGCTTTTACAGGGTCAGCAAACGAACGGGACATTACTCTGAAACAGAAAAGAATCTTCTTTTGCAGCTCGGGAATATCTTTATCCTGCATTTAAATGAGAATCAATTCCTTTTCCTTGCAAGATTTCGTTTGATAATATCATTCCAATCTCCAATATCAAATACCTGACTCATCTGCCTCAAAGACAGATACTTCTGCATCTCTTGCTGTAACCTGTACCAAACAGGTATAGTTAAAAGGGAAAACTTTTATTGCTCACTGATGTTGAGACACCAGAGTTTTATAAGCCATCTGCTCATCACAGAAATAAATCAAGCTTACCTTTGTTTCTGCTCCAGTATTTTTTCAAGAGCTTTTACCTCCACTCTATCAAATCCAGAGAAAACTCCAATCCAATGTTTAGCAATAACACTGACTGAAAATTCTACAGGAAACAGTGATCCACACAGAACAGATTCAATTATATCAGATCTGCAAAAGAATATGAAAAAGAGAAACATCCGTGATTAGAACTCTAACACTACAAAAAACACAAAGAAAACTGATTTTGCACTTGAAAAAGTTTGCAGATACGTGAACAAGTTATGCTGTGGAGTATTGACAAAAAAAAAAACAACACAACAAACTACAACGAGGAAATCACTGTGCTTATGTAACACTAAAACAGATGGCCTAAGATACTTGTGCCCTCCTAGTAGAATGGCACAGATTTTAAGAATCACAAGATATTTTTTCTTGAAAGGCATAAACTTTTTAATGACATTATACAAAAGTAAATAAAACAAAGTCCATATTAAAATTAATATGAAAATACAGAATATATACTAAAGATTCATTTTAATCCACTGTTCTGCAAGTTTATCCACACTATCCAATCGTGCATAGCCAAACCATTATAGAAATTTGATTTTCATAAATCACTACTACAAAAACAAATGGGGGTCATACTCTTGTAACGATTGACCAATTTTTACACTCATAGTTGATTGAATTTAAAACTCAAATATAGACTAATTTAATATGACAAAACTTGAGGTTTATGCCTTATTAAATATACTTTTTGTTTGTACATTTGAGATTCAAGCTCAAATTTATGGATGACGGAAGTATTCTAAATAAATAATATCAAATGGATGACCAGTATGACATATAAAGGTTAAAATAAATATATTTTTCATCCCAAACAAGACTCTAATTTTTAAATTGGTCTGTGTATCACAAACTTTTCAACTTAGCCCTTAGATGTACAGTCATTTTCAATTTGTTTCCATAATCTGATGTTGCTATAAAATTGTGAGATTCGCATGAAGAAACTGACGATTACATACCTAATTGAAAAGTATTTTATGTATAGAGACTGAATTATGGATTCCAATGTATATATATGACAATCCTTTTCAATTTCTTGCATATAATCCTAGGTGACTAGGATGGGAGAGTGAATCCGATCTCCCACTGTGGGAAGGTAATTGACATCCCTTAGATCTATTAAATATATTATTAACAGCTAATATTTTTATCATTTTTCTCTTTTTCCTTTTCCCTTTCTACCTCTCTCTCTTCCCTAGTTTCTCTTCCCTGTATTCTTTGTTACCACCACAGTAGTTGTATGCTGTCGCACTCCCTCCATCTCCTTCCTCCAGTGAAGCCTCTGGGAATCATCACTGCTCACTGACTCCACCAAACACCTCAACTTCGCATTGTCAGACATTTCACCTCCACATGATGCTTCCAACCAGTGTGAACCCACCGGCCTCACCATGAACCCATCATGTTTCAGAAAGGTCTTAAACTTCAGTAGCAACTTCACGAGCCTGACTATTTCCATGTCCAAAGTATCATTGATCATGAAGGCCAACAGATCAGTGACAGGATTAGTCTGAGCATACCCTCCTCCAACATGAGTGCATTAACTTGAATCCTGCTCACATGAGTTAATTCTGAGGACACCTTCCTTTACCATTCTCACTTTCATTATCTAGATTAACCATTTCCTAAGCACTAGCAATTTCAAATCAAACTGCTAACCCCCAAGTCCAAGCTTTAATTTGCACACAAATTGCACTAATTTATCTTTCTCTTCATAAATAAATCCCTTGGACGAAGTTTATTTTAATTAATGATGACATGGGTTCATTTTAATTTAATGAATACATTTATATGGAGGATGCCAAGGGGAATCAGGTTTATCTTGGCAGCACAGTTTCCATTCTTCTTAATTTTTAGAAACACAAACACAAGAACGTCCACAACAAAAATAGCTTCCTTTTTGGTTTCATGTTCTAAGATAGAAAAAGAAAGAGGAGGGAGCAGTTAAGGAGTGGACCAATGGTTTGTTGAAGGCATCAATGCAACATTGAAGCTGCCAAGCACAGCAGCTATAGGAAGCATCTATGTCCAATCAAGCATAAACAAGTGGGAATGGTACGAGTTACAGGACCAGGAAAGAGATAGCAGGAGTAAGGACAAAGGAAATAGAGTGAAAAAAAGACCTCAGCAGTTAAAAAAAAATTAATAAATATAACAGATGTAAATTACTCTCTAGGGTGAGAGACATATTTGGCTCTCCCACCATTCACCACAATCATATTGCAACTCCAACAAACAGTATTTACAACATACAGTGACGACCTAATTGAAAACAATTCAATGTTGCGGGCTAAATTTAAAAAGAAACATATAAGAACCAGTTTGAGATTGAGTGATGTATAAGGGCCTAAAATATATTTCAAACATATATCTGACCTTAAAATATAGATATTTGCGGTTGATGATTATTCAAAATGTTATCTATATTCTCTGCTTACTCAAAATAAAAATGTACTTACGTAGAAAAGATGGATTGATAAATAATACTAACATAGACATTTCGTATTGTCTAATAATTGATGGGTACTCATCTTAAGTGACTACTCAATATTCTACTAGAACTAGAGTCTGAGGTAATCAAACCTTGGTACATAGCCTTAGTTGGATTAAATAAATATTTTATTTTATTTAATATAAATAACTCATTGTAATAAAAAAAAAAATAGTACAAATCAATTTGCTAAACAAAGCGTTTCCATTTGGCTTCTAAAATAAAGTTTCAAGAAAAGGGGCCAGTCATTACTTTATTGTTAACACAAAAAACTGTACTAAAAAATAAGACAATGATGATGATGGATGGCAGTCCAAATAAGTGGAAAGGCGGTAAAGAATATAGCACAGGTATTTCACCTGAAATCTTTGTCATAGAAACATCTAAGAATCTTCCCAGGAATCCAGTTGTATTCATTAGGATTGACAGTATCACTGCTCTTTTCACAAACAACTCTATACACTTCAGCCAATCTTTCCATTGTATACTTTTTAACAAGTATCTGCAAATGCAAAGGTAAATGATGAATTGGATACTGTAGTTAAAATAATCAAACAGTTACTTGTTAAAATGTAGAAACCAAAAAACAAACATTTAAGAGTATACATACAGATTTATCACGGAGCCGTTCTGAAACAAGTTTCACAGTTTCAAGTGGAACAGCATTTAGGGCATGACATGCCACATCGCAGATAACAGCCACAACTTGTTTTCGAACATTTTCATCAAAGTCCAGCAGCCGTTCACAAAGGGCAGCTAAGATTGATTCAATTAAAATCAGCAGATATGGAACAACAATAAAAGGAAACAAAGAAAAGACTGAACGTATGAACATGTATTTAATTCACTCACATATTATTTGAGGAGCTTCAGCTCTGAAAGGATTCAACACCAGACATTTCTTTACATGCTCAAGGACAGACATGCGGACATCAACAACTCTATCAGTCAACCTCTTCAAAAATTCTGAAAATATGGGCTGAAATGCTTCAGAAATGGAAGATCCAGGAACAGAAATTATATCGCCAACCAAGTTCATAGCTTTCAAACGGGTTTCCAGCTGGTCAGACTACAAATTCCAAATTACAAGTGAGAACCCAGACAATTTTGCTAAAGCCGTTGACAAAATACATGAGAAATAAAAATAACTGTAACTTTAATAGTACAAATTCATACTTTGCAAAACCCAGAACCTCACAACATATAACGCATAAATTAAACCCAAAAATTTTGTTTATCATATCAACAAGGCTACTATATCGGAAATAAATGGCACTGTTCAAAAAGACATGGGCAGTCAATTTTAGCATCCAGTCCCCAACTAGGAAGGACTACGGACACTGCTGCTATAACGACATCATGTCATAATATGGCTGGTAGCAGCAATAAGCCACAGTGTCTAATTTTCACAAAGCGGCTGTCACACCCGCTTTCACATGCAATGCGAAATCACATGCAATGCTGTTGAAGATCAAAAAATTGCAGATCATATGAGCTTTTAAGGACTCCTATATGCCAAAGCAGATCTGTAAAAGTAAATTCAGATAATCAAAGTAAATCACTGATCTTCAATAGATCGTGGGATCAGCAATCTTTTGCAATTAAATTTGGCTCATGCAAATGTGCTTTACGAGTAGCCTTCTGTGCCATGATTTTACAAAGTACCCCTTATTTTATAATTCCCTCATTCATGCCCTACCTTGGTGGTCTCACCCTCGCCACACTCTCAAATCTCACCCAACCCCAGACCCCTTGTTCTTACACTCTACTGTCTGCCTTGTGTTTGCAAAGTCTGACTTTGGGAATCTCTCTACTCTTCACCATCTCTTTGCTCATTCAGAATTATGTCTTCCATCGGCCTTGTGGGCTTATTTCAGCAATCTTAAACTGCGTTCTAGTCTCTGGCCATCTGCTCCCACCCCCTCCTGTCCCTGTTCCTTATTACTACTCTCTGCCTTCTTTTTGCAAATACTGACATTGGTGATCTCTCTCTGGCTTCTCTTTGCACATTCTGAATTCTGACTTTGGCCATCTGCACCTCTGCCTTGTGAGCTGAGTTCAGCAATCTGTGACTGCATTCTGGTCCCTGGCCATCCGCATCTATGCCTTGTTTACTGATTTTGGCCTTCTGTAACTGAATTCTGATCTCTTCCTTGGTTCTGATTTCAGCCGATTGCATCTCTTCCTCATGTTTTTATTTCAACTATAGAGGTTATTACATCTCTATCACTCTGTTCTCTGTTTTATGTACTTATGATTTATTGGTGATGTGTACGAAATTTCAATTTAAGTGTAGCTAAATTTTGTGATTCATAAGTTATTAATGTTGTGTGTTGTTTTATGTATATATGTAATGTATATTCAAGTATAATTTTGTATTTCCAATGATAACAAATCCATGTTAGAAATACCAACCCCACCTCCAATTTTCCAACTCCCTCTTGATCTTAGGTAGGACATCAATTTTTACAACATTGACTCGACAGCTGTCACACCATTACTCGTGACATGGGGGCAAAAAAACCCTTTGCCCTTGATCGCAGGCTGTCTATCAAACTTTTACGGATAATGTCAAAATTGATCTCCCTTTTATCATTAGACAGTGTGCAACCCTTCCAAAGAAGCTAAATCACACACTTCTCACACATATCTCTCCTCTCTTTACAGTGGGTGCATTTCCAACCAACTCACAACTAAAGTACTCCAGCTCACTATTCTGTTTATGTCCTTGGTTCCGTTCTACTCACATGAGAAAGGAGTTTTTTACTATGTTATTTTTATTCTTTTATATTAATTGACTCTGGTTACTTATTTCTATTTCTATGATAGGTCTAAAACTAGGAGTTTTACTTATCAATGATGAATGACTTTATTTTTAGATAATTTTTTATTTGAACATTATTATTAATGATCTAATTTACATCTATAAATTTCACAATGATGGTCATTCTGCTATGGTAATAAGTTAATTAATTAGGCTGTTATAGAGAGACAGCAAAGAAGAGGAAGGCAGCTAGTTGGTTATCGTGTTGGGGGGAGAAACTAGGCTCTAAGATCCTCATAATTTTCAGCCAAAAGTTTACTTTGTACTTTGGATTTCCGTTGAAGAAGGAGTCTGTTGAATAAAAATCTTATTGTCTCTTGTTAATCCCAATTCTTTGAACCAGATTCTATCACTTTAACATCAGCCAGGAAAGAAAACTAAATTACTATTTACCAGTAGCTCTCCAGTCACATAGGGGAGTACTCCAGACAAGATCTGAGGAGCACGGCAATATAGATCATAGATAACTCCATGGTATTCCACTTGATTGTTCAGCGGCTTACTATCTCCAGACATTAATGATAGCAAAAATTGTTTAATGCTGGGTTCAAGTTTTCCAACACATTGCTGTATGACATTGATAGCAAGCCTCCTTGCAGCCATATTAACAGCCTGGAATTATATATTGAAATCATCAAGGTTTTTAATAATATTAGAGCAATACGAGAATCAACTATCTTCCTTTAACAGTAAATTGGTTTATGAAAGAAATACTTACTTTTTTTTCATGGCCTAATTTAGACAGCAGAATAGATAAAAGATCTTCACGCACATCCTCACTCTCTTCTAAGAGAACCACCATTATAGTTTGCATGGAAGACATAACACTTTCCGGATGATCATCTCTAAGCATAAAAAAAATATACATATAAGCACTGTTAATAATACTAAGACGAATAAACAAAGAAAAACTGACATACAATAAAATGGCTAAGTCATGTAAAGTTTCAACAACAACAACAACAATCTGCCTTGTCCAACTAGGTAGACTGTTTATATAGCAGGACATCACTTCCGTATCCAAAGATTCAAATTCCAAGGACACAAAAAGATGTATGATTTGTCGAATTATCTTTACTCCATTTATCATTATTTTATGATTGGCAAAGAGAAAAAATGATCCAGTAAAAAATCAAATACTACTAATTATCTATTATGTAATATCGGAAGTGAATTGCAGAAACTTGCAGGAGTAAATCTGCATTTGTTGCCCTTAAATTGGCCCAGATCTCATCATTCAATAAAGACTTTATGATAAACAAACCTGGCAACTGCAAAGAAAATACTGAACATTTCATTCACCAGATCATTGCATTCAAGATCCAACATCACAACACATGATCTATATTTGGCGAGCGTCTCCAATATAACAACTCTCCGGCCAAAGGATGCACCATTGGTATCACTTAGACCTCTAAAAGTGCCCACAAACAAGTGGAAAATATCCTGCAAGGAGGTTCAACAAAGATCAGGAAAAATAATCGTTGCTAATTGTGTTCCCAACTTTTTTGTGGCTGAAACAGAAAACAAAATCATTTTGAGCAGTAAAATAGAAGACAAATAATAATTAGACAATCTAAGTAGATGAAAGGAACCTTCAGAATGTCATCACTGTAGGGAGCTTCAGGTGCAGTGATCCGAGTTATCTCACAAACACATGTTGCAACTAGAAGCTTGACATCCCTATCTTGGTGCTTCAGCAGTTCTGGCTTAACAATTGCATTAAAAAAAGGCTTCATTGACTCCAATGTTGATGCCGAAGGTGACTGGTCCAACTCAGCAAGACATGGGGTTGCTTGCTGCATATGGAACAAATATTGAGGGCCGAGGGGGATTACCAATTACCAAAACCAAAGGCCCGATAGCTTTATAACGAACTACTTTTTAAGACTACATCCATATGAGCAATTTAACAGTCCAGTCCATCATTAACAAATCACAGTCTGATATACGTCCTCTCTTCGCATTTTTATTCTATTAAAAGACTTTGTAGTTGATCTAATAATCGAACTCGAGTGACTTCAGTCTCAAATGCAAATAAACATGAATGTTGCAAAATATAAAGACAGAATTGTAAATGACAATTTAACTTTTATCAGTATCATCACTATCAAAAACATAAGGCAACTTGTTAAGAATAAACTGCAACACGAGACAAGCAAACGCCCTGGTTAACAACTTCTCATATGTTTGCACACGAATTCAAAAGTTACCCTAACTCGAAAGATTCTCATCCAAATCATCATAAATATCTCCAACCTCAAGCGTATTAAATCTACAAATTGTTCTTCTCAATTAAAGAACGCATTAAAGAAGTAAATTCGGCGGAAGCAAAGCCCACCAAATTGAAGGCGGCGAAGCTAAAACCAATCCTGTCTTCCTAAAAACAGAAATCGCCTATTAAGAAAAATCGTGAGTGTGGTTTCCTATTATTTTCAAACAGAAAGCAACGGATATAAAGAAGAGTTAAGAGAGGAGAAAGTCCTGAATTGGAAAAGGCAAAATTAAATAAGGAGGTTTTGAGAGGTGGCGAAGAGGGAGAATTGGGGAATTGAAAGGAAAAATGCAAACCTTCAAGAGCTTGACGATAGCGTCTTTGGAGGAAGGAAGAGTCTCGAGCTTGGATCCCAGCTCCTTGAGTTGCAGGTGAGGCTTCTGAGCCATAATTCCTCTCTTGACTAAACGCTGTCGTTTCAGTGCTCTTTCATGGACTTGGAGGGAAGAGGGGAGAAGAGAAAAGAAAGAGAAAAGAAAGAGGGTTTTCCTTTTGGTTTTCGTTTTGGTTTTGGCTCCGATGTTTATGTTTTGTTCTGTCCACGCGCCATTCACTCGCCTTCTCATTTTCGAACACCCAACTCAACTTTTTTATTTTCACATGCAGTAATTTTAATTAATTAATTTAACACGGTCGTTTTTTTCTCTAAATAATAAATATATCTTTTTAGTTGGCGTCAATCGTTTTAGGATATTTTCGGATCTTTCCTTTATTGTTTTACTCTTTTAACCTTTTCTTTCACTCGCACTCGCGTACACACTTTCATGCAGCCAGAGAGCAATTACTAAACATAAATTGTCATTTTCTAGGTAAAAAATGCTTTAAATATCACATTATTTTTTGTGCCAGCCTTTCAAAGAAATAGATAGAATATTTATACAGAATAAATTAACTTAATTAACATAAATCAAGAATATTTATATAGAATAAATTAAACATGTATCATAACACGGTATCACATATGGACACTTGTTATCAAATTGTCTTCTAAATTATAAATGGATACAAAATTTAAATAAAATTACTATCTATAATAAATTATAATTTAATTCCAAAGTTTTGAACTATTTTTAATAGTTATGTATTTATTTATTTATTTCTATTTATACGAACATTAACCATTAGACTATCAATAAAAAAAATTATATGAATTTAATGTGTGAAATCTATTTCATCCCATCTCACTTTGGTTTATATTTTTTGTGGTTTGCTTTGGCTGTTTTGACATGCATGAAAGGCAACTAATTGCTAGTCATATGCTCACCCTTAAAAAACAATAAATTATAAAAAAAAAGTGAAAGTAATAAAATAAAAACTTAATTATCCATACTCGTTTATAAATCGTGTCCTTTGTTCTCATTTATAAATTTTCATATGTAAATATCACGAATTGAAATTGAAATTTAGGATCAAAGAAAGGTTATTACAGATTTTGTGTGTTTAATTGCATGGGTGGTTAAGGTTTGTATAATTAGTACAACGATCAAGTCTTTTTTAATATATAATATGGATTTAAATAAATGTTTTAGGAAAATCCAACCAATCACCGAATGATTAAAGCACACCGTTAACGAGTTAGTGGTGTGAGAATTTAATTTTATTTGCTTAGAAAATATGGGTTTAAAAAGGATGAAATTTAAAATAATTAGTTATATTTTAAAATATAAATTTTAATTTTAACTACTTAGCTATTAATTTTTAAACATTTTTTTTTAATTTATGTCTGATAATATGTTTTTTAATCTTGTTTAGTTGTTTCTTGTATTTCTTTTATGATATAATTTGATAATTATGAAGTGAATGTATTTAGACCAATTTCAATTGACGAAATTTTGATTTTGAATAAATTTTCCTTTAGTTTTATTTTTTTATTTTTTTTTTTCCTTTTAGTTTATTTATCAATATTTTAGGGTTTCATATGTTTAATCGAGTGACAACATTATTGTCTTACTTGTTTTAACTTTTTATTATTGTTGTTGTTAATGTTTTGATTGATTACGTTACTAGTTTAGGATATTTTGAGGTTTGAGACAATTCTCGTTATTCTTCCAATTTTAAATTTTGTAGTGCGAATCAAGCAATTGTTATGTAAGGAAAAGTTGAAATAAGATAAATAGTTTTGAAGAGTTTAGTGTAATTTGACTTTGCATGTTGAATATTTGATGACTAACTATTGAGATTCAGCTTGAATTTCTTTTAATGTTTTAATAAATTTGAGCGGTGATAAACCATAACTTATTTTATAGATGAGTATGTGATTTATAATCTAAAAAACACCTTTTTAATAAAGTTAATAAAATTGTTAGTTATTTTTAAGCAGAGTTCAATAGATCTTTGATGTTTTCTATAAAGTGTTTTTAACAATAAAATATAATCATGGATATGTTTCTATTATAAAGCAATAGTTTTATAAGTATATTATGTGCAAATATTTTATCTAAGAGACATTGTAGCACATGGTAGTCCTTTGTCTTTTATGATAATCAATATTATAACCACACAATATGCCCACACACTTAAATTAACATTTTTTTTCCAAAAATCCTTATATGATTATTTTGTTTTAGACATCATATTTCTATCTTCACGACCATCAAGAATATATTCTTAAAATTCATGTTTTTATGTGACTTGAAGAATATCCTAAAGCCACTGTATGTCAACAAGATCTTTGACACACATTATGTCAAGTCTAGAAAGACTGCATTATGTATATAGTTCTTTGCTTTACTCTAATTTGGATAAAAAATCTATAACATAGTTAGTTATCATAATGTTGCTTAGAAAAAGAAAATTTAAACATTTAATGTTGTATTAAATGCATTTAATTTAATGATGCATTAAACACATTTAGTGTTACATGAAATACATTTAATATTACATGCATTTATTGCAACATTTTTTCTTTCGGAACTCAAAGATAAAGATCTTACCTGAGTTGAATCTTCTCAACAAGCATAAAAAAATTACAATAACTATATTTTTAACAACTCTATATAAAGGAACATCATAAATCGAAGTCACACGGATAAGTTATCTAAAGTTTTCAAAATGTTGCTAATCTTAAAGCTTAGATATTTTAGTGTCCTAAAAATTCCATAAACATTGTTTTTATTCATTAACGAACCATAATAATTCATAGTCATTATAGTTGTTAAAAGATGTTACCTCTCTCCCTAATTAATGAAGTTATATGGTCTTTTAAATCACCTTTCTTTTTAAATCATTGTTTTAGTCATAGTTATCTTACAAAAACAACTCGAATCTTAGGATTGTTACTCTAAATAATACTTAGATTTTTTAGCTATATGTGATTATATTTCAAAAACTACTATATGTTATATAACCAATAGCGATTGCATTTAAAAAAATCCTTTCAAATTTTAGTTATGATCGAGTGTTTAAATTATACTTAAGTTGTTTAGATATGAGTTGCTATATTGTTGTATCTTTACAAAATTGGTATGCTTAGTAAAACTTGGTTAGTTATCAAAAGTTTGACATAATTTGTCTTTGCAAACAAATCAATATAAGAATATATAACATAAGTTATTGTCTCCTTATGCTTGTTTATATTGCATGTCATTAAATATGAATTAACAAAAGAAAGTGAACATTTACAGACTAAGTTTTTGAAAATAATTAAAAGATCATCTATCAATTTGAGAACACCACGAGACACAATTTTGTGAAAATTGCCAAAAAAGTTTTAATACACAATTGAACATCTCTTTATTGAGTACGTGACATGCTTTTCACATCTATGAGAAGTTTTTATGCCTTATTTGTTATACTTATTAGCTTTACATTACAGTAAATGTCATGTTAGCTACACGAGTAACACTCAAACAATAATATTTATTACACATAAATAACATTGTTATCCAAGCATAAATTTGACACTTAAAGTGCCAAAGTTGATCACTTAATTTACGACCTAAACAAATATAAATATGTTACATCTCTATTTAAGAACTTTCATTGCTCGAGCGACGATGAGTCAATAACATGCAATAGATTTGGTAAATTAGTAGCTTAATGCAAAGTCACATTATTAAAAAAAAAACAGTTGTGACATACGATAAATGAATAATTATATTTATGCTTTAACTTTAATGCTTAGATGTTGTTATCACTTATGTTGCATCATTATTTACATCTCTAAAATAACGATTAAGTAAGTTTAATGTTACTTAATCTATACCAGATAGTAATACACCTTCATAATTTTAAGTGACATTCTCTTAGTTTTTTTCGTAAGTTATAATTTAAAATTATCATTTTGTTATTTAATCATATAAGATACTTAATTACCATTTCATACTTAATTACCGTTTCACTGTTCTAACAATTATGTAGCTTGAATTATGATGGTTGAAATACAATCACATGTTGTGAATGATAAATGTTGTATAAGATGAGATACGTCCGGTTGTAGTAACCTACAAAGTATCAATAACAATACATAAATATTTTTTAATAAACTTATAACTATAAATGTTGAGGTATTTGAAGTTGAACCATACATAACATAATTTAATTTATCCGTATTCCCAACTATATTTTCATATAAAATAAGTAATATTTGAATAAAAATAAATGATAGTATAAATAATATATTTATATTTTGTATACAATTATATTCGTAATTTTCGCCAGCGCCGTATATTTCATGTAAATATGCTCGACGTCTTAACCTACAGCCCCACCAATATCCAACTCGGTCCGGTCATGTATCCGGTTTCCGGTTCAAACCGGTGAACCGAATTGGTTTTATAATTATAATTCAAACTACATCAGTCACATATTTGATTATTTTTTATTTTAATCCTATTCATTTCTAACTACCCTGTTCGTTAACATTTTATATGACAAACAACAATTTTACAATTCTATATCCATTTCCAAAAATGTCACGATTAATTAGAAAGTTTACAAAAATAAAATAATGAATTTAAAAAACAAAATATTTTTATGCAAATATCCTAAAATGCACTGAATTCTATACTTAAAAAAAATTAGTATTAATAAAAAAAAGGTAACTAAAACAAATATATGTTTATATACAAAAACTTATATGCATCATGATACTTTGATTTTCTTTAGTAAAATAAAAAATATTTTCAATTTATGCGTTCATAATTAAAAATTATAAGCACTGCCTACAAATACAATTGATTAATATTTTAGACGATAAAAGTATTTTCAGTGTTTGAATCCTGAATCTTGATAATTTGACTCTTTTCAAGCATTTTGCATGAGTTAGTGTATTTTTGACTATGCATATCTTCTCCATGTCCCTAAAGCTTAAATGTTATGAAGCATGTTAGAGAATTTGTGGTTGAAAGTTACATGCAGGAAGAGGCAATAAATGATGCAATTCCCCTGCTGCACGATAAGAGAATGGGAAGAGAAATGTTGTGTACTGTTTGACTGCAAGAACTGCTGCTTCGGTTCCACTCATTAATTTATTACTTAGCTACAAAAGAAGAGACTCCAACGAATTTCAAGAATTTTTTTCATTTCCTAAGTCAACTGACTCGTCAATCTCATCAACCACCTGACACAATAGTAATGTCACACCACACTCTTCTCGACCATCTCACACATTGCTCACATTAATTATTTCAACCCAAAATCAATGCCTCCACTCATATATTTTATATTTTATGGAAAATTCTTATTCAATTTGTTAAACCTTTTTTAAATTCATTTCAGCCGTTGCTTCCATAGCATAGTGGTAGTGCGTTCGCTTCGTAAGCGAAAGGTCGCGAGTTCGATCCTCGCTGGGAGCTCTTTTTCTTTTCCTTAATTTTTATTTATTTTAAAATAGCATGAAATGGGATTTAATTTTCTTTTTCTAATATCAAAATACCATTCTCCAACGACAAAAGCATAAAGCCATCTTTATATGTTAACGAACAGTACTATCTACCAAGTATCCCATTTTCAGTGGCTGAAACAGTGGCAAGTGGCAAATTTAAGGGAACGAACAACAGACAAACAACATTAAACAACATCAGAATATCCAAAACATAAGCGAAGTTATTGCATAGATTAACATAGAGATGATTAGGATTAGGAATATAGCAACTCCTTAATCCCATCCATTATAAGGTTGACTACCAACAGTACTCTAATCACCGAGAGTTAAGCTAGTTGATTAAAGTCGTCGTCGTCTTCTTCTTCTGACTCGCACTCAGTACTACTCGACACTCGTCTTCATCATCATCATTATTAGTTCACATGGAGCGAGAACTCGGTTCAGTGCTAGGCATTCCATGGTGATGAGATGACGCAGGGTTTGGTGGCGCAACGTAAGTCCCCATGGCAGGAGCATAGTATCCATTGGGGTGAAACGGTGGAGGCACAAAAGCAGTGGGAACGCCAACACCCATAGGGGCGTATTCAATAGTCCTCTTCCCCAGTGATTCACCTCTCATGGAGGTTCGGTCACCCTCGAGCTCACGATACCTGTGAAGGTACATGGTCAGTGGTTCCATGTAATCATCAAATCCAAGCTTGCTCATGGCCCAAAGCACATCCTCAGCAGTTATGGTCTTGCGCTGTTCCCTCTGGCAACGCTCATTTGCCTCTCCGGTGATAAAGCTGATGTACTCAGACACGCACTCTTGAATTGTTTCTTTGGCATCATCAGAGATCTTGGCATGCGGGGGGAGAATCTTTCGCATGATCCTAATCACATTCGCGATTGGCATAAAACGGTCTTGCTCCCTCACGGTGCATTCGTTGTTGGTCTCATCTGCTGCGTGGTTGTTGTTGCTGTTCTCTCCAGATGCCTGCCTCACGTTCGTGTTGTTCATGTCTGGCACTGACAGCTTCAGCCCTGTGAATACGTGAAGGTTAAGGTTATGTATGTATGCAAACACACACATATATATATACACACACACACATAGTACTTTTTTCATTGATTTTATGTTACCGAAAAAACTACCTGAAAATGAATCGGGGGTGGATAGATAAAGTTAAGGGATAGACGTCAGGTTTTAACGAAGGTGTGAAACTGATATGACCGAAAGGAGTAAAAGGAGTGAGACTCACTTGAGAGCTTCAAGTTGTGCTTTCTTGAGAAGAGGAATATGGGGAAAAGGACAAAAAACAGCTCTCAAGTCATAAGATTTATATTAAAGAGGACAGAGGGATTCAAATAAACGGTCCTCTTTTTCACGGCTTTATTTTGTTTTCATGCATTCGTCAGTGTGAAACGCATTTCAAAGACAAGGGGCTGGCTGCATCTGCATGTAACGCACCAGGATGGTCCACACTCGTTTTTTCTTTCAAACTTTGCCATCTCAACACTCAGAGAATCCTCAAGTGGAGATAAACTTTTGTTTGAAGCAGAAAAATGAAAATAGTTCATCCACACCAGCACCATCCAAATCACATTTTAGAGAGAAAACTAGAGTTCAATAGAATGCATGATATGTATACTATGATAATGCATTTCTCATAAAAAAAAAGAAGGGTCTTTAAAAGTTACAGGACTTAGGGCTTGTTCAAAAACATTAATGGCTGGATTGGAATCTGCATATAATGCATGTAGATATATTTGTAAGCCCAACACACCATGGCCGGGAAGGAGGGTAAAAGAAACTTGTGGTATGGAGACAGATCCTTGTATTCTGATATCTGATGCTGCAGAATGCATGAATGCCACTTGTAACAAGCAAGTCAGTAATTGCATGCATGCATGCGTGCCACTTGTTCCATTCTAAAATGTAAAGCCATAAACCACTATTGTCATCATCTTCATTTCACCTTGTTGCTTTACTGAAACCAAACCACTACGCAGGCTCGCACTCAGATTAGGGAAACCGATGAAGAAAAATAAAATAAACTCCGCAGCTTCTAAGCTCAAAATGATGTATACCCACACACACACACAGATTTTGCGAGAAAGAAAGAGATCAGGAAATTAAATGCTGGAAATTAATGAAAGAACTGAATCCACTGAAAACATCACGGGTCAGTGGATTTGGCAAGAAAATTAGGTGAAGACTGAAAAGAGAAATAGGTTACATGCATGGTAGAATCACCAAGACAGCTACTGTATATTAAATATACAGATATATTTCAGAAGTATATTAATGTATACTGCTGATGGAGTCACTTATAGAGATATATGAAGTTAAAATATTGAAACAAAAATGGATTAGAAATGAAAAGAAAGATAAAAATGAAGCAATAGAGAGAGAGAGAGGGAATAAAAATATTGGTGGTGTTATCCACATAAATATTTTAATGGTTTACCAGCAGAGTTGGTGGTGTTGGGGAGCTTGCGGTAGCCATGAAAGCCTCCATTTTCCATGGTGACAGTGAAGTGATTGAAAAATGAAAATGAAAATGAAAGGGTTGGGTTGAGAGATAGCGTTGGAGTACTTGGCAAGTGTCGGGATTTATAGAACTTGATTTTGGAACGACGTGTCACTGAAGGCGATGCAAACGAGGAACGCGGCAATAGGCAATAGCCGGTCACAGACAGTAAGACATCCGTTATAAGGATCGGTCCTTTCGGATTGCGGACAGTGACGAGACCGACACCCGTAGGTTTCTGTTTCCCTCCCGTATCGCATTAATGTAATCTTTAAATAAAAAGTTAAATGGTTTTGTTGATGGTTTCGAAAAATTAACATTTAAATATATTTACCATTAAAATTAATGACTACTTAACTTTATCATTTTCAAAAACAATTTCACATAATTATTATCATTACTTTGTCATTAAAATATATTTCCTCTTTTAATTTATTATTTGTTATGATGACAAATGTTTCACACGGTGTTCGTTTTATGGAAAGTCATGGAACGTAAGGGCAATGGTTTAATAATAGCTTCCTTGTGAAACATAGACTGGGAAAGAAGAGTTGATAGACTGGGAAGGTAATATTGTCTCACTTAATAAAATATATTTTCAAATTTTATTTTTGGATTGGAAGAATTATTTAGATTTGAAATATATAATATAACGTGTGGGAAAAGCATAGAAATAAAGTATCTAAAATGACAACTTGAAAAGAGTGCTACACATGGAACATAGACACCCTTTTAATAGTTATAAATTTACACTGCACATTATTATAATTTTCTTAATGATTAATAAATTATTATTAATGACGATAAATTTGTTAATAAACATAAATTTACCGACATTTGTTTTATAAATATTCACAAATTAATTTATTGAGGAATATTTTTGTCAATAATTTATAATCACAATTATTGAGAATTAAAAATGTCGATATTGTCAATTGATTCTGAATTATATACTAGGGATGTTACATATATTTTAGAATGACAGAAATACGAGAGTGAAGAGCAACTTTGATTTATTTTAAATTTTTGAGTTATGCATTTTAGAAATAATGTAAATAGACTGAATTTATTTCTTAATTATTTTAGTAATTTTAAAAGTTTGTAATTGGATTATATTTTTATTAAAGTTAGGACTTGGTTTAAACTCCGCAAGGTTTAAATATCAAAATTTTTAATTGGCACTATGCGTTAAGAGGATTTTGAAACATTTTATTCTAAATGCGATTAGTGACATCCTAAACTGGGGCGTTACATTTTAGTCGGTAACTTATCATTACAATTATCATTTGTTAAAGTTGTTAGCATAAAGCGTCGAAAAATTACAAATTTTATGGTCGACAAATGCTTTTGTCAATAACTTATCATTATAATTTGCAACGATTTTATTTTGTCAATAAATTTGTTTAAATTTGGGTAAGTTTTTTTAATACTAAAGAAAGACGAATGAAAAGAAAATTAGAACAAAGGAAGAAGAGAAAAGAAGAAAAGGAGGTCAAGGTGACGTGACAGTGGCTCAGTGGGGACACGATAGAGGGTGAAAGTTAACGCAGAGACACATTCGTGATAAAGGACACACTAATGACGAAAAGGCATGTGGAAGACATGGATGAATGTTAGTGACTAAATAATGACACAAAGGTAAAGAATCTTAATGATGATAGTTGTTGGAGTTAGAGAAAAAGGAAAAAGAAAGACAACCAAGAAAAGGATGAGGAGGAGTTGAATTTGATGACAATCACACGGTGACGAATATGAGAGGAGGAAGATATGAAAAAATAAAGGAAAGAAAATAGGAGGAAGAAAGAGACACAATTTTCGTACTTTATAATAAATGTTACTACCAACTTAAATTTATCAATAATTACCAACGAATATTTACTAACGGGTACTTATAGACGAATTCACTCACATGTAGTTATTAATGGATTTTTCCACCCATCAATAAAGCTTATTGACGACTACTTTACTGATTAATTTTAACTATTGATAATTTATTGATAAACATAATTTATAAACAAATACTTGTTATTATAGACAAAATACATTATTAATAACATGTGATTTTCTCAATATGTTTACATTTATTTTATAATGATTTGAGAACTAAAAATTGTTAAATTATGTTCTGAACGTAGTACTTACAAACGTAATACAGTAACTCTCAACTTCAATCTTGTGAACAAATATTCATCTTGTATATTCCTTTTATTTTTTTTCATGTTTTTTTGTTTTTTGTTTGTCATTACAAAGATTTCAACATCTCTTTAGTATTAAGTACACGAGTCAAGACTCTGGAGCTATGCAAATCTTAAAATAAATACCAAGGGATTGTCATAATTTAATTTTATAATGGTATTATACTTTACTAATTAATTTTAAATTCGTATTTATATATGATTTGATGTTTATTTATATGTTTATTAAAAAAAATAGAAATTGAGAAAATAAATTAGAAATGTTTTAAAATTTATCATTAAGTTTTATGAAATAAATTTGAAAAATGATTATAGGTTTAGAAAGTAGATATCTGGAATTAAGTTTTAAAAATGTGTTAATTAACCTAAATACTAATATTCAATAATCACTATTGGACGAGAGAAGGAAGTAAAGTAAACCCAGGAATATAGTTGCGGCACGTGTGTTGTATTTTGTTTTCAGAAATTGCGTGGTGGTAGTGAGCTCTCTCTTAATCATATCTCACACTTTCACATTTTTGGTTAGTCTAATTGAGATGCATTGAAGTTATTGACATGGTTAGGTAGCATAGCAGAGCAAGCCAAAAACAATCTCGTCTGACCGACCATTCAACGGTATTAACAAAACAACCTCAAACTATTTGCACTTCTGAATTTCATTTTTCTGTTGCCTTTCTCATGTAAGTGTACTTGTTGAATCATTTCTTCATTGTTGATGTTCCTTCTATACCTTGTCATGTCGAGCACGAAATCAAATGCAAATTCTTTTGCTTTTCCGATTAATTCTTTTGATTGCTTTCAGCCTTTCTCAGCTTTATATCAACACTTCTGTTCTGCCCTGCCCATTGTCAAAGTCTTCGCTTTTGTTTCACGATTTTACCTACTTTAGTTAACTGTCTTTTTAACCCTTTTTTTGGGGTCTGTGTCTGTCCACAGCCAGAACCCATATGTCAATCAGTTTATTTATCACAGCCCTTGTCAAGTAAAAAAGAAAATCCTTTTTTTTAATTATTGATAGAAGCATCTTTGTAGTCTTCCCCAAAGTTTTAAACTGCAGTTAAGATTTTGGTGTTGTGGGAAATTGAGAACAATACCAGTCAATATAGCCAAAATTGACGTTGCAGATACTAAAAACCCTTGACATTTTTCTAATGTACAACACTTGGGTGGTAAACCGTTTTCTAATAACCTTGGTCTTTTTGAAACTGAGTTGAAAGTTGAAACAAGTAATTCATGCTTCTATATGAATGTGATAGACTACTGAAAATTGGTTTCTATGTTTTCCATTCAATCAGGAAAAAGGGCTGTGGAGACTGAGTGCTACCCTTTGTTTTCACTCTGGGTGGTGTTCCATTTTTATGAGGAATTTAAGCCTATTAGTTTTATTCCCTTGGCAGTTAGCACCAGAGAGTGGCAACCCTTGTTCCTGTTCCATCCATGTCAACCTCGATAGGTTCATCCCTTACAGAAGGACAAACGACTGCAGAAGATCAAGTTCCAAAGATTGAACTGCTAACATGGACCGATGATGAGTATGATGGTGTTATTGTGGAAATGGACAAACCTATGGATTCTGCAACCTTTTTGTCTATCCTCAGGGCTTCAATTTCACACTGGAAACAGCTGGTAGTCTCTCATATGGATTCTTCATAGTTAAGAGTATCTTCCTGCTGATTTTATTCATTGGTTGGATGCATACTGGGTCATTTGCAAACCAGGCACATGGCTTTTTCCATTTTAAAAATTGCATGTATATATAGGTATTACATGTACTCCAGTTGTCTGCAAAGGGCAACAAAACAAGCACTAAAATTGAGTTCTAGGTGATTGCACCTCTGGCACTAAAATTGAGTTTCTTCTTTTTCATTAACTGTCGTTGACTATGCATCACTTTCTCTTCGTATTCTCTTTCATTTTGGTAATACCTGAGTTTACCCAAAAATATAATTACTTTTTCTGATCCTCAATACAACAATGGAGTTATCTGCATAAACAACCTTCATTTCAATCTGCGCCGGTCTTAATTGACTTTATCCATAAACAATGAAGTTTTCATAAAGTCAATTTTGTTTGAAATTAACTTCAATGTTCATAAAACTAAATGTATTTGTCATAGGGTGCAACTTAATTGACTCACAAACTCACAATAGGGACGATTCACAATATGAAAAATATTGGTTAGTATTTGTTATACAGTTTATCTTGACTACTTCTACTGGGAATCTAGAATCTTTCACCATCTTTATTTATTTGAGTTATTGACTCGACACTTTCTCGTAGGGCAAGAAGGGTGTTTGGATAAAATTGCCTATTTATCTGGTCAGTCTAGTTGAAGCTCTAGTTCAGGTGACTCTTTTTCTCACTTCGCTAATGATGGTTACACTTCTGAGGTTTGGTTAATGGTTGATGAAAAAATGAATTCAACATCATGCACTAACTTTTTCGTATTAATGTGGCACATTTTCTGTGCAGGAAGGATTTTGGTATCACCATGCAGAACGAAAATATTTAATGCTTGTATACTGGATTCCTGCCTCTGCAGATACTATTCCAGCAAATGCCACACACCGCGTGGGTGTCGGATCATTTGTCGTAAATGAAAAACAAGAGGTATTTCCGTGATCACAAAGTAGTGCAACCACATGATCAGGATGTTGGATGTGCTAAATCCTTTCTCCATTTCCTAATGCTTGAGATGAAATCAAATCTATGGGCATTTGGTGTTAATGATTCATTTCCTAACTTTTCATGATCTTAGGTCTTAGTGGTTCAAGAAAAGACTGGACATTTTCAAGGAAGTGGAGTCTGGAAATTCCCTACTGGCGTTGTTGATCAGGTAAATGTGTTGAATATCTTGACACTAGTGTAGGAAGTTACGTTTTTGTATATATTCTACTCATTCAACTTATGCAGGGAGAAGATATTTGTGCAGCAGCAGTGAGAGAGGTCAAGGAAGAAACAGGAGTTAGTAATCTCTGTTACATTAGTCATTAAATTGAATATATGATTGACTGTAAAATTATCGTTCTGATCTCAACCTATTGATTTTGGATTCTTTCAATTTTCAGGTTGATGCTGAATTTGTGGAAGTATTGGCATTCAGGTAGCATGTTTACATACAGATATTTCATTTTGTACATTTTAAAAGGAAGTTCCAATGGTTGAATATGGAGACTTAAGGAAATAGGGATTAATGAAAGGAAAATAAACACCAACACATATTGTCCCACATACCTAACAATAAAAGAACTGTTCACAAACTAGGACTCCTTCTTGGCCTTTAACGTGGTCAGGTTACTTGTCAATGTTAATAGAGATACCATGGTTTATGGGCTAGAATGTGTTGGGAAAACTTATTATTGTTGACTCTACAATTTAGATAACTGGAGTTCCTTTGTTCTTTCATCTGAATATCTGATAAACAGACAAAGTCACATGTCATTCTTTGAGAAGTCAGATCTTTTCTTTGTGTGCTTGCTGCGCCCTCTTTCTGCTGACATTCAAGTACAGGAACTGGAGATAGAGGCTGCAAAGGTACGAATGTTCTCTGTTTTCTGTGTAAAATGTTCGATGTTTTGGATCATAATACCATAATTTCTGTCATTCCTTTCCTTACTGCACATATGGAGCTTTCTTTTTCGGAGATCATTTTACTTTAACCCATGCAATTGGGCAATAAATTGAATTTCTTTCATAAAGAACTTGAGTAAATGTAAATTCATTACAACCAAAGACACATTGAATATTGACTTTTATTCTTTGATGCAGTGGATGCCATTTGATGAGTACGCAGCCCAGCCAATCATGGAAAAGTATGAGCTTATGAAGTACATCAATAATATATACTTAGCAAAGATAGATGGGCAATATTCTGGATTTACTCCTGTATCTACTGCGCCAAACTTGTCTAAGAAAAATATCTATCTTTATTTGAATGCTGGTGGCCTGAAGAAGAGCAATTCTTTGTAAGCATCGACAAAGATTTACACAATTACAATGGATTCAATCTCAAAAACTCATTATTATTTGATTTATTGTGTGAACAACAATGCAGATCTACATTAGGCAATTATGTTTACATTAGTTGAATAAGATTGTAATAGTAAAAGAATGAAATTTATTTAAGCCTGACTCAGTAAGTCTCTTAATTCGAAAAACAATTGCTGTGATAATGAAATTCAAGATGGTTTAAGAAAACTTGAATACTGATTTATGCCTAGTTTGATAAAATCTCCTCGAATTATTTTAGATTGTTGACAGTGATATAAGATGCATCATGTTAATGCACCCTTCCATTTGGCAAAGCAGAAAGAAAACAGTATCCGAAACATATTGAATTACAACCGTATACTGAAGAATTTGAAAATATCTTCTATCCTCTTTCATTCTGGAACCATTCATTCCCTTGACAAAAGGCCTGTAAATACTACACTACAGACAACACGAAACAACCATATATAGTAGATATCTTTCCGTTGAAAAGCTTTTAAATTCTCCAAGTACGTAAAATATGTGACTGAAATATTTATGCTACCATATAAAATCTAATTTGCTTTTGTCAATAACTTTATGACAAGAAACTGTATTCTAATATAATTTTCTTACAACTGATATTTTATTTTTATTTTTCTCTATTATATTACTCCTTCTATTTCCTGATTATTTATATTATTCACTCTCGATTTCTTTCTTAATTGTAAAAGATGTTGTATAACATTGAAAATGTAAAAAAAAGTATCGTGGGAATAAAATTGTCCATTCATTACCTTGTATAATAAGGGTTTAAGCTGTCATCATCTCACTTGTTCAGTTCATCATTACATTCATTCCTATCAGTTAAAGATTGACATATTTAAAACATTCATGTCTCTTCAAAGTATATCAAAGTGCTTCCAGTTTGGTTTTTTTTACTTGTAGGCTCAGCCATAACTGCAATACTCCATATCTAAAAAAAGGCTTTCAAAATAAATTTTAAACAAAAATATAGGAAAAAGATCTCATTCTTAAGTTTGTATAAGACTCCCCAAACCTTTGAGGCCTGTCACAGAAAAGCTGCTAGAAAACTTCTGGAAATATTTGCAGCAATGATTAGTTAGAACTCACAGGCCAAAGCAGGCAGCTTCAAAGTAGCTTAAATATTTGACCCTCTTACTTTATTTGGACCTCAAATGCAAACCACTTAGAAATTGAAATGTATACATAGTATATTGCAATTGAAACAAGCTAACAATTCCTACTCTTAGTTCCTATCCCTGCAGCAAACTAAGATGAAAAGGAATATAAAGATCCTAAATCCCTATAAGCATACATAATTACCTATATTCACAATAACAGCAGAAATTCAAGCAACAAACTTTAGCAGAGATCCACACATGTATCCTTTTTTATGTGACCGTCATGAATATGATCACAGTGGATTTGCATAAAAGCCAGTAGCACCATGGTGCTTCCCAATCATAGCAGTTTTTTCTCCTTCCATCTCCCTGTACTTGTGCAGATAAGCTTTGAGGGGCTCTGCATAATCTTCAAAGCCAAGCGAGGCCATGGCCCACAGAAGATCATCTCCGTTGATGGTCTTTCTTTTCTCTTTCTGACACTTATCAGAAGCCTCTCCTGTTACAAAACTGATGAACTCAGACACACACTCTTGCATGGTTTCTTTTGATTCTTTGGAAATCTTAGCGTTGCCCGGCAACACCTTCTTCATGATCCTGCCCACGTTGGCTATGGGAAGGAGCCTGTCTTGCTCTCTGCAGATTGAAGATTCATTCTTTCCTCCTCCTGACTCGTTATCAGATTCAGCCATCATACCATCACTGTGCAAGAACTCACCCACCAAACAAAAACTCATCACACACACATATATACGTGTTATTTCTCTTTCTATGAGTATTTAACATAATTATATATTATTTAAGATGGTTTCAACTAGAAGAATCTTGCAATTTGTGCATTTATATCCATGCTAGTTATGATAAAATATCAACACTAACACTGAGCAGGGGCTCCAAAAGTGGTAGGGTATCTGTACTATTCTGAATAGTGAGGTAAATTAATTGGTTAGTTTAAAGAGAAAGTTAGGTGTTTAGAAGGGAGAAAAGTTAATAAGGTTGTTGGATTATTTGAATGCAGACATATAAAATGTCATTTTTTTTAGGTTGGATAAGAACATTGAGTTAACAAGGAAGCTTACTTAAACTATCTTAATGTTTATATTATTTGGGCTTTTATTTTGTTGACCATTATTCCTGTGCCATGTGAACGGTTATTGGCCGTTGATCTACGAAATAGCTTCTTCACGTGTAAGTTTAACAACCCTTTGCAGCTTTGGGTCCTAATAATAATAATAATAAAATCTTTTTATATTTAGTTTGCGTGACTATTTAATAAAAAGATTAACTAAATCAATTTAACACTCATTATTATTATACAGTAGCATTTCTTTTATAGTACGGCAGCTTTGCACACTAAAAGCTTACAAATAATTAAGTATACAAAATTATTATTAATTAAATAATATATATCATATACTTACATGAAAATTTCTCATACTAATTTTCTATATAATATATAATTAGTTTATTTCAATAAATATATTTTTACGTATTCATTAAATAGAGACAAGATCATAAAAAATATGGTGAATGTTCACAGTACAAATTATATGATTCATTTAAAATATTTGGGTAAATTTAAAACAGAGAGAGAATTATACTTTAAGCTGTGTTAAAAATTCTTTCTAAATTTGCTTTATTACAGTATATCCATTTATCTAATTTCTTTTATTACTACAAAAGTTGTTTACCAAATTTTTTCCAGTACATTTTTTTTTAATTTATCAGATAACACATTATACACTATATTTTCCGCATAGCCCGATTTGTTCTACATGTTAGAATTTGGTATTTGGAAAGTCAAATTCTAAACTTTGTTTTCACCTATCTGTCCTGTAACCGTGTATAAAAGAGACAATAAAAAATAAGTGCACCATGTATTTTTCTGATAAGATCTACCATAAATATTTTATAAATAAGTGCTGAAAATATTTTATTATTGATTTATTAATCAATGTAGGTGAATACTTGTATCATGAAATCTAATTTGTGGATATCACCTATTTGGATAATAAATAAATTTTTACTTATAGAAAAATATTTGTATTGATATAGAATATATAAATTAACCACGCATAAAAATAAGTATAGACTATATTCAACTTTTTTTTTTTTAAATCAAGAACATCAACAAGTACAAATATAATCATATTTTCTTTTTCAAATACTAAATATTGTTAGTTTATTTGATGTTGGTTTAAATACTCTTTTAATTTTTATTTTCGTCCATTTTGTTTAATATAAAACCTTTTTTTATGTTTAATCTGGCTTCTACTTTAGTAAAATATGTTCAATTTAGTCATTTGTCATGACATCGTTTAAATTGTTAAGAAATGATAAACAATGTATGTTTGTATTTTTTTTTCTTAATTTAAAAAAAGTTTTCTGCGTGACAAGTTAATATTGTCTCATGTGACAATGTCAAGTCAATGTTAGTGACACGTATCAGTGCTAGTGTCACGTGCCAATTCAATCCCAATTTTCGTTAATTTTGTTCTATTTAGTATCAATTTATGTTAATTTTGTTCAATTCAGTTCCAATTTTGTTTCTGTCTGAATTGAGACCAAATTTATTTTTTATTAAAATTCAAATTTTTATTAAATGTTTCATTTTATTATTTTTAAATAAACTCTAATGTATTATTATAATATAATTATTATATTTATTTTTTATTTTTCCTACATGTAAAAAATAGGGTTAGAGTTGGTTTAAAAATAATGAAAAAAATTTCTTTTAATTTTATAAATAATAAATATTTTTATTTCTAGTTTTAAAAATAATACATAAATTTCCTTCTAATTTTAAAAATAATGAAGAATTTATTTTATAATTTTAAAAATAATGAAAAAAATTCCTTCTAATTTTAAAAATAATGAAGAATTTTTCTTCTAGTTTTAAAAATATTAAAGAATTTTCCTTCTAAGTTTTAAAATAATGAAGAATTTTCCTTCTAATTTTAAAAATAATGAAGAATTTTTTTTCTAATTTTAAAAATAATGAAGAATTTTTCTTCTAGTTTTATAAATAATGAAAAATTTTCCTTCTAATTTTAAAAATAATGTTTTTTTTCTAATTTTAAAAATAATGAAAAGAATGTCCTTTTAATTTTAAAAACAATGAAGAATTTTTCATTTATATTTAAAAATAATAAAGAATTTTCCTTCCAAAATTTAAATTTGGAACTTAATTGAACAAAATTAATGATATTTGAGACTAAATTGAAAAAACCTAACGAAAATTGAGATTGAATTAAATACAAGACACAGACATGTGTCCATAAAACTGACATCACTAACATTGACACATGACATTGATACTAACTTGACACATGACACTGACTTGACACATGATATTGAGACTGACTTGACATGTGGTACTAATATTATCACGTAACATAATGTTGATTTGATACGTGAACAATTTTTTTAAATTAAAATAAGTGAAAAAAAAATTAAATCGAAAAATCATAAATTGACACGTGACACACGCCGTCCATCTTTTGTTAATAATTTAGATGAAGTGATGGAGAAAGACCAAATTAAACATAATTTACCAAAATAAATACCATATTGAAATAAAAAAAAAGTTTCACATTAAAAAAAATATGTATCAAAAGAGTAGTGAAGCTTTATGTTTTATTTTAAATAATGTGTAAGTATAAATTTTCCTTATTGTTTGATACCAAAGGAAAAATAGATATGCATTATTTTAGTGTTAAACTTTTGACTGTACAATGTGTATATATTTTTTATAAAAACTAATTTTATTTTATTGTATAAGCATTATATTACGTGTACCTTGTGAACCAACCAGTCAACGTAAATCCAAAGTGAGAGATCGGTCAACCTTCAAAAACATGTTTATAAGATATTTAGTCGTGATTGGGACAACTCTAAATAAAAGTTCATTTTATAATCTATAAAGACAGAAACAGATGTAAGGACATACATGATTGCATTTATTAACCATTTAAAACTTAATCGTGATAACATATCGATATTACTGATAACATTTATAGAAAAACATTTGAACCTTACAGAAAAATATGAACAATATGTATCAAGAAGTATATTTATCAACCCAATATACCGACATTATGTATTTTTATCTACTTTAAAATAAGTTTTTATTTAAGTTTTATTTGAAAGCAATTAAAACAATTTCATTTAAAATAAAAATAAAAATATTCACGATATTTATAAATACACGCGAAATACTTTTCTAACAATACTAAACAAGTAACAAAATAAATAAAGGGACAAGTACTTGTAAAACGACAGATAGCTTATAACTGATACTCGTTGCCGTTCCAACCATTACTACTTAATATATTAAATGCACGTGTAATATTTAATAAATACAACACATAATATTACTTTGCTTGTAAAATATGTATATTGAGTGTAATATTAATTAATTATTTAACAAATAAAAAATAAATAATATTTTTTAATTATCAAATGCATACACTGTTTTTGTAATAATTAATTTATATTTGATAACAAATTTCAAATTTTTAATATATATATATATATATAATGTTTATATGAAAAATCACATGTAGTAATCATAAAACAAGTTTAAAATGTTTTTTTTTAATTTTAATATTCTTAAGAAATAATATATATTATTTTGAATATGAATTTGTTTTATGAATTTAACTTCTTTAGTACTAATGAAAATTAATATTAATTAAATTTAGACTATATTATTAATATGATTTAAAAATTTTCACAAATATATTGATCTGTATTAACTTTATATAATAAAAATTCAAACTTTTTAAAATATTCAACAAGCTGACCGACTAACACACCACTAACCCTCTTCTAATAAAATCAGACTAAAATGTTTAACCCATTTTCAGTTTTTGTTTTTGAAATAGATGTTTCATACATTGAATATTTAATAGCAATATCCAAGTATTATTTTAATAACCTTATGCTTCAAATATTTTTTAAGAATTTTTTATCAATAGATTATTGCATTTAAAGTAGCTATAGCCATACACCATAATTGTTGACCTGCAATGTGTAGTTGAAACAGGCTTGAAAAAAAGAGATGGTCAAAGTAATGCCACCAACATTATCTCATGCTTAAAAGTTTCTCCACTTTATTCCTCCATGTTATTCAAATCCATTTCGATTTCCATCGTGAATTTATTTTGGTATTAATTCGGTTTTACTTCCATTTATCTTTATTTTAAATCATAAATATATTCATTTTAGGTAATTTTAAAAAATTGATGATTTTTAATTTGATCTTTAGTTTTGTAATTTATTTTTAAGGTACATATTTTATATTTTTTTATTATTTACAATAACTATTTGATATTTTATTTAATTATTATTTTATACTCTTATTTTATATGTACTATTGGTTAAAAATGGAATGAGATCATTAAAGTTGTAAGCGTATTGGCATCCGTAGTTGAGTCTCAAACTAGTTTTATTAACGGAATAAATAATTAAATTCATGATATATATACGTATAGACGATAATATATAGTAGGCCACCAACCTCATACCTTAACTTCCAACTTCTTTCTTCTCTTATTCGCATTCCTTAATTTCCAACCTAATTTTTCCATATTTATACCATTAATGTTAATCCCTTTAACATCAAGCATTCAAAAAACTCTTATATTATGCTTCATGTTTCAAAGCAAATATTAACTATTGCAGTATTTACTACATCACCATTTATCTCTCTTTTTCTTTTCAACCAATAAATTTGGTTTCACTGATTGTCAAAACCCACATTAAGACGTAATATTTGATTAATTAATTAATTAATGGGATAGGTTAACTAAACATCAAAGTCAAACCTACAGGGGCATTTTGGAAAATTTGAGAGGGCAATGGAATCACCCTGAGCCTTATATATACATGCAAATGAAGTAGCTAGCACCTGATAATTTGTTGTCTCTGGAGAGGGTTCAACGTATATATATATCTTTCTTAAAGTAGCCAAAGTTGATAAAGAAATTAACACAAAGATGATGAGCTACTCAAGCGGCTGCCACACCCTTGTCATGCTACTTTTGATCATCGTGGCCGCAGGAGAGAAGAACCCTTTGTTGGAGTTATTATCAAATAGAGATGAAGTGGTGCAGATTGCTGGCTATGGAGAGGAGAAGCTATCCACAGTCCTCATCACAGGTTCTGTTACTTGCCAGCCACAACACCAACCTCATGCATGGCCACTACAAGGTACATGGTTTTCTAAACTTATATATTATATAAGTATGTTGCATTCAAATATAGTTTAGATACACGTTTCTGATTTTCTATATATATATATATATATATATATATATATCACTTCATTAAATGTCATGTTAATAGCTAATTATCAACTTGCCTGTTCCGAGTTTATATATCAAACTCAGACGAAGAAGTGCGTGTTTGGGGGAGTGGTGTGTTTTGTGTGGAGGAGCAGGTTGGAAGTAAAGCAGAAGCAGATGTTTCTGATATTTAACAATGAGTTAATGGTTTTGGTATCTGCATTATCAATGTTTTTCTATGACTCAATGGTTTTGGTAGAGAGAAGAATCGATTATAATGTTTTGCAAAGCACTATGAGAGTTTTGTCTGAAAACAAATGGCAATATTATCTGCAGTTGGTGTTGCATTGTTTGGTGGCAAGCGAAGGCTTGTTTGGTAAAATTTCTGCTTCGGAAAACAACACAAGTTTTGATTATAATTCACTAAATCTCTTTGGTCATTATTGATCAGCTGTCTGTGTTTGATTGTAACAAATGAAAAAGCAAAATCAATTGATGGCAGACATAAAATACACTGACAACGAGTCCCAACCTTTTTCTGTCAAATAGTAGATGAAGGAAAATTGTTTTTCACCCCACCAATGGTAAAGCAAGGGAAAAATATAAACAAACACTAATCTTTATTATACATACGATGATTTAATTTATGATTTGATGCAGGAGCTTGGGTTGGTTTGAAGTGCCACAGCCATGGGAGAAAGTGGAAGGGGAAAGGGTCAGTGGTAGCTAGAGGTGTAACTGATGAATTTGGAGAGTTCATAGTAGATCTTCCTTCTCAGCTTCATGCTGTTCCTAACTTGGAAAAGGTATGTTCGGTAAAAATTGATCGGATTCCAAAGCGGTCATTTTGTCGAGCAGTTGGTGTGAAGAAACAGAAAGAATTGAGTCTGTCTTCCTTCGGCAATGGCATCCGCACTTACAACGCTGGAAACATAAGGATCCAGCATGCCACTTAATTTCCAACATCAATCTTCAACCATGCCTCGTTACGATGGCGCTTATAGTCACAGTATTGGGTTGCATGCGTTGCTTTTAAATGTCTGTGCATACTACATTCTCTTTCACTTTTGTAAAAGATGTTGTTTGTGAAAGACCACTGTTTGGTCATGTAGTTGAGAAGTTCTAGGAATTGTTATATACTTCATACTATTTTTCAAAGCGGTTATTCCCACTTGCAATATCCAACAAGGGGATCTTGAAAATTTGGGTCTGCTCTACCAAGAATTACCTTAATTTAGCTCAACTAACATTCACTTTGCAAGATATTGTTCTAGAGACGTGGAGTCTTTATGTCTTTTTTAAAACTTGGGTAACTAGAAAAATAATAATTTCATACATACAAATTTTTTACATTCGTTTAGTATTATTCTTTTTTATTTTTTATTTTTTTCATAAAAAATATAAAAAATTATTTTATCCTAAACGAATGTAGATATATATTACTCTCTCGTTACTTCATATCCTATACTTATGCATCAACACATGTCATGATTCCAACAATTTACAATAATATTTATTTTTTGAATTTGACTTCTAAAATAATCATTCATTTAATAGATTAATCAAATACTTAGTTTTCAAATATAAAAAACTCTATTTGTGGCAAATATCCTCTTAATGAGTCGAATCATTAGAACCAAAAACATCAATATAAAAAAATAAAATAAGAAATATGGAATATATATATAAAAGAGAAAAAAAGTGACTCCACATAAACTAAAACAATAATAACCTACATTAAAATTAATCTATAAATGTTTAGAATGTTAAATTTTATACAGTCAGATCAAGATAGCTCATAGATCAAAGAGTCAACTGGAGAATCAAGTGCTATCTTTCTTCTTTTGCCTCGTTCAAACACTCAATATATACTTTCAAAATAATCCAAATTATAAGGAAATATTTTATGCTAATATGTTTTGCACAGAAAAATGCCGTAAGTGCCAAAATTAATAAGGGCACATTTGACTGTAAATTAATTTTTAGGAAATATTTTTTTTTCGAACGTTTTCTTGAAAATATATATATATATATATATATATATATATATATTATTTTTCTTTGAAATAAATTAATCCGAAGTTGCACTAAAAGAAAAAAAAAAAACATTTTATAAACAAAACTTAACTATTCGACAAAGATTCTAGCTCAAGACATGACCATACATAGTTGAGGTTTCAAATGTCTTTTACACTTTATCTCTTGTCAATCAAGATATCAATGTTGCATTTTTTGTCTTCTAGTAATTTAGTCAAATGACCAAAGATATATAAGCTTGTTAATTGCATTTTTTTTACGTAAAATATTAAAAATGAAAAGGGGAATTTTTGGTGACAAGTCACGAATCTCAAACTTTAATTGGATTAAAAAATATATTGAGAAGTAAAATGTAGCCTAAGATTTTTGTTGAGACTAAGGTTTTTCTTTTAGTTAAATTAGAACGTACATTGTTTTTTTTTCTTAATTCTAATTAACAAGGTTGTTAAATAAAATAAAATAAATTCAAAATCTAATCTAAGAGATGAAAAGCAAACTTAATGTATTTGGTTTTATTCTGTTAGGACTATTACCCATATTCTCCCACAAATAACTAGGCGGTTGCGGATGACTTGTGGTTCGGTATTTGAGTAAATTTTAATATTATTTTTATTTTAAACACTTTTTCCTTTTTCAAATTGATTATTTTAATTAATATTCCCTCTTTTAATTTTATTTAATTTTAGACTTGAAAAAAACTCATGATCAAGTGTCAATAGAAGTGTTACTGAGAGAAAGTTGAGAAAAAAAGTGTTCGTGTGACTTCTATTCGGTTGAACAAGAAGTGTTACTGAGAGAAAGTTGAACAAGAACAAAACCAGAAACCCAAAACTAGCGTCTGAGAAGTCAGAACCAGTTGGCAGGTAAAACGGTATTGGCAAAAACTCAAAGAATGAATCAGTAGAAAACAAAAAGGAGGAGGCAAAACAATGAAATGAGCACTCACGAAGTGACTGGGGCCAGTCTATACGTCGACAAGTGGGAATGGTCGGCTACGTGTTCGATGTTTTGCCTCAGAGACACGAAGGCCTCTCGCACGTTGAAAGTTGAAAAACCCTTTCTCCTGTCCTCATCAGTGAATCATTTCTGAAACTACCATTCTGATGAATGGATCGATCGAGCGATGAAAAAAAGGACGGTTATGGTTCTGCACATAGCCGAATATAGCATGAACCATCATGGCAAGGACCTAGTGAAGTGGGCCCGTAGATGGTAGATCCAGCATGGCCCCTCTATCAGTATGTGCACCCATCAATCTTGTCTGGGCTAACAAAGTCAAAAGGAAATGGTGGTGTCACTCAAACACTAGATTGATGAATTAGTTCTGCGTAACTTTCTGCTTCCAAGCTTTTGTTTCTTTCTCTTTTGAAGCTCACGGAAATTCCTCTAATAACTATCGTTTGTCTATTTCGAAAACCAGTTCACCGTAGCAACTCATTTCTCTCTGAGGAAAAATATCAAATACATTAGCTACTCTCTTATTAAATGATTAGATTTATTCATTTATTCCTATTCTATTCTTGTAAGCTTTTGATTTAGTGTTTATGAAAGTTAGCTCCAAAAGTTTAAATTACAATAAAACCTTATTCGAATAAGTTTTTACACAATTGTTTATGGGGAAGAAAACTGAAAAGTGAAATGGTTTTTACTGTAAAATAAAATTCGAATATACATAAATTAAAATAAGTTATTTTCAGAGAAGTTATATGGTTTTAACTTCTTAAAAAAAATAGTTTTAATGTGTACATACACTAAGTTAAATTAATGAAGAATACTCGTTTATAAAGAATCTAGGGTTTTAAAAGATGAAGTTTATAATACATGAAAAATGAAATTTTCAACCTATTATTTATAATGTTTTTTAAAAACATTTTCATTCCCCATTTAATTTAAACTTTATTATTTAAATTTAAATAAACTGGTTTTACAAACTTTATTTATTGTAATAATGTTTATTATCTTGTATCTTAATTATAACGTACGATATTTTTTCTAACGTTTTCATAAATTTATCTACAATTTTATTGTTTTTTATAAGGAATTTGAACTTTTACTAGTTTTTCTGTGTTATATGTTTATGTCTTTAGAATAAATTGATGTATATGTTTTAAGAAAAAAATTTGATGGGTCTATTAAGGAAGAGATTCACTGAAGAGACATAATATCAATAAGATCTAACGTCAACCATATAAGGGGTTGACACGACTCTCTACCCAGAACCTTAAGACAATAAATGGATCTTCCACCTTTAAATAGTGTTCTACTTTCTCATTTCTATCCAATGTGGGACTTAGACTCACACTTGGATTCCCAACAATCTCCCCCTCAAGGGTGAGTCCCTTCCACATTGGTACACTCCCCCTCCAGCGAAAACATTCCTAACCACGAGTCCCCTTCGTACCGCCGTTCACCTTAACGGGACACACTTACCTGAGGAAGACTTTCGATACAGGAACCATTATACTCGTTTGAGTCGGTCACCAATACGAACCATCGGCTCTAATACCACTACTGGGTCTAACAAGGAGGAGGTTTACCGGGAAGACACAAACACCAAAGAGACCTCAACCCAATCATATAAAGGATTGACATCACTCTCTACCCAAAACTTTAAGATTTTGGATAAAGAGTAGTGTCGATTACTTATATATTTAGACTCATATCTTATTGATGTTTGTGTCTTACGCGTGAAACTCCTCATCAATAGTCCCAACAAAATTAGAGTGATTCTTCCTACACCTCACTGCCTTCATCCTGCACCCCCAATTTTACCTTTTTACCCTTTATTAACAAAAAGTTAAAAATTAATACCGCACTTCGAAGTGCGTTTTAATTAATTTTTTTCTAACCGCACCTTGAAGTGCGTTTCCTATAATTAATTGTTTCTTTCCTAACCGCACTTCGAAGTGCGTTTCCTATTTTAATTAATTGTTTCTTTCCTAACCGCACTTCGAAGTGCGTTTCCTATCTATTTAATTGTTTCTTAACCGCACTTCGAAGTGTGTTTCCTATTTTAATTAATTGTTTCCTAACCGCACTTCGAAGTGCGTTTTAATTAATTGTTGCACTTTAAATCCAAAATAATATTTAACATTACATATAATAATTATTATTTAATTCAATAAACAATTTAATAATTATTTCAATTTCATAAAAAATTAAAAAACTTAAATAAAATTAAATACATAATAAATAATATATTAAGAAAATAATAATATGTTGAAAAATAACAAATTCAACAAAATTTAACAAACAAATAAAATAATTCAAAATATATTAAAACAAAACATTTTATTTAACAACTAACATAAAAAATTAAATTTATTATACTAACCTAATAAAAATAAAACCTAATAAAATAAATATATACTAACCTAATAAAAAAATTAAAAAACTAAACCCTAAAAATCTAACGCACTTCGAAGTGCGGTTTGTCTCAGCCGCAGATCGAAATGCGGTGGGTTTGTGCTTTTCGCTTTTGGAGGTGCAGGAGGAAGTTGCCGCAGTTCGAAATGCGGTGTGCAGGAGGAAATTGCCGCAGTTCGAAATGCGGTTTCTCTGTGAAGAGTATCATTGGAATTAAAATATGTTTTGGAGGTGCAGGAGGAAGACCGTGAGGTGCAGGGAAATCACTCACAAAATTATGTGTCAAAAACTTCGAAAAAGAATACAGAGAAAAAAAAAAGTCAACAAAAGAATCATAAATATTTTCCGTACTTTTTGTTTGGGAGGATATATAATAGAAAAATAAGGTACACTTTTAATATTATTTTTTGCATTTCAAACAATATTCTAAAGTAGCGTGTTTCGTTAACTTGAGTCACTTGATTTTCATTTTTTTATTAACAATTAGATAATATTTTAAAAGAGGTGAAGTATTATATATATATATATATATATATATATATATATATATATATATATATATATATATATATATATATATATATATATATATATATATATATATATATATATATGTCTTTTTTTATGAAATGGGTTTTTGAATTTGTTTTTCTTAACGTATTTAAGTTTTTTAGTTGGTATTTTTTTAATGAAAGTTCACTGGCACTTAAATACTACAACAATATATTTCTTATATTTTGGCAATAACTCCTCTATTATTTTGATATAAACATAGAAAACAAAAAAAAAAACTCAAAAGAATCCTAAATAGCAATATCACTCCATATTGTAAGATTTATAAATTTGTTTAAAGGTAATAATGATTTTAAAGATGAAATTTGATCTATTTTATCAATAAAATGTTAAAATTATAAATAGTAATTTTATTAATTGAGTTTCATTTTATAAAAATTGTTATTTTTTTATAATATTTTTTTTTACTTATCTTATATTTTTTCTCTATTTGAAGATTGAAGATTAAATACTGTATAAGAGATCATTATAGATAATTTTACTCGTCATTAAAATTAGTTAACACTTTGAGTTGGATGTAATTTCGAGTTTAAATCATATGACTCAAAGTAAAACAAAGTGAATATGACTCTCATCACACAAATGTATTTATATTTTTAATTGAATTTTTTTATGTAATTAAAATATCATACGAGAACTAAAGTTTTAAGTTATTATTTGTTTCTAATTTAGTATTGTATTTGAAAAATAAAGAAAAACGAACGAGTTCTTCGTTTGATATTTTATGTTGGTTAAAAAATGTTTTCTATGCAAATTTTGAACCTAAGATACAAGTATAAAATTTAATACTTTATGTCGATTTTAGAACAGACATAGAAAATCACACATTTTATATTGATTAAGGCAATATTTTTGTATATTGGTGTCGTGTGTAATCTAATTTTTCCTTAAAATACTTTAAATTTTCTTTTTATCTTAAACAATAATTTATTTAATAAAACTATATAATATATATATATATATATATATACATGTTTATTTTATTCTATAAAAATGACACAATTAATTGTATTGATACTATTTATCTTAGGTTATTACACATACAATTTTTCAATCTTAGGAAAAATTAAACATAGTGTATAAACTAATAATGCTCAGTGATAAAATTTATTACCACAAACTTTTCCTCCATTATTATGTATTCAATAGTCTCAAATCTTCACCGTTGTCAAATGAGCCTAACTCTAGTTATCAAATCTTCATCGTTGTCACTTGTCAAACCACATTTACAATCCAATATCTTCAAAATACATCACTTTTTTACAATTCCAAAATCTCATACCCAAAACATAAAATAAATGACTAAAACATAAAACTCAATCCCCATTTTTATTTTTGTTTTTTCTTCAAGTTATAAAAATTAAAAGCCTTTTTGTTTTCCTTGAAATACTTGTGTATATTTTGTTTATTATCATCCAAAATTAAATAAATATTAGAGAGAGATAAATTAATAAATTATCCAAAAAACTAGTTGTCTTTGTTTAAGTCTTGTCTTCCAACTAATAATAATTTTCGAGTTATATAGGAGTAAAAATGTATGAGCGTGACATTAAACTTCAAATATAGTAATTTTATCATAATTCTCAATTAATTTTATTAAGGATAGTGATGAATATTCATAAATTTAGATGAATAGTTTGAATGTTTAAACCTCATCAACCAACCCATCTATTATATAATACACTTTTAGGTTTAGTTGACTATATAATGTTTTATAAAATAAAGATCGATAAATTGCCTACATTGAAAACTATGAAAAGGTAAAGTTTTCAAAACTAAAAACAACTTTTATTTTCTGTGTACCCATTGATTCAACCTGCTGTTAATTTGATTGATTCAATTTGGATTTGACAAGAAAACTACACAGATTTAATTCAAACTATTTTAATCAGATTGAGTAACAGGTTGGATGAAACCTTACCCTACTCAAAAACAAATATAAATATAATTGCTTCACAATTATTATAATATAAAATATTACTATTGTTTAATTTATTAAATTGCGGTCAACTTGCCTATGATTAAATATTTACTTATAACGTACGAAGATTAACAGTAAGCCTGAGACTGGGCATTTGATAATCTTTAGTATACAAGCATTGATATATTAATACGGAGTCTTAACATTATTGTCATATTGCTTTTATTTTTAAATAGTTTTATTTATTTATTTATAGTTCATCAGTAAGTAAAATTGATCAAGCAATCAATGATTTACATTTTTCCTTAAAGTAATTCTCAGAGTCAGGGTTTTTAATCAGTGTCATTAATTAGTTATAGAATTAAAAAGCTTAATGCATGTATAACAAAGAAATAATGTGAAAATGGACTAGAACATGTATGTTAATCTAATCTATCAATTTATATTAGCTTCAGTTTAAATAAAATATAATTCTTTTATAGGGTTAATTTTTAATATGTTTCGTTTAAAATTTGGTTACCAGATTCGGATTGACTTATCAATCGATCTAATTTAATTTAATTATTTATTATTTTGTATTTCAATATTGTTAACTAATATTTTTTTATTTGTATTGTAAATAAAATAAAGAAGATGATTATTTCAAGAAAATAAAATATTATAGATTTATTTTAATAATCTTATAAATGGACAAATAACATAAATTTGATTAATGTTATAAACTTATTTGTTTACATTTTATCTTTTGAAATACATTTGAAGTATATGGTACTTTCTTTTTTATTTCGAATTATTTTTAAAATTTAACATTATTTTAGAGTTATATAAACTAATCCATTTAACCTACTAATTTATACTGAATCACATATTTAAATTTTTTTTGGCTAATTAATAAATAAATTTGACCTTTGATTAAGTGAAATTACCAGTTTTAATAATAATTTAAAGGTTTTAAAAATTCACAAAACAATATATTTTACAGTTCTATTAAAAATTCAGTTTTTAAATTTCTTACCCGGTCCATGTGACGGCAATTTTATACTTTTTTAAGGATGTTCTGGAAATTTTGGTTTTTAAGAATGCCATGCATAGTTTTTTGTTTATAAAGGTGGTTAAGTAACGAGGATCTTAAAGAAAAGAAAGAAATGAGGCGGTGGTGATGCTGTTGCAGGGTGTTGCTCCGCCCTCCAAACTCGTCGGAGAATTTTCTTCTTCTTCTTCTTCTTTTTCTTCTTCTTGAAGTTTGCAGCTTTTTCCTTTCATTGGCCATTCTTCCTCTGAGTTGAGAATGGGTAATGTGAACGTGCGTGGTTCTGAAGAAGAAGCAGAAGAAGCTTCTGCTGATGGGAACGCCATGCCTCACTCTCCTCCCACCATCTCTCCCTTCGTATTCACTCCTCAGGTACTTCCACTCTCTCAATAATATCTTAAATTAGCAGTAATCCTTTTCATTCAATTTCTCTCGTCTTTCATGCAACTTTTTGTTGCTTCTCTTCTGCTTCTAATTTACATGTGTTGTGGTGCTTCCTCTTTACTAAGATCGATTCTCAATTTCGTTCTCTTGTTAATGGATTCGATGTGGCCCTTTTCCTACCTCTTTTGTATACTGCTCTTCCGTGGACTCTCTGTTTTCATCAATTCTCCAGAATTCCCTTTCCCTTGTGTAGCTTCCTGAGGTCCCGCTACAAACACCTGAGGAGATACATGTCCCCAGTTATTCCTCGGTGGAGATAACTTCAGGGTATGAAGATATGTTCAGTGAACTGGGAATTCCAACTATGATTACTTGGAGTTATGGTGGAAAGGAAGTTTATGCGGAGGGATCGTGGGATAATTGGAAAACAAGGTTTAAAAACTTTATCATCTTCTTTACTTGTCTTAAATGGCTTCTTTTCTTGTTTCTTGGATTCTCATATTCTTTGTTCTTTAGAATGCCCCTGCAGAGATCAGGGAAAGACTTTGCAATAATGAAGGTATTGCCATCTGGGGTTTACCAGTACAGATTTATTGTGGATGGATTGAGGAGGTATACTCCAGACTCGCCTTGGGCCCGTGATGATGCCGGGGATGCTTACAACATCTTGGACTTACAGGTACTATTTCATATATATTGACATATTTTGCACTCAAACAAAATTGAAATTTTAAGGTCAATCTATGTCGTTTTGAGATAATAATTATGCTTATGTTCAGGAACATTAATTTAACAGTATGAACTCGTGCAAAATTATAAATCCAGTGAGATTGAATTGTAAAGGGCAAGCCTTGTTAGTTTCAGTAACTTGAATGCACTTTTCTCTTCTTTGATAGTGTGAAACATTTGTTCATTTTCTCTTTTCCTTGGAGCTAGTGCCCCGGTTTTGGTCTACATATAACCCTACGATTGTGTTCTCCCTGGAGGTTTTTATTTTCTTCCTTTTCACACTCTTCGATTGCACGTCCCTTAACTTCTTGCAAGAATTTTGTTTCGGATGAATATGATCCAAAACTCATTTCAGGGATATGTTTTTTCAATGTCTAATCATAACTGTTGTCCCGGATGAATATATTCATTGAGTTGTGAAGGGAAATTAGCAGGGCTTTTGAGATGATAACTTAGTGTTTTTCTATTCCTTTTCGATGGAAGCACTTCTTGATGGTGCTTCTCCATACTAATAGATTGGATTCTTGTTACTCTGTGTCTGATGTTGCACAGAGGGCACAAAGCTTTGAATCCCCCTTTCTAGCAAAACACGGACTACCGGAGTCGTCAGTTTTTAAATACTTTTGGATAAGTACTAAGCCAAATTTTGTAAAGCTTTAGATTCAGCATGCCTTTTTATTTTTTATTAACACATAATGATAATTTTATTGACACGGAATCCACTTGAAATGGGCTTCTGATCAATCTTGGTTCAAGTAAAGTGCAGTAGAGAGTGATTGAGTCGCAGTCTTCGGGGTAGTAACATAAAAGAGCTTTAGAAGAAGGGGTATAGGGTAATGAAAGAAAACTAAATACTGATTTTTTTGTCATTCTCCTGCCAGAATAGAAGTCAAATTGGTTAATGATCTAATAATAACGAATATGCCTGTTAATCAAAATAGTTAATGGCGAAAACTTGAGGCTGGAAAGCACACTTCTTAGTATAGAAAGACTTTAAAATTGGAAGAAGAAATAGTGAAATATTTAACCATTTTCACTTTATTAACAATGTAAACTACTTAAACATAACGTTCATTGTAAATATTCAAGATTTTGATGATCAATTTACAATGCCCTGCGCTACTTGCTGGTAAGAGTCCCTAGTCTGCCAAGGGAGTACTAGTTATTCTCTCAACTTTTTGACTATTTTAGCACCCCACCACCACCTCCAAAAACACAAAATATTTGTGTAGTTAGGACAGCTATTATGATAGTCGGTTAGTTTATGGTAATTAGTTAGAAGGACTTCATGAGATAACTAGGAGGATATTGGGAAACTTGGGATATAGAACTGTTATCATTTGTAAACTGAGCATTGGCTTTGTTATGGTCTGCATAAAAAGGGAAACTCCGGAAGGAGAGATTTTCTCCTTTGTTCATTTCAATTCAATCAACGATTTTTTTTTTCTATCTCTATTTTTGGCTTCTAGCAATTGAAATTAGATTAGATGGGTGGTATTTCAGAGTCTCTTTATTATTATTATACAAAAAACTGCACCTGAGGGGTCAAGACGCATAGACCCCTTCTACTTATAGCCTCTTGGTACTTTTGTTTCACTTGTTAACTAGGTATAAATGTGGCAATCTTCTTTGATTATAGCATAGCGGACCTTGATGTGAATGAATTGATTTTTGGGATGGTTGTTGTAGAATAGTTTTCCATATCTAGTGTTTTGATATTTCATTTTTGCATAGCTACTTATTTTCAAATTCTCTCATGGGACTGAATTAACACATGAACAGTAGCCAGTAATTAATCTTGTAGCATATCTTTTATAAGTAAAATTGAGTGTTGCATCCTTTTACTGCTAGAAGCCATTGGTAACTAAATTGAGAATAACAAAGTTATGCAATGTATGTGTAGGATTATGTTCCTGAAGATATTGGAAGCATTTCCAGTTTTGAGCCTCCTCAATCACCAGAGTCGAGCTATGATAACTTACAGCTTAGTTCCGAAGATTATGCTAAGGAGCCACCGTTGGTTCCCCCATTCTTGCAAATGACACTGCTCAATGTGTCTGGAACAAATATGGAAATCCAACCTCCTTTGTCAAGACCTCAACATGGAGTTCTGAATCATCTTTACACGCAGAAAGGAAAGAGCAGTCCTGCAGTTGTTGGTCTTGGTACAACTCATCGGTTTCTAGCCAAATATGTCACTGTGGTGCTGTACAAGTCGTTGTAAGGTAAACCATATACATAAATCATATGGAACACACTTTTAGCGCTTTCTATTAGTTCATAGAGAGTTTTTGCATCGGAATAGTTACAAGAGAGAAATGAAAAGCAACGTAAGGATCGCCACAAGTAAGTCAAGATTGTATTATATATAATGCAATTACTTGATGGTCAATCATCAAACAATTTAGTTTCAACTCTTAATTATTTGGTGGTGCTGTTCTCTAGGAATTTTGGTCGAGTGATTAAAAGGATAAAAATAATTTTTAAGAGGTTCTTATCACACATTCATTTTCCGTTCCCCAATTTTATTTTCTAGTTTTGCGGACTCTGATGGTTGAATTTGGTGCTCTATTATTCCGTGTGTGATAATTTTTTAAGGGTATTTGCGATTCGTTTCCTTCTTTTTTTGGTCAGATGATTCGTTTACTTTGAACTGATCTCTGGTGGTATAACTGGGCTTCTTTTTTCTCAATATCTTGCTGGAGATAGAGTTTTTTTTTTTTTATGGTTCTTTAATATGTTTGCCACGCAGATTTACACGTGCATGTTTGCCTATAATGTCATGTTTTTATGGATAGCGTTTATTGAAAGCTTAAATACGAATAAAACAAGATGCTCGCTACTTACTTTTCAATCTGAGAATTGGTGGAAAGCTGTTTTGAAATTTGCTTGTTTGTGCTTGATATTTCATATTTTTGGAAAATAGTTTGCCACTGGAGATTGTAAAAATTGAATGAAGCCCATGGAAACATCAAATGTGATTTCCAGATATGGATCCTCTCCTCTTCTAGAGAGATGGATGAACACGTTTTCTGCTATTTAAGATGCAAGTTATTCTAATATCCAAAACTTTTTGTTTCAATTTTTTCATTTGGGAGTTGAGATATTACTAAGGACCGGCAAAGTTGAATGTTAACGGTCAAATCAAGTGGAATTAATTTAGCCCTTTCAAGTTTGTCTCTTATCTAAAGAATTTTCTAAAACTAAAAACCTGGTTAAGAGGTGATTTTTTGGTGGGGCTTGGGAATGGAATAAGGGAAAGAAACAAGGCTAGCTAACTAGTATAAAAGAGGGAACAAAATATCGCCAACAATGGAATGAGTTACAACACCACGATGACATCTTAATTGATGAGATTACAAGCATCTTGTTTTCTCTTTGGAATTGGATTCCACGCCACTACTAAGCACGTCTCTCTTTCTTCTGAAGTGCTGAAAGATGAGTGCAGGCGAATTTTTTCAAGCCTTCAAAAAGCATTTGAAGTCATACTTCGTTCCATTACCAAAAAAGCCTCATCTATTATGACACATAACTAACAACAGTGACAAGCATGTACAGGATTTTGCTAAGCAATTGGTTATTACTTCCGCTTTCACCCTATATAGGTTATAGCTGTACTAAAGGCCTAGCTTTGTCCCCACCCCAAACAAACATAAAAGAAAAAAGCTAAGCTCATTGTTGTTGTTCTCTATTTGAATACTGGACACCCATCAACCACAATTCCAGGTGCAGTTGGGCAAGTGGCCAAGGGGCAATGGTCCAATTCACTTCCCCACCATTTGAGCATATGGCCAGAATTTTGCAGTGCAAAGAATATTAGAACACCCATAAAAGCTGTGCCTGCATCTAGTGCTGCAGATAGTACATAGTTGTACTTCTGCCACCAACGTTTGTGGAAGCGGAACACGAAGTAATTGAAGATCATTCCAGTCAATAGCCAACTTGCAATATTAGCAGGAGTTGCCGGTGGCATTCCAGCAAAGCCATAGCTTATGACAGGTATGTTTATGAGTGGTATCCATTTCTTGTCAGGGTAGATTTTGCTCAACACCCAAATAGGAACGGGCAACACTGCTCCAATCAAGAATAACCACACAAGGTTCCTGTATAGCCCACCGGGTCCAAAGAGCCGCTTTGGTCCAATCAGACCCCATATAACAGATGCATCAAAGGTCACTCTGTATTTGGGGCATGTCCAAGGACTGTCATGGTGAAGTTTATCATCCAGGCATATCTCCTTAATGCTATCCAACATCCACCAAGCCACTGCAAGGTTCACTACTCCAGCAACAAGAGTTCCCACAAGCTGTTTCGAGGTTATAGGCCAAAAATGAATTAAGCAACTAGAGAATAAGAAAAAAAAATAATTCTAGCATGAAAGGAATTGGATTAGGAGATTTGAAGGTGCACATACCTGAGCGGTATACATGCATCGTGGAGGAATTTTCATGTAATGGCCTAGTTTGAGATCTGACAAGAAAGAGAGAGCATGGACGGTGCTGATTCTCCCGTAAATCTTGAAGAGCAAATTTGCAATTGGTTTTCCTGGAAGGATATACCCAATAAAGAACTGTGCTATAATGTCATATCCAGGTTGCTGCCACATGATTCAGAAAACAAACTAATGTTAAATCTCTATTGCTTCCAACTTTGCAGCAAAATAATAGTGGAGGGGACAGGAATATTGGAGATAGTACCTGGTTGGTAGTTGCTTGAATGACACCAATTGGGAGGGTTACAACAAAAGCCAAACCAAAAGCAAGGAGCATACCCCACCATGGAAGTTGTACATCAGTTTTCCACACAAAGGCCATTAGCATGGATAGTGCCATGCTCCCAAACAATATACTGAGGAACCACCATTCAGGTACTCGCTTATAAGCTTGCATGAGTCTACCATGGACATCCAATTTCGCACCACTCATGGCGGATTTACTCTGTCTCCAAATATCTCTGAGAAAAAGAAACTATTTCAGTCTCAAACTATTCTAATATCTTACTTTAAATAAAGAATACATGGATGAAAATTTTGAAGGATTAATAGTATTCAGAGCCTTCTGATCCTTTTCCATATCTAACATGTAGAAATATTAGCACATCATTCATTCATATATACAATTACCACTCAGAAGTGATTTAAAAGTGATCTCATATAAAGTGACTTCAGGCAATCGAGTTATAAATAAATTCATGTTAAAAGCGTAACCTACCTGCCATAAAAGAGTGCCACGTGAGTGAGGGTGGCAGTAAATCTTGCAAAACCCGATCCAATTGATAATGCAAACAGAGGACTAAGGTATAACTTGCCGTATTTGTTGTATGCATCAATGTTAAGATCATACTCCGGGGTTAAGATCTTGGTAGTGTCATATTTATGTCCAGTATTCGTGAACAATTGGTTAGAAAATATAGGAAACTTACGGGCATCAAAAGTGTTGAACTTCCAGTAACACACAGGCACAACGATATATATGAACATGATAAATCCGACTCCCACATTAACAATGGAAGACCATGGTGAAACAAGGGGGCTCCCATGGTAAGCTGAAATCCCTGCCCAATCAATTGTGAAGGCACCAATCCCAAGTCCATGATAACCTGATCCAACTTGCTGTGCAGTGATGCTATTTGGCCATGCCCAGCAAACCCACGAGAAGAAGGTTAAGATCGAGAACAGATAGCCAGGGAGTGCATAATACAAGAAGCTTGCACCCATGGCAATGAGGAAAAACTGCATCCTAGTAAAACCTTTTGATTTCTGCTCCTTTTCATGGAGTGCCCTGTAGCATAAGGTTATTGATGTAATCAAAGTAGCATTAGAGGATATAATAACGACTAAATAGAAGAATCTTTAATAAAAAAATGGTTCTGCTGTTGCGTAAGCTCTTTTGGAGAAGATACTCAATAATTGGCTATAGGTCAATTCTACAGTAATCAATGCAACATTGACAACAACCTAGTGTTAATATATATTCTACTTTACCTTTTCAATTTCAATGTCATGCTCACTTGCAAAAGGAATATTGCAACAATTTTGGTATTTTGGTTGTGCGCACTCCTTCGTTCCAATTACAGGCTAAGAATTACTAGTCGTTTATTCAATCAAATTACAAGAAATCAATTAGTCAACGACAGACTTGATTCGATTTATCTTTACTGATATAACTCAGTATAAATTCTTATGCAGCAAGACCACCACCTTTGTGTTTTATAGAATAAGAATATAAGTAAAATTCTGCATCTGTTTTGCCTTCATTTGGTTGGACTGAACTTTTTAGTCAAATAGTATGTGTAAACAAACCGTTAAATAGTTCATTGGAAAGTTCCAGTAGTTAGTTTAGCATAGCACTTAGCACCAGAAAAAATGAAACATCACAAGTAATTAAACAGTTTAATAAAACGTAACATTTAAGAAAAGAAGAAGAACGAACCTAAAGAGTGACACTTGAGCAAGGTTTGCAGGCCACCACATTTCAACGGGATCAACCAGATACCTTCTCAGAATCCCAGCCCATCCATACCCCAACATCTGCAACTCAATCATTCAAAATAACAGTAAATTTAAAAGCAAATTTCAACAAACAGATTGAACAGAATATATACTCCAAAGAAAAGAAAAATATATCAGAAGAAACAGATTTTAATATTAAAAAGAAAGCATACCAATGAAAGAAATCTTCAATCTTTACAGATCTCAAAGACAGACGTCATTTAATCTTTTAATAAATACACATTCAGACTGAATTATTTATGTCCCATCACCCACAAATCTCTTTACGAAGAGAAGAGAAAAATAATAATTATCTTTAAAAGTTCCCTTAAGAAATAAATAAAAAATATTACCAAACCACACACTTTCTAAAAGTTCCACCCTTTCACTCAAAAGAATGAATGAAAAGCAAAGATACAAAATTTGAAAGAGGTAAGCGAACCTGAGTAGTTAAGACGATGAAGAGGGCGCACAGAAAGCTCAAACTCTGTTTATAATAAGCTTTCATGACAGTAATGGCGCCAATGGAGTAAGCATCACCCCCTCCAAAGGACACCCCACAGTTTGCGAAGATGGTGATGATGACATGCTCCTTCATGTTGAAGGGTCCAGGGTTTAAAGTGAAGCGCCACCCCAGAAAGTTGTACTCTTTGGAGGGAAGCGTGGACGCCATGAACCTTCCTATGGGAAGAACGGCGATTTGCATTAGAATGGCAGAGATGGTAAGTGGCTGAGTCCTGAAAGTAAAGAACGTGTTCAGGAAGATTAGGAGCACGCATGATGCCAATCCCAGAAACCATGCCCGGAAAGTCATCACCGGAACTGATGGGTCGTCGGTTTCGGGCACCACCAGAGCCACCTCCTCCACTGGACAGCGGTCCGGCGGAGAATCTCCGTTTTCGGCCTTTTCAGAGTCCGCCGTTGTGGTCTTGGACGCCGCCATTGAGTGAAGATATGAAGGAGATGGAAGATGGATAAACTGTAAGAAAAAACAGAGTGTTTTGTTTATCTGAGAGTGAGAGTTGCTCTGTTTGACAAAATGTCACTCTAGGTACTCCTTATAAAGGAGTGTGAGATTTTATGTGATATTCCCAAAGTGCCCCCATTGTAATGCTGTAATTTTATGTTATTTTTCATAACAACCTGTTTTTATAATTAAGGAACTGTATATTTTTGTAAACCATTTATAGTTAGTACTTTTTTAAACAATCTTACTAGTAATTAATACTTTCTTAAATCATCATAATTAATTTTATCATATACATAAAAAATAATTCTTTCACGTCTAAAAATAACTATTTCATAATCTCGTGTGGAAAGTAATATGATAATTATAACAAAATTAATTGTAAAAAATGTATATATAGTATTACGTGTCGTCTTATTCCATAGATTTATTTGATATAAACGAATAATTGCTAATTATATAATTAAGGACTTGTTCTTTTGAGTGGATTTGAGAGGATGGATTTGAGGGGATTTGAGAGGATTTGAAGATAATTTTTTTTGTCGTTTTTTTGAGCGAATTTGGAGGTAGATGAGAGTGAATTTGAAAATAAAATTTGTGAAAATTAGTATAGAATTGTATTGACATGACAAATTAAAAAAAATTATTTTCAAATTCACTTTAATTTATCTCCAAATTCGCTCAAAAAAACGACAAAAAAAATTATCTTCAAATCCTCTCAAATCCACTCCCTCAAATCCACCCAAGAGAACAAGACCTTAAGTAATTTTTCTTCTTATTTGTTCATACATAGATAGTTATGCTAATATTTGACAGCTAAAATAACAAAAAAATAAATAAATTTTAAATAAAACAAGTAATTTAATTTTGTGAAAACATGATTAAAAAAAAATGGGCAGGTTAGTTACTCTAGATTGTTTTTACGTTTCCATTTCAATAAAAGAACTTTTTGATATTTTAATTTCAAATTTTATTGACATATCATAATATTTTAATAAAGAATCTTATAAAACTCATATTTTTTTCATTTATAAATTCACCAGCTCCTGAATTTCCACCGTTTCTGTATATTTGCATTTCCCGAGAAGACTGATTGACCTGTGCAGAATTCTTTGGCATGCAAAACTGACATCTATTATTATTTATTTTAGTCAAACAGAGAAAAAAACTTTCATAAATTTCGCATTTTAAATTGAAGAGTGGCTTGAAAAAAAATTACATTACTGATTTATTAAAACATTTCTGAAATAATCCTAAGATATTACAAAAATGAAACGTATTTTAATGCATATTTGATGGCGCCGACGGTGGATGAAACATTAAGATAGATTTTAACAATACTATATTAAGCGGATTTTAAATTTAAGTTGATTTTATAAAATTAATTTATAAAATAAGACTTATACCTATTTTTATATTATAAATTAGTTTTATCTTTAACTGACATGAGATTTTTAGGTTGAGATATATACATTTGGAACGTCAAACTATTGGATAATTTGATAACATCTTTAACTTGTAAGATAATGTTTGTATACGCTTATATAATATAAATTAGTTTTATTTATACCCGATGTGAAACTTTCAATCTATTTGTATCTTTTTTGGTCGAAGTATATATATTAAGAAGTGGATTTTAAATTTAACTGAACCTAATAAAATCAATTTATAATGTGAAATTTGTACCCATTTATATATTATAAATTAATTCTATATTTAGTTTATGTGAAACTTTCAACAATAAAACTATGTCTTAACTTTTAAAAAGGTATTTTTAAATTAATTTAAAATTAGTTTTATAAAATTATATTAATACTTATTACACTTTAAAATGTTACCTTTTTCACATATATACATCTTAGTGAAATTTAATATTAACTTAAAAATGTATGGTTAGAAATAATATTAATGCAAACATTTTATATAAATACAGTAACGTATTTGAATCACTCTCTTCCTTGCCTGCTCCAGCGTGTGAAAGACACGTGCTTAGAAGAGCGTCACACGCTTACTTTCTAATCTCCAGCCTAACGTAAACTACCATGTGAAGCGAGTGGGACCCACGTGGTAGAGTAGGTGCCAACTCAGACGACAGGTGAGACGCCACGTCAGGAAAACGTTGGAGGCCTCGTGCTGGACTCATGTACTACGCATGAAAGACGACGTTAACGTAAGTGGAATCCACGTACTCATAAATAAACAAAATCAAAGTGCTATCTGTTTTTTTTTTTTTTTAACTAAGATAACATTTTTTTTAATTCTTGAAAAAGCAAAAATAATATTTGTTAAAGAAACCTTACATGAAAGCTATTAATGTGATTTATTAATGTGATTTGGGTTGACTCAAAATATATTATGATATGAAGACCAAGTACGTACGGTATAAATACAAATGCTAAAAGTTGTATTTATTTATTATTCTCATACATTTACATATGGTCACTTTTTTGTATTTTTTTTTGTTATGATAGTCTCGTAAAGATTTTGGAATTAATTGTATTTTATTTTTGTTATGATAACTTTTGCTTAATTCCTAGTTTTTATTATTTGAAATTATTTGGGGATGGCGAGGAAGTTTTCAAAATTGGTTGCTTGTTTTTGTTGAATTTGGTTGTATTGTGAGATATACAAGTGTATGGTCATAAAACATAAAGTTTATAATGTTCCAATGATATGCTTTATATGTGCGGTGCCCTTTAACTTCTTCGTTTAGTCAAAAAGGTTATAGATATATGATCATAAATTAAATTTCATAAAAAAATATTATTACAATTACAATTATGGTTTATTAACGCGTATACTAGAAAAATTATTATGTGCAAACATTTTTATTATAATTTTTCAATTTCACTATATATTTACTATCGTATATCACAATAACATGTATTTGTATTACCTTTTACTGTCAATAAATTACTTAATAATATATATATATATATATATATATATATATATATATATATATATTATTTTTAATTTGAATTCTTAAAAGGTGCAATAAAAATAAATAAGAATAGAACACAAAATAACACACGTCACAATCTAATAGATTAAGTGAAGATTCGTTAGAAAGATTGAATCTTTTATGAAAATTAAAATTACAATATAAAAATCAAGAAAACCTTCTCTCGACATATTATATTAATTTTTTGTATGTCAGATACATAAATTTAAGAAATTCTAAAATAAAATATTTTACTTAGCGAGACTTACTCGTCTAGAAAATTTAATAAATTTACAAATTATTTAATTTCTTAAATTAATCTTCAGTTGTGTTCATGATTTTTATGTTCTTTAAATTTTATCCTTCATGAAATATTATAAGATTATTGAGGCGGTTTTCATCTTAGACTTTGTTATAAATTTTTTGAATTACAAATGTTTCGTCTCAAATTCTTTTCATATATATTTTAGAAGATAGTCCTCTATTATATTTTTCTTCTTAAAAATAATTTTTCTCAATAGTGACTAATTTAAATATCAAATTATAAACTAAAAATTATTAATAATTAAAATAGTTTTTAAATTAGTTATAATGAATTGTTTTCTAAATTGGTCATTAATATTAGTTACAAAGTTTTTTTCCTACCAAAATAATTAATATTTAATTAATTAATTAATTAATTAAAGATCAATTTAAAAACTAATTCATTTGATGGTCAAAATATTAATATATAATATCGGTGACCAGTTTAGATATCAGTTTGCTGTAATAACTAATTTAAAAATTAGTGATTAATTAGTTTTTATCATTAATAATAATCATTATTTAAGAATTTTCTTGTTCACAATTAAGTATGAAATAAACTGGTACTTATTAAAATAGTTGTAAATTATTCAGTGAGGAAAAAATATTTATAACTTTGTTAGTAATCAAATAGTAATGTAATACTTTTACTAGAGATTTTAATTATTTATTACATTAAATGATCGAATAAAATAATATTTTATTTCTATTCAAATTTGGTATCCACGCATGTCCTCCTCTTATTTATTAGTGCGTAGAAGAAATTGTAATTAAAAAAGAAAAAGTGAAAGATATAATATTGGAGTTGTAGAAAAATTTTAAAAAAAAGTAATACCTATGATATCCCTAGGGACTCTTTGGAACGTTGCTTTTTGTTTTTTTGTTGTTTTTCTCTCCGTTTTACCTTTATTTTTATGTTGTATAACTGAAATTAAGGTTTTACTGATATGTGGTTTCATTAATAAATATAGAAACAAACAGAAAAAAATAGTTATTTATGAAAATTAATGTCATTTTCTTTTCAGATATATAACTACAATGAATTTAAAAAAGTGAAGGACTACCCTTGAAAAAGTTAAACCATTTATTCAAAGTAATAGTGCTAATTTGGAAAAAGTTAATGTATATAATACTAAAAACACAGCATTATGATTTATTTGTAGTAGAATAAAAGATCAGATTAAATTATAATTTTGAACTTTCTAATTTTTATACAAGGTTATGTATATTTTTATTTTTCTTTTTCTTACAGTTTTAGTTTCTATATTTTGAAAACTTATAATCACACACAAACTCTCACTCTCACTCTCTCTATATATATATTATTGCATTTGTATACTTATTTAATTGAAATGTTTCTTGATGAAATCTTAAATGAGTATGCTACAGTGCTCAATTAGTAAAAATATTATATATATATATATATATATATATATATATATATATATATATATATATTGAAGAGGGAACAATTTATTAATTTTATTAAATGCGAATAAAAATCGTCCAAAAAATAAAATAAATTGTCTAAAAATAAAATTTAAATAAAAATGTTTTTTAATGATATAGCCTTTATAGAAGTAATTATTATATAAGTAAATAATATTATCATAACTTTCAGTTGGATGATGCATTCCACAACTATGTGATTTTTTTTTCATTGCAAGTGGCCATTTTCATCTTTTGCTTCGATTATCCACTTATGATGTCATACACGGAAGTAAAAATAATAATTAAATTTTAATAAATTAATATTTACGAAAACTCAAAAAAAGTTATTTATGCAGGATATTACTCATAATAAAAAATATTTACAAAATAAAAAAAATATCTATAATAAAATAAAAAGTATAAATATTTTTGTGCAGTTGTATATGATTTAAGTATTTAGTTTTAATTAGTGAATTAAGCTAATATATAAAGCTACATAACTATATGTAAATAAATATTAATTTAGAGTTTAATAATTATATATACACAAAAATTCATGTTAAATAATTAGAAAATCAATAGTAGTATTGACAAAAAAAAAACTTATATGGCTAATCTTACAAAAACTTTTCACGAAAGTTATTTTGAGTTTTTTTATATTAGTTATCTTTTTTATACAAATAATCTATCTTTTTAAAGTCCACACCGTCTACCTTTTCAATTTTTACCTTTTTTTTATTGTAACCATTGATCTCACTCAAATCTTATTTCCTCTAAATCGTTTATAATAATAAACAATAATAACTTCTGATACCAATTATAAGGAAATAACATATATTTCTTATAATTAAATATATGAAAACAATATAAATGGAGAATAATCATAAATAAAAATGGTAACGGAGATCAACCAAATGCTCACTTCTTCACCTTGCTGCAAACATTTTATTTGAAAGAGAAAATTACAAAACAAATATTTACAAAACACTCAACTCAGAATCTACATTAACTCAGGAAAATAAAATATTATTTTTGTCTTTCTCCTTTTTTTTTCTTTCTCCAGTGTTAGAATGCATAATAAAGTTTTGCATGATGATATTTATACTATGTTTTATTTCTAGTTCTCACCTTTTTGTTTTATGTATTTATGTCATGCTTAACATTTATTGGTGTTTTGGGTATAGGGCTGAAATTCCATACTCAAAGCACTCTAGATTGTCTTGAAGACCGGACGAACTCCCTAATGGTCCTTCATCTTCCAAGTTACGTTGTTCGTTTTTCCTTCTTCTTGTCTAAGTCGAGGGGACGAATATCTGTCAAAGACACTCCGACGCTCAAGTTAATAATATAACCGAATGGTTAGCTAAGTAAGTGATGCATATAATGTGCATCGTGTTCTTAAAGTCATACCTAAGACCTTTACTTATACTAGCTGTGACGGGTCTTTACCTTTCGTTGGCCTAATGACAGCCCAATCAAATCTTAATCTACATTAAGGACTTAATGAGTTATTACCAGTTGACACGACCTAGGTGAACGACCATGGGAGGATATCCTGAAAGGACGATGGATGATCTTAAAGATTGACCTGAAAGAACGATCATGGGAAGACCATACCGAAAGACGACCATGTAAGAGGACAGTAAAACCAAGTGTGAGAACTGTACGTTACAATTGGTTTTACTATTAACTAATTCTAACATATTCCTATTTATTAACTTAATGAACTTTTGTCTTTCATACACCTAAATTTCGTATGTGTATCATAATTTAAGGTTTCCTCAACAGTGATTGATTACCTTAATCTCTATTAATCATCGTTGGGTAGTTTTATTAGAAACAGCATTACCTAACATTACCTATATGAAACTCCAAAATTCTATCATCCTATACTATTTTGGAGCAGATGTCATCTCGTCACTGACCTCCCACACAAAATGTAAAAATTTCAATCTTTACCCAAAAATAAAATGAAAAAACTAAAAGAAAAAAATAGTAGATAGTTATACTTATTGGATTTAATTTATTTTCCGTTCATATCTGTGCATTTATCTTCATATATTTATATTCTATTTTTATATTTATATTCCGTTTATATATTGTTTCAAACAATTATATATATGTAAAATTGTACTCTCTTCTCATGGAATAAGAAATACAATTCCTATCCTTTCTTTTCTCATAACATGGTATCAGAAGAAAATTAATTTTTTATCACGTTCTTCCGCAACCAATTCTTTTCCTGTCCAGATCTTCATTTTCTACCTTTCGTTCTTGGCTTTTCTGCCTTTTTCTTCTCCTTTTATGGCTACTCCCTCTGTTACTCTCGCATCGTTGCAAGATACAACACATGACTATTACATTCATCCTAATGAGAATCCTTCATTGGTGCTTGTTTCCCCGATTCTTGAAGGTCACAATTATCATGGATGGGCTCGCTCGATGTCTATGGCACTACAAATGAAGAATAAATTTGGCTTTGTTGATGGTTCCATTCCTTGTCCAGCTGGTACAGATCCAATGGTTCAAGCATGGAAGCGTTGCAATAATCTAGTTTTATCTTGGATCAATCATTCTGTTTCTCATGAGATTGCTACAAGTATTATTTGGATTGACTCTGCTGCTACGGCATGGAAGGATCTCAAAGATTGTTTCTCCCAAGGTGATTCTGTTCGAATTTCACAATTGCATCAAGATCTTTATTCAATGCATCAGTCTGATCTAAGTGTTACTGCATATTACACTAAAATGAAGATTCTCTGGGATGAACTTTGCAATTTTCGCCCTATTCCTGAATGTCAATCTTCTGCTTCTTGTTGTGTTGTTTCTAAGACAATGAAGGAATATCGTGAAAATGATTGTGTTCTTTGTTTTCTTAGAGGCTTGAATGATAATTACTCTGTTGTTCGCTCTCAGATCCTTCTCATGGATCCCTTGCCTTCTTTACCCAAAATTTTTTCGATGATAATTCAACATGAGCGACAATTACAATCAGGAATTCTTTCTCAACCTCCAGTCATGGCGTCACAAGTTTCTCAATCTAAACCTTCTTTTTCTACCTTCAATGGCAGAGGTAAACCCTCTCCTGCCAATGATTATGGCCGGGGAAGATCTTCATATCAAGGTTCTCAGGCTCGTTATCAAGGTTCTCAGGCTCGTTCCTCAGGGGGAAGGTTTGGTGCACCTCGACAATGCACTCACTGTGGCAGGACAAACCACACCATTGATACTTGCTTTCTAATACATGGATTACCACCTGATCTCAAATCCAAAAGAGTCCACAATGTTACAACAGATTCTTCTACAGTAGTTCCTTCTTATAATAATTCTCCGGCACAGTCACATTCCGCAATTTTGGGACTTTCTCAAGAGCAAATTCATGGTTTATTGGCACTTCTTCCTCAATCTAATCCCACAATCCCACATTCTATTAATCTAGTGAGCTCTCATAATGCTTCCACTTCTTCCCAGGCTCAAGGTAATATCTATTCCAAATGGATTCTAGACACAGGTGATACTGATCATATATCTAATTCTTTGTCTCATTTTATTTCTTATCATAGAATCTCACCAATTACAGTATCACTACCCAACAAGAACTCTTCATTTGCTCATTTTTCTGGCACTGTTTCACTTAGCCCACACCTTATTTTACATAATGTCTTGTTTATTCCTAATTTTTCTGTCAATCTTATTTCGGTCACAAAGTTAACTAAATCTCTATCTTGTAAACTTAACATTTCTGAATTTTCCTGTGAAATACAGAACAAGTCAACCCTGCAGATGATTGGCAAAGCTGAAGAAAGAGATGGCTTGTATGTCATGATAGTTCCTGCACCCACACCCCTTGGTTCACCAGCTGCTATTACTTCTGAGAATTCTATTGCTTGTTCTACAATAAGACATAACTCTATAGATATTTGGCACTATAGACTAGGGCATCCTTCTTTTTCTTGTTATACCAAATTACGCAACATGTATGCCACTTTACCCAATACAAAATACACGCATTGTGATGCTTGTCATTATTCTAAGCAAAGAAAATTACCTTTTCAATTAAGTACTACTGTTTCAAAAGCTCCTTTTGATTTAATTCATGTTGATATTTGGGGGCCCTATAGTACTTCTTCTGTTGATGGTTTCAAATATTTCTTAACTATAGTGGATGATATGTCTAGATACACATGGATTAAATTAATGACAAGTAAATCAGATACAAGATCACAACTTATTGGCTTTGTTTCTTATATAAAAACACAATTTGGCATTGATGTAAAAGCTGTTAGATCAGATAATGGTAATGAGTTTGCAATGACAGATTTTTATAGACAAAAAGGGATACAACATCAATTATCATGTGTTGAAACACCTCAACAAAATGGAGTCGTTGAGAGAAAACATCAACACATTCTCAATGTTGCTAGATCTTTAATGTTTCAATCCCATTTGCCCATAATTTTCTGGTCTTTTGCTGTTCGTTATGCTGTGCAACTCATTAATATTTTACCTTCCAAAGTTTTGACATATTTTTCTCCATCTCAGCTGTTACACAATGTTAAACCTGACATTACTTACTTACGAGTTTTTGGCTCACTTTGCTATGCTTCAACTCTTCAAACTCATAGAACAAAATTTCAACCTCGTGCAAGAAAATGTGTTTTACTGGGTTTTAAAACAGGAGTGAAAGGCTACCTTTTGTTAGATTTCAATTCTAGGGAAATTTTTCTATCAAGGAATGTAGTATTTTATGAAAATATATTTCCTTTTCTTACTAGTGACAAGCACTCACCTATTAATACACAAAATTCCTTGGATTTTGTCACCAAAATTATTTCACCTCCATCACCTCTTTTCTCAGAAGTTACTGATCAACCCTCTTTACCACTTACATCTCCTCCTTCTATTATTTTCGACCCTGTTATTTTCTCTTCTCAGCCTGTTTCTGTTGAACCTGTCACTGCTACTCCACAAAGGAAATCAATTAGGCCAAAACATACACCATCTTATCTGCAGGACTATCATTGCAACATGTCATCTACTTCTTTCGCCACTCAGTCATCCACAGGTACCTTATATCCTATCTCTTCATATCTATCATATGATGCATTATCATCTCTTCATAAATCATATGTCCTTAATCTTTCCCAAGTTAGTGAACCTAAAACCTATAACCAAGCCATCAAACATGATTGTTGGAGAAATGCCATGGATCAAGAAATTGCAGCTTTAGAAAATACCAAAACTTGGGTTTTGACTGATCTACCTAATGGAAAGCAACCTATCGGATGTAAATGGGTATACAAAATAAAGAGGCATGCTGATGGGAGTATTGAACGATACAAGGCAAGACTTGTAGCCAAAGGCTACACACAACAACAAGGTTTAGATTACTTTGAGACTTTTTCACCTGTTGTCAAACTCACAACAGTAAGATTGGTTCTAGCTTTAGCAGCTTCCAAACATTGGTATTTACATCAACTAGATGTAACTAATGCCTTTTTACATGGGGATCTAGATGAAGAAGTATACATGTCTCTTCCTCTTGGTTATAAATCTGAAAAACCAGGACAAGTTTGCAAGTTGTTGAAGTCTTTATATGGACTCAAACAAGCCTCTAGACAATGGAATTACAAGTTGACAACTACTTTACTTTCTTTGGGCTACACACAATCAAAATCAGATTATTCACTTTTTGTCAAAAGTGATTCTGCTCATATTACCATCTTACTTGTTTATGTAGATGATATAGTTTTGGCAGGTGATGACATCCAGGAAATCCAAACTGTGAAGGCTCTATTGAATGCAAAGTTCAAGATTAAAGACTTAGGCCAACTCAAGTATTTTCTGGGCTTAGAAATTGCAAGATCTCAACAGGGCATTAATTTGTCACAAAGGAAGTATGCTCTAGAGTTACTAGAAGATGCAGGATTGTTGGGGTGTCAACCTGTTTCTACTCCTATACAGCTAGGCACAAAATTTTCCAAGACAGAAGGGAAACCCTATTCAGATGTGCAGGCCTATAGACGACTTCTTGGCAGGTTACTATATCTAACCAACACAAGACCAGATTTATGTTTCGCTGTTAGTACTCTCAGTCAATTTCTTTCCAATCCTTTGGAAGATCACTATGCAGCAGCAATAAGAATCCTGAGATATATCAAGAACAATCCAGGACAAGGATTATTCTTTCCCTCCAACACAGAACATGCTCTCAAGGCTTTTAGTGATTCTGATTGGGCTGCTTGCCCTGACACTAGAAGGTCTGTGACTGGTTTTAATGTGTTCTATGGTGCATCATTAATTAGCTGGAAATCCAAGAAGCAAGGTACTATATCTAGATCATCAACCGAAGCAGAATATAGAGCTTTAGCTTCCACAACATGTGAAATTCAATGGCTTCTGTATTTGCTCCATGATTTGAAACAACCTCTACCACAACCAGTTTCTCTGTTTTGTGACAATCAATCTACTATACAAATTGCACAAAATCCAGCCATGCATGAAAGAACAAAGCATATTGAAATTGATTGTCATCTCATAAGAGATAAAGTTCAAGCTGGTGTAATTAAGCTCCTGTCCATTCCTACTTCAGCACAACTTGCAGACATTCATACTAAAGCTTTGCATCCAGCACAATTTCAATCTTTGTTGTCCAAGCTGAGCATTAAGGATATATATGCTGCAGCTTGAGGGGGATATTGGATTTAATTTATTTTCCGTTCATATCTGTGCATTTATCTTCATATATTTATATTCTATTTTTATATTTATATTCCGTTTATATATTGTTTCAAACAATTATATATATATGTAAAATTGTACTCTCTTCTCATGGAATAAGAAATACAATTCCTATCCTTTCTTTTCTCATAACAATACTACTGGTAAGCGAAGAATTTCACTCCATAAATAGTTAAGAAAAGGGTCAAATGGACAAAATACAACATTGGAGAGATTATAATCGTTTGCATAAATAAATATGAAATGGAATGAGAAGAAAGTGACGAGGTTTATGATTAATTTTGAAATCTAAATTTTCAAATTTATATCAATATATTGTAGTAATAGAATTTTAAAATTGTAGTAAAAATATTAACATATGTTTTTTAATAAACAGAAAGAAAAAAAAAATAGGGTCGCAGTGAACTAGAGGGAGACTAAGGAATGGTTTAGAACCGAAGATTGATGGGTTGATTCCAAAGTGGAGGGTCCCAATAGATAAGATAGAGATAGAGATGAAGGAATATAGAATTGTCCTGAAAATAAAGGTGCTGCTTATTAAGGCAAGAGTAAGAGTATCAGACTTTTATATTTATATAATGGCTTAATATTCTGTTTTGTCCTAGTTTCGCTCGACAATGTCAAATTAGTTTATCCTTTAAAACGTGCGTTAATTATTTTTCTCTCTCTTCTATTAACGACCGTTTGTACGGGAGATTTCATTGATATAAAGTTTATTAAGTAAGGACGTACGTTTTAAAGGATGGACTAATTTGACACTGTCGATCGAAACTGGGACAAAATAGGGTATTAAACCTTATATCATATATAGTAAAGGATAAAATATCGTGAAAGGATAAATTTTTATATCTTTTAAAGAAAAGGAAAAAAGTAAAATAATAATGTAAAAAATTTATATATTATTTTTTTATTAAGAGAATGCGTTCATATTCAAAATACGTAAACATTCATGAATATAAATCCAATTACATAAAATTAATATCATTCTTTATTTATTTAAGACCTTAAAATAATAAATATTTTACTGATTTAACGTCGGAGTGCCTACTCTTTTAATTAACTTAAAGAAAAAGATGGTGTTTTTTGGACCTACATAATTATAAGAAAAAACAGTTATATTATTATTGTTTTTTCTAATGTAAGATCTCAACTCACGCTTACGTTATGCATCCCACAAAACCCAGAAGTGTGTGAAATAAAATTCAGTTTGAAGTTTGAAGAACATAACACGACAGAAATGAAGAGATTGAAAAGGCTAAGCCATCCAAAGTGGGAAATGTAAGGTAAGGGTACGTACGTAATTCCACACGTTGCAACGTTTTCTTCCTTCATCTCTCTACCAAATTCCTCAACACCATCTCAATTATTGCCTATCTAAATAAACTCATAATATTTTATTAAGACATTATATTATCACGTTAAGATTACCTTCTAATGGAACATAACATCTCAATTATAAATATATATATATATATATATATATATATATATATATATATATATATATATATATATATATATATATATAAACAGGCCATAATCTTAAACCCCCACTCTTTATATTTATTCTAATCCAATTATAAAACACATGTTTTTCTAATTAGTTTATCATGTAGTCCGAGTAAGACCCTAATTTTATTTTGGGAAGTTTTTTTTTTTTTTTTATAAATTAATGAGGTTATAGGAGAATAAACAGAAAATTTCATTTTTGGAGATGATTTTTTTGTTAGGGAGAATATATGACTTTGAAAAATTATAATAATTAATAAATATATATTGAAGGTGGTTTATTATTATTTTATTTAAAGATATATGTAATATTTTATGATTATTAGAAGTATCATCTAAAATCTCTGCATTTAAAATTTCAAGAGTGAAAATGAAGTTCATAAATATACATATCAAACATCTGAATTTAGTGATGTATTAAAAAGAAACACTAATTATGAAGAAGGTACCCTTAAGATGTTTTAAAAAAATTGTTAGGTTTAACATTTTTTGATTTAGGTATTTTTTTAATTTTAAATAATTTCAATATGTATTAAAAAAAGTTATCCACATCAATATTAACCTTTTAAAAATAATGACTTACAAGTATGATATAAATATTAATGAAGGTTAGAAAAGGAACGGGGAGGTTACATAATATTTATATTATGAATTTATATTAAACCTATGTATTGATATTAATGAAGGGTAGAAAAGGAACAAAATAATGACTTAGAGGTATCCAGATCAATATTAACCTTTTAATTTTAAGTATGATATAAATAATGACTTAGAAGTATGATGTAAATATTATAAATTGATCTTTATTTTTGGTTAAGATATTAAACCTATTTTATTTTTGAATGGGAGAAATAAGAGGTGATATTCGATTCTTGTATACTCTTTTGTCACCATCGTAGTAATGCCCATGGAACATAATTACTAGCCAAGTGGGTTCAAGAAAAACTTTAATTTCCTTTATATGTCAAACATAAAAACGCATTGAGGACCAATGATATATCTTTCACTAATTTGATTTGGGTATTTACTTAGTGGGAATTTTTTTCTTAGAATCCAATCTTTCAATTATTGCTATTAAATAATAACGTTCATTTTGTTAACACAAAAATTCTATGGTGTTTAGTGATGATGATACTAACAAAGTGATGAATATAACTGTGACCATAAAAAATTAATTTATCAAAAGACTTGATGTTACAGCATGACCAAAATATAATTTAAGTAAATAAATTAAGAAATACATCGACGTGTTATGAAATTCTAAAATTGTAATTTTTTTACAAAGTTAATAAAAAATCCATTAGCCGATTTAATTTACATATTCTCCTACAAAAATTAAATATATCAAATTATAACTAAATCACGATTTTTGAGCGGGTAATAGCAAAGCAATTAAAAGATGAGAAAGAAAAAAAATACATAAAATTTTAATCTATTTTGACACACGTAATTATGTTTATAAGAACATTATGAAATATTTACTTTTTTATACATAATTAATTAATCATTATTTATGATTATTTACTTTGAAAATTGTTTGATTCTATACTTAAAAGATATATTATAAAATTAAAAAATATATATTTAAATTATTCTTAACTTCAACTCTTGAGTAATATAAATTTATTAAAATATAAAAGTTAACCTTAATTTTCGTTCTCATATATAATATTAATGTTCTTATTCCAAATTGGTTGAGATGACATTATTAAAATCAATTTATATAAAAATGAAATATTATCTGTTTTAAAATTTATATAACAATTTTATTTTTAAAACACGTATCTGATAATTAAAAAAATATATATATTTAAATTACTTTTAACCTTAATTTTTTTAACTTTAATGAAACCGTTAAAATACTAAAACAATGATAAATTTGGTTAATTAGGGCACCAAATTGACTTCCACACGATAAAGTAGTGATAAGGTTATTGAATTTTGTTAAAACAAGAAATTGATGTAAATGGCATTTATTATCGGAAGATATAAAATTCTGTCAGTGTGATGTGGTGTTGAATTGACTAAAACACCCCTGGATTATTGATTGTGTCTGATCTGATACGTGGATATGATATGAATGTGAATTAAGATTCCTAGGCTCTATGATTGAGAGAGAGAAATTCCATGGTTTCACACCAAAGGCCAAAAATAGTCCTAATCCCAATGGCATATGACCTTACACCAACCACATTCACGGGTCCCCTTCGCAACCTTTCTTAATTAATCATTTCTTTTTTTTCTCATAGATCTCAACTCATTATTCAATGTTCAAAATTATTATACAAAAACAAGTATAGAATGTGTTTCGAGAGAGGTGTTAAGATAATTTTATCAAACCACTCTAAGATATCTCGAAGATCGAATAAGTTTCTTAATGGTCCTTCGTTATCCAAACGACATTCATGTTTTCTCTTCTTTTTATTTAAGCTGTGTAAAAATATGTGAAGAGACACTATGACGCTTAAGTTAGTGACTTTATATAACAATGTTTAATAAAAATGAGTACTCAAGATTGATCATATGACTTTTCCATCAATGACTATTATTTTCATTAACTATAAATAAATAGTTATTATTGTTCAAATTAATTATCAATTAGAATAATGATACTATGACAACATTTTTTGATAATATTTCTACATGTCATTCTGTGATTGGTCTATATTGGTGTTTATGATTATTATTATTGATTGTGGAATAATTTTGGACCAATCACAGAATGACACGTAGACAGTGTTAAAATATTGTCAAAGTATCATTATCCTATCAATTAATAACTGGTAATTTTCTCGCTGGATGATCATCCATTTCTGACCAGATGGTCCCACGATACAAAATGATTTTTAAAACATCTCTTTTCTTAACTTGTAAATAACATGTTTTCACTTCTCATGATGTACACGAGTATATAACGAATTTTTTGTTTTGTCATAGAAGAATCCAATAACTTAAAACAAAAGAAAGTTAGTTTATAGTTGTCTAAGTAGAAAATATTGTCATGCATAGGAACATGCCTATTGTTTTCAAAATCGAAACCAGCGTTTGTTTTGGCGACCTTGCAAGAACAACACACACGTCTTAAGTTTGCGCATGGAAAAATGATGAATTGTTGGTAAAGGGCCAAAAATAGCAGATGCATTGCGATTAAAATAGATAATTGAACTTCGAGGGCCTATTTGGGCATCGTGGCTTGGCCCATTTCTACGTGTGGCCCACAATCATAATTATTTAATAATTTTAGGGTTCCCACCAAAGAACCAATTACGTGTTCAAAAAGGGTCAGTAGTTAAGGCATGCCAGGATACTTCTTTTTCACTTTTCTTATAAAATATTGTTTATTTCTGGTACATAAAATAGCCTAATAAAATTTGGCTATATTTTAGTCCGTCTTAAGTTTAATGAAAAATATTTATATTAATACTGAAAATACTTACATGGATAATATATTATTAGTACAATTATAATTTATATTTTATTTTTTAAAATTAAGTATGATCAGAGAGATAAATGTATTGAAATTGTTTTTGTTTTAAATGATTAAAGCATTGTTTTAGTTCATTAGATTTTCTGAAAAAATTGTTTTATTATTTTATTGGATTTTTTTTTGTTTTATTTGAAAAGCTATTTTTTCTTTATAGTTTTTTTATTGATTTTCTTAATAGTTTAAATTTTTTTAATAGTCACAAAATTTAGAAAGATCTTCTAAAATATTTTTTCTTTACATATTTTTGAACATAATTTTTTAAAAATCTTGTGGACTTTTTTGATGATGAAGGTGATATTCCTACTTATGTGAGTGTGGAAGTGGGCTGGGTGCATTGGGAATGAAGCTGAGTAAACTTTTGAAGTGCATGACTTCCATAGGTTCTAAACAAATACTTTTTAGCCACACCATTTAAACCTCACCATCCCATTACTTTTATATCTACCAAGTTTCAAAACCTATTCTCTCCATATCATATCCAAAAAGAGAACTAAGATATTTCTAATCTTATTTCAAAATTTTCTGCAAATTTTAATTGTCTTTTAATTCAACTAATAATTCTCTCTTATATTTCTTATCATAGAGAAACAAGCTTTTTCCATTTAAGTGCTTTGAAATCACTGAAACAGACCTTTAGACCTTGTTCTTTTGAGTGGATTTGAAGATAAATTATTTTATCGTTTATTTGAGTGAATTTGGACGTAAATGAGAGTGAATTTGGAAATAAATTTTTTTAATATTAGTATAGAATTGTATTAACGTGACAAATTAAAAAAATTTATTTCCAAATTCACTCAAATAAACGACAAAAAAATTTATCCTTAAATCCTCTCAAATCCACTAAAAAACAAGGCCTTAGTGATTAACAGTACATTAACAACTTATTCACTTTTATATAATATTTTACTTTCTTATTTTTATTCTTATTTCTATCTAACGCGGGACTTAAACTCCCCTTGGATTCGCACTTTCATTCCCAACCAACCGTTGTGTTGTGTGTAGATAGGGAGAGAGATTGCTGGTTTTGAACAGACGAAATTGGTTCTTGAAAATGTGTGGTTAATGGTTACCGAAATCTATGTCTTGCCCAGATCACTAGGGATTGGAAAAAAGGTAATTTAGTGGGTTTCTTTTTGAAAGGGAAATCTTGAAAAGGGAGTTAGACTTTTGAGCAAGAGAATGGTTGAGGCTGGGATGTGCATAGCACCTATTCTACCTTTGGCCTTATTCGGTTCTGTCTTCAGTCATGGTACCACAACTCCAATATGTGTGTAATTTGTGAGTAGCGTGTGATTAGGACCTGAACTAGTTTCCTTTTGTCTCCGACTTCATTGTCTACAGTATTTTTTTATTGTGGTCCAACTGCACACACTGCCACAACTACCCAAAACCAAGAGATAAGATCCACTATTTCCTCTGACGTTATCACCCTATATATACCATTATACCACGCACTACATAACCCTCTGCACTCTCCTTTAAGCAGGCCAGTGTTATATGAAATCTGAAACCAGGCTGGTCAAAAACTGTGATCACAGTATCACCACTTGTACTCACCACTTAGTTTTAGCTACAAGGGTAGTAGTGTTGTGTTGTGTTGGCCTAAAGGGACTCAGAGAGTGCCAGGTCCCTAGTTTATCTCTATCTAGACCAGGATTTGAGCTGCTAGGTCAACTTGGCAGGCACCATTTTCTTTGGCCAGAAGTGGATCTTGGAATCTCAGCTCACGGACAGAAACAAAAACAAGGTAAGCTATTTAATATTTTCTAACTAGTCTTAACTCGTAATCATATCTCAGTTAATGGGCCACTACAAGGGAATAATAATATGCTGATTAGGAAGTTCAGACTCAGCTAGGCCTCATGTTCTTAGTCTTATAAATTCTTACAACTATGATTCATCAGTATTTTGAACGTCTATAGATGAATTGTCTAGTCTGGCGAAAGTTGACACAGATGGTAAGGTAATTTGAACCGAGTCTATAAATTGAACGCTGAAATTTTGTGAATTGTGACCTGCTAACCGTACTGATCATGACCCTTTTGAGAAAAATCTTAAGAGAAACGATTGCATGCAATTTTCAACTTCAACATTCATGGGCAAAGAGATTTTAGGCCAAAATTCAGTGAAGCATGTTTAACCCTTGCATTGCACCAACTGAAGCACTTTTACCCACCCTTTGTCTTGAAACCTCAAAAGCACAAGAAACAAGACATTTAGCTTTGAGGGACGCTGTGGAAAGGAAGGAATATACCCTTAACATACTCACACTGCTACATATTCTTAGAAACAAGCTATGACAACATGGAAAAGAAAATTACTTGAGCTAATTAACACTCCAACCGCAATACGGAATCACTTGCTGGTTTACATAACAGAACATGCATTTGGGTTCTCGTCGCTGAAAATCTCAGGGTCATAAGCGTAGTCGATGTAGTTTTTGGCTGGCCAGTATTCACTTCGCTTGATTTCAGTTTTGTTATCTTCTTCTTCTTCTTCTTGTTCCTTGTTTTCTTCTTCAACTTTTTTTTCTTCCTTTTTCTCCTCTTCTTTCTTTTCTTCTACCTTCTTTTCTTCCTCCTTCACAATAGATGCTTGCTTTTTGGTCCTCTTATATACATTGTCAACAAGCTTCGCAGGGTCGATCACACCTTTTACTATGACTTGATCGTTTGCCAAATCTGTTTCCACTGATTCTACTCCTGCACATGCACGCAATTACTATGTCTCAAATCACGTACCAACTCTATTCATGAAATCATTGAAGGACGAAGCACAAAAAGTTATAACTGTTTATTTCAGTAACATCTATTTTGTTTTCCCAAGATGAATAATTTAATACCAAATGAATAAAAAAAAGCTTTAGATTAACTCTTAAGCACTTATATGAGCTGCAATGACATTTTAAGAGGCAATATGCGTCTGAAATTTGGTACCATGTTTCAGCATTGAGATAGATAGCTCCCTCCACTCTTAAAATAACTGTTATGTTGAGAGTGTTACATTACAGCTAATTCGGCATTTTCAAAAGGATTCTTAAGCCCATACTTTGAAAAGAAAAGCAGACCTGTAATTAAAACTATTACGTATGCCTGCACATTCCTAAGGAGGCTGTTGTGGCTTCATTGCAGTTTGGAAGGCATTATTAAAAATTATAAATATAAACTAAACACGAACTTTTAACCATAAATAAAGTCCACAACAACACATTCTCCTTTCTCAGTACCATCTTTATTTTTTGATAAAAGAATTGCAGCTTTACTCAACAACGTGGGCTCACTCTGTACTAAAGGCGATTTCATGAGATTCTACCGATTAAAAATGTGTTAAAGAAGAAAGTATAAAAAAGTATGTTATATGCATTCTTCTTGTGATTATAAGATTCCATGGTAAACTTGAGAGAAGAGAAAGGATAACTCAAATTAAAGGGGCAATTAAACTCTTTCTTTTCAATTATACAATGCAGTTTTGTTGGGATTCTCGTAAATCATTAGTAATTAGTAATCATGATAACAAATAATGATTGAAAGGCACAGTTCCATGTAGGACCTGGGATTTAGTTCAGCTGAATCGATCCAAAACGTGTTTGTTGTACTTGTTAATGCACGAGTGAAATAGTATGAAGCAGAAATAAAGAAAAAGAGAAAGAGAAAGAGAGATATGAATCTTTGCACCTTTAATCTTACGGATTCGCTTCTGTATAGCTTGAGCACACGCTTCACAATGCATTCGAATTTTTAGCACAACAGTTACCGCAGAAGGAGGCTGACCAACCATTCAAACAACAACAGCACAGGAATTAGATTACCAACAAAATAGCTTTGGTCAATCAGAACATCTAAAGCAGCGTCAATTTGAACCAGATAAGGCATCAGTAAAACTTAAAATTGGATACAAATAAAAGTTAATAGTTCTTCACTTTTTCATGAATTTGTCGCAATACGAAAGAGGCACCTGTATGGTCCCACTATCTTAAAATGTCTCAATTCGGGTACGGATCATGGCATGGGGTTTCCAACTTCATCTCAAGTTTTATTAGAAAAAACAAACCAAAAAAGCAAACTTTAGCAACCCATGTTCATTCATTCCCTCATAAAACCGGTGTATTCAAGTTAGAAGTATTATTAACACGATATACTACTAGTCTGCATATTTTTAAGAATTTGTGAATAGTTTAATGCAGGAGTATTTCCTTTTTGCCTCTCTATCTGACTAGCTGACTAGTATTTGAATGTCGTCATCATCCATGGTATATGGGAGCCTGTGGTTTTAGCTTTTAACCTCCATACAGCAGACGTCAGCATGGTTGTGTGGTGTGTGCGTTGTGTGGAAGTGAATGTCCTGAAAGTGGGACACGGTAAAACCAGGTGAGTGTACCCACCCGTGACCCCATTTTGCAGCAAAGCAGCATGTCAAGTTGCAACTTGAAAAAAGTGAGTGGGGTCAAACCCTCTCATTTGTCACCGCCGTTCACCTCGTTACGTGTGCCTATCCAAGGGGTATCACTTTGTTTCGTTACTTTCATGTCAGCACTCACCTGGAATGGATCGCAAAACAATACACCAAAAATACTAAAAACTACCCTCTGCCAAAATTACTCTCTCTCTCTCATAAAACTGAAACCCAACCATTTTCCTGTTAATCTCTTATCAACTTAACAACACTTTGGTTTTTGTTTTTGTTTTTGCAAGTCTTGAGACTTTAGTTCTTGTTTTGAAAGTTTTTTTACCGAATGTTGGTCGATCAGAATGATTGACTGTGCTGCGGTATCGTACTGTGCTTGCTGAATATTTCATCACATTTGCATCATAACAAGAAAAGAAGTTTCAAAGTTGAATGATTTTAGATTTACCTCGTCTTTTTTCTCTTCTTTAGGTGGTGGTTCTTTGATTTCTTCTTTTTTCTCCTCTGGAGCTTTTGGCAACGGTGAAATAAGCTCCACTTTCTTTCCACTTTTCTTTTGTAGCCTCTCAAGCACCTTTATGGGGTCTGCTGCCGTTCCTTTCACTACCACTTTGCTTGTCCTGCTATCCGCAGTCACATCTTCCACTCCTGTTTCACACTCCCACAAAACAGATTAGATTAGAAACGTTAATTAATTAACCCCGTTTCATCAATCTTTTCCACCTCCTAAAACAACTTTACCTTTGTTAACTACGGATGCAATGATGATCTTTTGTCTCTACATGAATAATGCACGTCTAAGACAAAATTATCTCATCATTATTTTCTGAAATTCAAAAGCAATCATGTGGATACTGAATCGATGCCTCTAACAAGGGGTGAAAAAGATAGGGAAACTAAGAACACTAAAACTGAAGCTAAACCCATAAGCTAACTATACCTATAGCAGCGTTCCCTATGGGTGTATATTCATAAACATGATAGATAAAAGCTGTATGTAGGGAAATGAAATGACCTTGGAATCCTTTCAATGCTTTTGCAACTTTCCTTGCACAGGCCTCACAGTGCATGTCAACTTTGAGCACTATCTCCGGTGGTGGCTCCTCCTTGCTTTCATCCTTCTTCTCTTCTACCTTCTTTTCCTCTTTTACTTCTTTATTTCCTTCTTCCTTCTTTTCCTTTGCAAACACAGCATTTCAATAAGACAACTCACGATCATAGAGTTAAAAGAAAACAAAAAGAAACACGGAAGCAGCAGAATTGAGAAAAGAAAAAATAAACTGAAAGGAACGGGCAAAGAGAGAGATTGATTTAAAACATGGGTATGTGTATGCGAATGTGTATGTGTATGTGTGTGAGAGTTTGAGTGTAGAAGAGAAAGAAAACTCTTACTTCACCCATGCCTGTGGCAGTAGACAATGCCTTCTGCTTGAGAGAGAGTTTACTTGTTAACGCAGATCTTAATGTTATGTGGTTTCAATGTAGAAAACAACTCTTGTTTTGTTTATGCACTCTCTCACACACACACACACACTCTTTCTCTCTCTCTGCCTCTCTGTCCATGGCAGCAATGTTGGACTGAGGAGACATTTAACGTGTAGGGATTCTGCAAATCTGACGTGGATACTTTACTGCATAATCAACTGCAAACTTAAATAAACAAAAAAAAAGACATTTTTATTACTGTCTGCTATTTTTGGTTAGATTAGGGTGAATTACTATGTAGGTAGTGTGCATGGCTGAAACGACATTCTAGGCCAGTTGATATAATAATGTTTTGATGACAGTAAAATATTTTTACTGTTACTTGTCGGTATTGTTGTAAAATACTTATCATAATATATATACTCTAATACTGAATAAAAACACAAAATTTTTCTTGATTCTTCCATTTTCCAAGTTATTGCAGACCAATGGTTGTGGCTATTACCTAGACCATCATCACCATTGACTGGTCGTACCTCCATCTAATCTTCCTCCCTATTTCATGCTATCACAACGATCTATGTTTTAGAAATTAAGCCAATTAGATTTTAAAATTAGTTTTTGGTTAATTCATGTGAAAAAGGAAAATATTGTAGGAAATGAACGTTTGAATGAATAAAGTATTAGAAATATAAATGTAAGTTTTAATTTCATATTAAATAAAAATAAAAAAGTAGAATAATATATATGTATATAAAAATTTATTAATTTATTATCTTAAAATTTTAGATCAAAAGCAGTATAATTTTTTATATGATTGAATTTAGATTTAATTTTATATTGCAGTACACGTTGTTTTAATAAATAACTATCTATTTTTTCATACACTGTAGGACATATATTTGACAAACTTTTCAAATTCCAACTTTAGACAAAATTTTCAAATTTATTTCAATTGATAACTTAATGAAAGGGATTGATTGAAATAAAGTGCAACTTTCCCATCTGTGTCCATTTAATGAAGATGGTATTAATTAATGAAGCTATGTGTACATTATAGTTTCTTTCTGTATTTAAGTCTAGGTGATATTTCTTTTTCAAACTGACTTTATAATACCATTTTATTAATTCTAAACTCGGTTTCGAAATAAGATTACAATAAACTCAGTTTAAAATCATACTCGATTAAAAAGCAAGTAGATTTTTTTTTTCAACTTAACTATCTCAACGTACTTTTGAGTCTCCAAACTGAAAATTAAACATATGCTAAGTCTAAATTTGAACACTTTGCTCCATTCAAAATTGTTGCTAGCAGACAATAAATATTAAAATTATATCTAACCAAATAGGTTACTTTTAGTGCCTAACCATGACCATCCACAATATATATATAACTTTTTACCTAAACTTCTTAAATGTTTACAACCTACAATATAGGAAGAGAACAAAAACTGTAAAATATAAGCAAATAGTGTACTTAATATTGTACATGAACTTTTACTAAAAATAATATAATGTACCTTTTACAATAATTTTTCCCACTCTTATAATAATAATAATTTTGAAAATACAAAAACTTATTTTCACTAACACAATACATGTCTAATATATAAATTCATACATAAAATATATTTAAACTTTCTCTCTTTTTCACTCTCTCCTTCGCTTATAGTATAATATTTTGTTAAATAAATTTCGTCTCAAGAAATAAGTTTTATTTTCAAACAAAATTCATCTAATGAAAAATTCACTCAACAAATTTCATTCGGATAACCAACACTACTCTAAGGATTGAATATGACTCTTTTAGTAAACAAATACTGAGTTATTGTCGAAGCTATTGTAATTTTTTAACTTTTAATATAAGTAAATGTCTTTTTAAGAACGTAAAGTGTTAATAAGAGTTTCAGCTTATCCTTTTGACTTTTGAGTCATATTTGAGTAGAGCTATCAGAAGAGGTAATCCGGCTCACCACGGTTTGATTACTTAATGAGTTAACTCAACCCAGTTCACTTATTAACGAGTTGAAAAAATTCGAACCCAACCCGACCCACTATAGGTTGGTGGATTAAACGGGTTAGCTTTGGCTCATTTAATTATGGGTTAAATATGTTTTTAGTCCCTAAACTATTGACCGTTTCTGGTTTTCGTCCCTCTTCCAAAGTAAGGTACAATTTAGTCCTCAATCTTTAAAAAACGTTCGTTTTAGTCGAAAAAACGAACGTTTTGAGGACTAAAACGAGGACGAAAAACAAAATTTTGAGGACTAAAAACAAAATTTTGAGGACTAAAACGAACGTTTTTCTAAAGAATGAGGACCAAATTGTACCTTACTTTGGAAGAGGGACGAAAACCAGAAATGGCCAATAGTTTAGGGACTAAAAACATATTTAACCCTTTAATTATAAGTTTTTTTTAAATAAAAAAATTACAATTTTTTTTAATTCAAATCTAGATAAACGTCATACTAAAATGATGTTAAACTCAAAAAATAATTCATAATAATAAAAAGATATCATACAATCCAAACATAATCCAAAACATGTACAAAAAGCGAATACATAAGTTTTTAATATCGATTATTTTTGTATCATTTGTCCATTTATAATATTAGAGTCTTGAATAGATAAATCTATAATATTTTTCTCTCCTTCTTTGTCATCATTTACAATATAATAAAAAAATGCTAACTAATAATATTAAAACACAAAATAATAAATAATTAAATTAAATTAAGTGGGTTGGTGAGCCAATCCAACTAACCATGGATACAATCCAGTGAGTTAAATTCTAAGTGAGCCGAATTAAAAACTAACCTACGTAAAAAAATTACATTTTTTAAACCTAATTCGACTCATTGTTATATTGACTCATTGTTATAATCCATTTTTGATATCATTTGAGCATCATTCAATGAATTGTTATCTTTAATTATTGTTGCATAATGATTTATGTTTTAGGAGTTGTTTCCAAATTTGATACGTTATGATAAAATATAGTTTAAATGATATATACAGATAATATCGAAGAAAACTATCGATAATAATTAAAAGTAATTGTAATATATTTATATTATATTACAAATGAAGTTATTTTACAGACTTTTTTTTAAAGCATGGTACTTTTTACTAGATCTTCTGATTTAGGAATGAGAAGTAGTGAGAGAATTATAACTTCGTGTAAGATGATTTTTCTATTCCATAGTTACAGCCAATAAATGACATTAGTGTAAAATATTTATTAATGTACTCTGTACTTCCTGCCAAAATGTTCAACCAAATCTAATATCACTGTCACCCACCCAACTTTTATACTGTCATCTTCTCTTTGATTTTGTTTTGGTCGAAGCATCTTATGCGTTGCTATTTTTTAACTAAAAAAGAGAACAAAAATATATATTTTTAAAACTAAAAAAAATGGTAATATTTTTTTCAAAAAATTATCTTACAACTAAAATTCATTTGAACGGAACCTTTTTTTCTTCTATGTAAGGATTAAATTATTTATTGTTTAAAAATGACATTTTGCAAACTATATTATTTTTTTGAAAATATATATTTGTTATCCTTTATCATGACATGTAATTTCATGGATATTTAAATTCCATCATGATGAATAATACACACAAATTTTATATCTTTTTGAATATTTAATTTATATTTTAAATTTTTCTAAATTTGAAAATACACATGTATTCATAAATATTTGATAATTATTGTAAAATTCATCTTTCTTTTTCTGGTGCGGAAATAAATATCCTCGTGTCTAGATGAAACAAATTTGAAAACTCATGGGCCAGATTTATAGGATAGGGCCATTATAATTGATTGGAGTTCCACTTCTTCCAAGTTTCATTCTACTTCCAATTTCTTAAAATATTCCTAATTAATTAAGTGATTAATTATTAATTTTACTATTGATTACACCTCCATTTTTCCTCTATCACCAAACATACATCCCTGCATCCTTACAATTATTTTCATTTGTATTAAGAAACTCTACACCCTAACATCCTATTTGAATTGCACATCTGATAATCTTTAGTGTTTAATGTATGTTTAAATTATATTCATTATATATTTAATTATTGTTATATTAGTTTATAATTATTTTTAAATTTATGTATAAGTTTATAATGTAATTATATAAATTTTAATTGATATAAATTCAATTGTATGAATTTATTAAAATTAATAAAACTAATTTAGAATATAAAAGACTAAAGATGTACGAATTCGATTATATGTGTATCGATCATGAAAATTCAATGCTTTGATTCTCGAAGATCCATATATAATTTAGGTTTAATATTTTACATAAAATTTTTATTACATTACTTATATAATTATTTTATTAGTTTATAATTATATTTAAAATTATAAATCAATTTTTATGAATGTATAATTTAATTAGATAATATATAATTGTTACAAAATATTTTTATGAATGCATATTCAATGAAGAGATGAAAACAGCTTAGAAAATAAATGAGTTGCGATGGATATTTGAAATGCGAAAGAGAGAAGTATGAGTGCATACTGACAATGATCAAGAATCTTTGACTACTTCTGTTTTTCTTTTAATATTAAAACCTTTTTAATTACAGGTAATGAAAACATTTTATAAAACTTTGGAGGTGTAGGATGAATTACTTGGAGTGTAATGTTTTATAGGCTATTACTTGTAGCACTTCCACAATTTATTTGCGCACTTCCAAATTTTCAAAATGACATTTTTTATTTTATAAAAGTAATTTTCAGATTACATATTTTTGGAGATTATTTGAAAATAGTAGTTATTCGATAAGAATTTTGGAAAGAGAGTTCTAGAATAAAATTCCTAAAATGCACGAAAAACATTTTAGAAAAAGCTTTTTTCTCCGTTCTTCTTATCTGGCAGTGGCTGTAACAAAGATAATATAGTGCTGTGGTGAAAAGTTTTTTAGTTTGTTTCTGTTGGTGTAGGGTGCAATTACCAATTGTGGAAGTACCGAAAGCCATAACATGTATTTTTTTCTTTGGTAGCCCAACATTGCAAATGATGCTTGCTTTATTTATCTTTTATTTTGTGGATGTTGCTCCCTTCACCACCACTCCTTCTTCCTCCACCACCTCATTTCTGTTTTATTTAGGGATGAAAAAAAATTTGTGCCCACGGATAAAATCCGCGAAGGATAATTAGTATCCGCGGATATTTACTACCCGTGGGTAGCGAGTATTTTAATACCGGCTTATAAACGAATCGGGTACAGGTATTATACTATCCTTACCAGCAGATATCCGCTACCCGCAAAAAAATAAAAATAAAAATTAAATTTATATTTTATTAAGTTAAATTTAATCAAAATTAACATTAATTTATATTTTATAAGATTAAATTTAATTAAAATTAAAATTTAACGTATATTTAATTAATTTTTTATTATATTTTATATATTTTTTGTAATTTTATTTAAATTTTATTTTAATAGTTTATAAAAATATATATTTTTTAAATATTTTCAGGTATCCGCGAGTATCTACGGATATTCACGGGTTTTAAAATATTCACGGATATTTTTTAAGCGAGTACCCGTGCGGGTAGCACGTGGATTTTTTTTTGTCAGGTCGGGTTGGGTTGCGGGTAGGCACTATCCATGCCCGACCCAACCCGTTGCCATCCCTAGTTTTACCCCTCTCTTTATTTTCTCATTCCTATTTTACCCTTAGTAAAATTTTAGGGTTAATATTTTTTAAGCTCTACCCACTCCAATCCTCTACATGTATGTAACGACAAATCTTCTTTCTCTTTATCGTTCGTCCCCTCATTGTTTCATTATGCTCTTCTTCCTCTTTTTCACGTTCCACTTCTTCCTCTCATTATTTAATTGTGATAGAATTGTGGTCTCTGAGTGTGGTGGACTTTCATTAGCTGGTGTGCTTAGTGAGAGATTGCAAGTGGTGGTGGAAGCAATTGATCAACCGTGCCAAGATCGGTGTGTGGTGGTGGTATGACGGTGCTTGAAGGATTCATCGTGAAGGTGCGTAATAAACCCTAAAAAAATAAACGTATAATCTTTAAACGGATGTGAGCATCCCTCAGCGGATGTCAACATCCGTTTAAGGGAAAACGGATGTCAGATATCCGTTTTGCCTTAAACGGATGTTTACATTCGTTGACGGATGCTCACATCCGTTTAAAGTTACATGTTTATTTTTCAGTTTATTTTTATTAGTTTATTTTTTTATATTAATTTTGGAGATATTTTAATAATGTAATTTATATGTTTTGATGTATTATTTTTTAATATATTTTTGATGTATTTTAGTAATGTATTTTTGAAGATCTTTATTGTTATTAGTTTATATTTTTATTTTTTTGTATTTTGCATTTATATATAATTAGTTTTTTATTTTAATGTTTTTGTATGATATATATTTTTTATATATGGATTTTGTATTCTTTAACAATTTTATAATTATATAAAAAATTATTTGTTAGTTTAATTGTATGAAATATATAATTTTATTATATTAATATTTTTGTAATTAAAACAAACGGATGTGGTGGAGTTGAGTGGTGAAAATCTGGAAAGAGAGAGAAGAAGAGTTGGGAGGTGGGACTAAGTGAAAAGTAAAAATGGGTAAAAAAATAGGGTTTGAGTTTAAAGTAAATAAATAGGATTAAAAATAAAAAATGTTATTTTTGTAATTAAAATTTTTTTGCAAAAGGTTGAGGAGGTGGAGAGAGAAGTGATGGTGGAGGGAGCAACACCCTTATTTTGTTAAGTTCACCAACTAGTTTTTTCGGCCTGTTTTTAGAAAAATACTCTCAATGAATACACATTTCCATTGAAAATTTCCTAATGAAAATCTATATCAATTGGACAAACTGATTTGTAAAAACTTATATAATTTATTTATAATTTTAAGAAAAAAATATATGACTACAAAATTGTATAACTTTGATAATATTAATTTGTATAATATATATATATATATATATATATATATATATATATAATTACTGCGAAACCCAAATTTAAATTATATTATTTATATAAAATTAAATAATATATATGTTTAAGAGAAAATATATTAGTTGTAATTTTAAATTATTATATATTTTTGTAATATAAAAGGTTTCCATATAAATAGAAGTAATTTAGAATAATTTTTTTAAACTGTATTTTTATCATTTCCATGATTTATAAAAATATGTAAATTAAAGTCTGTCTTTATAAAATTATATATCATTTTGTTAAAAAAATTGATATATTACTATTTTACATATATATATATTTTATTAAAATGCTTATTTATATGTCAGTACATAAAATATTGATTAAGAAAAGTGTTAAAAGTATTCAACATATAACTAAATTTATTAAATATGAAATTGTCTTTTATTTATAAGTGTGACAATGTGAATACTAATCTTCAATAATAGCTTTCTCAATTTGACTTCCCTCACCGAAAATTAACGTAACCAACGATAATAAAATCACAAATAATTTAAAATATTTGTTTTTCTATAACGTCAAAGAAGAAGTTGAGATGAAGGATAAGTGGTCAAATTTGTTAACACGTGTGACACTTTCCATAGCACACGGACATGTACTTTCCAACGTTAGAAATAAATTCACGTTGGTTAGTGATGATGTCTTTAATACACTTGCTTTCCCGAGTATGCTACACGAAGACGAATTAAACAAGGAAAATGTTTTTTAATAATTTTTTTTGACAATTTTTTTATAATCCGTGGTAGTTTGTGATTAATCTATTTTAAATATGTAAACTAATAAAATAATCACTGTAAAAAAATTGTTAAAAGAAGTTATTATCGTATCATACTCCATTAAATAAATTACTCTACCCGTTGCTTTTTAATCTAAATTTATGTTCAACTCAAAGCTTATGTTTTAATATCGTTTAAAATATATAACAAATTTTATTGATTTTCAAATATTTATAAAGTTTTTTATTTTTACATAAAAAATAAATAAGAATGTATAAACTAAGTAAAATAATACATGATCAACAAAAATAAAAATACCAAAAAATAATTGAAATTATATTTCTAATAAATATATAAATATAAAATCCAAAAAGGTAAGTTAAGATCATTATAAATCTACACTCATAAGGATTTAAAGTTTTTCAAAAGATGGAGTTTTTATCTAAATATATTTATTTCAAAAGTTTGGAAACACTTTTAATTAAATTATAACTACTTAATCATAAAAGTCTTGATCCAATTTAGAATTGCTAGTCCCATCGACATCACCATTATTCAGGATTAATATATTGTCATAGTAAAGGAAAAATCAAAAATAAAAATATCAGTGAACTAATGCATTCAAAAAAAACATAAAGAGAAAAATCACATGGCACAATATCTTTAAGACAATTTAAATATCAAATCGTTCAATTAGTTTAATTGAAAATGACCTTATTACTATAATATTAATGTGAAAATTTTAACTTATTTAAAAATAAGATACGGATAAAAAAAACAGACCTATCATCATAATAATAAATCTAACCTAAATCCTTTTTAAAAAAATAAAATAACCGTGCGTACGTAGGGTTTTAGATTAGTTTAGTGTAAAATGAACGACTAAAAGGGATTAAAAAATTGAAATGCATTGAAGGAGTGTTATTTTCACATTGCATCTATTTTTCACATTAAAATTTTATTATGATATAATATTTTATTAAAAAATTTGTGGATAATTACATCAAAACAATTTTTTCCCCTTTACTTAAATAGTGTATGCATGCATTCCTTTTATATGAAATGATTTTCTATTCATACACAAATCTCAAACACAATAGGAGAATGATACCCTCCAATAAACCAAACTTTAAGGTGAAAACCAAATGATCATATAATTAAATCCCATGATTAATTGATTCATTATCTCTTACCTAAACTTCTTGACTAATTTATCACATGACAATATATTTATATTTTACTTATATTTTTTTCTCTTTTTTATTTTTAAATAAATCATAAAATATTTTCCAGAATTCAATTCTAAATAACATAATTTTGATAGAAATCGATGATGCTGGAATAAATCACCAAATGAAGATTTGGAGGGATCGATTCTTAGCTATTACAATTAATAGATCCATTTGTAGAAATAAAATAACATTGATGCTTTATGAAAAAATCATCTTAAAAAGGTACATTGAAAAAAAAAAGTTCGTGTGATAAATTGAATTTATTTTAATAATTCAATAAATATTTCAAACCTTGAAGAGTCTATGCCATACCTATTAATTAATTTAATAACCACAAAATACGATTGGTTTAGTTACATCATATTTTGCACTGAAAAAATGGCTTTAACTATTAGTTCTCCAGACCTGCGTTCAAGCTTTTTCATATCTTGTTGTTAATGTATTATTATATCATTAGAATAAATCTGTTACGTTATTGATTAATAAAACAATTCTAAAGTAGTTAAATATAAATCATAGTGTGTGTTTATTAAATTAATTAATAGGTATGTCATGGATTTTTCAGAGTCTGAAATATTTATTCAATTATTAAAATAAACTCACAGTTTATCATACAAACATTTTTTTTTCAATATACTTTTTTAAGAGAAACTTTCTATAAAGCATCAATGCCATTTTATTTCTACAAATGAATCTATTTGTAGTAAGAGTTAAGAATTCGATCCCTCCACCAGGAAACTTAATCTACCTTAACCAACCTGACAAAATTTCGATATTAAAATAATATTAAAAAAACTAATTATCATAGTAGAAAAATATTTTTAATGTTAAATATTTGAATGAAATTATATTATATCTTAAATGAGATATTTAAAAGAAAAAGAATAATTAAGTTTTGAATTTCTTGAAAATTTAAATATTTTTAACTGAGTTTCTATTATATATATTTTTATCTATTGAATGCTTAAAGAGTTATACGTTTCAATCAAATTTCATTAATTTTTTTTTAAGTATTGTGACATAGTATTTTATCCTGGATCTTGTTGACTCCTTTTCATAAGTTAACAAATCTTATATATGTGATAAATGTACAATAATATTGTGATTTATGTAAATGAGTAAGTGATTTTTATTACTTTTATTAAAAATATTTTAGATAACAAAATGTTATATTTTCTATAATTTTCACATTAATTTATTATGTCACAATTTAGGGACCGTAATTGTCACTATCATTTATGCATGTGATGAAAGTTATAGTTGCATGTCTTTCATATTTTTATTTATCATGACAAAAGATTGTCACAATCATCAATATAAGTAATAATAATAATATTTTGTTATTCACCTGTTCCTTACTTAACCCTCCTCCATCCATTCTTCCCTTTCCCCCTCTCATTTCCATACCTTATTCTCTACACTTCTTTTCCATCACATACCCATGGCTGAGAAGGTACTTCCATGCCCATCCCTTAATTATTCTTTTATTCCAATTTCATCCCAATTAATTCAACACTCTTCAACTCAAATTCTTAATTTCTCAACCAAATGTCTAATCGATCACGTTCATTCATCAGGTGACCGTTATGAAACTCAAGGTTGATCTCCAGTGCCACAAATGCTACAAGAAGGTCAAGAGAATTCTCTGCAAATTCCCTCGTGAGTGCCAAATTCTCATTCGATTTCTTTCCTTTTTTAATTAATTTGGCGTTACTGTTATTGTTCTGGTACTCAAAACTTGCATGCTCAATATGGAATGATTTACAAAACTAAAGTAAATAATCAGTTCACCAACAGTGTGGTTAGTGAATGAAAAGAGAATCAAACTGAGTTGATTTTGGGGTGTTGAAAATTTTGTGAACAAGAGAAATTCGAGACCAGTTTTATGACGAGAAGCATGACATCGTCACCATAACGGTGGTATGCTGTAACCCGGAGAAGCTCAGGGACAAGATTTGCTGCAAAGGCTGTGGGACTATCAAAAGCATTGAAATCGTCGAACCGCCCAAGCCCAAACCACCCGAGAAGCCTAAGCCTGAAAAACCCACCGAACCGGTGAAGCCAGAGAAGCCCAAGCCTTGTCCGGCGCCGCCTCCTTGTGCGGCGCCGCCTTGTCCGGCGCCGCCTCCAAGGCCGCCGCCGCCTCATTGTCCGGTGCCGCCGCATTGTCCGGTGCCACCGCATTGTCCGCCGCCGCCGCCGCATTGTCCGCCACCGCCGCATTGTCCACCGCCGCCAAGGCCGGTTCCGATCGGAGTATGTTGTGTACCATGCTATGAAGGTCAGGGAGGTGGACCATGCTTTCATTGGCACGGTGGGCCATCACCGTGTTATGTGGTTTGTTGTGGAAGACCTATTTGCCACAGTTACGGTGGGTGCAGGCCCTGTTACGTGAGCCGTTGCGATGAATATTTCTGTGAAGATAACGCCTCTGCCTGCTCAATTATGTGATCGTCCTCTCCATGATCACCTTCTGTTTATTCATCGATTCTGTCATCTGTGTTGTGCCTCTCATGCATTCAATCGTCAACCCAAGGAATAATAATCTTCTGTATCTTTTGTGAGTACAAAATTAACAATAATATAGTTAGAGTTAATATGAAAATAATTCCAAAAATATTTAACAAAATTACTTCATTTTAATTAAAATATTAATATAACGTTTATATAAAAATTAAATTTATTCTCAATTTTAAAAAAATATTCCATTAAAAAAATATCAAATTAAATTAAAATAATAAATATAGAATAAGACACATGTGATACTACTATTATCAAAATGACACAAAGTTCATTGACTTTACTGATAAATAATTATTTTTAAATTAAAACTCTTAATTGGTCAGATTCTTATAAATTCTATAAATATGAGTTTAATTTCGAGGTAAAAATCACTTTTACTCACTATTGAATTACTAAAGATTTACATAGAAAAATTCTGACTTGAGAGTCAGAGTGTATTCTACAGATTACCCTCCTACACCGATCGATTACCAGTGATTATCCTCGTTCCATTTCAGTTAAAACATTTTGTAATTTCCTCTGAATTAATACAATATGGTATGGTACGTGAGCTTCTAAACTCATATTAAATGAGAACTTTATGATAAACTAAATTCATAAAAATGTTCAATAATTTGTACTTAATGAGACTTTGATTGTAGATTAAATTCATAAATATTCAATGGTTTATTGTTCAATTAGTGTAATTGAAAATGATTGTTACTCTAATATTAATGTGGAAATTTTACTATATAACTTATTTAAAAATAAGAGACTGATAAAGAAAAAACAGACCTATCATCATAATAATAAATCTAACGTAAATCCTTTAAAAAAAATTAAATAAACCGTGCGTACGTAGGGTTTTAGATTAGTTTAGTATAAAATGAACGATTAAAAAGGATTAGAAAAATTGAAAATTAAAAATGATACTCTTCAAAAACAATTATTCTTTGACATAATAAATTTTTGCATACTAATATTAATAATTATTAAAGTAGGCAAGAACACAAAACCGAAATTTGATTGAGTGGATGACATCTAGCCTTGATAAACAGTATGTGCACTTTCCCGAGTCCAGAAGTTTGGTCCATATGCAATCACGATAACTAGTATCCCTATTATTGGTACAAAGCAGAAACATATATTAAATATAAAAATAAATAAATATGTGAAAATATAAATTTTGTTTAGGTATTTAAAAGAAAATATATACTTATCTAAAACTTTTAATTATTTTATAGAGTTATAAATCACCTTTTAAAACAATTGACGTATAAACGAACTTCTAATTGAATTGATTTAATTTACAATATTTTATATTTTTTTTAGAAAAAAAAATATTAACATACTTCAGAAATAATAATTTAATAGTATATTTGATTCAACAGGAAAGAGAAATGAGGATGAAATGAAAAGAGAGAGAGAGAGAGAGAAATTTCCTTCTTTCTTAAAAATTTAACTTTAAAAAGGTTAGAAAAAAAAAATTGAAATGCATTGAAGGAATGCTATTTTCATATTCAATCTATTTTTCACATTAAAATTTTATTATGATATAATATTTTATTAAAAAAATTGTGGATAACTGCATGAAAACAATTTTTTTCCCTTTACTTTGATGGTATATGCATGCATATTCTACATGTTCTTTTTACATGAAGTCATTTTCTATTCATACACAATTCTCAAATACAATAGTAGAATTATACTCTCCAATAAACCAAACTTTGAGGTAAAAACCTACCGATCATATAATTAAATCCTATGATTAATTGATTCATTATCTCTTACCTAAACTTTTTGACAATTTATTATATGACAATATATTCATATTTTAATTATAATTTTTATCCTTTTTTATTTTAAATAAATCATAAAATATTTTCCAGAATTCAATTTTAAATAACATAATTTTGATAGAAATTGATGACGGTGGAACAAAACACCAAATAAAGATTTTGAGGGATCGATTGTTAGCTCTTACAATTAATAGATCCATTTGTAGAAATGAAATTTATGAAAAATTTATCTTAATAAGGTATATTGAAAAAAAAGATATTTGTGTGATAAATTGAGTTTATTTTAATAATTCAATAAATATTTCAAACTAATTTAATAAGTAAAATATATTTGGTTAGGTGCATCATATTTTGCATATTATACTGAAAAAAAATTGTCACCACAATGATAATAGCTTCAACCTAGTGCTATTAAAATGGGTCACTTGACTCAACTCGTTCTAACCCACTACAGGTTGGTTACTTAGTGAGCCAACTCAATCCGGTTCATTTATTAATGAGTCAAAAAAAATTGAAACATGGTTCGAGCCATAACGGGTTAGTGGGTTAAACAAGTTGACTCACTAGTTCACTTAATTATAAGTTTTTTTCATAAAAAAAATACAATTTTTTTAATTCAATTTTAAATAATTTTACTCTAAAATAATGTTAAACTCCAAAGATAATTTAAAACAAAAAATTTAACTTATAACTCAAATGTAATCCAAAAGCACACCCAAAAAGGGATAAATAAGTTTGTAATATTGATAATTCTATGTCATTTATCCATTTATAAGATTACAGTATTGAATGGATAACTTTATAATATTTTGCTCTTTTGAAACATTTTTTTAATTCCCATTTATAATACAATAGAAAAAATGTTACCTAATAATATTGAAACACAAAATAATAAATAATTAAATTAAACTAGGTGAGTTGGTGAGCCAACCTAGCTCACCACGGATTCAACCACTGAGCAGGATTCTAAGTGAGCCAGGTTGAAAATTGACTCATATAAAAAAATTTAATTTGTTTCAAACCCAACCCGAACCCATAGTAGGCCGGGTTAACCCGCGAGTGCTAACCCATTTTGACAACATTACTTAAACTATAACTTTTTTTTTGTTATTAATGTATTATTATATCACTAGAATAAATTTGTTACGTTATTGATTATTAAAAGAATTTTAAAGTAGTTAACTATAAACATTTTAAGTAATCAATTTCTATTATACATATGTTGTGACAAATGAATAACAAATGGATTTCGTTGTAGATTATCCTAATGATAGTGTTATTGTTCTTCTTTCTCTGTCTTTCTTGTATTTTGTTCTATATAATTTTTTCAAATTTTGCAAAGGGAAGAAAAAAGAGGCTCACAAAGTCAAATGGCCAATACTTAGTTTACCTTCCATTGGTTCACAAAAACCCCTGCAAAATACAAGAAAGTCAAAGAAATAAAAACAATAACACTACCATTAAGGTTTCTAAAACGAAATCCAATAAAATACGGTATTTATTATTCATTTGTCACAACATATGTATAATAAAATTAAGGTTTAATTGCTTGCTTTGTCCCCAGTTTGGCTGCAACATGTCAAGTTAGTCCACCATTTTAAAAAAGTTTCAATTACGTCCAAACTTGGTTTAAAAGTGTCAATTTCGTTCAAACGTAGTAAAATTTGCATCAATCAAGTCCCTTCCGTTAATTCTACAGAAACGGACGTTACTTTTTTTCTCTCTCCTCTGCTCCTCGGTTCTGTTTCTCTGCGCAACAGCAGACCCTCTCTTTCTTTTGAATATTTGCATACACTAAGATTTATTTTAATATTTGAATTTAAATGAATAGTTTAGATTAAGAGATACATATAATGTAATTGTTATATATAAAGAGGTTAATTAAAATAGGAAGATAATCAAATGGTTCACATTTCTGGAATGGAAGAGTCTCCATTTACTGTCAAAAGAGAAGGATCCACTCCATAAAAGAAAAGTTTTATTAACAAACTATTTAATTACTAGTTAAAACTGAACTTGATTATTATAAAACAATAATTTTTTAGTTAAACTGTATTTATAAATTATAATAGAAACATGTTTTAAATAGTTTGGAGAGTTATGTATAGACCAATTAAATTAAAAATTATAATTGCAGAAATATCATTTACCTTCTTTAAAATGATGTTAAAGAAGATTTTAATATTATGTGTGACATTTATATGTCCTCTAGATTTAGAATTCACATTCGTCTCAACTATAATTTTAATAAAAATAAAATTAATCTACCTGATATATTTAGTAAACAACACATTTCTCTTATTTTATTTAAAGATATAATATTGAATAAAAATATAAAAAGGTAAAAAATAAAGTTTTAAAAATATAAGCGTATGTTTTATATAAATAAAATACGAAAAAATATTTATTAAAACATAAAGAAAGTAATTTTATTAAAATAAAAGATATTGAAAATTATTTAAAAGTTTTTCGTTCTTTCAAACTTTTCATTGAAATGATTATTTGTTTACACCTTTTTATTTTCTTAAAATATTGATTGACCAAATTAGACACTACCATATAGAATATGATAGACAACTTTTAGTGCAAATGCATTATTTTCATCCCTATAACAAAAATTATAACCGTTGCTTCACTTTGTCATTGTGATCACTATAACTATTCATTTAGTGTATGCAAATATTCAAAAGAAAGAGAGGGTCTGCTGTTGTGCAAGGAGCAGAGGAGAGGAGCAGAGCAACAGAGGAGAGAGAAAAAGAATTAACGTCCGTTTATGTGGATTTAACGGAAGGAACTTGATTGAAGCAAATTTTACTACGTTTGGACGAAATTGACACTTTTAAATCAAGTTTGGACGTAATTGAAACTTTCTTAAAATTGTGAACTAACTTGACACGTTACAGCCAAACTGGGGACAAAACAAGCAATTAAACCTAAAATTAATTACATAAATGACATTGTGATTTACACTTAACTACTCTTGAATTTTTGTAATAATCAATCACAAAACAATTTTATTCTAATGATATAATAATATATTAACAAAAGAAAAATATATATAGAAAAGCTTGAACAAGCTTGAACTTGGGTCTGAAAAAGCAGTGGTTGAAGCCATTATCATTGCCATGACAATTTTAAGTGGAATGTGCAAAATGTGATGCAACCAACCAATTATATTGTGTTTATTTAATTAATTAACAGGTATGTGATGAATTTTTCAGAATCTAAAATATTTATTCAATTATTAAAATAAACTCAGTTTATCACACAAACATTTTTTTTTTCAAATATACTTTTTTTAAGAAAAACTTCCCATAAAGCATCAATGTCATTTTATTTCTACAATACACATAATAATAATTTTATTAATATTAATATTGGTAGTAATAATTTTCTTATGGATAGAAAATATAATTAATAAAAAAATTATTGTGAGAAAACGTATAATAAAAAAGAATTACGATAGAGAATTATAGTAAGGGTTCAAGAACCAATTTTTGGAAGCTTTTTAAAAAAAAAAATTAAAAAAATGAATAGTAAAAAAAAAGGGAATAGTAAAAAAGGGATAAGCCACGTTGGTGCAGGGAAGATCATATATGTTTTGGGATTAAAATAATATTTTTTTAATAAAATAATGAATAGTAAAAAAAAACTTAAATAGTGTCAAAAGTTTGGCCTATAAATAGCAAGAAGGAGGAATGAAGTTTTTGCACCTAAGATGTAGAGAGATTAAGTAGAAAAGAAAAAATTATGAAGATATTGTAGTAAGAAACTTTAGAATGGAGATTCCATAAGTTTTATGGGAAGAACCTCTAGTCAAGAAAATGAGTCTGAAAAAGAGACGGGGAAGCTAACTTTTTTATGCTATTATGTTAATTATTTAAAGTTATTGTATGACTATTCATGTATTGAATTATTGTGTATGTTTATATGGTAGTTATATACCTGTTCATGCTTGAATTTATGTGTTAATATTGTTAATATAAAAATATGTTGTTATTTTGAATATGTGAATAAGAAATTTGTTAAAAACTAGTTGAAGAACACTTTGGCTAGACTTGTACTTAAGTTGTCCATTGTGACGCACCTCTCTTTCTTGGAAGCCTACTCAACAGGTTTTTAGCTTAATTCTTATTGAACGGATTATGTACTATTTTATTTTGTAATATACTAAATTTATATGAAATCTATGATGGATGTGTTATATGATATTGGATGTAAATTTATGCATCTAAACCTGGTATGAGTTGATGAACATGATATGAGTCTCGTGAAGAGATTATGTAGTGGCATGGTATTGTGTACACGTTGATGTTGAGGGTCTTGTAGGGAAGGTCATCCTGATACTCTAATAACTCTCCAGTCTCAATGTGTTAACGGGCATAGGTGTTAACGGACTAACTTTGTGGTGACATGTTGGATTGTATTTGGCCATTATATTGTTGTATGGAGAGTGGAGGTCACCACAAGTGCATGACCATCCGAGACTTCCATCAACGTTAGATCCGGATAAAAGAGTCTAGCAAAAAATCATTTTCATGAATATAAGTTAGGTGTAGTATCATGCATTATTTTTAATAGTTTGTTACATGGTAGCTCACTCATACTTATTTGTGCATGTGCTAGAAAAATCATATTTTTGTGATGATCGTACAATGTATATGTTATACGGAAGCAGATGAAGGAGTGTCGTCTAATCCAGTACAAGTGAAGATGGAGGTGGAAAGATAGTAGAGAAAAGTTCGATTTATCTTTAACTTGAAATCTGAGTTTATAATATATAATTAATGTAAAATCTTTTATATTTTCGAATGGATGACCGTAAATATGTTACAGTTCTCATATTATTTATGAAATATCAAGTGTGAGAATTTGAGATGTTACATAAGAATTAAGAATTCGATTTCTCCATCAGAAAACTTAATCTACCTTGAACCAACCTCACAAAATTTCAATAAAAAAGAGAAAATTAAAGAAAAAAATTATAAATAATATTAGAAAAACTAATTACAGCAGTACAAAATGATTTTTAATGTTAAATATTTGAATGAAAATATTACATCTTAAATGTGATATTTAAAAGAAAAAATAATAATTAAGTTTTAAATTTCTTGAAAATTTAAATATTTATTTGAGTTTCTATTATATATTTTTTATCTATTGAATGCTTAAAGAGTTATACGTTTCAATCAATTTTTGTTAATTTATTTTTGTCTTAAGTATTCTGACATGATAGTACTTTATCTTGGATCTTGTTAACTCATTTTCATATGTTAAAAAATCTTATACATGTGATAAATATAAAACAATTTGTGATTTATGGAAATGAATAAGTGATTTTTATTATTTTTATTAAAAATATTTTAGATAACAAAATGCTATATTTTCTATAATTTTCACATTAATTTATAATATCACAATTTAGGGACCTTAAATTGTCACTATCATTTATGCATGTGATGAAAGTTATAGTTGCATGTCTTTCATATTTTCATTGATCATGACAAAAGATGGTCACAATCATTAATATAAGCAATAACAATATTTTATTATCCAATACAGTTTTGTATTAAAATAATAAAAATTACTTATCATTTTATATCTTAATTATGATATTGTTTTATACTAACAACGAAATATTTGTTAATATGTAAACAAAAATTTGTAAACAAAAATTTGTATCTTCTCTCTCTTTTTCTATTCCGTATCAGCCAAAGGTTTGGCAATTTGATAACCCAAGGACTGTAATAAATGACAGGATTTGGTAAACTAGTTTGGATAGACATGGAAGGTAGGAAGGTCTTAGCACACGATCAATCATTATTGAGCATAAGAAAAATAAATTTTATTATTTTAAATGTACACAGTATAAAACTAAAAATATTAAAAAGAGTGAAAATACGTTGAACGCGATGATGAGGTGAATTGCAGAGTCGGCAAGGCTAGTTCTCGCTGCACTGCTCCTCCAAACCACGACAATTTCCAACGTAGTAACGTATCATTCAGTTACACTACGTGTTCTTATCGTATTGGTTTCTCTTTCACCTGTTCCTTACTTAACCCTCCTCCATACCTTCTTCTCTTTCCCCCTGTCATTTCCATACCTTATTCTTCACACTTCTTTTCCATCACATACTTCCCACCATGGCTGAAAAGGTACTTCCATGCGCATCCCTTAATTCTTCTTCTTTCCAATTTCATCCCAATCAATTCAACACTCTTCATCACTATTCAACTCAAATTCTTAATTTCTCTAATCGATCGCGTTCATTGATCAGGTCACCGTAATGAGACTCAAGGTTGATCTCCAGTGCCACAAATGCTACAAGAAGGTCAAGAGAATTCTCTGCAAATTCCCTCGTGAGTACCAAATTCTCAATCGATTTCTTTTCTTTTTTGATTAATTTGGCGTTACTGTTATTGTTCTGGTACTGAAAACTTGCATGCTCGATATGGAATGATTTACAAAACTAAAGTAAATAATCAGTTCACCAACAGTGTGGTAAGTGAATGAAAAGAGAATCAAACTGAGTTGATTTTGGGGTGTTGAAAATTTTGTGAACAAGAGAAATTCGAGACCAGTTTTATGACGAGAAGCATGACATCGTCACCATAACGGTGGTATGCTGTAACCCGGAGAAGCTCAGGGACAAGATTTGCTGCAAAGGCTGTGGGACTATCAAAAGCATTGAAATCGTCGAACCGCCCAAGCCCAAACCACCCGAGAAGCCTAAGCCTGAAAAACCCACCGAACCGGTGAAGCCAGAGAAGCCCAAGCCCGAAAAACCCATCGAACCGGTGAAGCCAGAGAAGCCCAAGCCCGAAAAGCCCCCTCCCCCGACGAAACCGAATCCGCCCGCTCCAGAGCCGGTGGCTCCGCCCGCTCCAGTGCCGGTGGCTCCGCCCGCTCCGGTGCCGGTGCCGGTTCCGGTGCCAGCGCCGCCGCCAAGGCCGGTGCCTTGTCCGGTTCCAGAGCCGCCGCCAAGGCCGGTTCCGATCGGAGTATGCTGTGTACCATGCTATGAAGGTCAGGGAGGTGGACCATGCTTTCATGGGCACGGTGGGCCACCACCATGTTATGATATTTGTTATGGAAGACCTATTTACGACAGTTACGGTGGGTGCAGACCCTGTTACGTGAGCCGTTGCGATGAATATTTCTGTGAAGATAACGCCTCTGCCTGCTCAATTATGTGATCGTCATCTCCACGATCACCTTCTGTTTATTCATCGATTCTGTCATCTGTGCTGTGCCGCTCATGCATGCAATCATCAACCCAAGGAATAATAATCTTCTTTGTCTTTTGTGAGTACAAATTAATTACAATTCTAATACATGTTACCTGAAATATCTTACATGTTCACTACTCTTGATCAATAAAGTTTCTCCGGTAAAAGTCAGTTTCCATTGCATTTGGTGCCGGTGGGGCTTCGAATTAAATGGTGGGCGGCTAATCTCTATATAACAACGACACCACCTTGAATTATCAATATGCTTTTTTGACAAAACAAAGGTAACTTTTTAGCTCCAATAACACCACTAATAATATTGAATAATTAGTCAGTGTCATGATAAATACTCTCAATTATTTCCATTTTGCGTTTACACGGGCTTCGGTTACTCGATTTGGTGATGCTCGATTTTCTTATGAAAGTAAACCTAACAAATTCTTTCTTGTTGGTTTCTGGTTACAAACAACAAAAAATATAAATAAGAATGACACTGGTTTGTTTGTATTTACATTAGGAAATTCTTGTTTTTCACTTGGTATTTTGCTGGGGGAATTTTGGGTGAGGAAGGTGACGATTTAATGATGTTATTGCACGTTGTCTTTTAGAGAAAGATGAATGCGCTTTGCCTGCTCATGCTTTAGTGGTTACTGAACAATGACTTCATCGGACAGTGACAAGTTGGCAACCATGTTCTCTTCTTTCCTACCCAACAACTTATGATGTAATTTGTATAAATAGATGGATATGGATCCATATACGCGGAATCACCGTCGATCCAAAACACATCTACTTTAATTTTGCCTCTTTAAACAGAGAAGGAGAAAAAATAAAACTTGAAATGGTTTCTTACGGCTGAAGTGAAAGGGACTTGGCAAGTGATAAAAGTTGCTTTCGTATGAAGATAATGTCTAGTTTATGTTGAGATAACAATTCTTTTGATCACATTTTCTTAACAATTATTTACCACGTGATTGGTACATCTGTAAACATTTATAATAATAATAATTGTTTCGGCTGGATTTAGAATCCTAATCCAAAACATTTAAAGTTGTCTGCTCCGCTGTCCAGTTGTGTTGTCTTCTCTCTTCTCCTTGTCCAAGCCGCGGGGAGGGTGACTTCACGTAATAATCTTATAATCAAGATTTAGTTATCAGAACTCTTCTGCAACTTTGCTGTTCGGTTGGTTGCGAGTCCATTTTACCGGACGGTTAACTGTTTGTCCACACAGTTCGTTTGCCTAAGAGGTACCATCGGTCGGCTATAAGTCCATAATAACAATAATTATTATTAATTGTAAAGAAATTTTGAACCAACAATGACATATATAAATAATGTTAAAATATTATAAAAAAATATTCTTAAAAGTATCACATTTTATGTTGTTCACAACCGTTCCTATGATTCAAACCAGATCAATCAGCATTAAATTATTAGCTACCAAATTTCTTCTTTCCTAATTAATCAGTGCCAACTTTTTTCATCATTTCAAGCAATGTGGTTAGACGCTTTAGAATATTTATTAACCTTATGAAACTTCGCACTCTCCTTTCAATATCAGCATCCCAAAGTATATGATTTACGTTAGTGTTAAATGTGAATGGAAATGTGTGTGTTTATTTATTTATAATAAAATTGTTACTACAGGAAATACCAAAAATAATATCCATTAACTATTTTCTAACTGAATTGTAAAAATAGAACATAAATCAAATGAATAATATGATATATGTGAGAACCTATAAAGTGTTTTAAGAGTAGTGGTAGTTTTTAAAGTATGTGATTTAAAGGTTTTTTTTTTTACTAATGTATTTGTTTTTATTTATGCATTATCTGGTGAGACGATGACTTACGATTTATTATTTTCTACAAATTAAATTTTCTTATTTTATTTAATCTTTAAAGAGCATAGAATTATTTTCGTATTTCAATGAAATAATGTCATATAAACCTATACTTAAGACATGGCTGACTTTTAAATAGGTGACTATTAAAGCTTAAGAAAAAATATGTACTGAGTAAATAAATACAAATAAGTGTTAGACTTATCAAACTCTAACCTAACTTATTTACATGATTTTATTTCTCTCACCGTCTCTTTTTGAATAAGTTAAATTATACTACTTTACAATTTTTATTCTATTTCTCACATATCTACACTCTATAAAGAAAAGGTAAACATTTTATTTTATTTTTTAATTTATTTTCTCTTTCCTCTGGTCTAAAGAAAGTCTATTTCCTTTTATTTCTACCTTTTAAAAATTGATAAAATATAACATATTTTCCAAAATGATAGCTTTCAGGCTTTTGGCCTTTTACCAAAAAGCAAAGCAGAAGAACTTTGATAAACTTTTCAATTGGTACGGTTTATCGCATGTGGCACCATTAACACTTACAATTGTAAAATGACAAGCATACCCATCAAACGTGGCACCCTATGCAGCACCACTGCTTGGGCCCAATGATAAATAATAAAATAAAGAATATATTTATTGAATACTACATCCTTAATACTAAATATTACACCATAATTTATTTTTATTTTAGAGTTAAATATTATTTTAGTATTTGAAGTTTGATACAAAATTAACTATTTTTTAACTTTGATATATTTTTTTTTTCAAATTTAAAAAAAATGACGTAATCTTTTTAATTTAGTTACGTTTTTAATTGTCATATATTTTTTCAATGAACTAAACAAATTTAAATGTTATTATAAAATGAGTTAGATATTTTAAAAAATTTTAAAATCTAAAAAATTATATCCATCAATTTTTAAAATTATTAGACTAAAATATATAAACGTTAAAAAAAATAATTAAATTTCGCATTAAGAAACCAAAAACATATTTTATATTTATTTGGATAAATACTTAATGTTTTTCGGAAAATTCAAAACAAAATACTACAATTAGGAAAAAAAAGGAGAAATTGAATATATGGTGAAAATAATAATAAAAAAAGTCCTTTACTTTATCATATTTTGTTTTGATTTCTATTAATTATTTTTGTTCTGAGATTATTGGGTCAAATTGATTTAAAAAACTTGAAAATTTTTTAGTTAGAATGAAATGTATTTGAGACAATTCCGTAAATATAAAAAGATAGGTGGAAGCATGTAAATGTAAATCTTATATTACTTATTTTTTCTCTTAATGTTGTTTTGTTCGTGTCGTGCTTATAATATAGCCTTAGTGATGTGGGTCAATGGGTTGGATGGGTTTGGGGTATTTCTTTTTGCACCCCTGATCCATAGAGTATGAAGCGCGTTACACGTGTTTATATTGAGCAAATGTATCATATCTCAATTCCTCATGCTTTCTTTCAATAAAATTTGATTCATGTAGACCTTTATATATATGTATATATATATATATATATATATATGTATGTATGTATATATATATATATATGTATGTATATATATATATATATATATATATATATATATATGTATATATATATATATCCGTTTCGAGTTTTTTATTATTATAAAGATTCATAATGTTAAACAAATTTTAAAAAAATATCAAGTACATATTTCAATGTTTTATCTCTTTGAGCTTATATTAAAAACAACTAATAAATATTATTATTGACATTTTAGAAAAAAACATTTATTTTCTTAGTTTCATATCTCACTCTTCTTTAGATATTTGTTGAAGGTGGTAGTGTGAGGTGGGAGATAAGGCGATGCAGAACAGAGCATAGACTGCAAAAATGGCTTACAATATCTGCTCTTCTCCTTCTTCTCTCTTCCACGATTTTCCCTCCATCTCTTCTTCTTCTTCTCCCTCCTCCTCCTCCTCCTCCTCCTCCTCTTCTTCCTCTTCTCGCAAATTCAAACTTCGAAACTTGTCTTCCTCTTCTTTTCAACCCTCTCATTCTCATTCTGCGACCCTGCACTCGAAAACCCTTCTCCATGCTCCCCAGGTGTCCTTGCACGAACCCATTTCCGAACAGATACCATCGGAGGGGAATCCGGAGGGAAATTCCACGTCTTCCTATAAAAGTAGTCGTATTTGGGTGAATCCCCGAAGCCCGAGGGCGAAACAACTCGAGAGAAAATCCTACGATGCCAGGTACAATTCTCTTGTCAATGTTGCCAACTCCTTGGACTCTTGCAATCCCTCTCAAGAGGACGTGTCTCTGGTTTTGAAGAATTTGGGGGGTAGGGTTTTAGAGCAAGACGCTGTAACTGTCATCAACAACATGTCAAATTCCCTTGTCGTGCCCTTTGTTCTCAGCTACTTTCAGCGTAGGATTAGACCCTCCAGAGAGGCCATTCTCTACAACGTCACTCTCAAGGTGTTTCGGAAGAACAGAGATATGGATGCCATCGAGAAGGTGTTTGATGAAATGCTTCAGAGAGGGGTCAGGCCGGATAATGTCACCTTCTCGACCATAATTAGCTGCGCTAGGATTTGTTCGGTGCCCCATAAGGCCGTTGAGTGGTTTGAAAAGATGCCATCGTTTGGTTGTGAGCCTGATGAAGTTACCTACTCTGTTATGATTGATGCTTATGGCAGGGCTGGTAACATTGACATGGCTTTGCGCTTGTATGATCGTGCAAGGACCGAGAGTTGGCGCCTTGATACCGTTACCTTCTCTACCTTGATTAGGATGTATGGTTTGGCAGGGAATTACGATGGATGCTTAAATGTCTACCAAGAGATGAAGGTTCTTGGTGTTAAACCAAACATGGTTATTTATAATACTCTTTTAGATGCCATGGGGAGGGCTAGGAGGCCTTGGCAGGCCAAGAGTATATTTACGGAGATGATGAATAATGGATTGTCACCGAATTGGGTGACTTATGCGTCTCTCTTGCGAGCCTATGGTAGAGGGCGCTACAGCGAAGACGCTCTCTTTGTTTACAAGGAAATGAGGGAAAAGGGAATGGAGATGAATACTCATCTTTACAATACCCTTTTAGCTATGTGTGCCGATCTTGGTCTTGCTGATGAGGCATTTAAGATTTTCGAAGACATGAAAAGTTCTGCAACTTGCCTTTGTGACAGTTGGACGTTCTCGTCCTTGATTACCATATATTCTTGCAGTGGGAACGTTTCAGATGCTGAAAGAATGTTGAATGAAATGATTGAATCTGGCTTTGAGCCTACTATTTTTGTTCTGACGTCGCTCGTGCAGTGCTATGGGAAGGCCGGACGTACTGATGATGTTGTGAAGACGTTTTATCAACTTTTGGATTTGGGTCTCAGTCCAGACGACCGTTTCTGTGGTTGTCTTCTGAATGTTATGACCCAAACACCGAAAGAAGAACTTTTCAAGCTAAAAGATTGTGTGGATAAGGCTAATCCAAAGCTTGGGTCTGTGGTAAGATATTTGGTCGAAGGGCTGGAGGAGGGCGATGGAGAGTTTAGAAAAGAAGCTTCTGAACTCTTTGATTCAATTGCTGATGAAGTAAAGAAGCCCTTTTGCAATTCTCTGATCGATCTTAGTGTCAACCTGAATTTGATGGACATGGCATGCCAGCTTCTGGACCTGGGGTTGACGCGTGAAATATATACGGATATACAGACCAAGTCTCAAACTCAATGGTCTCTGCATCTGAAGAGTCTCTCGCTTGGAGCTTCGCTTACTGCGTTACATGCTTGGATAAATGATTTGTCCAAGGTTTTGGAATCAGGAGAGGATCTTCCACCAGTGCTTGGTATTAATACTGGTCATGGGAAACACAGGTATTCGGAAAAAGGTTTGGCAAGTGTTGTTGAGTCACATTTAAACGAACTCAACGCTCCATTCCACGAGGCTCCAGATAAGGCTGGCTGGTTTTTGACTACACAGGTAGCAGCCAAGTCATGGCTGGAGTCTAGGGAACTGGTTACTGCATAATTAATGTTATTGGGCTATGGGGTTTAGGTAATTCCAACTACATCTTTTCTCCATTGTTTATGTTGTTTCAAGGAATGAAATGCCATGCAGATTTATCCATTTTCCTTTGTCTTTGGAGGAATTTTTTGTATTAGATTCAGATATATAATTATTTTATAATGAATGTCTTATAGTCTAAATGTAGATCTGACAGTAATATTTATTCTCAAGCATGATGGCTACTGGCTAGGTTTATTTGCATTTGAGTGATATCGAAATTTGTTAATATCTTCTAAATATGTGTACAACTCTAGCCTTATTTCAAATAGTTATGTTGGGATTGACTTTGATTTGATTAAGATGTATAGTATTTTTTGTGAAAAAAGAATAGTTAAACGAAAATGTTACGGTTTTCGGAGTTCATGTTATGACTTTGAAAGTTCAAGTCCCTCCTTTGTGTGCATGTCGTCATTGACTTTTTCTGCCGGAAATTACCCCTTTCTGTCCTTTTAAAGAAGTTAATCATCCAACTTAATTGCACGTTTGTTTTATCCAACATAATTAACCATATATGTCTTTATTTAAAGTACTCTGAACTTCATCTAATCAATGCCCAACGGGAAACTGTTGGGCTTTTCAGTTTCAACCAAAGAAGGAAACCAGAGGTCCTCTTCTTGAAGGAGGAAAAAGAAAGTTCAATGCTTCCAAGGCATTGAACTCTGTTTATTTCAAACGATACTTGCTGGTTTGCAGGTGGCTGCAGATTGGGGAGGTTTACCGTCTTTGTGCCTTACTTGACACAATCTGTTGAGTCTTTGGTATCTCGTAGAAAAAATGACAATACAAATTTGAAAATGAGGAAAGTGAAGATTATGTTGAGTAAGAAACATTCGCAATTGCTGTTAACCAGAGAAGTATAGTTTCTCAAATTCTGGATTGCAAGAGGGTGCCAAAATGATTGGATGCAGAACTATTAAATGATTGGAGAATCATAATTTTAAGCTCTCCCAAATTGTCCAACTAGTTATTGGAGAATCATAATTTTCTCAGGAATTTGGTTGATTCTTGAAATGTAAAGAAAAGTGCAGCACGCTCATCTGTGTGTTTTTTATACTAGCATGTTCTGTTTTTTATTCCTTTAGTTTAAGACTCTCGCAAACCTTTTTCTTTTCATTTACAATTGATTTCTATATTCTAAAATTGTTCTGTTTTCAAAATGTGAGTAAACAGAGTTGCTTAGATAACTAGTGGAAGATCATGCAAGACACATTGCAGAGTGTAAATTACAGGAGAAGTTGAATAAGAAGAAAGCACAAGAACAAAATGAGAACGAGAAAAAGTTTTGGGTTAAATATTTTAATAACTGAATTTTGATACGAAGTTAAAATTTATCTCTGTTTCTCTGTCTAAAAGTTTGATACATTTTTCTTTTCAAATTTTAAAAATAGATAAATATAATTTTTTTAATCTAATCATACGTAAAAATTGTATAAACTATTCAAATATTAATATATGTATTATCTTATTCAAAAATACATTTCATTGTAATCTAGAATATATTACGTAAAAATTGTATAAACTATTCAAATATTAATATATGTATTATCTTATTTAAAAATACATTTCATTGTAATCTAGAATATATTATTTATTTTGTATTGAAATATATAGTTCGAAAAATAAATTTATATCTTGGATTATCCATTTTAAAATATAAAATTTGTAATATGGAATGATTTTTTTATTTTATATTCCGAAAGATATAATTTAAAATTCAAAATTTATATTTTAAAAATATATTTTGGAAATATATTTTATATTTTAAATTGTGATGTATATTTTATTTTATATTTTAAATTGAATATTTTAAGTACAATCTGTAATACAAATTAAAAGTTAAAATATAGATTTATATTTTAAATAATACATTCTAAAATATCTATATATGAAATGGAAAATCCTAGCTCAGAAGGTAAATTTGGATGTTTAAGTTAAGGAGAGTGAAGTTGAAGTTGAGCCCATTCTAAGTTTTAATTTTAAAGCAATAATAATTAGTTTAATATTGTTTACAATAACACACTCCTTTATCCTTGGCTTCATGAACCAATGCTTGTATATAATTTAGTTCAAATTCCAAGTAAAAAAAGTATATATCAATAATCTTTAATCTTTATTAACACAGTAAACGATGTGAGACTTGATTATCATCACGATAACTACAAAACCTGAGTTTGGGTAAGAAAAACATTAGAATTGTTTTGGAAGGTTCTTTCATTAAATAATGATGAGGGGAAATAGTGTTTATGTGTGGTTTAGAGAAACCTTAAATCCAAAGGAAGAATAAGTTTAACCTCAATCAAATGTTCATTCAACAATTCATGTTTTCTTGTCTTGTTGATCCTCATCACAGCATCCCCATAAAGCATAATAAGAATAAGAATATGTTCCTTTCCTGTTCACTCAGACTTCATCCAACATTTCTAATTCAAAATTTGGCATTCCCAAGCCAATACACCTTTTAAGGAATGACTATATCATCATTGATATAAATATTAGGATCATCGAAGTTGAAGAATTTTTCATTTGCACTGGCTCTATATATTTAGGTGAATGTCTAAAATTATCTTACCATAGCCACCTACTTTATTATTGAGAGAACAGTTTAAGAAGCATCTTGGCTTTTAGAAGAAGAATAAGTGGCAGATGGAACAAGCAAGCTCTCAGAATCATTCAGACAACCATTTCTAATTCAAAATCTCTTCAGAATATAAACAGCAAACTCAATAATATTATTGAAGATATAGCCACACTCTTATTCCCTCTCTATCTTTCCATTCTGCTTCCTCTATCCCTCAATTCTCTCTCCCATGGATGTTACAAAAATGCTTGTGCAGTATAAATACCATATCACCATTGCAATAGCATTTTCACTGTCCTTATTCCTGATGCTATATGCAGCACCACGAATTATGACCATTCTGGCGTATTTCTGGCCTTTGTTTGCTTCCACTACGGTCTTATTGGCTGCAATAATAGCTTTTGGAGGGGTTTCCAAATTTTCAACTGAAGATCATGTACACGGTGAAAAAGCTGGTGAAGGACTCTTGGATTATGTAACAAGCGTGCCAGAACACACTGAAGACTCTCCAAACTTCTAAAGTGAAAATTTCAAGCTTTGTTTTGTGTCCAAAACAATTATCATTGATAACTTGTTCTCTGTATCCAGATTCAGGTCTAAGTGACAATTGTATCAATCATGTACAATGAATCAGCAGTATGAAAGAAAATAAAAGTATGAACTTCTCCACATGATTACTTTATTTAATATTTTACTCCACATCTCATGGATGCCTTGGCTGAAATAGTGAAATGCATAGATGAACTAACAAAGGGTTATTCCCATAAAACACTATAACAAGATCAAGAATACAAAGATAGATTTCTACAAACAAAAGTATTTACTATTTTTCTAACACATTTGCTAGCTTTAGTTCATGTTATCATGCTTTTGAAGTTGTTGGATCTTGTCTTTCCTTGACTTCAGTGACTGTTTCCTTACAATTTTTCTTCATGTCCTCATCAAAACTACATGCCTCGATCACCTTCATAGTCAAAAAAGTATTTCCATATAACAGTCAATAATTCACCTCACTCTTCAGTCAGGGTTATATCTGAGATCAGCTTCTGTCAGTGTTCCTGATTGATCAAAATCTAGTTGTCTAAAAATATCCAGAACAGCTAAAATATCATCTTGGCTGATCTTTCCCATTTCCTTCAGCTTATACAAAACGAACTCTGTAGCACTGAAATAACGAAGAATGTTGAATGTGAACATTTCATGACTTATAATTAAGCTAAATATTTGTGCAATCTATTAATGATATAGAGAAGAACAATCCTTATAAGCTCACAATTATTATTATTATCATCGTTGTTTTCGTTACCAAGAGCAGTTGTTCTATTTACCTGACTACATGATCTCCATCAAGATCAGCTGCCTCAAGATCAAGGTGGGACAATTTTCGTGCAAGAACCCTTTTTGCAAGGGACCTTTGTCTTTTTTCGGTATAATGTTCGGCAATATAAGCAAAAGACTGAGCCAAGCAAATGGTGCTGCTCAATATCCAGAACACAGCAAAAGCACGACCAAAAGTGGTGGAAAAGCTCTTATCACCATAACCTAAAGTAGTGACTGTGGAACAAACACAATAAAAGGCATCAACAAAATCTAGATTTTCAATAAAATAGAGAAAAATAGTCCCCGCAATCATTAGCACCAAAAAGATGGATGCTGTGAGGATGAGTTTGTATTTAGCTTTGTTGGTTTCAACCTCTTTGGAAAGCTGTTCTGGACCAATATTTTCACCCTTGAATATGGTTTTAACTAAGATTATTTCCTGCTTTTCAACAATATAATCTGCTGCCTTGCTAAGAATTAGCCCTACAAGAGCCATTCCAGTGAAGACGTAAACGCAAGCAAGAAGTTTTGACAGTTGGCTATCTGGCACAAGATCTCCATATCCAACTGTTGTCATTGTTACAACACAGAAGTAAATGGCATCGAGAAACCCATTTGTTTTTATGCCCTTTATCTGATCCTGTGTGAGAAGGAAGCAAATAGTTCCTCCCCCTAGGTATGCAGCTAACCATAACAACACTGGCCTGAAATGGAATTCTGCTAGTGGTTTTACATCTGTACGTTGAGGATTCAAAGGCTTTTGTTCATCATTTTCTCCTTTGATCTTGATCTCCTTCTCCAAGACATCACCACCTCTAGGCTTTCTCCTTTGAAGGTCATTTTTCTCATTGGAATGTTCTGAAAGCAATGATTGTCGAGCCTCATCACCACCCATCAGCTTGATGAAAAAACTTCATACGTTAACAGATCACCTGAAAAGGTTGAAATTTTGAGGGACTTAATTTGGCCCTTATCTCAAGATTGATGGTTCAAAACAATGGATTTATGAAACTACTCCCTTTTGGATGTTCAAAGGTGCAGAAATGCAGGTTTATGTCCAACAAAACTCATCTGATTTTCCTTTTCCCTTCTTGAAAAATTACTTGACAGCACATGGAATTATCTTTCTAGGTCCGTGCATGTTAACATTTGCGAAATCAAATACCTTAAAGCGCAAAAACATTATCATAACTGATGATTAAGGTTTAGCTACCTGGGAAGTTGATCAACTTGTTCAGGAAAGAGACTGATGATCACACTTATTCAAATTCTGATAGATTAACCAAAATGGAAAATTCTATTTTGAAATCCCATTTAAGGAAATTCAGAATTCATTAAAAGTAGCCAATAGTATCTCTCATCCTTCCAAATGGACACTTTAAAACCATAAAACACCTTAAATTAAGAATACTTTTCAAAATATTTCGTACTATACCTCAATTTTTAGATTGTTCATTCATGGAAGAGACGATGCTATTCATCTTATGATTAATAATTGAGTGTGTTGTGAAATGTATTTTTTTTTTAAAAAAAGAAGTGAGCATTTTAAACTTCAATCTTATTGATTGTAAACTTTCATTCCATTTACAAATATTTTTTAACTTTAATTTTGTCATAATTAACTCTTTAACTTCATTATTTTTATATTAATAGACACACAATTTTTATTTTGATTCTAATTAATTTTTAAAAGTTATCAATCTTTAATATATATTTTTAAGGTTTAATGTCTCAGTAGGTCCCTATTTTCGGCGTGAATCTCAAATAGGTCCCTTTTCTTTTCGGCGTCTCAATTGGGTCCCCATTTTTGTAAAATTGTAACAATTAGGGGTCTGCCGTCAAATTGGACAAACTGCCGTTTAATTGTTGCTTACGTGTCAGATGGGAATCATGCCACGTGTCATTACTGAAAACACTGTTCATGCCACGTAAGCAACAATTAAACGGCCGTTTGTCCAATTTGACGGCAGACCCCTAATTGTTACAATTTTACAAAAATGGGGACCCAATTGAGACGCCGAAAAGAAAAGGGACCTATTTGAGATTCACGCCGAAAATAGGGACCTACCGAGACATTAAACCTATTTTTAAAGGTTTAGGATTTATTCATTCCGAACAGACAGTTCATAAACATTTGGAATAATAATTGGCGACGATAATCATCATAATTATCATCATCATTGCAAGTACTACACTTCAATTGGTTGTCGTTGAGCTTCAATCCTGATCTCCTCCTTCATTTTCCTTATAAACTCTTCGAACTTTCTATTCAGTTCATCTGTATTTGCCAGTTGATCTTCACTACTATTTCCTGTCTCTCCTTCTTCCTCTCCAATAATCAACACTTCCGTGCCATGTTCAGCTGCAGATACTTGTTCAGAATAATCTTCCTGCGTTTTCGCTTCTTCAATAGTAAGAAAATCTCCAAGAGCCTCTTCAGAAACCTGTGCCTGAAGCTGTAGATGAAAAGGTGGTGAGATGGCTAGAAGAGCAAGGATGGCATTGCAGATGATAAACATGTATTTTCTTTGAAGAGTGGGAGTGAGCATGGAGAAAAGGCAGGTGGAGAAGTAAGCATTGAAACACTGAGGAAGTATGAAAAAGCCAGAAGAGTACCATACAAATAAACAAAACACTGACACTGATAAAACAAACTGCAGAATTGTTTTCAATAGTTTCTTCTTCATATCAATCTGATTTTTACAATCCATTGCTCTTAATTGGCTGTTATGTTTAGATTAATGGATTCTATGGCTGCAAAGAATTTGAGTTGAGAATTAATTAGTGGCTAATCCTTGTATAGTTGAATGGATTATGGTATTTGGTTGGGTTGAGTGAACAGATTAAAGAACTCTAACCATCCTCCTATTTATAAGCATGAAATTGGCATCATCAAAGTTGTATGGAGACTATTCTATCAATTTACGAAATTGACCTAGTTTTTATCATGAAACAGATAATTATGATATGATACAAGTGGAATTTTGCAAGCAACGAAACCAGATTGAAAGTGTGTGAAGTTGGAAGAGAGAATCCAACAAAGAATGGGAGAAAGATTCTCTCATTTATGAAAGAAGTTGGGTGAAGTTTCTAGCTGCTACCAGTCTCCGCCGACAACTACATGCATCAACAATCTCGAACAACATCGTTAATAATCCAAAAATTATTCACCAAATTAAGTATTGTTTAATTGTTAATATAATTACTCTAACCTATATTACATTCTGTAAGCAACAATCATCTTTTGCTTTAAAAACTTTCTTCACAGATATATTATGTAGGTTTGGCTTTTATCTTTATTGTCTTTGGGATTGCTGTATATATATTATTAAAAGGAAAAAATGGAATCAAATTTTTCCAAAATTAATATTAATTTATGCATAAACTAGTTTATAAAAATAATTCTATATTAACATATTTAAATTGTGTTTTTTTAATTAAATCAATGTTAATATCTACAAATTTACTTTTATTATTCTAAAAATTTTTAGTATTTATCTATTTTCCGTCTAGGTAAGATGGCCCTCCACCTTGCATGCACTTAGGGTAATTAATATTTGGATACGTGTTGTTGCTAACTACTCATTATCTTTATTCCTATTCAAATAATTCCTTACGTGTTTAAATAAATAATTGGTATGTATTTATAGCAGTAGTTGTTGTACGTTATCAGCTACAGTAATTTGATTATCCTTACGGGTCGAATATAATAATTCCTCCCTCAATTGATTTTTAATTAAATTGAAGAAATAAAATATTAAATGGGTACAAATCATTGATTTAATTTAAATTTTAAAATTACAAATTCAATTTAATTACAACAGAGTATTACATTAACACTTTATAGACTAGGATCAATATTTGATCCTACACTTAAAAAACCAAAATCATCTCCAACTATGTTACACCACATTGATAAATAAACATAATAGGAAAATAAAAAAAGTTTGAACCTATAATAATTGGTAATTATAAATTGGCTTAATTGGTTTTATAGTTTTTTTTTTAGTTACTCGAGTTAATATCTTTGTTAAATAAAGTTATAAATTGGTTTTAAGTCAATTTTAAATGATATTTGTTAAAATCTAAGTAATCTTTTATTTTGTAAACTTTTTATTTTTATTTTTCTCTACTTTCTCTTTATCTTCCACCATTTTTTTCTATTTTTCGCTTACCTTCACCATGTTTTATGTTTAAAATTTTATTTTTTTGTATTTTCTGCAATTCATAATATTAGACGGGGAATATTGGAATTTGAAAAAGTATTCTTTTGATGGGATGGTGTTTTATTCTCTAAATATGGGGTAAAGTGAATATTTAGTAAGAGATGAAAGAAGGTAGTGGAAAGTGGGGGAAGGTAGAAGAAGATGGTGTAAGGAGGAGGGAAATAGAGGAAAAGAAGAAAATAAAAAGAAAAAAACTAAAGAGGTTTCATGATCTAGATTTTGACATGTTAGAATTTTTAAACATGACAATATCAATAAAAGAGAAGATATCAAAATAACTTTATTTGAGACTCAGTTAAATAAAAAATAAAAATAGAAATCAAAATAAATCTAAATATAAAACTAAATTATTAAGTCTTATAAAATTTAAAAAATTGGAGAAAAAAGAACTTAATGTATTATTAGAAATAGAAACATACATTATATAAGAAAAAACAACAATAAGAAAAACTTAATTAATATGCGTAAACAATTCAACAATACGATACAAAAATAAAAGTTATATTTTCTTAACAAATTGATTTAACCTTTATTGTTTGTTACATGTATTATATTGTTTATTACATATATGTGTTGGATATATCGAGGAGAAGGTTTATTGGAAAACACAAACACCAATAACATCTGAGTTCAATCATATAAGAGATTGATCACTCTCTATCAAAAACCTTAAGACAATAGGTCTTTCATCTTTATATAGTGCTCTACTTTCTCATTTTTATCCAATGTGACACTTTGACTCACACTTGAATTCCCAACCTTATAAATAACCCAGTTAAAAATTAAATTGGATTAATAGATCTTAAACCTTATATAATATTTTACTTTCTCATTTTTACTCAATTGTGAAATTTAAATTCACATTTAAAATTCTAACAAATAAAAATAAAGTTCATCAATACAAAATGATATGATTAAGATATATATTTGAGGTATTATCTTTTTAAAATGTAAAATTTCGTTATGATTTTGCATTTAAAAAATGTTTCGATGAATGGAATGAGGAAAAAATATTTTAAACTATATTAAATCTTAATTGTTAAGTAATGTAGAGTATTGGGTGTGAAAAAAAAAAAAATATATATATATATATATATATATATATATATATATATATATATATATATATATATAGTTAGAGAAAAGTAGAATTAAAAGAAAGTAGAAGTTGGTGAATGAATGAAGATAAGAAAAGAAAAAGGGTGAGACAAGTCAGTAAATCACGCCGCTTACTAACCACCGAGTAGTGCTGCTGCTTCCTCATAAATTAAATGCTTGTTCCATCCACACGCTGCAAGCAATTAATCTGCAACATTTTTCTCTGTTTTTTCTCCCGGCAAAGCGTTAATCTCACTCAGTACTCATTCTTCCCTCTACCACTGTGCTGCATGTATATGATATATGAATATGTGCGGTAAATGATGTTATCTACTTCTACTTTGCCTCTATACATTAATTGCACTTCTCATTATCACTTCAACTGCTTCAATTCATTATCACTCAAAGAATGTTTTTCCTTCAGTTTTATCATCCCATCAATGCATCCAAATATTCTCTTTACTTCCTTCCCCACAAAAATCTGACTTTACCCTCTGTGTTTCACACTACCACCGATTCATCATCACTTTGATTAACAAGTTCAAATAAAGTAAATGTCCTACTTTACTTAATTCTATATACTAAGATAGCATGGTGGAAGCATATCCATTTTTTTAAGACAAGGAATCTCCCCATTTTGGGACTTTTTCCTTTCCTTTTCTTCAATTTAACCGGGAATTGAGATGGTATGTCTCTCCCTTTAATTCATCAGGCCCAGCAACCACACGTTCAGAACAAAGAAAGCTACAAGTATAACTAATGAAACAGAGAAATGTGGTGACAGCCTTTTAGCAGGATGAAGCATTGAGCCTGAGCATAATCAATAAGGTTACGTGCCGCACATAAATCCTAGGAAGTTTGCAGGTTTTGACAAGTTTCGAGTAATTTTAGTTTTCCCTCACTTTTATCTTCTCTTTACTTCCCAGCATTTCGTACGACTATTTAAACTCTCAAGCTCAAACCAGCTTCACACCAAACATTTACTACTACCTCCAATACTCAAGATAAACTCACTTTTCCTCCATGTTCATTAACTAGCACTCCGTTTATCCGATGGCTTGCTTCTCTTGTACTTAAACAAGCGCGCTTCTTTCTTCAGCTTTTGCAGGTTAAGCAGATTGAGAGCACTTCAGAAATCAGAATGAAAGTTGGGTTTAAAAGTGCCAAAGCTAGAAGCTTTTGCACGGTCTCTGTTGCCTCGCTCTTTGCCATGCTTTTAGGTAACACCTTGACCTTAATGACACATATTATACAGTCTTTGTGCCATTGCAACTGCAATAACCTCCTCGAGTCGATGTTCAAGAAAAGCTGTAGTCTGAGTCACTCACCCATTGACTTGTTTAATGGTTTGGCTTTGATACAATGTACTAATTGCTAAGCTTCTAGATTGATTGGAGTAGTTGTTTCATGTAAGATTAACTCCTTCTGTTTCACACCAATCCCTTGTAAAAAAAATTGAATTTTCATATATGGTGAGTTGAGCAACTGACATTCTTATTTGCACTGCAGTAAGGGATGTGATAATTCACAGGGAAGGTGAGAGTGACGCAGGCATTGCAGAGATGTTTTTCTCCAAAGGAAACCGAACAGTAATCACCTCACGAAAACTGCTGCAATCTGCTGGTACGAGAACCCTTTACAAGCATGTTGTAGTAATAAAATAGAATTGCAGCACTAAAATTATGGTGCATTGCAGATGATGGGGGCTTGAACCATATAGGAACGGTGTGCTCAAAGGAGGAGATAGTGATATATCAGGGGGAAGTGCCCCCTCTTCCCACGGGGATTCCTTCGTACACAGTTCAAATAATGAACATGTGCGCCAGTGATTGCGACATAGCAAACATACGCCTCCACTGTGGGTGGTTCAGTTCAGCACGTTTGATAAACCCCAAAGTGTTTCGCAGAGTGGGATACGATGATTGCCTAGTCAATGATGGAAAACCTCTTGCCTCAGGAAAAACCGTCTCCTTTCAATATTCCAACACTTTTCGCTACCCTCTCTCCGTTTCATCTGTTGTTTGCTCCTCATGAGTAACGACCATCAGCCACCATGTACTTGTAACTTGGAACACCCGTTAAACACACATTACAGTCTACAAGAGAAGAGGAGAAGGATGATTTCATGGAGGTTTTTTACCTCCCTAGGTACACAAAAGCCTTTTTTTTTTCTTTACAAATGGTACAGAAAGCTAGACTAGTAATTGATTCAGCTACTGTATTTTGAAAAACAACATTAAATGGTCATCTTTTAATTGGTTCAGCAATTAAATCTTCAACCGAATCACATAAGATTGTTGGTATGGGAATTTTAGAACATTAAACGGTTGAAACAAAAACTAAATAACAAAATCTAGACATTTAAGAAAAAAAAAAGGTGTTTATCTTGCATGATGTTATAACAATATAAGGATGGTGATACAATAATGGGAGGTCTTAGTATCCATAATCGTAAGAAAATTCAGAGACACCAACCATTGCAGAGAGGACTTGCGAGACAACGTAGAGGGAACCCCCGAAAAGAGCAATAATGAAAATGGCGGAAACGGGATTCCTGAGAAGGTCGAGTATGGGGCGGAAGATGGTGTAAAGAGCACCTGTGCTGACGGTGAGAGCGTAAAGCCCATATCTCCTGACGTTGTCCCAAAACTCTTCCACCAGTGGGCCTTCAGGGCCCAATGCCAAAGCCTTCTCCTCAGTCAGAATCACCGCCAGAATCCCCACACACACCGCTCCCATTATCACAACACTGGAATTCGAAACAGCCTTCTGATCTCTCAGTACAACCACGCTCCGTCTATGCTCTTCGCTTCCTCTGTTTTCTCTGAGACTGAGTGCGAATTTGGAAGGTGGATGCTTTAAGCTTTTGCCATACGACGATACTACCAGAAATTTGATGGGTTTGACGCACAGTGGAGGGTTTGAGGAAGAAATTGGAATGTGAAGCTCTGGTCTCAATTTCACACTGTTCATCTTCTCACACTATGTTACCAAACTCAACGAAGTGTCGAATTATCTTATCCCCGCTTACTCATATTTCTATTTGATACCTTATCTTCCAATTGCCAACTGTGTGGTGCATCGCTTCTTACAGATTTTATCTGCCAAGTTTCTAAGCTAGTCTGGAGTTGATATAACTTCAGATAAAAACAAAGATAGCTTAAATATTCACCATAATAAATATTAATGTATTTTATTTTTAATATAATAAAACAATTATAATAGTTTAAGTTTTGTAAACTTTATTAATATTTAAAATTTTGACATTTCAATTATACTTATATTTCAAAATTTATCAATAACGTAAGGGCCTGAAAAATGTAGGGCTATTGGGCCTTAGGTTGAGGAAGCCAGACCCGTAAAAGAAAATAAAAAATTAAGGACATCATGATCTTAGAAAGGACCTTTCAAAATTTGAGTTCATTAGTCAACTTTTCCTGCTCTCTCTAGAACTTTTATTTTTCCTAACCTTGCTCTGTCTTCTGTCTACATTTCCAGCTCATTGAACCGTAGGATTTTGATTTAGGTGCTGCCCAAGCGTCCGCGGCGTAGAGGGCTCCATTTCTACCGAACGTTTTCTTCATTTCGACTGGTAAGCCGTTTTCTCCTTCTCCTCCACTGTCTTTGAATCTAGGGCACGCCACTTTACTGGTTGCATGCAACTGGTAGCTTTTTCCTTTTGTTTCCTCTGTTCATTCTAGCTCTAAGAGCTGCTTTTGTCACCGATGTGGTGTCTTGTAGGGTTTGGTCAGGTCCTTGCTGTGTGGGACACTGTTAGAGCGTTCTAGTGGGCTCTACTGCTCAACTCCAAGGTAAGGGGAGCTAAGATGCGTTTTAAATTACTTGCATGAGATGTATGTACGTTGAGTTTTGTACTGTTGTGTTGTTGGCATTGCGTTTGATGTGGGAAAATTAGTTGTATGTGTTGGACTGTACATTTGTGAAACTGGAATGTGAGGATTGTGAACTGTTATGGTTTCTTTAAATTTTGTAATTTATCATGTTAGGAATGCTTTGGATGAGAATTTGTGGTAATACTGATAAAATAGAAAACTTAGTGTTCTAGTAGAGTTCTAGGTCACTTTAAGAGGAAGTGAGGTGGTGATTTTGGGCATTGGAGGTTTTGAGTACAATTAGGTAGCTCAAATAGGCTAATTGTGACTTGTTAGGAATCTCAAAATGGTCTAAAACGAGTTACAAGTAGTAGAATTGGATTTGGGTCCCTAAGTTGTTGATTTTAGGGTTCTATATTGAGTCTAAATCACTTTAGAATTGTAGTATGAACATTTATAATCATCTAGACAAGTCTAATTAGTTGTAATACAGGAATTAGGAGTGTTAGAAGTTGATAAAAAGGGCCTAGAATTGGTAAAGGTGTGTGAGTTGCATGATTATGCAGAAATTGCGTTATGCAAATCATGCAGACTCGCTATGCGAGCTGTCTCGCATAGCGAGACCCTGTAGAGGGTGCTTACTGTCTGAGTCATTCGCTGTGCGAGCTGGTGCACTGTGCGAGCTGGTGCGCTATGCGAATGACCAGAGGGTGTTGCTCTGTGTTTGTGGATCCGCTTGGCGAATCCTGTCGCTATGCGACTGGTGGTGGTCTGGAACCACTGCCCATTTAATTTGAAAGGCGAGTGGGGCGCATAGCGAGAGTTTTAGGAGGGTTGGTCTCTGTCTGGGCTCTCGCATAGCGACATGGGTGCTCTATGCGAGAGGTTGAGAGTCTGATGCACGCCACGAGTTAATTCGCATGACGAATTAGGGGGTGTGCTGTGCGAGACCATCCTGTCTCGCCTTGCGAATAAGGTGCGCTGTGCGAACCCTTTTAGTCCAGTCTTCTCTTTTGCTCTTGCTTTGGGTGAACCAAGTGTGTGGAATGATTGAAATGCATAATATGATGGTAGTAATGTTATTGAACTGATAGTATGTGATGGTATGAAACATGTTTGGTGGTTAAATGTACCAAGTATGGTTGATGGACGTAATTCCATGGATCTCTAAGGAGGTTACATGGTGGTGCCCTATAGTGTTGGACGTAATTTCATGATCTTCAAGGAGAAGATTCATGGTGGTGCCCCTAGTGTTTAGAATTACTCACATGGTAGCTCAGTCTTGGGGGGTTTCCTGACGGTCCAATGGTCTTTCATTCTCAAGTAGAGAGGATTGATCCATGTGGGCCAATGGTCTTTCATTCTCAAGTAGAGAGGATTGATCCATGTGATGAGGAGTAGCAGGAGCTCCAATGATTGTCGTATTTATTTACTAAGCATAAAATTAATTTAATATGCAACTAAAATTTTATTAATAAGTATTATTTGATTTTTTTTAAATTTAATAATAATTAAATATTTTATCTAAACACAACAATTAAAGTTCACTAAATTTGAATGGCCTAACTCATACAAAATATTTGAAAAATTAATATATTTGAATCTTGAAAATTTGTGAAATCTCCTGTGGTAAAAGTTTTATTTAGGGAAAATTATTTACCGGAAAAGAGATCTTTATAGTGATTTCTCTTGTACCTGCCTTTAAGAAAAACAACACTAAATTGTTTCTGAAAAGATGAAAAAAAACAGTTTTTAAAGTAATTTACTACATTTTAAAAATGATAATTAGAAACTATTTTATTAAAGGAACACTTTGTTCTGAAAAAAAAATAAAATAAAAGAGAGACAATGGCAAATGAGGCATCTTTATTCAAAATCAGAATAGAATAAATATAAAGCAATTGTAACTTACACTTAGACTACGGTCACGCACGGCTTTTTACATCATGGGAGCTCTTTTTTTTTAGGCTTAATTACCTACTTAGTCCCCATGTTCAGAGATAATTTGCTGTTTAGTACCCGGTTTTAAAAATGTAGGCATTTGATACCTATGTTTTGAAATTTGTATCAATTGAATCCTACCCACTTAACGCCGTTATAAATCTAACGTTTTTTCTGACTGTGTATGTGATTTGTGGACGAGCGGTTATGGACGAGCGTTCGCTTCGTTGGACGAGCGTCCTCTTCTGCCTGACTGGGCGTTCGCTTCGTTGGACGACCGTCCTCGTCGCTCGTCCACAAATCACATACATAGTCAGAAAAACGTTAGATTTATAACGGCGTTAAGTGGGTAGGATTCAATTGATACAAATTTCAAAACATAGGTATCAAATGCCTACATTTTTAAAACCGGGTACTAAACAGCAAATTACCTCCGAACATGGGGACTAAGTAGGTAATTAAGCCTTTTTTTTATTATTATAATAATAATAATATAGGAGACACTGGTAATAATAGTAGATATTTGCAGAACAAAGAAATTTGAAGCTAAATCACGTGTAGCTTTACCACAAAATAGGAAATCCTAAAAAAAAATTGTTGCTTCATTCGAATATAAGTGGTACAATTTGTGCTACAACAACAGGCACTGTCACACGTCCTCTCATCAATCACGCACAATTTATTGAGAACCTAGTAGACCCTAATAAAAAGAAACATAGGACCTGCTGGAACAAGAAAGCTGAGGTCCATGTGGTAAATTACAAAATGTGTAACTTTTTTCTATCTAAATAGGAGGAGCAGATCAAAAGGGTCTATATACATTAAAAAATCTGTTCACTACCAAAATTGGACGACTCCAGTATGCAAAAATATTCACAAGGAGCCAAAGCACCGTGATTGAAGTAATCATCTCCCTTATAATATCATAAAATGACCTCGAGAGGAAACAATATGAAAAAATTCAATTTCAACGCCTCACCAATTATGCAACTGAGAAGTAATGCTTTTCTCAACAGGATGATATTGGGTGTGCATGTATCTCCTAGCTTTCACAGAACCTGGCTGCTCAAGCCACTTGTCATATAAGCCTTTAATAATGGGATTGTCAAATGGTGATGCTGCCAAAACCTAGTGTATAAAGAAACAATGAATTCCGAATTAAAATTCTGATTGCAGAAAAGTGAAGAAAAAACAAACTCAACAAAGACTACTCACAATAAAAGGTGCAAAACAAAAAAAGGAAGGTAAAAACCTAATGGCAAAGTGCCAAAGGGCAAGAAGCAAATATGGTAGAGCAGAGATCACCAATATGGATACAGAATTTTGTCCTACAAAAATCTATATGTTTACGCTTTTGATGCTCCCACTAATGCAGATGCAGACAAACAGTGAAGTGGCAAGTCAAACTTTTAATGTACTTACATTTTCCATGTAAACTGATTCTAACAACTGACTCAGTTCTTTGGGAGACTGCCCTGAAATTGGTTTAATTTGACCTCCCCCATTTAAGCAACCTGATTCATGAACATTCTTTCAGTTCAATACCTACCAATTTTATGGGCCTCACAAAAAGAAGTATTCATAGAAAAAACTAACAAATAATAAAATTTCTGATAAAAGGAAAAAGTATGGTACCTGAAGGGCATGCCATGATTTCTAGGAAATGATAATCACATTTCCCAGTTTTAAGTTTTCGTACAATGTTCTGTAGGTTCCGGAAACCATAACACAGAGCAAATTTTAACACTGTTTTTCCCTCAACCTGCACAGACAATATGATGTAGAACAGTAAGCAAGAGTAATCCTCAAAGTCCTCTTGGTTTGGCAGGGTACTCTAACAGGATTGAGAAACTCTATATAGGAAACAAAATATCAAAATCTACTACTGCAGAAAGTGAGTAACTGTTTATTCCTACGGTTTATTGACATAGCAAAGCATCATAATCAAATAATCCTATTTTGAGCAAGAAATTTTGTAATCCAAAATATAACAGTTACATATATAACTTACTTATATATGTAAACCAACGTAATTTGTTATCCTTTCATCTCACAATAAAACTCCATACACTAAAAGTATACGGATAATCGATTGTTTTATGCCACATACAGTTACATATATAATTTATAATATATTACTTATAAAAAAATTATTATTTTTCTCTTATTTCCATTCTGTTATCTTCAACCAACAACCTATATTCCTTCATGTCTTTTCTCACTTACCCACTTCCTCTCCCTCTTTTTCTTTTCCCTCTACCAAACAAAGTATAAAAGTCTATATTACCAATTTTATCCCAAAGGAAAATTTTGCTGATGAACAATTTCTTTCAGGGAACAAAGCAACATAAATTGCCACAACATGATGAAAGAATGATGGCAACAAGCAAAGACTGCTGCTGAAGGAATAATAATGGAATTGTTCATGAAAGAATAGTTCAATTAGTTCAATTAGTTATAATGCTTATATATTCAACATTTTATAGTTAGATATTCGCAAAAAATAGATAATGATAACAATCTTCCTCACAAGAATAAAAATAATATCATAAACTTCTCTATAACTTGCCTCCAGAGTCACTTCCTGAAAATCTGAATTCCTGATGTTTCTAAAGGTCAAAGAATCATCCATTTGTCTACCAAAAAGTGTTTTAGCAGCATATCGGAAAATTGTTTCTGCATAACCTCCAGAGCTTCCACGGACCCCATAAAGGAATCCTTCTTCATTGATATTTGTTAGCCTGCAAGCACCACACCACATCTGAGCACCATTGTTTGACAAACACATGAAATTAAATAATGGAAGCAAAAATTAGTTTCATACATTTTGTCCAGAGGAGTCTCATCTAGGCTTTTAAAATCAACTTCTTTTGACTATAAGATTGAACACCAAACAACAATTAGCATACATATCATTAGTTAAAAGTAGGAAAATGACAAGAAAAGTGTGAATGCATCAAATTTATAACCTGAATCAATTCCAAAACTTCTCCCGTAGTCAATACTGAATCTACCTCTGAAATCATATTAGTTTCATTCTCGTGCCCTTCAACATGGGACTCGGATTGGAAAACAAAGTCATCCCTAGCAGCCTCAAGCTTTTTATCATAACAAGGCATTACGGTGACATGGTAAACTTCCTCAGGCCTGTCAGACAATTATTGAAATTCTTTTACTGTGCATATAACTATCAAGAAATCATGCCAAAATATATCATATCACTAATGATTGAGTCATCATAATCATCCAAAGACTAAGTGACATCCCTCAACTTCAAGGTAATTGTATGTCTTTCCATCACAAATTATAATTTAGAGTTAATAAACAACCTGAGTCCTAATTCTTGGCAAACATAGTTCTTTATGATAACTCCTACTGTTTGCTGTGGACTCTTCACTGATGAAATGTAAGGAAGAACAAAGGATCCAAGTTGCTTTTCGGCATAGCATATCCAACCTGCACGTAGATATTCACATCAATAACCAGAACTTCTTTGGCACATTGAAAAGTAAATCTGGTCCCCAACACAAAATGAAATGGTATGACTTATCGCAATAGAAACAAGGGGCCAAGTTAGTAAGATACACAAACCATAGTCAACAGAACCTCCTGAAATCCCAGCTTATATTCCTACTTCAAAAGTCTGAATATACAAAAATCATGTAACATTTTTCAATTTTTTTTGCAAGTTCCACTATCAATATGTTTTTATTGATAACAATCTTATATAATTTTAAATAAACATCACTTTGTTGTGTTCTTATAATTTAGGTTTTGATGGGTCATTATTCATGTTCCAAATTCATGTCCAGCATCCAAGTCTATTGCTTCGCAGACACAATTTGCATACACTATTATATTGATAAGCTCAACAATCTATACCTGGGCATGCTGATGTAATCATAGGTAGGCTTGATTTACTCCTTTCATCATCAACCAATTGGTTCTGTCTATACCTTGTGACGAACTCCACACAAGATTCGATAAGGGTCAAATCTCTACTGCAGCTGGTATCAAAAATTGCCTTCACTCCCAAGGACTTAAAAAATCTTGTCAGTTTTTTGAAAACCTGCAATACCAAGAGTTTGGTTGTCAGCCAGGAGGAAAAGAAGTTGGATTTTTCCTCAAATTTATTTAAAAAATCAGAACCTTACTAAAATCATTTTAAGAGCAGGGTTAAATATATTTTAAGGTTTTCATCCCTGATGTGGACGCTCACTTTCCATCATAATTTGACTTTTTCAAATTTTCTTCAAATCATGAAAACATAAATGTGTAAACTTTGTTCACTGTACTTATTTTCAATGTTTTCTTTCATCCTAGGGAGACCATTAATCATTTTCATTCCATTTTAATGTAACTCAGAGTCCCACTTCACCAAAACAACATGGAGGTACAGTGTGATGTTAAGCCCGAGAAAGTTGTAAAGGTCCGTTGTATTTAACCCAAAAAAATTATTAAGAGTAAAGCAATATCTAAAGTGTCACCTGAATTGGAGAAATGCCAAAATGAACAGCAATAGAAGCCCTTGACTGGGGAGAAAGAGACACAATCACAGCCTTTCCAGAATTAATATTGTTCAGAAACTCATCCAAACTTTGCTTCTCCAGCATAACTGTCTCTGCCGATGTGACGCATCCACTGCATTACCAGACAAATTAATTATGATTCCAAATAAAGCTTGAATTTTGACACCATAGACTCAAGAAACACATGAAATATAGAATTTTTAAAGAATCAAGTATGGTCACTTAGACACTAGCTTTAACCAGCAGTTTCTAAATGTCCTGCAACTAATATAGACGAAATTAAGCACTTGATATTTCTAAATCCTAGACATGCTAAGAAGCCCTAAATAAAAAGACCACAGAACCTCGCAAATTTGAATTCATCGATTAAATAAAGTGATTTATCTTCTCAAGTGAAAAGTTTGTGGGCTGTTTAGGTTATCATATAGGGTGACTATTGTTTTCATCAGACTACAGGTATAGGCTGGGCAGATGTGTACCATGTAATATTACAGAATGGCTAAAGGTTACTCATTTTCAATTTTTTCATTTCTAGTAAATTTGTTACACCCTTATTACAGAGGGGAAATTGATCAGATTCAGTCATAATGCATTAGTGAAGAAATTAGTAATATTGTTTCTGACTTTCTTAGTTTACTATTATTGCTGACTATCAATGTTAACTACTCTATCTTTGCTTTGGTCAACTATATTTCTCTTCAACGTTCCCCTGAATCAATGACTCATAGGAACTCGAGGGTATTATCTTTTCTCCAAATCCCTATATTTTTCTTCAACGTCCACAGAGTACCTCTCACTCTGCACCAATATCACTACATATTTGCTAACCACAAAAAATAGTAAAACAGCAAAAATTATCCGCTGAATTGTAAATTCGCACCAAAAAGTACCTGTTAAAAGCAAATAAATAAATAGAAAGAGAGAGAAAGACTAGCCTGCATGCCAAACAATCCTTGAGAGAAATTTTAACAGGTTCAGACTTGACCTGCTTGTTAGCAAGTGATACCTACAGTGAATTTACATGTCATCAAGGGTTTGGCAACTGCTTCGTAAGATATTTGAATCCAATATAGGGAAGGAAACGAAAATACCTCTGGTTTATCGTTCTTTTTCAATCCCTTGAGGGAAACAATACATGCCTGCGATGGTGCGATGAAATCGTTGAGATCTCCGATCCGAAGCGCTGCCGAAAACTTCTCCGACATTCTCGGACAATTTAATAGCTAACAGCAGCAGTAGCACCCCGTAAGTTAATGAACAAAGAATGAATCAAAGGATTAGGTTAGGGTTTTGATTGGAATGGTAGGAAACTAAGCCACAATCACAAATAAAAGTAGTATTCGGTTCCCTTGTGGAGTCAAAAGGAACGCAGAGAGGAGGGAAAGGAGAGCAAGAGAAAACACAAAATGCAATTCTGTGAACAGTGACAGAGGCCAGCGTGGGAAAGGTTAATATATCTTTCAAGGTGGGGAACTTTTCATGACCGTTAGATTTATTGCTAGAATCAAGGGCTCACATTTTTTCTTTCTTTTTCTTTTCTTTTTCTCTTTTCCGGATTTACCCTCTATCCAGTATCTAGTTACTCGTACACTCATCGGTGGTGCAAAGATGGTTGCCGGAGTTTGTACATAAGGCCGTGTATGGCGGTGATGAATAGTCGGTGCGGCGGCAAGAATTTCCATTATCCACTGTTTCGTATCAGTTTTGCTTGGCGTGGGATGGTTTCCATGAGTTATCTTGTGATTTTAGAAAATGGTATAAAGAAGAAAAGAAACTAATAATAGAAATCTCATAAGTTGTCGAGTCTTTAGGTTGACAAATGAAATTTTATTCCAATAAGAAATATTTATTTATAGACTCTAACTCTAACTTTAAAATTGAGGATGGATTTCACTATAATAAAACAAATTTGTCTCCATTTAAGTTGATGCTAAAATAAACTTGATTTGAAATATGACAGGAGAGATTGACCAAATCTAAAGTATAAATTGTTATATAAGAGATTTGATAAATTTTTAATATAAAAATTTAAGATTTAATATTTGTGGGTGTTATTTTTCGATATAATATTCAATTTGTTCATTTATGTTTAATGTTTCTCCGTGAATATTGAACATTGGCATGTACAGAGGATTGTAAGCATTAATGAGCCAACTAAATTAAATTAATTGAATCCTATTAATTTATTTTAATATTATTAATTAAAAATATAATAATTTTAATTTATATTAAAGACATTAATTAAAAATATAATAATGTACAATTATATTAAAGACATTTTAAAAATATAAAATTATAATAATTTTAATATTATTAATTAAATAAATTAATTTAATCCTATTAATTTAATAACTAGTTATTTTAATCATTATGAATTTGATTGACTTTTTCTAAAATCAAGTGATCGAAAATTGCGTAACAACTGGACAATGTTTTCGAAAAACTGAACAACTCGTTAATATATAATATGTATCATAATGTAAGTTTAAAGTTATTTAGTTAATACCTTAAATGAAAATAATACCTTAAATGAAAATTTATACTTTATTATTGTTTTTCAAATTAATAAAGATATCAATAAACTAAAATCAACTTTAAAAGATGATAAATGAGAAAAGTATAATAAAATACACAAGTTTATTAATAATGTGTTCCCTTGAGCGAAAAACACTATATGGGAGAATTTGTGAGCGATAATTTGCAAAATTCTTTTTGTTTGTTTGTGTGGATTTGCATAGATTTGCAAAGATGAAATTGTGAAGATTTGCGAGATAAGTTCAATTTAAGCATCTCGCTGTGTTGCGAAGATTTGCACTGATTTATAGTCAAATGTCATGTCTGCCCTCTTTTAAAAAATACCACGATTTTATTCAACCCAAAGTTTTATAATCGAATCGAAGAAGCATGCATAACTACATTGTGCTGAAGAAGATGAAGAAGAGTTGCTCAAATGAAATATCTTAGAGGTGTATCATGTTGCCTTCCATCCCTATTCAGTTCTAGGGGTGGGAAGAATGATTCTCTCAAGATAAAAAAAAAAAAAAGGAAAAGCAAACACAACACAGCAACTAAAAAACTTTCTCTTTGCATGGAAGAAATTAAACGATAAAGTAATTAATTAAATCAAACTATTCAGATAATCGAATTTTAAAAACGCATAAATAGAGAGAAAAAACACCTGGAGAGTGGCGGAACCGAAAAGGAAGCGGGAAGAACATGCAAGAGAAGTGGTTGGAGGAAGAGATTGGTGTTTGTTGCGAGAAAGATGGAGAGGAAGAGAGAGATGTAGGTGGTTGAAATTCCAAGAGTGAGAAGGCATGTATGTGATGCGAGAGAGTGCATTGAAGAGGAAGCATATCTGAAGAAAATGTTCACACACATGTAGAAGAAAGAACATCATGTGGAACAAAGAACTTTGACGTGTTTATCCAAAGAACATGTGGAAGAAACAAGAATGTTTTTTAATGTTTTTTTAATCTTTCTTTTATTCCTAATATTAATGCAGTATTATGTTTTGCAGTATTATTATTTGTAATTGATTATTACAACTATAAAATGTTTAATGTATTAAATTGCCTCTAAAATTTAAATTCTAATATATAAATCTTTAATAGCATTTAATATTATCTTAAAAACTAATTAAGACAATTTGATAATATTAAATAGGCTCTTAAATTTTAATTTTAATAATTAAATAATTAAGGTTAATTTCTTATTTTTTATAAATATTTTTATAATTAAATATACATTAACAATTATCATTTTATATTATTTTTATAACTAAGGGTATTTTGGTAATCTATCATTTCTATCAATTAAACAAATTTTTTAAATCTCTCACATCAATCAAATCTTACACTAATTTTCACAAACTTTACTTATAAATCCACTTTCAATTACCCACAAATCCACTCAAAAAAAACAACAAAAAATTATCCTCAGATCCATTCAAATCTTCTCTTCCAAACAAGTCATTTCCCCCAAATCATTGTAAAAGAACAGTGGCTAAATGAGTGGCAACGGAAATTCACATGTTGGCATCATTGAGCATTCCCTATCATATTGTTTCATCGATAACAAAGAGGGTTCCAAATTAGAAAAGCTACTATATGGCATTGAGGAAGAAAGACTGAGAATAAGTCGAAGAAAACAGGGTAGTTAGTTTCCAACAATACCTACCAACCTGAATGTTTGTTTTTGTTCCTGCCATACAAACGGAAGAGACTAAAAGCAGAAATACATGACAGGATCACCATACTAAGGCTAACCACTAAAGAACTTCCTATCCCTTCTCCCATTTGGTTGCAGAATTTGCCATACATGTTGCACACCTTCATCCACTGAAGTTCTGCTTGCCCTGCCTTTCCAATCATGCCAGATTGCAATGCAGCCGCCACTGCAGCCACTGTCACATAAGCCATCACCTGTATAAACATAAACAATGCCAACCTTCAACTTTCCATTCATGCTCATAAATCTAACACCATAAAATACTGCAAGCAATTGTTCTGTATTGGTTTTACGTCAAATTAGATGAAACTGGTGTAAACAGGGACAACAAACATAAAACTCTACCATGATAAGACATAAAACAAAACAAAATATTGTCCGTATGGTTAAATCTTCACAAATTTGTTTTAAGACATAAAACAAAACACTGGCCGCTTTGGGTTAAATTTTAAAAAATTTGTTTTTAATACCGTTCCAAAATACTTCTTATCAAAAGAATGTCCTCTTTGGATCAAATCCTCCAAAAAAACTTCTTACCAAGAGAAGAGAATATCTGTTTTAGGCCAAATCCTTTTAATACCTCCTAAATGACTTCTTACCAAGAAAAGAGAATATCAACTTTGAGCCAAATCCTCAGAAGTTTTCTTTATCCTATGACTGGAGCTAAACCAAACATGTTATTGGTGAGATAAGTTATTGTTGTGCAGTACTCTAGTTAAACTTGTAATGAGTTTTGAGGGAAGAATTCAACAAAAAAATGTGTCCTTAAGAAAGATCTATCTGTGTCTGTCCCCACCCAAAAAAACAAATAGAAGAAAAGTCAAACACAAGTTTTACCATAATGATAACGCGTGGCCCTAGAAGTGCTTAGGCGATTTCAGACAATTTTAATTCTCAACAACTGCATATAACAAAAATGAAGCCAACCCGACCCCACTCTTACATTATGACACGGGAATCTATGTAAGGAGTAAATACTTAGAACTGAATTAATTGTTGAGATAGTCAGTTGATCGGATGAATCTATCAAGACATTCAATTGTCACAGGTGGATCGATATGGGTTCAACCTTTCATTTCATTCTCCATTCTGTTTCATCAAACAGTTTCAAGAACTTTGGATGAACTCCTTATAGACAAAAGGTATTCGTACGACATGGGTTTGATTCACCTTTGGGCAAATGTCACGATTAGATACAAAAAAAGGAACCCAAAAAGTACTGATACTTTGGCTTTTGGCCATGGTCGAGTGCTGAGGATATACACACATTTAGCCTGTGTTTTAAGGAACATTTATGGGTATGTTAGGTTTCACGCTGGAACTACCCTACACACTTAAAAAAAACACGAGAAAATATAGCTATTCGGAGTTGCTACTTGTTAACATGGAAAAGAGAATATTTTTTTTCCTTATGAACTACTGCATAAAATCTGCAAAATTAAACATACTGCATCAAATGATTTATGTTTAGATGCTTTTATCTTGAAAGTAATTTTAGTTTTTTCGGCCTAATGTAAAATCAATTTTGTCTCCAACAACTAAACATTGTCGTCTAGATTAGGATCACAATTGACAGAAGAGAAAAACAGTGGTCATGACAGACTTATTTATGGCAGCCAGAAGAGTGAAAATACAGGAACCTGATCACCGGAGAAAATGAGCCAAGCTAAGGGTTTGCTGAAGAGTACATGTCCTCTAACCATACTCACAACACAGCGCAATCCTTGGATTAAGGAGTACCCAACAGTTAGTCCATTGGCAATTACCAAGAACCTGCAAAGTTTAGGCAATCAATATTAGAATTAGCAGAGAAGAAAAACAAGTAGAAGAAGAAAGAAAGAAAGAAAGAAAGAAAAGAATGGAAAAGCTTACACCAAAGCCTTCATGTCTGTAAATTTAGCTTTCTTCTGAAAGGAGAAAAACTCTTTGACTTGGGAATCAGTCACCACAAGAACAATGGCAAGAACTCCTAGACCAAGGCTCACACCCCTTAGCACCATCTCTGCTATCCTCACCTTCCTATCCAAAGCTTTGAGATTTGTTCCATGGTAGACTGGAACAGTACCAGGACTCACACCCAAACCCAAATAACTCATTTTTCACTCTCAGATCAACACCCCAGTACAAGAAGAGAAATAGTAACGTAAAACAAAATAGAAGAAACGAGAAAACAAAAGTGAACAGCAAGAGGGTCTCCACTATTATTTATATAGAACACAAATTTCCTAACGAGTGACGATGAAAACCTACTTGAAACGGCAATTGAAGCGTGGCTGCCAAGTGGTCAAAACCTAGAACTGAGAAGACAGAGAAGAGAACACGTATTGACAAAGGACACTCCACTCAACCATTAAACAAAAATGGGGTTAATAAGAACACTGTTGTTATTTCTGGTTCTGCATTTAAGGATTACGGAATGGCAAAAAAATGTGGTTTTTAGAGTTTCTTCAATTTTTTATAGTGTGTCTGACAAGATAAAGAGTGCCTTAATTCTGGTCATTTAAGAACCGTATGGTGCAGTTTTATGATGTCCCGTTTTTTCTAAGCCTCAACAAACAAACCTGCAGTGAGTGAACACCCAAATATAAATTATTTGTGGACACTGCACATCTACTTAATACTTAGTAACAGTAAGAGACAGAGAATAGAAAAATGTAGTGGATACAGTAAGTGATATAATATGATAATAAAGAGATATCCAAGAGAAAAATATGGTGAAGAAATAATCTGAGAATGTATCATTATTGTTTTACTTGCAGATACAGTAGTTTGAACACTTTTGGACACTTTTTTCGGGAAAATATAGTGATATTTTGACAACATTTTTTTGACAATATTTTAACACTATTTATATATCATTCTGTTGTGATTGGTTCATGTTGATGTTTATGATTATTATTATTAACTGTGAAATATTTTTGGATCAATCATATAATGACACATAAATAATATTAAAATATTATTAAAAATATGTTGTTAAAGTATTATTATCGATAAGAAAATATGGTATATAACACGAAGTTTTTCGCACGATTAAGTGGCAACCAAAATGTGTTAATCACTTTCATTTGATGGTAGGAACAACAGTGTGAGTGCAGAAAATGTGGGAATGTGAAGAAGCAAAGGAATGATGAAAGACACATTATGTTGTGGTGGGACATGTGTTGTGTTGTGGCTTTTTTGTGTCCACAAGTTCACATCTCACCAAATTTGGTATGCTATTGTTAGTCACTTTAAAATGTGACTCCAAATGTTATTTTCAAAATAATAGGGTTATACAATTTTACATTTATTTAATCTACAGTATTAAAAAAAATATCATAAAATTGTAAATTTTTATATTTTTTTGAAAAATAAACAAGTGAAAAATTAAAAAAAAAGAGAAAAAAATAATCAATGTAAAAAATTTATATATATTAAAGTAGGATAATTATACTTTAACAACATTTTAACATTATTTACATGTAATTATGTGATTGATCTAAAATTATTTTACAATCAATAATAATAATCATAAAATAATAATAAACATTAATCTTGACCAATCACATAATAATAATACGTAGATGGTATTAAAATGTTATAAAAAAAATGTTGTCAAAGTATTATCGATTAAAGTATATTTTTCACGTTTGAAAGGGGATAAAAGCGTGTGTGTAGGATGACCCACTGCACTGAGTAGAAAAGCAAGCACTTCATTCCACTAACTAAGCACATCACCACTCACACTTAAACTATTCAAAGTGGTTGGTGATTTAGGGTTTATGTGTGAATGAGAGTTATTTAAAGTCTTATTCTATGCATAATATAAGTTTTGCTCCTATATTATATATTTTTTTTATGTAAGGCTATCCATCAGCATGATATAATCAATAGTATAGCCATTAAATATTAATTCTTCATGATAATATAATTAGATATAGTGAATTTAAAGTGAAAGTAGTTTCTTTTGCAAATGGAAGCAGATCACATTAGCAAAGGGCTACAAAATTAGTAAATTTTAATAAATTTAAATTTATGTGAAAGATGAATATGTAAAATTGAAAAATTCAATTATTACTAGGAAAAGTGACTTAACTTCATGCTATATTCCCCATTACATACAATTGTTTGGAGTCTACTGTTCAGTTCATTATAAATAACTACAAAAGTGTCATATTATTACTTTAAATGTTTATATATAGACAAAAGTTAATACAAAACTAACACGTATCATCATTTATTATATTAAATTTTAAAAAATAACATAAAGATAATAGTTCTATAATGGTTTTTAAATTGAAAAAAAATAACGTTTTGAATCCAATGATTGCTTTGTTGCTATTTGGGAAAGTTTTGGATAAGAAATATTTTAACAAATTTAATTCAGTACTTCATAATTATGTGTTATCGAATTAGCATTTTCAAAAACTATATTTTTTTTTCATTTTTAAAATTAATATATTATTATATTAATTTTAAAATTTTATTATTGATACAATTTTTAATTCTTTGTAAAAAATACTAATTATATTTCAAATCTTTAAAAGGTTGATTTTTGGATCAGATAAGTAAGAGAACATTATTCAAATATATTTGATAGTGAACTAAAATGAGTTAAGTTCATTAAATACTTAATCTAAATAGTATAGTGATAGTTAAGATGCAAAGCTTCTTAATTATCATTTATTAGTTCCAAGTTATAAAAGAAATATTTAATTAGCTATGAAAACGGGTTGAATAGATTATAGATAGTATTTAAAAAAAACCGTCATGTTACTTTATGAGTATTTGTGAAAAAATATTTATTAGTTTTTTTTTTATCTATGGATATTAGATACCGCAAATATTTTTATATATATTTTTTTTAAAATTTCAAATAAAATTATTTAAAAATAAATCTTCAATATTTATATTAAGATAAAAATTAATTTTTAAATAAAATTCAAATCAAATTACTCAATAAAATATTAATACAACTAGAAGTTTAATTTTTCTAAATAATAAATTTAAATAAATTGCATCAAAATATAAATTTTGAAAAACTAATATTCTACAAAGTAATTTCAATTTTATATATCTAAATATAAAAATATATACTTAACATTTCTTTCACTAATAATTTTATTTTGATCACTTAAATTTTAAAAAATATTTAAATAAAATTTATTAACAATTATTAACTAACAATTATTAACAATAGCTGCAAGTTAAATACTATAATATTCATACTTTTCTTATTAATAAACGAGTAAGTAAATATTCATACTAATTATTTGCAGATATCAATTAGAAATATTCTTTTAATATCACTCACAAGTGTACCAGCCGATATCCATAAATATGGATTATTTTTATCCATGCCACTAACTTTCTTATTCTTATCTAAACAATGTCATGGTTTGAATAAAAAAAACAATGTAAATTTTTAGAGTTTATTTAAATAAAAAGAAAATAGACTATAACAATTTAGACACTACCTTTATTTTAGCCAATAGTTTTACTAACTCCACCTTATAACATTTAAATGCAGAAATGAAGCAGAAATGAAGAAGAAAATTTATTTAGTTAAAATTTGAAATTTTAATCAAAACAGACATTTAAAATAAGAATCATCTGAAATTAGATGAGTCTATAATCCAGGGAAAAAAACAAAACTAAGAATTGTACTTGATTTAGCCATGTCACTGTTTCAGCTTCACATCAAGCCATGGAAAAAATAAGAATGTAACATAAGCATACAGACTCCATTACTGCCAACAAAGTTTAACTGCAAAATATGATCTTAGAAAATAAATCACTTCATACATTATTCAAGGAAGCAATTCATACTTGCATGAGCCATTACCTGCCATTGCACAAACACAAGATATCACTAATCAGATTTAATGTCTGACTAATTGTTAATGTTAAAGGATAAAACATTGAATCTAATGTGTGAAAAGCCACCCTGTCTAACTTAGATCCGATATATCACTAATTGATCACTTAGTAACTCAATTTAACTTGACTTACTTATTAGTGATTCAAAAAAATTTAAACTCAACTTGATTCGTCACATATCCATGGATTAAATGGATTGACTCATCAGACACAAGTTTTTTTTTTATTTTCATAAAAATAATAAATCTTTTCTAATTAAATTTAAATAAATTTTGATATAAAATGATGTTAAATTTTAAAGACAATTCAAAAAAATATATAATTCAAAATCATCTTAAACTCCAAAATATAATTCAAAAGCAAGTAAAAAAATTAGATGGGTGGACGAGTTAACCTGACTCATTACGTTCAACTCAAGTGAGCCGAATTCGTAATGGGTTGGACTCAAAATTAGTTTGTATCAAAATTTTAATTTTTTTTTAATCCAACCGAGACCCAAACCTGTGGTGAACCCGATTGGGTCACGGATTGTTTTGACAGCATTAATGAAAACAATTGTAAAACTATCAGATGTGTTATAAGAAATTATTTAGAGATGTTACTTGGGTCAAGATCAGTGGTGATTGCAGCAGAATTGAAATAGCAAGAGCCTCCATTGTGCTTGAACCTCTGATAGTAACTGTTGAAGACATAGGAGGCATGGTTCTTCAAGCTATTTGGAAGGTAACATGGTTGGTTCACTTTTATCATGCTGCAATCTGCTCCACCATTTTCACAAGCCCAATCTATGGCCCTTTGTAACTCCTCATCTGGTGTCTGCTCATCTGCTATGCACCATTCCTCAAACTGTCCTGAAATTTTTTCCAATAACTCAGCATTCCGATAACACTTTGGCTTCCACCACAAAATAGATCAACCACTTTTAGTTTTCGTTCAATAACACTACCTCATACAATAAACCAAAATTCAATAAAATTAGCTGAACTACTGAAGAGGGTAATGCTGATTTTACCATATGCTTGAAAAGATAGAGTCAAAAGCAGCAGAGCTATTAGAATTTTGAGCATTGGAGAATTCATTGTTCTTCATGAGCTATCCTTGAAACATGTTTCGATTCATGTAATGGCTGAAAAATATTTCTATTTGCTACTCTCTTTATAGAATTTCAGAGTTTATCTTTCTTCAATAACCGACACACCTAGGAATGGTCCTACTTCCATTCCTTGTTTGTCAAGTAACTTGAAACTTTTCTTTTCTTTAAAAATTCTCAACCACTTTGATTTTGTCATATGGAATTTTCCTTTTCTTATATATCCAGGTGTGAGACAGGGACATTCCAAATATGGTATTCGAATCATTTTAAAAATAGCCATAACTTGCCGAATAAGGTTAGAAAATTGCAGCAGAAAGTAAATTGAGAGAACCATCACAGTAGTATTTGAAGGAATCAGTAATTCTGTGGCTTGGGATCCAACAAATTATCTTGAACAATTATAGTGTCGGTTAAGATAGCAAGAACAAACAGTTCAGTAGGTCTATTCTATGCATATTTTGTTTTCAATGAGGAATCTAGATGACCAATTTTCCAAGCAAGCTATCAGATTCAGAACATAAAGCAGAAGTCAGGATACCTAAAGGGATAGCAAATAAAAAAGTTATTTCTTTTCATCTGGTTATGCCTCCAAAGAGTGACCAAAAAGAGGAGTTATTACCAAATCACACAAAAAATTATTGACAAATGTTTGCTCCAATTCTTTGATCAATGCCATGGAATCAATGGGATAATACGAAATAATACTAATAAAATGTCAAGAAAGAATTGAGACTAAAAAGCATGTCACGTTTTCGTAATTGTTTTTCTAAATATTTTTTAAAATTATTTTCAAACCATTTTTTTAAATAATTACATTTTAAAAGCCCAAACCTTTAATACTTATCATGGTAAACCCATTTATGTTTCTCAGTGAATTCATGAACTTCGTCGAAATTAAAAATCTTGATTAATTTTTATGTCGTTTCTTTTTTTAAGCATGCTTTCCTAAAGAAAAAAAAATGTTTTTTCATTACTTATTCTTTTGCAGATTGAATTTCTTCGAAATTTTCTGGACCAAATTCTGCATTTTTTTTGCAGCAAATTCTGGCACAGCCAATCCTAGCTTGATATGGCATTAATGTTGATAGTGTATTCGGTATGACTCCGTGAATTTGTCAGAACAGTACACACAAACAAACAGAAAAGACAATTTGGATTGGTTCAGATCTGAAGTTATCTTCTGTTGTTATAATCTCTGGTTGGATGCATGAAAACCGTTTACTAATTCAGAGTGATATGTTTTTGTCTGTGTTTATTATACTTATTTAACCTGTTCTATTTTTGTTCAAGTTCCTTCAGTACTTTTCCAAAGGTATCACACACACAATAATCAGCTCCTAGTTTCCCCAACCATGTCCATGATCATGTAGCCCTTAGGCCAAAAATTTTCCAGTTTCCCACTTTCCAATAAGATTGAGTTGATAGAGCTACATTAGAATACACAAATAATCATAGACCGAATCAAAGAAACTATAACCCACCCAGAAGACAAGACAGAAGCTTCATAGCTATTCAAACACTCACAAAAATTTCCAGAGACAGTTCACGTTATTTCAAACCTAATTGTTGAACCTTCTAGCTAGACATAGTCATAGATAGTGATAATGTGCTGATTAAGTAATAGCTACATTAGAAAGGGTTGTATTTGAAGCTACAATATTACTTATTAGACAAGTGTATATATGTTAATGTTACAGGTGAAGAGAGGTATCAACACCAGAGTCAGAGCCGGAATCCCAATCATAGAGGTTCTTCCACGAAGCCTGAAGGGACTGTGTATGTGTAGAATCTATGGAGCTGGTGTTCTTGGAGACTGGGGTCTCAATAGTGCTTTTGTTGTACTCTAGCATGCACTGTGAAGTTGGCCATAGAGAAAGCGAAACATGGGAAAGTGACCCTGATGGGATCATCAGTTCAGGGTGGAAAAACTGCTTCGTAGTGGTGTTGGAATTGAAGTGTTTAGGATCTATAGTGAAAATTTTCAGCAACTCTCTCTTTTTCCTCATTTCTTTCGCTTTCTGCAACTGTCTAAATCTCTCTTGTAGCAGAACAATGGAGGAGCGAACTGCAGCGGGTTCGTGGATCTTACTTCTCATTATGAGTCGCTGTGTTGCAGTATCTCTAAGGAGGAATGGATTGGTTTTTATTGTACTATTTATAGAGGGATGGCATGGTTAGGATTTTGTAACACAATGAATTCTTAATGATTATAAAAGAAATGAGAATCGGCAAGTGAGCTGAAAAATCCAAAAAGAAGATGTTGATTGACCAGTATAACCGATTTTGTAACCAGTGAATGTGACTATGTGGGGTATTGCATAAGCATATCTTTTTTTCTTTCTTTCTTACAATGAGACAAGAGCATTGGTAAATCAGAAAATGACTCGCTGAATAGTCCAAGAGAAAGGTGAAAGTAGCATGTGGAAGGCAGTGTTTGGAAGAATAATGAGTCGATTGGTGGTTTGTCAGCTCGTGAACATGTCCAAAAGCCCTGTTTTTCAGCTCTGCGTCGCAGCCAAAGCCATATACGAATCCAACCATATAAGAAATTGATGTTACTTTCTATTCAAAACCTTACATAATGAATTAATGTAAAAAATTGACTTTACTTTCTATTCAAAATCTTAGATAATGAATTAATAGATATTTTGTATTTATTTTTTTACTTTTATTCGGTGTGAGACTTAAATTCACACTTAAAATCTTACCGTTTACATCTTTCACTCTAATGCTTTACTGACCTTTTTCTTTTGTTGGGAGAAGGTGAAGTTGAAGGATTTAGCAAAAGGGACAAAAGCTAAAAGCTAGAAGGGAGGAATGATATTTTCTGTTGATAAGATCATGCTTTGATCAAACAATTGTGTATGACAAGGACAAACATACCAACATTCTCCTCTCTCTCCATCTCTATGCAACTTCTTTGTCTTCAAGTGTTTGGAGGTAAATGGCATGCAGAAATGAAAGCTGCAGATACCAGTAATGGTTGGGTTGGTGATTCTTTTATCCAGCATAATCCCCTATGATTTCGTCGTAGTCCTTGAAGTTTGAAACATGTGTTGGCTAATTGAGATTATATTAATTAGACTCAAATATTGTAGGCGTGGCATGCATTATGTCCAATTATATTTCCTTTGCCCATTAAGTTACATACAACAGGCTTGTTTTGGAGAAAGGAATCATACCAAATTAGCAACAAATAAGGATAAAAAGAATTCAGTTAAACAAAGAAACGTATTTTTGGTAAATGCTTTCTATTGTCTATTCAAACAAAGAAACATGTTTTTGGTAAATGTTTTTTTATTATATCTGTTGGTTACACTGTAGTTTTTAATATGGTGGGATTTTTAATCTCTTTTATTAGAGAAAAAAAAAGTTGATAATTAATTTTTCCATTTGCATATAATAATCGTATTTTTTTCATTAGATACAAGGTATTTTTCCTTCCAATTGCGCCTCATCCATGGACCTCCTTGGTTCCTCTTCTCGTTTTCTTTCATCCAATATCAACAAAAAAATTCAGAACCAGTCAAAATTTGAAAAAATCTAAAATCAAATTTCAAAATCTAAAAAAATTCAAAACTGCATTTCAAAATCCATAAAATTTCAAAATCGAATTATGAAATAAAGGAAAATTCAGAATTATATTTTAAAATCCAAAATTAAAAATTTGAGAAAATTCAGAATTGGATTTCAAAGCTGAAGAAAAATCAAAACTGAATTCCTTAATAAGAAAAATTCAGATTTCAAAAATTTGATTTCAAAATATAGAAAACTAAAACATCAAATTTTGAAAATCGAGAAAATCGAGAATTGGATTTCTAAATCCCAATTTTAAAAATCTAAAACCAAATTTAAAATCTGGATTTTAAAAATTTAGAATTGGATTTTCAAATCCAAGAAAAACCAAAATTAGATTTTAAAATCTGGAAAAGTCTGGAATTTTGAAATCAAGAAAAACTCACGACTGAATTTCAAAATCTGAAAAAAATCCAAAACTAAATTTCAAGATCCAAGAAAATTCTAGATCTTAAATTAAGGTTATTTGGATAATTTAGTTTGGACCATGGGGTGCAGAAAGAAAATATGGAAATGCACGAAGAAATAGCCTCCAAATTATACCCAAAAGAAATTCAAGAAATCTGAGATAAATTTAACTATATGTTATTTTTATTTATATAATCTGAGATAAATTTTATTTTTGATATAATATTTTTTACTAAAATTAAATAGTAAATTATATAAAATCATAATCAATTATTAAAATCGTAAATGTTATTTTTTGAATTAAAAATTTATTTTATTTATTCAAAATAAAAATAAAAGCTTTTTACTTAAATAAAATCGAATTAATGTAAATTTATAATAACAATCCAATTAGACAATCCAAATAACTCATACTCAACTTATCAGACAAATTAAATAGTTAAATATAAATTTAAAAATATTAAGTTAAAAATATACAAAATTAATCATGGTATATCCGAATCCTATCCAACCAGAGAGTAGTGAGTGCTGGGTGGTTATAGACCAATTCTCTTTATTTTTATTGGAAATTTTAATAGAGTTATTTTTAAGTATATAATATCTAAATAATAAATGAAAAATAGAAAATACAGTAAAAGGAATGGGTAAATGACACAAAAGCAAAAGAGAATCACGTTCATTTGCTTTAATAGTTATGTCAGTATTTTTGATTGGGAAGCAGATCACCAAAACACTTTATACTTTTTGTACATTCATGTCAACTTGCAAGGGACATAAGTTCAGAGATAAAAATAATAACAACGATTCAGAAAATGTTCCTCCTTCCTTTTCAGCCGTTACCGTAACTTCTGCTTTTCCTTTTTCTCACTCACAAGATAAAGAGTCGGTGAGTGCGTGTATAACCATAGACGATCAATTATAGTTTACATTTTTACAAATAAATGAGTAATCTCTTGGATAAATACTTGTTTCGATTGAAAGTGTCCGATCCTGTTTTCACGGTTTAGGCGGTTCCCATTTCGCTCGTCGTTATTATAGGAATCGTTTTTGCTTTCTTTTTCTCTGGTCATTAAGATGTTTCAGTTCACCAAATTGTCTCTTGTCTGCATGTAGATTCAGCAACAGTTCGAAAGTTTGACCTATATCGGGAATTTCCGGATCTACGCTTATTTTCAACTCTCTGAAGCATTTCATCGCTTACTACGCCCTTCCTCGTCTCTGGGTGCCTAGGTATCCACCATAAGCCTTTCTTCGTTTGAACCTCACCCTTATACTTTCTTATTTTGTTCTTTTTATTATTTAATCTCTTTAATAACGCAATCTATTATGAGGGATTGTTGACTTGCAGAAGATACGACGTTCAAGTTAGATATCTTTTTTAAATAAGTCTTTATTTATTAGGATAAATCAATATTATTTTACTTACAATATATTTATAGGGTTTATGACAGTCAAACACATTAATTAATTATTAACACAGTATATTTTTGGACAATTAAACTCGTTAATATTTTCTAATATATCTATTAATTATCCATAAATAACCATTAACTTTATTTTATTTATATCCTAACATATCTAACAACACAATAAAATACGATAATTGATTTGTAGTTAGACATTCAAAATACTTCCGGATCCAATTTAGCTACACACTAAAGTGTTCCTAGGAACACTTTCCCTACACATTTCCCAATTTTACTAAATCTTTTCCAACCGGATTTTTACTAAATCTTTTATAAAAATAAGTAAAAGCATAAAAAAAATGTTATAAAGAATAAATATCGTAAGAGTGATGGTGTAAAGAATAAAGATTGGATTCATGGAAGCGATGAAGGTGTTTAACTAAAGTTAAAGAAAAAGTATGGTTTAAAAAGATAAAAAGAATAAGTAGAACTTTTGATGAGGAATGGAACGCGTGTTGATTGAACGGAGGGAAGATGAAAGACGGTGGTGGCGGTGACGGAGGTTGGATGGTATCCCATTCAATCTATTCTCTTTAATTTTTTTAATAATGTTTATTCATTTTCTAATAACATGAAGATTGGCGAAAATGATATTTTTATTTAATATTTTATATAAAAGAAAAGGAAATTGTTCCTTGCTTTTGGTTTGCCCCACGTGACGTCCCAGTGGAGGGTGATGTTGTTTCTCCTTTTCTTTTCTGTGACGCGTCTTAATATTTTATTATCTTTTTCGATTTGGGTCGCTGAATAGATAAGATAAGACGCCACGTCACGTGCAATAAAATCTCATCCCCGAATTTGGGGTTTACACTTTTCTTACAAACCAATTTCGTTCAGCTTATTTAGGTTTACTTTTCTAGACTGTGTTCCTCTTTCGAGCACTTTGATGTTGTAGTGTCGGTGTTAGTCTAATGGATACTGCATTGAATTTTTTTTTTTCAGTTTTTTATAGTTTAATTTAATTTTGTTAGCTAGCAGTGTAATTTAGTTTAATTTCCTTTTTACTAAATTAATTATTTGCTCTTTATATTATTAAAATTTTGATGATGGGTATGGTGATTAAATAAAAAGAAAAAGAGGTTGACAGAAACTAGATGTTTCTTGGAAGCATGAAAGAAAGAAGGCAACAAGATTCTTTTTCTTGCATGTCGTTTTCACGAACATCTTGTATTGTTACATGTTACAATATTCTCGCTAATTTTACTACGAGCACTACCATAAATTTTCACCTCCGCTTTAGTCCAACTCAAGTATGAAAAAAAAAAATATAATTTATTAAATTAAAAATGTATTATTTACAAACAAAAAAGTGATAAATATATGCACTGATATACTAATAAGTTTTAAGAAAATAAAAGAGTATAACTATATATATATATATATATATATATATATATATAATTGATTATCTATAATATTAAATTATATTCTATTACAGTATTTGTTCAAATTGAAGAATAAGTGTTGATGATTTTTAATTTGTCAAATGAAAATATTGAAGATGGTAACAATAAGATTTTTCTTATTTATTTATTATTCAATTTTAATATGAAAAAGTGTACTGTTTTTTGAACAAATTTATAAATAAAGTAACAATAAATATCTATGTCAAAATTCTTGGTAGTTAAAATTTGATTGATGGTAGTTTTGTATTTTATATTTGAGTTTGTTCGCATAAGAAATTTTTTGTATGGAACAAGGGTGTGAGATATTAGAGGACTAAGATAAATAAGAGGGTTTCTTATGTAGTTTAGATGATGTTTGAATAGAGAATTCAAAATTATTAATATTACACGCTCATATCGCTCATATTGTTGATGTATCATGAGACTTATTAGAATGATTTAACCATTTTAAATTATGGCACACAAATTTTTAAATAGGTGCAATTTTTAAAATTTTAATGTTATGTTTTTCTTGTAAATTCTTCATACTTATTATACCGTATGGTCTAGACGATCATATAAGTGTCCCATAACAAACAAATGTCCCATAACAAAATTAGACGGACGATCTTAGAGAGCAGCACGCGGGTAAACATCAAACGTGACATAATCAACAAGCGATTACAAACAGGAAAGTGTTGCCGGTCTCAATCAATAATCAGGATTCCCTGCAAAAATTAAAATAACAAGTAATTAATGATATTGGACCGTGATTAAAATTTCACTAATTTTAAGCCCATACCAAACACTATAAATAGGATCAAAGATAAGAGGTAATTGTTGGTATTTAATACATATTTAAGTGACTATCTCACATCCGAAATACTTATAAACTTTTCGAGGTTGAATAATATTTATGCAAATTAAACCTATAAGAACATAGAATTATAGAATGATAATATCAAGCTTTAAGAAAGGGAGTTATAAGGTTTGTTGTAGTGGTAAAAGTTAGAAAAGAAAGTGTGAAAGTTGGAGTCAACTTCTTCCATTGTCCCTTTAAAAAGTCTTCAAAATTTTAGTTGGAAAAATTAAACTTACAATCTCTCTTATCTTTCTTTCATTTGGATATTTTTGACAGTAGTGATTTATAATATTCTCCTTTAATTATATATATATATATATATATATATATATATATATATATATATATATACTTATTTCTAATACTGCTGTGATGCAGCTCTTGTATTGTTACTGCTTGGAAGTAACCGTCGTAGACAAAAATCGATGAAGAATGTTTTATTATTTATTTATTTATATATTTTATTATCAACCTTTGAATATTGTAAAAAGAAATCATTTCCATAAATCCGTTTTAAAAAATAATTATTAACTACCTTTATACGATTTAACTCTGTATTCTACATTATCCATTGATTTCAATAGGTTAAAGAGTAAATCGAGATGGAAATTATATATGTACACAAGTATAAAATAAATAAAATTAATTAATTGCTATTTCATGCTTATATTAAGTCTTAATATTTTTTTCATCATTGATAAAATTTTATTACTAGCATATCAAATTTTATAATTTTACATAAACACATATTCAATTTTCTTTAGCAAAATGAATTTTAAAAACACATATATCTTGCATCTTAACAACTTCAATTTGAACTCTTTCTTTTCATCCTTTCATTGCCTTTTCACCCTCCTCCTATACAAAGAATGCCTTTTCACCCTCCTCCTATACAAAGAAAGTCAAAAACATTTGTTTAAGAAAACTTAAAAAATAAAGAATAATAATATTTTGACAACATTTGATTAATAATATTTTAGTAAAATTTACGTGTCAGTGATCGATTTATATTAGTATTTATAATTATTATTATTAATTATAGAATATTTTGAATAAATAACATAATAACACATAAATAGTTAAAATTTTGTCAATATTATTATCGTGAGATAAAATCTTCGATATTTATTTTGACCGTATTTTATTCAAATAAAATATATTTAGAAATTTAGAAATTCCCTGAATGATGTATTGGTTGAGATCATACTTGACGTGGTGATGAACGAGTTGATGATAATTTATGATTAGTGAGAGAGCACATGGGAAGGGAGTGTTGAAGAAGATTGTTTATGTTATGTTCAAAATAATTGAATTCCACCAATGGTAGTTTAGCTGACTTTCCTAGTTCCTTCCTTAACCTTGTTCAACCCAACCGAGTCATATTACATACGGATTTTTCCAACATGTGTTTTTTTAACTTCCTCGTAAATACCACTGTTTCGTACCCACCCTTTCTTTTAACTCCACTCATTATTTTTATATTATAAAATCATAACTCAACCACACCACAACTAGTTCATTCCTTTTTCTCTGCTTTCTCTCCTCTCTCTCTGTTAAACAACTCTGACTTCACCATCACACAGGTATGCTTTCCATCGACACTTCCTAGGTTTCAGCTACATCTGTTCATCCCTTCTGGACATTGCTTCATGCTTGTCTCATCTGATACATAATTTTTTCTTTCAATATTCTAAATTCACCCTTTTCTCCACACTCTCTACCTAGTATTCCCGTTTGTCAACCATTCAATTTACTGGGCTTCCAGGAACTGCTTCCAGCTTTATTTTATCAGCTAAAAAAAATTCATTCTTTTTATTATTAAGTATCTTGAGGTGAACTTCAAGCTTTTCACTTTCTGAACATGTCGACGATTTGCGAGTTTGGCAGTCGAAGGGAATGAATTTCTTGGCATGTATGATTGAATCTTACTTTTCTTTCTTCCGTTGTTGTTGGAAAAATGTTTTCTACAATTTATGGGTGCGTTTCGTCAATTCAAAAATACGCGTCACTGCTAGCGTATCTGATCAAAAGTTCTTTTCCTCGGAAACACGTCACCAGTAATATAGATTTTTCTTTTTTCTTTTTCTTTTTTCTGAGCTTTTTGGTTACCTTATTAACATAAGGAAATTCTCTTCGGTGTTCTATTATTTAATGATGTCTCGGTTGGGAAACTTAATTGGTTACTGGTGTATGATAACTTAAAGCGTATTTGAAATAATGAATAAATGTTGGGTGGTTTGTTTGGGATCCTTAACTGATAATTCAGATTCTGAAAATTAATCCAACCTCCTCTTACCTTTGAAGAAATCCTACTTCCACAAGAGTGAGTTTGCATCTCACGACTCCTGGAGAAGCTGTATAGCTCTCGGGAAGCTTGAATTTACTTTTCTTCAGCTCCACCTTACTTTTAGATCTTGATCTGTTAAATTGTTTCAATATATTTTTGTTTGGTTTATTCACCGTGAGGTGTTCCTGATAATTTTATCTTACCATGCAGACTGTGGTTCCTCAAAACATCTGTGAATTCACGATTATTGCATCTAGCAACTCGTATTAAACTGGCGGCTGTGAGTAATCTGCGAAATTTTACTGCTAAGCTCTGTGTCTCTGAATGAGCATCGAGTTACCCAGTGTGGTTGGGAGGAACCTTTGCAATCACAGAGATTGAGTACTTGTTATTGTCGTTAGTTTTTCTTGGCGTAGTTTCAAGTTCTTTCTAGATGCAAACGTCTCAGAAACACGCAAGTTCGGCTGGTGTACACTTCTATCGCCACCAGCCTGTGCAAGGCATCTACCACGTTTTGCAGAGCGATCTATGCCACGATGCCCGTCATAGCAGCAGCCAGGAAACAAGCTTTTCTTTTGAAAGCTGCAAGGAGCAATACTTCACTCTGGAATCATGCCCTGCACCAACTACCGGTTTCACGGAGTGTGATGATTCTCCTTCCTATGCCAGTGTATCATCTAAAAGGAGTCCATTTTCTCCACAAGGTTCTCATTCGTGCTATTCAGATCACCACCAATCCTCTGACAACACCTATGGATCGCCAATAAGCGGTTTGTCTAGCGTTGACGATGGGCATGAACTGAAGCACAAACTCAGAGAACTGGAGATTTCATTGTTGGGGCCTGACGAATCGGACATCGAAGACAGTTTTGGCTGCTGCGTCAAGGGCAGCAGACTCGACGGAGCATCTCAGCTGGCTAAGCATGACTGGGAGCAGATTGCTGAAAATATTTCACGATTTGACCTGAAAGGAGTCCTCAGGGTATGTGCGCAGGCCGTGTCTGATGAAGATGTTCCAACAGCAAGAGGGTGGATGGATAATGTATTGGGGAAAATGGTATCAGTCTCTGGAGATCCGATTCAGAGGTTGGGTGCTTACTTGTTGGAGGGGCTTAGAGCAAGGTTGGAATCATCAGGGCATCTCATCTACAAATCCTTGAAGTGTGAACAACCAACAAGCAAAGAACTGCTGAGTTACATGCACATCCTGTACCAGATTTGTCCATACTGGAAGTTTGCATACATATCTGCAAATGCTGTCATTACAGAAGCTATGGCTAACGAGTCCAGGATTCATATAATGGATTTCCAAATAGCACAGGGCACACAGTGGTATTTACTTATCCAGGCTCTTGCACATAGGCCTGGGGGACCCCCTTCCCTTCGCGTGACCGGTGTTGATGATTCGCATTCGATTCAAGCTCGAGGTGGAGGACTTGAGATTGTAGGAGAAAGGTTGTCAGAATTTGCGAGGTCTTGTGGAGTTCCGTTTGAATTTCACACTGCTGCAATGTCTGGCTGTGATGTTGTGCGAGGAAGTATTGAAATTAGACCCGGGGAAGCTCTGGCAGTAAATTTTCCTTTTGTTTTGCACCACATGGCAGATGAGAGCGTGAGCACCGAGAATCACAGAGATAGATTGTTGAGGTTGGTTAAGAGCTTATCTCCCAAGGTTGTCACCCTTGTGGAGCAAGAATCCAACACCAATACATCTCCTTTCTTTTACAGGTTTCTTGAGACCTTGGATTACTACACTGCCATGTTTGAATCCATTGATGTGGCCTGCCCCAGAGATGATCAGAAGCGCGTGAGCGCAGAGCAGCACTGTGTGGCACGAGACATTGTCAACATGATAGCCTGTGAGGGGGCTGAGAGAGTTGAAAGGCATGAACTTTTGGGAAAGTGGAGGTCGAGACTTTCCATGGCTGGATTTAAACAGTGCCAATTGAGCTCTTCTGTCATCGCTGCTACCCAAAATCTCCTAAAGGACTTCAGTAAAAATTATAGGCTTGAACATAAAGACGATGCCCTTTATCTTGGTTGGATGAACAGACACATGGCTACCTCTTCTGCTTGGAGGTGAAACTGAGTGATTAGTATCTCGTCCTCCTTTTTGACCTTTAACTGAGTGTAATTTATCATATAGTTTCTCCTCAGGAAATGTGATTCACCTCTTTTCCATATACTGCATTCTGCAGAATCTCAAAGCACGTTGTAAATGCCAATACTGAAATGAAAGAAAGAACCAAAAATAAACGTCTGCTATGACTTTAGTGCAGTTTTCCTTGCCTCTTCCGCGGGTTTTAGTGTTATTTAACTAATGTCCAATGAACTACAAACTTCAATCTTCTTTACTCCTTTAATTCCTTGTAATAAGTTGCAGCTCAATCTTGTTTACTCCTTTAATTTTTAGATTAAAATCTTCTCATCCAATTACTTTAATGATAAATTACTTTCTTAAAACTTGTTACTCAAACAACATACCTTTATTTAATTACTTGATTTAAAGTCACATTATTTCCTAGATGTTATCTTCTTTTAAATTGAAATTTTGTCACAATTTTATATTTAAAAAACATCTAAAATAGTTAAAAGAAATATTTAAATTATTTTAAATTTCAATATTTAAACCACATAAATCATGTAAGATGTAATAAGATGTAATGAAAGATAATACAAAGAGCTAGAATCACCAAAGTGTCCTTAAAACATCTCGATATTATGTGCCACCACTCTAATTCTATAATTTTAAGCACCATGATATGTTAATTTTTTCTAACAACTTTTTTATAACAGATTACGTGTTACAAAGTCTGCTATAATTTTTTCTACCATTATAAAAAGTTGTCAAAAAAAAATTGTTAAAAAAAACATTTTCCTAATTTTAATTCTAAAATGTGTCAAGAAAAATAGAATTGAAGCATACACGTTAGGACAATCGGGACAATCATATGTTAACAAATTTTTTAACAAATTTTTTAACAAATTTTTTGGCAATATGTTACTATTTTCCTACACATTATTCGAGCATGGAAAGGAGACAATTGAAAACAGAATTTATGGATTTGTCACTAATTTAGTAAATGATGTTTGACCTTTATTTTGGACAAGTGAGGACAATCCATGTTGGTGGTGTAAATGGGCATGATTCTTGCATTTAGAATTAACATTTTTTTCACCTTAGAAGGTTCATGAAGAAGTGATCTGACCATGACAGTGATCTAAAAATAAATTCACCATGTAAATGTTCATTGAGAAGATATAATATTAATAAAATTTTAATATAATTATATAAGTAATTAACACAATTCTTTATTAAAAATTTTAAAATAATAAATTAATGAATTTTTACTTTTATATTTTGTTTTATTTTTTATTTTTATTTAACGTGATATTTGGATTCTTACTTCGATTTTCAACCAAAAATTCTTAAAATAAATTGACAACTATAAAAGGAGCTCCCGTTAAAGATATACATGGAGATTGATTATATACCAACCTTCGGACTCTCACATTGACTCATGTAATATTTAATGTTGTTATTTTTATTTAATTTGTTTGGCTTACATCCATTTAACATTCAAATGGAGCTTACTAATTCTTTAATTAATATTTTTATCTTTTTATTTTCTCTACTTAGCATTAATCGATGCAAGTTTCTTATTTTTAATTTAAAAATCAACTTCTTAATGTTAGTCAAGACGACTGATTAGAATTTTTATTTTTTAAAATTTTACAATATTTTCTATTTTTAATTCAAATATTAACTTGACTTAACTTTTTATTATTTAAACTTTATTAAATACCAGCACAGGCTTGATCCATATTTTTTTTTTTTTTATTTTAATACACAAATTAACTTTTTATTGTACGTTCAGTCCATTTTAATTGAAATTTTATTTTTTAAAATTTATTAAATGTTAGAGTGGACCTCACCCAATTTTTCTTTTTACTTTTAATTGAAAAATTAACTTCTTAAGATCGACCTGTACCACTTTGGTTGAACTTTTTAATTTTTAAAGTTTATTAAATTCTAGCATCTATAACTTTTTAACTATCATTTTGTTTTGTATCTTTTTTTTTTGTTTTTTCACCAAATCCATTAACTTCGATTATATGTATGATGCTATTTTATATAGTAGCTAATTGTTTGATTTTTGTAATGTATTACATAGTCACCTAAAAATAATTCAAAAGTATAATACCTTACAACTTTTATATTTTGTTAATGTTTTTTCTATACAAAATCTCACTAATATTCCCATAGTCGATCTCTTCCTTGGAAATAATTTAACAATTTTAATTTTATTATTTATATAGTTTGAGAGTCTCCACTAAATTTCACCACATTTTTTTTTATTAAAAAACCTTTTAAAATCTTAATCTAATACACCCTCTATACAATACAGGTGTAGAGAGATTAACAATATTATTTTACGTCAATATTCTGTACTTTATATAACCATCCAATAACTATGAATATTACTACTTTATTTTAATTTTAATTTATTTATTTATATAATTTGAATATAATATTTTATTATTAAAAAAGCGAATGTGAAAAGATAATTTCCACTATTTCATTATGTATGTCAATCCTACTTAAAGAAAAACAAAAAATATATACATTAAGATATTATTATTATTATTATATTTCAATCTTTCACATGTAAGAATTCAAATCCTATTTTAATTCTTTTTTGTAAGTTATAAATATATTCCATGTTAGAAAATTAACAAAAATATAATATTAAAATCATTTTCCAAAGGCTATCACCCAAATATTAATAATTTCTTCTAAATTTGATCACTTCATTTGCTTTTATTTAATTTTGATTTGTTTCACCGATAATATTTACTTGTCATGTTCCGAACTTTACATATTAGTTGATTACATTGACCATATATCAAAGTCAAATTCTAACATTTATCATAAACATTAATGTAAAAATATTTTTTCGCCCTACATTCATTAAAGCAAATATTATTCTTGCTTAAAATGGAAAACAATTACAAAAGCATTTATTGCAAAATATATTTTGCCAGAATAGAAATGTTCATTACCTGCATGACGTTATTTATTTATATTTTTTATTCCTACAACACTAAATTTCATTTTATATGCTCTCTTTCATACATTTCAGTGGCTCTTCCGTTATTGAATCTGCAGTGACAGGTAAAATGTCTTCTTCCCCAATCTCTCAACCTTCATTACAACCATTAAACAAATGAAATTGTATTTTATTATCCCTTCAATTGATCCTGCAGTTGGCATCATGAGATATTCTTAATCTGTAATTAGTGTTAATCTAATTTTCTTAAAGATTGTGAAGAAAATAAAAATTATTACAAGCTCGATTCACTCTCCCAGATTCCTCGGGATTCTCCGGAAATAACGTTCCTTACATTTTGATCTCTTATAAAACGTAATATTTTTCTGTCATGAGTGATAATAAGATCTGAATTGGTTGATTAATACTTTAATGTGCAGAATGGAGAGAGAGGAAGAGAGGGAACGGCGTCGTTTGCGTGACCGACAAAGAAGGCAATCAATGACTAAAGAGCAGAGGGAACGACACCTTGCACGGCGGCGCAGAAACTACCAGCTTCGGCGGCAGAGAGCTGCAAATACTCCATTACCGCCTCTTCCTCAATCAACATCTTCTCAACCCTCCGTCACCACTGCCGGTCACCTTCCCTCTCTTCCTCCTTCCATCCCCTCACAGAACACGTTACAAATTATTCAAGGTAATTTTTACTTTTCTGAATTAAGAAAATTACACGATTATTTATATTAGGTAATTAAAAATAGTTTAAAGTAACGATGAAAATTAAATTAATAGATATTCAATATTTTAGAAATTTATCGTTAAATAGATGTATTGTCTAATTATAAAAATACAGATACGATGATGAATAATGGAGCGTCAATTCAGATGGAAGGTTTTCCCAAGCGATTAAGTATCGTGAAACGGCTTGCAAGAAACTTTGGAAATACAAAGAGTGTTATGACACTGGACAGTTATCATGTCGCACCACATTTTATATCAGGTTCAAGCAATACACAAAACAACCTTTTTATTTGTCTTTTAGTTCTTTATGTTTTTTTGGATAAAAGCATAAGTGTTTTTTGTAAGTGATTCTTGATACCTTCCCTTATTTCAGGTAACAGTGGCACGACAAACATCTTACGTTTGAATAGTGTGAAACGCCTTGCTCGATCATTGAGTTTTCCTTTGGAGAAACAGCCATCCAGAAATAACGACAATGTAACTAATAGTTAGTTTCTTGTTGGAATGAATGTAACTTTCTGTTTTCTTTTAATGTATAATGCTATTCAATTTAGACAGTGTAGAACAAAATAGGACACGGGATTATGTAGTGAATCACTCGTGCCCTTGTAATTGTACAATCAGTAGCAGGCAAATATTACATTAATTCTATTTACTATTTTCATGGCAATTTTTTATATTCGCCAAAAAAAATCATTTTTATTAGACATTCTTTGTTGGAATTTGTTGGAAGAGTTACTCTTCCAAATTGAAAACAGGAAATGTACATCATTAACCATGTTACAAAATGTTATTTTGTTTATTTGGTTTAGTTATCATGTTTACTTATAACTAATTTATGTCGTTTTATGTTTTTTTAATTTTGTTTGAATTATGTTAAAACCTTATATTTGTAATAAATTTAATTTAATTTCACTCAAACATTTACAAACACACCTTTTATATATTTCCCACGTAATTAAACAGTTTAAATACATTAATTTAATTATTACATCAAATAATAATCACAACAGTGGATCAGCTGCGGCGACAAGATTAGATTAGGAATGGCAGCAGAACAATAGTCACGTAAACATTAGGAGCAATGGAAACCTGAGGAGCAGCAGTAACCAATTAACATTAACAAACTCTAATTAATATTCAACAATAAATAATAGTATATACGATAAAACATAAATTTAAAAATATGAAGAATGTTAAATTTTGAATTCTTCCTTTACGTAAATTTTAAAATTTTCCACTAATTTTAAACTATTCAATTACTATAACTTCCATAATTTTATTTCTTTTTAAAGTTCTATCAAATAACATATTTTATCATTTGAATAATTTTCTCCAATTAGTATTTTTTAACCTTTTTTAACATGATTGAGAATCCAATTATAAGTTTAACTCTCACATCAAATACAAATGAAAAAGTTGAATATCCATAAATATATTGTCCTAAAGATTTTTATTGGAGATGGTTGAGCTCGTGTCTCAATGATATTGTATTTCTACAGTGATTTCTTTCAAAAATGATATCAAAATGATAATCTTGGTGAGTAACTCAAACATGTCCATGGATCAAAAGTATGAGTGACAAAATGGGTTGTGCCTTGTGGGCCAGCTCGCCAAAGCAAGGGTGTGCAAGGTTCGAATTTTTAACCTCCAACGTGTTTTTACTTGATCTATCTAGCTCACCAAATTGACGGGTCAAAGGTAAGTCACCTTGCTCCGACTCGTTGGCATTTTTTTTAATTAAAATTAAATTAAATATAATTTAAAAAATTAAATTTTTTATATTATATTTTTTGAAGAAGTAAATATGCAAAAAATAATATTGTAATTTAAATCATTAATACTTACAAATTAAATTTTAATTATTAGTTATGATATAGTAATTTAACATAAAAATATAATAATTATTTTAATTTATTCAATTAAAACATTAATTAATCAATTTATATAAATGAATTTAAAAAATTAAAAGAAAAGAAAAGGTACAGAAAAATTGATAAATCAATATATCAACCCATGTTACCATTTCTAGCTAGCCCATTTTTGGTGGGCCAAGGACATATTGTAGTGGGACATGTTACCATTTATAGCTAACCCATTTTTAGTAGGCCAAGAATGGATTAAGTTGACCGGTTTTGTCATCTTTAACCAAAAGTCTTTATAATGAAAGGTCCGATAAATATGTTCAGTTAATATGAATAACAACACAAATAAGGAAAATTTGTGGTAGCTTGAGGGAGAAGTGTTAATGTGATTTTTGATAATTTAAAGTGTCAGTATAAATCATATGTTTAGTAAAAATGAAAAAGATTGTTAATCTTGGTGGCTATTTTAAACGAGTCTATGTATCAAAAGGCTTTCTGACAGAAGGTAAAACAAACATGTTCCATTAAGATGAATGACGATACAATTAAGGAAAACTTGTGGTTAGTTCGAGGGAGACGTGCCAATGTGATTTTTGAAAATCTGAATGTAAGCATAAAAAAAAATATCCTCCATCAGTTACACCATATTTATTTAAATGACGTAATTATATGTAATTTATTTCTAATTATTAATATATTGTGAATAACTTTTCAATTTATTTTAATGTTACTCCCATTTTGTTTAACTCTAATTAAAAAGCAGTAGCCATAGTATTATAAAGAACTAAAAAAAGACTCTCGGTCCAGTACTATCGTACTATCTCAAACAGTAAAACTTGTACTATCTCACACATGCCAAGTACCAAGTTTTTATAACTTAATATTTACAACTTTTTTGTTTGGCCCAGTTACTTATGTGCAATGCATTAAAATAATTTATTAAAATAAGCAAACACGTCATTCTTAAAAGGAAATTAATCTTCAAAAGTCTATTAAGGATATTCTAAAGGTATAAAAGTAAAACACATCTCACAAAATTATTGTTCATGATTATTATTAATGTGATTTTTGATAATTCAAAATGTCAGTATAAATCCTACGTTTAGTAAAAATGAAAAAGATTGTTAGTCTTGGTGACTAACTTAAACGAGTTTATGTATCAAAAGCCTTTATGACAGAAGGTAAAACAAATATGTTCCGTTAAGATGAATGACGACACAATTAAGGAAAACTTATGGTTAGTTGAGGAGACGTGCCAATGTGATTTTTGAGAATCTGAATGTTAGTATAAGTCTCATGTTAAATTAAAATGAAAAAGTTAAACATTTTTATACCCTTAAACTTATTTTATTGAAAATTTGGGTTACAGATGATGTCAATTGAGATATGAATGATATTTTCTTCAAATACCTATTAATATCATAAAAGAAATTATAAAAAAATTATTCTTTTTCACAAGATTATAATCAATTTATACATAAATTAAAAAATATAAAGCAATTCTTTTGATTTTTTTTTTTTTGCAAACACAGCTATTTAGCGATCTATAGTATTTTGAGAATAATATAGGTCGTAAATAGGAAATGGATTACTTGAATTTAATGTTTAAAATATAAAATGTTGTAAAATAGATTTTACAACGGCCTTTTATTCTAAAACTCGAAAGCAGGCGTGTATAGCGAGATATGAAAAGAGAAAGAGCCATCGATTCTGTTGCAATGGGTAGGGATGAGCTAAAATCAAGGAAGGAATGGTGGCAAATTTTGGTGAACATTTTGAAGAGTGAAAGTGGAGCAGAGAGACAAGACGACATTGTTGTATCCGAAACTTACTTTTCAGCCCTCAGAATTAAGTATCCAACCAAACATCCTCAACCGACAAAACACAGAGGATCTCAACAGTGCGCGTTTGGTTTCTCATTCAATCTGAGAGATCGCGTCAAAACAGAAGAAGACGTGGCTTTCAGATCAGAAGATCTTCTGATTAATTTATGCATCTCCTTTCATCTCTTCCAACGATCACCATGCCGTTAGTTTCATTGTTATACAATATGGAACTGCGTTGCAGGAAACGTCATTAATTCTCATCGCGGATACACAATGCACACTGCCTAAGAAATTCAGCGAGGTAAAATATATGATTCTTCATTTTCTTTTTCAATTTAATTTTTATTTAGAAAAAAGAAATTGATGTAATCAGGTTATTTTTATTAATACTATACTAACTATCATCTTAAACATATATAATGTTAGCATCTGGTTTGTTAAATCATTCACGAATGTTTAATCTTATAAACCAAATGTATACTTTCAGGGTAGGAACGAGAGTTGTATACTTTGAGTACAAGAACGAGAATTTTGTTAGAAATTTCACGTTAACTAGATATAACAAAGTTACAATATTAACTATAAATTTTAATTTTTAAATTAATTTTACAAAATTGAGTTAAACTTAAAATTTATTTTTATATAAAAAACATTTAAAAATAAAAATATATTTAAAATTTTCTTAACCTAATTAATTGATATAAAATTATTCAGACAATTATCCTTGCTTAGTTACCACTTTTTCAAATTATAGTTTATATTTGAAATAATTTATTTCATCTCTCATCTTATCAGAAAACAAGCATCACCCCTTTTTTACAAAAATAAAAATCATAGTAAAAAACTGTTGTTATTAAGTATTCAATGTAAATATTATCTTTTTCAAGATCAAATTTTAAAAAATAAATTATAATTTATTTAAATATCTAATAATAATTAAATAAAGGTCACATAATTATATATAAAAATAAAAATGTTAAATATGTGTGTTAGAAATAAGTTACGAAATTAAAAATTAAATAAACTTAATATAAATTTTTTAGATTAGATAACGTGATTTATTCTTAAAACACGAAGGAGGATGGAACATGAATATATATATCCATGAAAACAAGTTCATTTATAATGTCTAACTGATATGCTATACTATTATATATTGTCTCTGACATGTTACAATTACAAATAAAATTTAATTTAATAAGAAATCGTTATCGATATTAAAATCATAATTATAAGAAAAACAATTGAATTACATCTACCAATTTATAATTAATTAATTAACATAGAAAAATAACATAAACCAACAAGTTTAACAGTTTGAGCATACTACTAAAATTATATAATACTTGTTGCTTAAGTAGTACTTCTAACAAGACTTGGCATAGGAAGAATATGATGATTTTATTGAAGACAGATGCTAAACTTATATACATACATTCCTAGAAAACTATTTAAAAAACAACAATACGAATACTGATTTAAAATGATTTCTATAATCATACTAACTTAATTCTCTTCATTGGCTGTGATTTGTTGGACAAATCCGTGTCTATTTCTGTTAGCACATCTTCATAATTATTTCTGATATTAGTATGGAATATATTTTATAATTATATCTGATATCAGTATTAAATTGCAGGATTACGGATCACCTCATCAACTTCTCTACAATATATTTAATTATATTGTGTTTAAATATGTTTTGAAATTAAGGATTTTGAATGTTTTGATAGGTAAATAATTAATACACTGGTAATAACGTGATCAATAACATATTAAATTACATTTATAGATTAAGATAGTAGAATGTACAACAAAAAATCATTTAGGAGGAAAGCATACAAATAGTACACATACGAGGGAACACAAAAAATCTTACTTTATATTATAAATATACATTGTTGACAAATTTCAAAATAGAGAAGAATAATTTGATTTTCTGACTTTTGAGTTATCTTTTCTCAGTGACTTTTTTAATCATAAGAATATTTTCAGTGAAGAAATCGTCAGAAATTGATCAAGGCTACATAAAGAAGAACGTAAATTAAATGCAAATCTTATTTTGAATAAGATGGTACAGTTTCATTAAAAAAATGGCATAAAAGCTTCTGAACATCTCGTCATTTTCATTTTATGAAGTAAACAATCTTTACAAACAATGAATGAAACTCATTCCTTATTTTTCATACTAAAATAGGTCAAAATACTTAATTAATACACTTATTTTCTTTCTGGCCTCGTAAGTTTACTTTGCATTATTTATTTTCTGCGACATTATATAATATTTCTTCATATCCCAGGTGAAGTGGATTTACCTGCGACTCTCTTCGTCACGTCCCAGGTATATATATTTCTAAACATACCTTCACAACAATTTTTTTTTTCTTAAAAAATTCAATCAAGTTAACTAGTTCGAGAGTGATTGACATATAGTATCTAGATAAAATGACCTTTTAAAATGTGTATGATATTACTTAGTTTAACTTTTGGCTATTATAAAAGAATTTGAAGAACATTCTATGAGAGAAATGGAAGAGATTTTCTTGATAGTTGCAAGAGCATTTGAAATGTTTTGTGAGCTTTTCACCATTTTTTTATGAAAGGTGAAATTTATTGTCTAAGAAATAAATAATGGGCCATTGAAGGTGTTAGAATGGGAGGGGTTGAGCACGGTGGAAGCAATGTGGAATTCAGAGAATGTTGGAACAGAGCAAGAGGTTCACCATACATTATGCGCCTTGCTTTATCAGCAGGCATTGGAGGTCTTCTATTTGGCTATGACACAGGTAATTCTGTTGGAAGTCCCACATCGACTAGAGATAAGGCCAAATTTATAATATATAAGTGAGGTGCAAACCTCACCTTACAAGCCGGTTTTGTGGGGTTGAGTTAGGCTTAAAAACCCACTTTCTAATATGGTATCAGAGCCATGGTTAGTGCCTATCCTAGCGAGTTCTAAGTGGTTGAGTTAGGCTTAAAAACCCACTTTCTAATAAATTCCTTCATCAAAAAACTTTTCAATTTGCCTAAACAAGTTCCTTTCTTTCTTCTATAACATCATATCTTCAAGATTATTTTACTGAATCCTCACACGTGTAGGTGTCATCTCTGGAGCTCTGTTGTACATCCGAGACTACTTTGAAGAAGTTGACAAGAAAACATGGCTACAGGTGAATTCTGCGAAGAAGGGATGTGCTGTCACCCTCCATTTCTAGATGATTGACTTAATGTTCTATTTTATTGCTGTTGCAGGAAACGATTGTAAGCATGGCTGTCGCAGGAGCCATCATTGGTGCTGCATTTGGAGGATGGATAAATGACAAATTTGGGAGAAAAAAGTCGATTATAGTATCTGATGTTTTGTTCTTTCTCGGTGCAATAGTTATGGCTTTTGCACCGTTTCCGTTGATCCTCATTATTGGGAGAATCTTAGTTGGTTTGGGAGTTGGTATGGCATCCATGACTGCACCTCTGTACATCTCAGAAGCTTCTCCTCATAACATCAGAGGAGCTCTAGTCTGTGTCAATGGTCTGCTTCTCACAGGAGGACAATTTCTGTCTTACCTTATCAATTTGGCATTCACCAAGGTAAACATATAGGAACTGAACTGAAGTGTAAAACTTTTGGATAACGTTGTCAGATCAGAGGGTTGTTTTCTTTTTTTTCTTAATGGTCAATTTGATGCGTTTCAGGTACCTGGAACCTGGCGATGGATGCTTGGGGTGGCAGGAATTCCTGCTGTGCTTCAGTTTGTATTAATGTTGTCTCTCCCTGAGTCACCCAGATGGCTCTACCGTCAGGTATTGCAAATCTTCCTGCCAATCCAATCCAGATTGAAATTTTTGTGCATTAATTGTTTGTGAAATTGCTTACATGTGTTTATTGTTCAATAGCATAAACTCAGTGATTGGCATCCATTTGGTATTTCAGGGGAAGGAAGAGGAGGCAAGGAACATCCTGTTGAGAATCTATCGGCAAGACGAAATTGAAGAAGAGATGAGATCAATGCAAGAGTCTGTTCAAGCTGAGAAGGAGGAACACTCGAATGGCCAGAAGAATTTGGCAAAAAGATTGAAGGATGCTTTTAGCAATGATGTAGTTCGAAGAGGTCTATATGCTGGCATCACTGTTCAAGTTGCTCAGCAGTTTGTGGGCATTAACACACTCATGTATTACAGTCCAACCATTGTTCAGTTCGCTGGAATTGCATCTAACTCAACAGCTCTTGCACTTTCTCTCATTACATCAGGTCTCAATGCTGTTGGCACTGTCATGAGTATGGCATTCATCGATAGATATGGAAGGAGAAGACTTATGCTCATTTCCCTGGTTGGAATCATTGTTTGCCTCGTCGTTTCAAGTGCTGTCTTTTTCCAGGCAGCTAAACATGCCCCTGCAGTTAGTGACCAAGACACCCTCAGTTTTGGAACCAACTCTACATGCCAGCCTTATATAAATGCTCCTAAATTCCCTTCCTGGAACTGCATGCAATGTTTGCATGAAGACTGTGCCTTCTGTGCCAACAGCGACAACGAAGTAGGTTCTTCCAACTTCCTCGTATCACATGCTAACACTGTTAGGCCACTCCCATAACTAATTACCTCACAACAAGACCCTCAACTTGCATGTTCTTGTAAATCAGAATCTATTACATAATTCAGGACAATTATGATCTAACAAATCAGAATATCTAATAATTTCTTCCCAAATGTGTATTAATTAAGCTGAACATCATGCAACCTTGTTTAACCAAAGCTGTGTCTGTCTGTCTGTATTTGTTGTACAGTATCATCCAGGTGCATGCCTGTCTGCAGAAAAGAGTGTAAGAGGAGAGTGCCGTGCAGAGAAACGAGTATGGTTTTCTAAGGGATGTCCAAGCAAAATTGGAATCTTAGCTGTAGCAGTGCTGGGATTGTATATTCTAGCATACTCTCCAGGAATGGGAACAGTGCCTTGGGTTCTGAATTCAGAGATATACCCTTTGAGATACAGAGGTTTAGGTGGAGGTATAGCTGCAGTTTCCAACTGGTGTGCTAATCTTATTGTGAGTGAGTCATTCTTAAGCATGACTGAGACTCTTGGTGCAGCCGGCACATTCCTACTTTTTGCTGGGTTCTCCGTCATTGCATTGATAGCAATCTATGCATTAGTGCCTGAAACCAAAGGCCTTCAGTTTGAGGAAGTGGAGAAGTTGCTTCAAGAAGGCTTCAAACCCTTCCCGTTTAACAAGAAAAAGAAGGACATCAAAGAAAAAGTTGAAGATGAGTAGTTGCCATGTAAGAGTAGCTTTAATGATATGGAGGACATCACAATAAAAGGTGCTTCTCTTCTTGCCTCCTCAAATAATTAATGAAATGGCATTTAATTCATCTTGGAAATCTCTACAAGAGTGGGTAGCTTCACTTGGCAATTATGCTATTGCCTTTGTTACATGCCTCAGATTGCTCACCCAAATTTTCTTTGGGAGCCCCACAACCCAGGTCCCTGTAAAACTTTGTGAACGTAGTTCAATTAGGACTATTTTTGTTAGCCGCTTAGTTCTAACATTCATTGTTTCATTACATTCAGAATTAGGAAACTCACAAACAAATCATGTTTGAAAAACTAAACAGTGTACTAAAGATTTTTTCTTTGTCGGTTCGGTGAGTACATATTATCTCTTGTAATCTACTATGTTCTTAATTAAAAAAATAATAAAATATTTATTATTTACATTAATCACAATATTAATTTATACTAATCATAAAATCTTATATTTCTTAAAATTTAGAAACAAATAAAAAATGTAAGAAAAAAATTAACACCAGCCTTATTAATGAAAAAAATTAAATAGTTAAAATTTAATTGAAAAAGGTAAAAAAAAATTCTTAATAGACAAAAAATTTAATAAAAACAATTAAAAATATTAATTTATGATAAACTTCAAGCTTAACTGAACTTTAAACATTTTATTTATTCTTAATATAAAAGACGTATTTTATGTTTTCATATTTTATTTACGCTTAATATAAGATTTAAATTCTAAATATGAAAAACTAAATTAACTCAAATTTTTAAAAAAGAACTAATTTCAATTTTTAAAAAGATATAAACATATTTAACCCTTAATATAAAATACGTATTTTATGTTTTTATATTTTCAAGAAAATAAATTTAAAAAGTGATTTATAATTTATTGTAAATGAAATGAATATTAAAAGATAATACACGAGAATGATTTAAATTGATATGTAAAGATTAAAAATAACACTTTAAAAACAATAGTAATTTAAAAATAGTAAGCTTAATTATTTTAATATAAATAGTTTTGTTACAAATTAATTTTATTATTTTAAAAACATATCATTTATATAGAAACTATTTTTTTAGAATTTTTTATCTTTTTTTTTAAATTTCTTCAAAGTTTGATTGAATATCTGAGATGATAAGATTAAACTTTACAACAAACACTTTCTTTAATTTGGACTTGGACTGATTAATTTTTCCATTCTTATAAATCATCACATCAATGCACGATTTCAGTTTGACTTAGTTTTTAGTAAAAATCACTACATCCAATCACGACTTTATAAATACTTTTAAGTTATCACATCTAATAACGTCTTTAATTCAACTTAATTTCTTTTACAGACATCCATTGATAACTTTAACTGAAATTATTTTCAAAGAAGTTATTACATTCAATAACAATGTTAATTGAAATTATTTTCAAAAAAATTGTCATACCTAATTACGTAACTTATTTCTAAAGAAGTTGTCGATATTTATAACGACTTAGCTTTAGAAAGAATAGACTAACGTGACAACTTCACCTTAATAAATTTTTTTTATTAAGTACATGATTAAGTAAAAATAATTTAACTTGGATTTGAGCCCTACAACTTCATATTGACGAAGATGTCATCTATCATTTTCACCACTTGATTTTCAAATGTCACAATTTATCGGAAATAAAATCGTACATACGAGGCACGCTTTAGGTAAAAAAGACACCCAAAAGCGAGATATAAAAGCAAATTAACCCATTTAGTAAAAAAACGAATAGCCTAGCATGGAAGAACTAAGAAGCGAACAGTAACCCATGCTTTTGCGTAAGAGAAAACACTGGCCCTCACCAAAACAACCTTACCTTCGGATGCAAGCATCAACCTAATGCGTACAAATCCTACGGTTATGAGTGAACTAAAGACCGGAACACCGACAGCGGATTAATTCGAAACTGTTACCTGCTGTGACAGCTAATTGATGATTATTAATTTATTATAGGCGAGAAGAATGAAGATGATTTGAAAAGGAAGAAAAAAATAAGATGGTATTTGAGGAAAAATGGTACCACAGGTATGAGTAGTCGCAGTCTGTGGGGTTGGCCTGCATGCTGAAGGTGGGACACTGATTTGCCACCCAGATGCTACTTCATACCACACCGCACATGAAAGCATGAAACTGGAGGACTTTACAACAAGGAGAAGCAGCTTCACGGACCTACAACATCACATTACACACCGATCATCATCCTCCAAATGAACTTTATCTCATCTTAAATTCACATTATTTCACAACCACCAAACGTTTCTCTCTACATGGCTATAACGCACCAAGACATTAGCGACAATCTAAACACCCACTAAGCAACTTCGAAAACAAAAAGATAAACGTAATGCCTTTCTTAATTTAATTTATCAAGACTAGTAGTGCCTTTACTCGAACGGATATATCTTATTCGTAACGTCATAAAGAAAAGGTGCAGTATGTACTTTTCTGGGTTTTGCCAGTCAGCATGCAAGACAAAAAATCCACGCAATAACATGTCAATCTTATGAAGAGAAGATAAAGTGTGTACTTTTTTCATATTTGCAGGTAAGCAAGCATGAAATCAAGAAGTTCAAGCTACCAGAAAGTCATTCGGTTAAAAGTATATCCCTGTTGGCCGGTGAAAGTGACTCACAAAGGGTATTCAGTGGAAACCGATGAAGGTGATTAATGGCCTATGGCTTGTACAATACATTTAAATGCGCCAGACTAACCAAATTTAAAGTTAAAACTCCATGTTCACCAAGATAAAATATGTACAAACTAACAAACACATTCCAAGTGGCAGCGTAACACCACCTCTGTATTTTCACTACAAGACAGGCAAAAACACAAAAAACTGAGCTAGCCTTTTCTACAAAAACTGAATTTTTCAAAACAAAAAGAAATCGGAAAAAAAGGCTAATCAAACAGAAACTAAGACAACCTCTGGAAACTGGAAACATTACAGATTGGACACGGGGAAGCAAAATCACCAAAGCCTGGATTAAATCATCAAAGGGTGAGCCTACTGCTGTGCTGGCAAGTTTCTAACTTGGATCCACACTGTACAAAGTTACAAACCAAAAAATATATATATTATGTACAACAACCGCTTACATTATATAATTACCTTCCTATATATAAACTACTCTCTAGGGACTTGAACAGGATGCTTCATGTCTTGATTCTCTTAAATATCCAAGGAGTGTCTCAGCCTGAAAAACCAACAAGAAACTTTAATAAACAAAGTAATCAAACGAGAAAAATTACAGTCCCTGAGGGGGCAAACAACAGAGGAAGAAGGCAAGTTTCTTTAATAAAAATTGTTTTGTCTTTAACCCAACACTATGTATATCTAATGCTGGTGAAGTCTGCAAAATGCAAAATCCACACTGTAAGCACCTAAAACCTTAAGCCCACACACAAAGGCGTCTATAAATAGAAAAAAAAAATTGCCTAGTAAGGCTAACAGTCCGTTTACTTTGTTTATGGATGAAAGGGTTGCATATGGACCTTGTATGTTACTTGCGGTTAACCTGTTCATCAGGGAGAACTGGAAGGATACATTGCAACATTTTCTGTGGAAAGCACATATTTTACATCACTTCCCTCCCTTATAGGGAATATAGAATAGCCGCCAATTCACATACCCCTTATATAAATGTTTCAAATAAATCTATGCTTAGATAGAGGGTAATAAAATCATTTAACACACCACTTTAGTGGTTGATCAAACCAAACAGAAGAGGAGGCTCACTTCTATCTAGCATTGCACGATACCAAACAAAGGAAATGATGACTGCACACCCCTACTCCGTCCCTCTACAATTTTCACCCCTTCCCTTTCCTTTTTTGACGCCAACAGCATGAATCAAGAGTTCATACATGATTAATTCAACTCTTCATAGTACCCTTTACGATCATCACATTGTGTGAAACCAACTCCTCTACTAGACCTTTATTAATATGGGTTCTGAAACCAATAACTAATCATACTATAAAAAAAATTGCAGAATTTTAGGGATGTTCAGGTATGTATATGCTTTCACAAGCAAATCTATTCTTATCTTTATTCAGTTAAAACATCACAACAATTAAACATAACTGAAAAACAACAATACACGGTGGGAGAGAAGGATATAGGAAGCAACAAACAAACATACCTTGTGCTTAGCTCGAACAGAGCCGTTCTGAGAAAGAGCAACGAGAGGAGGAATCCCGCCCTCTCTCACAAGCAAGCCTCTGTTATTAACACTGTGAGCACAGAGCTGAACAAGAGTCAGAACAGCGAACTCCTTCCCCTTCACCGACCCATCTTCGATCGCCTCCACAAGCGCAGCAATACCACCTTCTTCCACGATCGCCTCTTTTCCCTCCTCAATCCCCGCCAAGCTGTTTAGCACCACCATCGCCTTGTCCGCCATCCCGCTCCCTTCCTCCGCCACCAGCTCCACCAGCGGCTTCACTGCCCCCGCGCTCACCGCCCTCTCTTTGTTCTGCCGCACCGAGCACAGCTTATACAGCGTCGTCAGTGCGTCCTTCTTCCCTCTGTGGGAGCCATTCAGTAGCAGCGAAACCAGCGGCGGTATCGCCCCGCAAGCACCGATCGAGATCTTGTTCTCCTCCACCAAGGCAAGACTCATCAGCGCGCAAGCCGCGTTCTGCTTCGAAGTCTCCGTCCCTGTTTTAAGCGCGTAAATCAGCGACTTCACCGCACCGGCATTCGTTATCAGCGCCTTGTTCTCCTCCAGAAGAGACAGATTCAGCAACGCCGTGACCGCGTGCTCCTGCGTCCACGGATCGCTGCACCGGAGCAACGGAACCAGAGCAGGCACCGCACCGGACTCGCCAATCAGAGCGCGGTTGTCCGCTCTGTTCTTCGCCAAGAGCCTCAGCTTCGCCGCCGCCGATCGCTTCACCGCCACCGACGGAGAATGCAGTCCGTCGACGCAGATCTTCACCGTGGGCTGAAGATCCTCCGGCGAGATACTCTCGATTATCTCCGTGGAGAAACTCTCCCGTTGGAGAAACCCTAGGCAAGGCTCCGGCTCAGGTTCGGGCTCGCGATCCCCGTCAACTGCAGGTTCGTAGGAGGAGACGGTGGCGAGCCTCTGGAGCTCTCCAGAGATATCGCTGCTGCAGGCAGAGAAATCGCTCAAAGCTTGAGAGAGCTCGAGAAGTTGCTCCTCCGTAACGGAAGATTTAACTGACTTTGAGTTTCGCGAGGCGAGTTCCATGAGCGAATCGGTTAGGCTATCGGAGACGCACGTGGCGTGGTCGCGTCGGAATAATTTGGAGCGCACGGTTCGCATGGACTTGCCGATGCTTCTGTGAGCTTTGTCGGAAACGGAGGAATGATTATGAGTAGCTTGATCGGAAGTGGAATGCGAATCATTCTCCGCAGAAACCATTGTCGGTGGCAGAATGATAATTGATTGTGCTCTTCTTCTCAATACTACAACTGATTTTCCTTCATTTCCTCACTGGGAAAGTGTGGCAAATTGCATTAATGATATCACCCAAACCAATTATTTATTTCAAAATTAATTAATCAAGAAATTAAAAGCCTGGTTTTCGCTGTGGGTTCGTTCTATCCTATCCTACAATCATCACAACGCCGTTCAGATTTGTGTTGCCACCCGAAGAACCACGTGCTGCTGTTTCCACATATCGCTTTCCGCACGCTCATTATTCATCTATTATCGATAAATGCTGACCAATAAAATACTCCTATTTTCACCCTATTTTTAAATAATATTTACGTAAACTAATAAAAAATTATATTTCAAACTTCCTAACCAAACGTCTAAAAACATCGGTCAGTTTTCAGTAACCTTTGTCAAAGTAGCGTTTATTGGTCTCACAGGTCGAAAATGACCCTTCCACACTCTAGTTTATAGTAACATTATTTGTCAGGCTAATTGTCTTAAAATAAAAAATAAAAAAATTATCTTCTAAATTTATATTAATTTAAATGGAAACTCGATCATCGATCAAATTCATGTTAATTATTAATGTGTTATATGAAGTGTACTCAGAGGGGATGGTGATAGATCAAGATATCCGATAGACCGTATTAAGTATGATTAAATTTCAAGTACATATTAACGGTTAATTAATGAATCGTCGAATATAAATATATGATATTAATGATTATTATATATGATATTATTGTTCAAAAATAATAGTTCGAGAACTTAAAAGAAATAAACAACTACTTTATAATTCACTTTAATAATATATTAATATTTGAAATCAATATATAGAAGATATTATAATTAAAGTATTAATATATTAGTGTATACTCTTTATTTGAATGGTTTTAACTAATAACTCATTTATTGTTTTACCCTATATTTTAGTTTCATTAAAAGATATCCATACATAGTTCATTTAATTAAAAGATGTATTAGAAAGAATGTAGGTTTGCATTAAGCATTAATTGATTAGTGGTGAGTGGCGTTAGTTTTAAAATGTGCTGAACAAAAGAAAGCAGAAATATTAAATTGGATATGATGTTTCAGCTGGGTGCACTAATAGCTAACAGATTTTGTTTGGTCGGGTTAGGTGGGGGTTGGTATTTTTTATTATTATTAGTAGTAATATGTTGTATCAGAGTGGTGGGTAGTTTTCTAGACAAAATTAATAATCATTGATCTTGATTTTTAATTTATATTAGTTTTTATATTAATATTTATGTTTAAAAGTCCAAGTAGGGTGTTCTTTTTTTTATGTTTTACTTTGTGTTAATTATTCATTGGTGTAATACTGTTATAAAATGAAAAATATAAGAATTAAAACATAAAAAAAGATAGACTTTTGGAATTTTTTTGGGTTAAATATGCTTTTAGTCCCTAAACTATTAGCCGTTTCTGGTTTTCGTCCCTATTTCAAAGTAAGGTACAATTTGGTCATCGTTCTTTTCGAAACGTTCATTTTAGTCTTCGAAAACTAAACATTGTTTAAAAATTTGGTCCTCATTTAGCAACAAAACGAGGACTAAAACCAAAATTCCGAGGACTAAAACGAACGTTTCGAAAAAAATGAGGACCAAATTGTACCTTACTTTGAAAGAGGAACGAAAACCAAAAACGACCAATAGTTTAAGGAGTAAAAACATATTTAATCCAATTTTTTTTTGCACTACATGGAGAATTAATATATTCTAACATCACATAGAGTCTAGATTTAGTGGGTAAGAGAGATCTTATAGGAATCTTATATAAAGTCAAACATTATGAGTTGTACACAACCCTAACAGCAGTCATATATATATGGGTCTTCCCTTTTTCTTCTTTTTGTCTTTTAAGATTTATTTATTATACATAAAGACTAAATAAATGGAAGTCTAATTATATTTCGATTTGAGCACGAAAGAATGTCAATTGATGAAAATAAAATTATGATTAGATGAGAAGCAAATTGAGTGTGCAAGATCGTCTTTTCGATAAAGGGCTAAGTTCGTTGTCGATCGGGATGTGTGTATATATATATATATATATATATATTAATGACGTTTTCTTTAATTTGAGAGAAAAAGTAAATAAATTCTTATAACTTTTACAAGTAAGTTCTAACTAAAAAAATAGTAAAATTTTAATTTAAAAGTAATGAAACATAATAAGCTATTAAATATAATAATAGTATATCTATCCCACTCTTTTTAGATCACAAAAGTAACAAAAAGAAAGCCCAAGACCAAGGCCCTCTTGGATATACGGGTTTTCTTCTTGCGGCCCATGATTGCTAATTGCACCTTCGTGTTAACGGAAAAAAATAAAAAAAAAATATCCTCCATCAGTTACACCATATTTATTTAAATCACGTAATTATATGTAATTTATTTCTAATTATTAATATATTTGGTGAATAACTTTTCAATTTATTTTAATGTTACTCCCATTTTGTTTAACTCTAATTAAAAAACAGTAGCCATAGTATTATAAAGAACTAAAAAAAGACTCTGGGTCCAGTACTATCGTACTATCTCAAACAGTAAAACTTGTACTATCTCACACATGCCAAGTACCAAGTTTTTATAACTTAATATTTACAACTCTTTTTTGTTTGGCCCAGTTACTTATGTGCAATGCATTAAAATAATTTATTAAAATAAGCAAACACGTCATTCTTAAAAGGAAATTAATCTTCAAAAGTCTATTAAGGATATTTTAAATGTATAAAAGTAAAACACATCTCACAAAATTATTCTTCATGATTATTATCATTTATACAATATATTTAACCTAAAATATAAATCGCACATGAAATTATGTTTAAAGAGAACCTACATATATTAATACCATATATAGACGGTGGAGAAAAACAACATATTTTTGCAATGATAAATAATGGAAGAGAGCAACAAAGGCAATAATAATGAAATTGATGTGAATAAAAAGAATCACTATAACAATATTTCAGTTTGTTTATCAAATCAGAGTGAAGTATGATGAAAACATGAAAATGAACTACAAATACAAAAATGTTAAGTGTATTGAATCTAGGGTCAAACAACTTTCACAAACATGTCTTCACATTTTTATTCCAAAATCGTTCAGGTGGTTGTTTCCATCATTTGTCCACTTTTCCTTCATCCTTTCTTCAAACCGATCGGAAATACTTATCAATGGTATCTAATGTTTAAGTCAATAAACAATCTATACAGATCAAAGCAGAGTCTTAAATTCACAATAAATATAATTATTTTCTCTTACATTTGTTCTCTATTTATAGTTTTTTATATGGACCTAAGATTAGTGAAATTTTAATTATGGCCCAAACTTAATCCATTACACTAATTGGTACTTATTTTTAACTTTAATTCTCAGTGTTTTTTAAGAAATATTCGCTCCCGAGATCACCCGTCCAATCATAACCGATTAGCCTTTGTATTTGTTTTTGCTTTGAATTGGATATTTTAACGCTATTTTTTATCTTTGAGACCGTCTGATCATATTGAGTAATACAAAAAAAAAAGATATTCTTACTCGTTTGATATGCTCATAACAACTACATTTAAAAACAATAATAAAGCCACTTTTAGTTATACGAAGATATGTTGACCAATTGTTACATATTTGGTGTTATTTTATTTAATTAGTGCCATGACGTTGTGTAAAAACAAAAAACTAATTGTATAGTTGGGATAGAAATGAAAATAATATAAATGAATGATTAATGTATGCTTTATTTTATAGAGTTGTTGATAAAATTTGTTAAAATATATTTAAAATGTGTGAAAACCGTACACCACAAATGACTTCCTCATTATCTGATTTCACGTGTGAGATATTCATTCATACATAATATACATACAGTGAGGAATATTAGAAAAACGACAGCGTCAAGACGAGTGGCAAAAACGTGTACCCAAAAACGACAAGGTCAACCACTTTGACTGAGTTTTGATACCAATTTAAATTGGATAACGATCACTGACTCGCTCACTCTTGCCAAAATATCAAATTCAATCTTTCAGAGTCGAAAGTAATTTAAATATTATTATCATTTTGTTTTTAAAAATTGTTTTAGAAGGTAAAAATAAAAAGAATATTTAAATTATGCTTTATCTCAATTTATAAATGATATTAAATATGATAAAAATATAAGTAACTACAATTATTTAATTTCAATTGCTTCTCCGACTCATTCTTAAGAAGTGGCTTTTGCTAATGACAACTTAACTTTTTATTGTGCTTGTTTCTTCTTTTGAAAAATGCAAATTAATTATTTGAATTCAGACTTCAAACTTAAGCAAAGGGAATAATGTTCCTACTTTTCAACAAAATAATCATATTAGATTGCTAATTTAAACATTAATAAAAGTAATAATATTATCATACCAAAGTATTTGACATTTAAATAATATTTCAGTGCCTTGGCATCCGCACATTTAAAGAACCCAATTCCCAATTCCTCAGGTAACTAACAATACATCACCTAAAAAAACATTAAATGTATATTTCAAAACTTAAAATAATGATTAAGATATTTACCTAACTAGTGTTTTGTTTTATATATAAAACAAATGTTGCCCACTCAATGATAATTCCTAAAAGGACCTTTAATTAAAAAAAAAAAAAGTTCAGTTTTACCGTAAAACTAGATGTTGAGTAAATCAGCAATTTTCGCCAGTAAATTTAAATTTATTTCTATATTTAAATTTATAGTTTAATCTTAATAAAAGGTATTTTAGAAATTAATTATCTACATATTAAGAGTTGTTTTCGCACTTAAAAAAAATCCCAAACTACTCCAACTTTTTTTGTTTCCATCCATAGAGTTTTTTTTATCTGTTGAGCATTTGTTTCAATCATCATTATCCTCGTAATTTATATAATTTCTAAAATATTTATCATTATAAATTTTAATTTTTTAAATAAATATTTGTTTTGATATTTTTTTATTAGGCTAGTTAAAGCACTGATAATTAATAAAATGGTACGTTTTTCTCCTTTCACGAGTTAAATGCATAATACTTTTTAGTTTAATTTTCAGGCGGCGAAAAGATTCCTACACTATCAATAAACTAAACTTTATTTAGAAAATTATAATATACAGTCGAATTACTCGATGCAGAATCTCTTACGTTATTAGTGAGTTTTACTTTTTTTTAAAAAAAATTCAATTACTTGTTAATTTTCACAAATGATTTTCTCCATTGCATTCTCAACTAACTGGAGCTAATACGTATTTATTGAACAGTAGTAGCAATTATCTACTTTATATACATACTATTCATGTTTTTATTTGAAAATGTTTTTTTAACAATTTCTTATAAAAATACGTGATAATTTGTGATTGGTTCGTTCAAATTTATATACTAATAAAAAATTATTAAAAAAAGTTGTTAACATACTATAGTTTTTTTTTTTTATTGTGATGTATAAACTTGTAGAAAAAAAATCATATGTAAGAAAGATCCTTGAAAAAAATTAGGCCTTATCATTTTGGTGTAACGTTTCACGTAAAAAAGACAATTTTTAAAATTTTCTAAAGTTTAATCAAGAGTTGATTATAAGAATTAAATTTGAAAAATTTTAAAAACATAAAAAAAATTAAAGACTGTATAATAATATAACCGTTAAATAAGTTACAAGTCGTGCAATCAACAAACCTTTCAATTCTACATTAAATGATCGGTGAATCAAACTATAGATAAAATTAGCGTTGAAAATATAAATGAGAATATTACTCTTTAGATCGTAATTAGACTAATACTATTGAGAATATGATCTTAAAATCTATAAAATAAACCATAAAGCGAAACATTTTGAGAACTTTTAAAATTAATTAAAGAAAATAAAAGGTACATAAATCTTGAGGTTGAGAATATACGGAGTCACGTCGTGCAACTACTCTCCCACGATGGGCTGAGAAGACTGGTCCCCTTGGACATGCAGGCTCCACTCATGATGGAGCTTCTTAAATTGGTGTATGAACTCCAAATTCATCATCAGAAAACGATAGATGCAGAGCTGAAGCGTTCTTGGTAGAAAAAATCAAACCACCTTAATCCTAACGAGGAAAAAGGAAGCTTCCCAAAGGATACTTAATTCTTATGATTGCTGTGGAAGGAAGGTTTCCTCATTTATTTATCACCTGTTTAATTCGTCAATAACTTCAACATTATAAAAACAAATTCAAACAACTTTTTAATTTCTACCTTCCGTCCGTCCGTCCCAGTTGTAGATTCTTGCACATCAAACAACTCAACTGCCGAAACCCACCAACCCTTATCTTATAAATAAACTAACCCCTCCTTTTCCATCTCTCTCAATCTCATCATCTCCACCACCTGCTCCACCTGAAAGTTCTTGTTTGCATCACAAGAAACAATTTTTCTTTTCGATTCTCCAAACCCATTTGCTACCACCAACCCTATACACATTCTCAGCTTGTCAACTCATTTACCAATTGGCACCGGTTAAGGTAGATTAATTACAGGACCAGACATGTTCATGGGCAACATGTTGAGGATGGTGTTGGCTTTGTGTGTTTTGAGCAGCGTGGTTGTGACATCCTCGGCTCAGACGTGTAGAAACCAAACATTCTCTAACAGGTTGTTCACCACATGTCGTGATCTTCCACAGTTGACGGCTTACCTGCACTGGACGTACGACCAGGGGAGTGGGAAGTTGGAGATAGCATTCGTGCACGCGGGAATCACCTCGACAAACAGGTGGGTGGCGTGGGCCATCAATCCCAGGAACACTCTGGACCCGGCCATGATTGGAGCCCAGGCACTGGTGGCCATTCCTCAGTCGAATGGAGGTCCAAGGGTATATACCTCATCCATAGCGAGCACCAGCACGCAGCTGGAAGAGAGTGAAATCAGTTATCCGGTGTCGGGGTTGAGTGCCACCTACGTGAACAACGAGGTAACCATTTTCGCCACTCTCACACTTCCCAACGACACCACCTCCTTGGTCCACGTCTGGCAAGATGGATCTGTCTCTGGCAGTACCCCTCAAGAGCATAGCCACGAGACTTCCCACCAAAACTCCAAGGAAACGTTGAATCTTCTTTCCGGTTCCTCCACTCAGGTGACAGGGAATTCACGCCAGAGAAGAAGAAACGTAAGCACCAAGGACCAATCTTTGCTTAATGTTTTCGATCATATCGTACATATCAATTTTCTGTTTTTTAAGTTTATTTCGGTAGAGGGTATACTCGAAAGTGTTTGTCTAGTGAATGTGTCAATTCTGTTTTCTGAAATTTTGTTTTGGGGCGTTTCAACGCAAAACTTGAAGAAAACAGAGAAGGGTGATAAAACATTTCTCAATTGTTTTGTTTTCTTAAAAATTTTTGAAATCATAATAGATTTTGGATAAGAAATTAATTGTATAGAATTGATTTTGAAGACAAAAGAGTGAGAGGGAATCGAATAGGGTCGGTAGTTTATTTTGGTGTTTGAGTAGAGATGGACTGAGTGTGGAGATTGTTAATTTCAGACCCATGGAGTGATAAATGCGGTGAGCTGGGGCATACTGATGCCAACGGGTGCCATAATCGCAAGGTACTTGAAGGTGTTCAAATCTGCTGACCCGGCTTGGTTTTATCTTCACATCGCTTGCCAAGCCTCTGCCTACATAGTTGGTATTTCCGGATTCGGAACCGGTCTCAAACTCGGCAGTGACTCCGAGGGTGTCGAATACGACACTCACAGAGCGATTGCTATTGTCCTCGTTTGCTTAGGAACCCTTCAGGTACGAGGTTTTCTTGTTATGACACCATATACAATATATGCTTAAGTGATGTTGATGGTACTGACAGAAAACTACATGTGCGATGATTGGATGCAGGTGTTTGCATTGTTCTTGAGGCCGAACAAGGACCATAAATTCAGAGTGTACTGGAATGCCTACCACTACTTGGTGGGATACGCCACCATATCCCTCAGCATCGCCAACGTTTTCAAAGGGTTCGACACCTTGGAGAATTACGTAGGGGATCGCTACAATGACTGGAAGCATGCGTACATTGGCATTATTGGAGCATTGGGTGGCATTGCTGTGTTTTTGGAAGTTATCACATGGATCATAGTGTTGAAGAGGAGAAAGTCAGAGAACAAGTTGCCACACGGAGAAAATGGTGTTAACGGGTATGGTTCTAGGCCATAGCAGGCGTAGGATATAGATATGACGTGTATGTAGCCAGATAGATATTGCTTTCTTTTGTTATTTCTTCTATTCTATTGGTGTGTTGTTATGTCGTTGGACTCCTCTGTATGATGTTGAGGGTATCTGGGGAGTGCTCCAGCTGCTTAGACTATCAGTTTTGAGGTAATTCTTTCATAGGAAAGTGACTTACTTTCAGGTTCTTGTTTTATTTATATTGTTACTGCAGGGTATACGTTGTATCGCTTTCTTTTACTTCATATCTGTATTTATGATTAATGATTAATTACTTCTTACCATTGTCTTACTCATTCTACAACATATCTTGAGTTTCAAATATCCTTTTGCGTTCCGCGGCAGCAACCTTTTTCCTTCTTGGCCTCGTGGCCACATTCGTTACATTCTAATATTATTAAAAACAATTTTAAAATAATTTAGATAAAAAAAAAGTAAAAAAAAGGAAGTCGCACTTTTAGGCATCATAATACAAACATCCTTCTTGTCATATTTGTGCGAGAGAATAGCACTTTCACAAACTTTTATTGGAAATGGAAATGGAAATGTAGAAGAATATGCTAATAAAGAGTTGTATGAATCAATAATAATTAAGTATAGTTTCCGAAACATGAAAGAACATTTCCATTCTTGAAAATAATCTTTTAATATATATATATATATATTTACCATAGGAACTGAGGCTATAATTTGATTCCTTCAAACTCAAAAAATTGATAAAAGATTCAGAAATTCAACTGAACAAAATAACAAGAAATGACCTAAGCGAAAAATATAAAGCTCTTTCTGATTGAAACAACTCATCTGATTTAATATTATATTAAAAGTTGGTTAAGCTTCAATTATAGTTGTAAGTAGCAGTTCAACGTTTAAAGCATACAGCTCAGATTCCCAGAATACATTGCATTTAGGGGCACAAACACAATCATTGACTCGACCTGAATTAGATTAGACTTGGTCAGGCTAAAGGAAATCATTGGGTTCTCCAATTCCTCCTCACCATCCACCAAGAATACTGGATTTTTATAATTCTCTGTTCTGCTATCGACACAAGACTAGACCAATCATTTTATATATTATATACAATCATAATCACAGTTGTTCATATATTATGAAAATGTAAACCAAACACGGTCCAGCCGGAAGCAGAGATACGTATGCCAATTTACTTTATAATAGGATATAACTAACCACTTGCAATTTTCTCAAATTTCTGTCAATTTTTATTATTTTTATCATTATACCAACTACCTAAAATATACCAACTACAAAAAAGACTCAGCCATCTAATAATTAAACAAACTGAAATTCAAAAGGAATTAAAATGAGATGAAACAGCATGACATATTGTATGGCTAAACTATACATTATTCTAAACTAAGTCGCATGGCTAAACTATCTGAGATTTTTGAACTAGAGAATAGAATACTAAAATTTTGGTAATGTCATACAAGAATTAGAAAAATAATTGAAGTCACGCGCATCCACACTACAAAGCATTTTACCCAAAGGGAGAAACGAGTTAACATGAGACTGACTAAATTTCTCCTGGTCTCGCTGATTAATAAAGGTTTCTCACAGGTTTTGGCGCACAACATCAACAAGAGCATCCTTCAAGAAAGGGTTGGAAGCTGCTACTCGCTGAGATGTGATGTCAAAATCAGCCCCAGACCTGAAGCAAATGAACCATCAGATATTGACACAAGTTTGTGCTTTATAGTTCTGAATGAATAGAAAGGACTTCCCATATTGCATGAACATCCAACTACAATTACATAAATGCCCACGGGATAAAGATTCACCCAAGTAATAAAATAGCCTACCTATCTAACAGTGCAACCAGTCTAGTAGAACAGCATGACATATTGCAAAAAACCCAAGTCCCATAATCACTAGAAACAATATCAAAATCCAGTATATAAACAAGGATAAACCTCAATTTATAAACCAATTTTGGTGGATTGAGTCAGACCTAAGCCACTTTCTAATATGATAACAATGTCCATCTTAGATTTTAAAGGATCATTAAGTAATGTCAAAATACAACATATATAAGTAAGACAATCCTTACCTTAAAGTTAGTGTTGTTGAGTTTGACTTAAACCATTTTTTTAATATAACATGTTATATTCTAAAGAACAAGGCATCAAATTAAAGACACTTACGGATCAAATAAAACACCTCCAGCTTCTCTAACAATGACAGCACCGCCTGCCACATCCCTAATAAGAAGGAAGAGACGGTTAATCTAGGAACATATCAAATTATCATAATTCCCAGTTATAAGGGATGTTAACATTCCTACCAAGGACCTCCAAAGCCTAGTTCAAAGCATACATCCAGCCTTCCACATGCAATTCCGCATAGGTTTAAAGCACAGGAGCCAGTCATTCGGAGTGATCTCACCTAATCAGAATAAAGGCATGGTTATTATGATGCAATAATATCAAGCTTTAATCCGATGGATTCCAACAGGAAGAACACCTAATTTTACCTTGAAAAGCAAGCTATTAATCCTATTTGTACAGGCATCTACCGTTAAATTGTCACGTTTTGTTCCAACCTGCACTTTCAGAAATAAAAAAGAACTTGATGAGTTTCAAATCTATCTTGATTTGAAACATTTACAGTGAAACTGACACACGTTTGAGTCATCCCCTTTCACGTTAGTATTGCCAAAATATGATAACTTTCATAATCAAGGACTGGAATTGCATGCAATTAAATAAAATGTGTATGGACAAAAGGTGCAAGTCACTGGGGATAGAACTCTTTTTGCACAATAGGTGGCAATAATTTAAGGCATCATGAAAACTACCCGTAACCCGCCCAGGTTACTAGCGGGTTACTAGGCCGTCCCTTGTGGGTTACCTGGAATACAATTTAAAGCAAAACTAGCAATGACATTGACATCACAATCTGCTAAATGATCATACTTGCAATTAGTACAATCTAACTCCCAAAAAGACATTTTAATTCCTATTTTACTTTCTTTTACTTTCATCATCGTGTCACAATGATTGCCTAAATAAATGGAAATGTTTAGATTTTGTACCTTCTAGGTTTGCACAAGCTCAGAAATAGAAAGGCTTTGAAATGTATACACAAAGCACGCATTTCTAATTCGAAGTACTTGAGAGGCAAGTAGCAATCCAAACAAAATCAGAGCACACATATAAAGGTCGAGGAGCATACAACATTATAAATCCAAATGGTCAGGTTATAAATCTATTTGGAAAATATAAGGAGAATATCATGATTTATATAGATCCTCTAACACAGCTCAGGACGTCGATGCTAGGTATTGAAAAGAGAATACAAATGTGTGGAAAAAGATTGACATGTAATGGCACACACAAACTCATACATGCATGCTCCCTAGGTGCTTAGACCAAATAACAGACAGAATGTAGTCTGCAGTTTTTATTTACCAAAAGAACTGGAGGACTATTGCCATTGATATGCTGCAGCAAATGACTATCCTAACAGAAAGTCTCGCTAATGCCCAATATGGGTAGCGAGTTGAACAGAACACATATCATTGGTCCATAGAAAAAGGATAAATGAAGAACTTTCACAAAATCAACTCTAACAAACTTGAAATACCTCCGTGGCAAGAAGCGCGCTTATTAGTTCAGTTTGTGATGATACTGAAAAATTCAAGGCAATATCCATGAGGTAACTATAGTCAATTAACAATAACAATCAAAAGACAGAGATCAGAAGATCCACCTTTTATAGGGTTTCCGTTCAGAAAAGCACCTTTACCATGGATTCCAGTGAAAAGCTACATGTACCATCATAAAACTTCAGTTTTCATACCAAGGAAGGGGGGAAAGCAAATAAAAACTCTTAAAAAGTATAGAATTTAGGCCTAATTCAACCTCTCACAAAATCAACTTACAAGTACGATTTGTTCATATTTATATACTATAATTTAGTTACATTGCTCATATTTATATACTATAATTTAGTTACATCTTTGGTCGATATGAATTTCCAACAAAAACAATTAACCTACCGCAGTAATACCAATATTACTAATAGAAAGTAAGTTATCGAATTTAGGTCCTAAATTAATTACTTCAACGTCACTAGTCCTCAACAAATCATTGCAAATACGTTAAAGTCATTGAAATACTATTTAGAAAACATGAGAACATATTGATTGAAAGCTTTGCCCAACAATCTGAATTTGCATGATAACCAAAAATAAAAACAATACATGTATCATAACCGGAATGGATTCCCTCATGTTAAACCTTCACATGAGTATCTTATTTGAAAATTTTGGGTCTATCTTTCTCTTTAAGTGTACATAAATTTTAATACGATTCTACCTGTTTAATCTTCAAGAAGAGAAAGATACAAAAATCCACATGATATATGAAAATCCAATAGAAAATAGGTTTCGTTTACTTATAACAACGTTTACCATTGAATAGCACGTATGTTTCAAACGTCAGGAAATTTGGAATGGCGTTGTGGTCAGACAGTGGTGCCAAAGAAAGGTTCTCACCTCATTAATGATAGGATTGTAAACAACACCAACTGTAGGAATTTTTCGAATTGTAAGACCGATGGATACACAAACAAAAGGGAACCTAAAAAAGCAGAACTATAATCAGTCCATATAGAAAAGCCAATGTATCAGTTAAAACATCAGAGCAATATTTACCCATGAACAAAATTAGTAGTTCCATCGAGAGGATCAACTATCCACGTGGGTTCGTCAGTCAGTTCCGCATTGCCACCAGCAGCTGTGGTTTCTTCCCCGATGAACTAAACATAAAAAACAACTTAAAATGAAGTCAAGAAGATATTCCGTCAAATATGATTGTGTGTATAGTTGAGGAAGAGATGAATGAACCTTGTGAGAGGGGTAAAGTTGCTTGAGATGATTAAATATGAGATCTTCACATGCTTTATCAGTTTCAGTGACCAAATCAACCTAATGAAAGCAAAAAGAATTATTATCGTACCTTCGATCGTCTACTTACAGTGCAAATGTCGAAGTTAGAAATGAAGGCAAGGCAGAAACCTGTCCTTTGTGATGCACGTTCTTGGTCTGATAGAAACCTTTCCGAATAATCTGCAATGAAAATCGTTTTGACGATCGAAAGTGATGAAACTAAAGAAACATAAACAGAGAGAGATTTAAGTGGGGAACGACCTCACCGGCCTTGTGAGCAGCATCGACCGCAGATGCGAGAAATTGGGAGAGCGAATCTGTGTTTGCAATGAAAATCAAAAGATTTCAATATCATATAACATTCGCAGTTATTAAAATGATTCGATCTTAATCGTACCACTGTCACCCATTTTGTTCCTTCGCAAATCAGAGTGAGAACTTCAACAGCACACTGCTCTCATTCTGAATCAGAAGCCCAACTATATAGCATTTTCAGTTCCATTTCCCATTTTCTCCTCTTTCGAATTTTACTTTGTTTACAAAAACTCAAATTTGGCCCTAAATTATTTTATTTTTTCCTAAACATTTATTTGGCTCTCAATTTCTCATGTTTTGTTATTTTCCTCAATGGTGTTTATGAATTTGTTCCGTTTTCTCTTGTCTATTATCGATTCTTGTCCTGCTGCCGTGAATGAGAAGAAAAGAAAACATGGAAAGCATTCTGCTCTTGTTCTCTCACGAACCTTCTTTCACTGTCTCTCACCCACAAATCATGAAGCAATTCCGTATTTTATTTTTGTCTCTAACATTCATAATATTTCATTTCTTTATTCTCCCAAAAGTGAAAACAAAAGTCATATACCCTTTCATCTATCACTCTCCAATCAACCATCTTTCTTTCTCGGTATGCTTCTCGAAGTTAATCTTTATCCTTTCAAAATTAAAAAAATGTGACCTTCAAATTTGAAATCAAGGCTCCGAAACATTAATGTCATATTTTTCTCTCAACAAGATTAGTCTTTTTCACAAACTCCTTACCTTTTTTTCCTAGAAATTCACGCAAACAATGGTTGTTTGGTGGGAAAATAAAGTGAAGGTTTGAAGTTTGGAGTGGTTTCATGTTATAGGATTAATTTTTTTAAGGTGATAAAAAAATTTCTAAAAGGTTTTTAAACTCTATATCAAATCACGAAGTCATTAAAATTTGATTTTATTAATACTCAAATCATATAAATAGAAATATCAGAAGTATATACATATTATTACTTAAACATAAAAAGTGTTAAGAGCTATAATGAGCTTTTTGTGAAATTATATCTAACTAAAGTATAAGTTTTTCTCTAACGTTAGAAATGGAATAAAAAAAACTAACATCTATTTATTTACTCGTAATGTCTGAGGACCAAACTTAATTCACTCTTAATTTTTTAATAGCCCACTTTTTTGTTACTTTTATTTTATTCTCTGAGTCTGGTTAAATTAAATAATGATATTATTTTACGAAAAATAAAATGTCGAGACACCTTCTTTTCCAAAAAATTTTCTTTCTCATCATTTATTGTGTGTTACCAAACAAGAAAATGTTTCAGTTGATTGAAAAGGATGGGGAAAAGGATACATAACTTTTTTAAAACAGTTAAAAGACAAAAATTGAAATTGCGTCGTTGTTTTGTCTCTGAGTCCAAATGGTACACATTGTTTTCAAGGCAATAAAACAAAAAGTCCATTTATGGGGGACCCTTAGCCAGGAATTCCATCTTAACTCACAAGAGTGTCTAAAAAAATTTCATTTTTCTATTACTTAAAATAGTTATTAATTGCTATCATCACATTATAAACCGTTGCCAATAATAAATTTCTTATTTTTTAATAGTCATTTGAAAAAGTTTTATCTTTAATTATTTCTAATTAATGAAAAATATAAACATTTTATATTGACTATACGTAAGTATTAAACTTTATAAGAAAAACATGTCATGGAGAACACAGCTTAATGTATGTCGTCGGTGTCAAAAGTTTTACACGATCAATTAATTAAGAATCATTGATATTATATATTTATTAATTATTATAAAAATTAATAAGTCTCATTCTTTTTTTTCCTTTTATAACATGAGATTATATATCCATATAAACATGCTTGATCATGCATTGAAAAGGAGAAGAGGTCCTTTTAACGAGTGAAAATAATTTAACAAATATATTTTACCATGAAAGATAAAATGTATGCTTTTAAAACCAGAGAGCTGGGCAAGAAATCGTTCAAGAGTCAATAATTCAATCTTGCTCTAACTCATAATTACAAAAAGGTAGATAGCACAATATTAAATAAACATACCAAACTTTGTAACTCAACGAAAATAGTAGATACTTTCATTATTAGTTTCTAAAAGTCAAAGTGCTTGCCTAATCGGTTTAGAATAAGATTAAATATATCATAATACTTATTAAAGGCTGAATTTCAACAATACTCAATATTTATTAACCGGTTCATGAACTTGTTAGTGCAATTGACCCATCCAATTCAGTTTTGAGATAAGTGGTAAAGATTAAAACGCACTAACCATTTTAGATTTTTTGAAAGTTACATACTTTCTTGACAGATTGTGTTAATGTAAAAAGCTTTTCAAATTTTGACCATTCATTGTATTCAACTCAGGTAAAAAATGCCCCCTCACTGGTATAAGGATTTTATGCAGTGACTTTTTCACCTGAAGAGATCCTAACCCTTAAATAGATTTCGTTGATAACATGTACTTTGATGTAAAGTAGATTTTTCTCTCATGTCTAATAACATCATTAGAATACAGCAGAAGTCCAAAATGAAGAACTAACAGAAGAAATTTGTCATACAAATAGATTAAGAATATTACATGACCGAATACAATATATAAACCAGCTGGTAGGTAAACCATTCTAACACCAGAAAGCCATATACTGCTACTGCGTGTAGCTAATTTTAGTAATTTATTTATTTATCTACGAATTACAGAAACGAAATTAAATTTCAGAATGAAAACACTGGAATTGTGTTGAATGTTGGTCTCATCTTGATGAAGACTAAAAGAACTATATCAATAGACAATTATATAAAGTAAAATGTCGCAATGCACCTTCTCACCTCACAATCTGAAGCTCAAGCAATATCTCTCGGTTCAAGAGCTGCAATTTCTCTTATAACTTGAGCTTTGTCAGCTTCAAACTGTTCATCCTCTACAAAATCCCAATAAGTGTGAGATCATGGGAACACAGTAATGAGAAAGTAAATACAAATTATTCAGAAATGACATCACTTTTTTCCTTACCTTTAGCTATTTTTAAGTCACCCAAAAGTCTAAGAAGCTTGCTTCTGTTTGCAACAAGTATGCTGATGATATCTGCTGGTTTCTTTTGGTTAGCAACAAAAAGCTGCATGACAAGAACAAATCAATATAGAGAAGCATAATTTGAAAGGTATTATGTTAAGAATAACGTTTCAAAATGTGGACCGATATGTAACTATAATACCTTGAAAACATGAAATGCTTCAATCTGTATGCTCTTGCTTGACTCCTGCAGAAAGATATGAGCAATGACCCATTAAATGCTTTTACAAACATAGCAAAAATTCTGAATTTTCTCTTCAACATTAACACACACACACACATGCTCATCAGAAACTCAACATTGATCATATTAATGTTTAGCAATTCCTTACGTTTAGACAGATGGACTAGTAAGAAGTCACTGTAATATTTTAATAAAAATTAAACATTGTCGACTCAAAAACTGCAATATCATATAATAATATATTTCCTTTTTTAGCTTTTGTGGTGGTGGGGGGGGGGGGGGGGGGGGGGGACACAAGAAAGACAGTTGAGAAAACAAGTCATGAAGGACCATACTCGTAGAAGATTCATTAAAATCCTTAGGTTGTCTCGTGAGCTGACATATTGTGTCATTACAGCTGAATTTGAGCGATCAAGTAACATATCTCCCAGCACCTGCAAAAGAGGAATAAAAGAAATCACTCAACAAATATATATGAACAGATTCAATTATCGAACAAGAATAAAAGTAGCAATAGAAGACATATAATAGCAAAGAGCTGAACAAACTCAAACCTACTACTATAACCAAACAAGTAAAGATTTATGAAAACATTTTCAAGAGGATAATCTCAGAATCCCAGACTTCTCATTCTTGCATTATAAAATTAGAGTTGAGATGAATAACAAACAAACTTAGATCATACCTTGACAGCTTGACGCCTTGTAATATAATTGGAAGATTCCAACAGCTTGGAGTTATATTCATCAAAAAACTGTAATTAATCACAAAGACAATGAGTAACAACGGGTGGTAACTACGATTATCATAGAAAGTATCATCCCTACCAAAACAAACTTTAAAAAGTGGTAGCTTTAAACTAGATTCCAAGATCAAGGCAAGTAAAAACACTTGTGTGGTTAATATTCATAAATAAATGTGGTTATGTATACGAGATAAAACCAATACAAAATAAAACATGTCAAGATAAACAGATAGACTTTCTAATGCAATCTATGCAACTAACAGAAAGTATTGTCCCCCTCCCAAAAAAAACGTTTTAAAAAGATTCCAAGAACAGGGTGAGGAAAAACACTTCGGTTGTTAACAATCATAAACAAATGCTGTCATGCATTTACAGCTGTTCTTTGAAATAAGTTTTATTACACAATATTTTAAAAAGTATTTTCTCCAATAACAAATTTCGTATAACTTAAACTTGAAAAAAACAATGATTCATTTTTCAAACTCCCTCTGGAAAACAATAATATCAATGTAAGAGTTACCAAAGAACTAAAATCATAATCTAAATGTGACCCTTTAGTACCAAACTACATACTATTACCATTAAACCTTCACAAATCAAGCATTCCTCCAATGAATCTAGCACCAAGAAGAATATTGCAAGAAGCGAAATATACACATGTGTGTAAACCTAAAAAATCATTGATTTTCTATTTAAATTGAGGGGGATAACCTACCCATTCATAATTCTTGGAAAGGAATTCGGCAACTGTAGATTTATGCCTCATCAAGAGCTCCTGCAACGATGACATGATATAACTCTCAACTTTCCCTAAAGAAAGGGCATGATACCAAAAACGAAAAAAATACCTTAAAAGTAGCTCCAGCATCTGCAGCTATGTCAAAATTTGGAAGTTGAATGTAGTCAAAAAACTTCTTCATATGAGGTGAGTCCAGAACATATCTGATATAAAGCAAAAAGTTACAACATCAAAAGTCACAACTCATAGAAGTTATTCTAGAAACAAATATAATGCATAGGCTGTCTCTGATTTTTCTTCATCTATTTATGCTTCAGTTTCCATAGGGGCTGCCTACACAATAGCATTATCGTGTAGCAAATAACATATATGGAAGTATTGGAATCAATAGCATCACCAATATGACTTCAAGATATAAAACTATTCTAGCATGGCCAAAATTATTGTTTCCACCAGTGAACATTAACTGCTTTAAATTTGAAATCACAAAAAAAAAACACCGTCGAATCTATTTGCTCCTTCCCCTTACTTAGCAACAATCTGGTGTCTTATACACTCTCTCAACATCGCACCGTAGTGTAAAGCCATGTCCATGTTTTCATAGCTACAAAAAGGAAACAACAGAGCTTGTCAATAATATCATGAGAGAATCAACAGAGGGCGAGCGCAATTTTATAAAGAGCACAACAAGAAACAGAAGTCACATGATCACGATAAGATACACAACAGTACAGACTTTCACCTAAAGAAACAGATAAAATGTAGCAATCAAGAACGATTGACTATAATCAACTGGCACCACAAAACTAAATTTACATTAAATCAAAATAGCGAGTGCACCTACCGACTGGAAAGCCAGCTAGAAAAATTAAAAAGACAAACATGAAAGAAACAAAAAGTTTGTCCAACAGTTGTAGCCTACCCAGATATCAACACATCCATGAGATCCAAATTTGTCTCCAAGTAATCGGACGCGATGAGCTTAGACTGAACCTGCTGCCTCTGTAAATTCGCAACAATTTGAGTGGCATCCTTCCGAGCCTGAAAAAATTCGAACAACACAACAAAAATCACCGAAAGAAATGAAATAATAAAATAAACGGTAACGCCTGTATCAAGCAATTACCTCCAAGTTTAACTTGGGAAGACATTGGATAAGGAGACGCAAGGTGTTTTCCTTGAAGAATTCCTGAGTGAGCTGCGCACAAGCCTCGGGGACCGGTTCGGATTCGCTGTTTCCATAGAGAATTGACTTCATCTCCCGGAGGTTTTTGGTGAGTTCGGCCGTCTGCAGAGAAGAGAAGAGAAAAAGTGGAAAACAATGGGAGGCGTAGAATGAGAGGTGCGATGCGAGGGAGAGTTGAAAATACCTTGTCGTCATCGCGGTTGGTGAGGCGGAGAAGATCTCGAGTATGGCGAACGATGTCGGAGGGAGTGCGGGGCTTGGACTTGAAGAGGCTCTTCATGGCGGGGGAATCCGGAGGGGAAAAAACCACCGCCTCCGACGAAGAGCCCCTCTTAGGCCCCTTGGGTTTGGACACGCACACTCCTATCTCCGCTTCTTCTTCTCTTACCCTATCCGATTCCGATGTTCAATTTTCAGTTCTCAACCTTCCTTAATTCACCCCACTCTCCTATCCCTTCACGTGAATTCACGCCTTTCTCATTTTTTCTCTCGTCATCATCATCGCCTTCATCATTTCCACCGTCTCATTCATTCCTCCATCTTCACTTCTTTTCTTTTTCTTTTTTCTTTCTCACATTCTTTTTATTTCTGTCTCTTTCGATATTTCCCTTCCTTGCCGATTTCAACAACCAAATCTACAGACAAAAGACAATCCCTCCATCCATATGTTGCCGATGCACCTCTTACTATATTCTCTTTTTTTATTTATTGAAAATTAAAAATTAGGTCAATTTTGCTTTTTAAGTCGCCATTGGAGGGAGAAACTAATAAGGAAGTGAAAAAATAAAATATATATATATAATAGGAAAAAAATCAGATTATTTAAATTAAAAGAAACATCATATAGATGAATTTATTTTTTAATATTCGACTGAATGAATTTAAAATAAAAAAAAGTGGGAAATAATGTATTGATAAAATTACCGTATTATTATAGTTAATTTTAATTAAATGTTATATTATAAATTTAGTAAAATTATTTGTGTTTAATATTTTTTTATTGTTAAATTTTTTTAATTACTGTTATTTATTATTTTTTTCTCTTTTTTAATGACTTTTTTTTATTGTGAGTGTTTGAGGTAAAGAAGAACACAATTATGAATTAGTGATTGCCTAAATGTTGGAAGATATATAAGATTTTTTATTTTTTTTTGTAAATTGCAAATTGACATGATATCGTGGATTGCTAATTGAAATTCTGATTTTCGAAATTATAATTGGGGTTTTTAATTTTACACATTATTTTCCACCAATCTAACACTTCTTTTTACCTAATAATTTTAACTTTTAACATTTCGTAAAATCGTGCTTCCTTTAATGACTTCAGTATAAATTATTTTAAACTAAAATCGTCTCACAACTTCATTATTAATTATTAGTGCAATAAGTTTGGAATTAAAGTTACTATCTCTTCAATGTAATTTAACTTTTTTATTAAAAAATGTAATTTAATTTTTTATTAAAGTCCACAGTAGAATATATATATATATATATATATATATATATATAACATTATTGTTAAGAAATATACAATTATTAATATTGATTCTCTACAAATATTTTTTAAAATTATTTGTAAATATCTTTTGAAAAAGTAATTCTAAAAATATTTATAGATATTTTATGAAAAATATTTCACAATAAAAATTATAAGTATTTTTTTTAAATTATTTTTAAGAAAATTTGGAAATAAATCTTCACGTAATAGATAATTTACATGCAATAGATATTTTTTTGATAATATATAGTAATATAATTTAATTGTTACTTTTATTTAAGTAAATTAAAATATAAAATGAATAGCATTAGAGATAATAAACAGTTAAATAAAATAACTAATCATTGGATTTTAAATAATAAAAATAGTTTTTATTATATTCAAGTCAATGGTACCATGATTTCAATTCAAAATCAATACACTAAAGTTACGGGAATGATAATTTTATTTCAAAATCAATTTATACTATGACACCTTAGTTCAATACCTATTAAGTCATTAATGTTATGCTCAAATTCAGCTCAAAATACTGAAAACGTTAAAGGGAAAGGTGTTAAAATGCAAATTTTACTAAAATCGTTATGAATTAATAGAAATTATTTTATGCAAAAATTTTAACGTCGATTCCTTCTAATTAATTAGTGTTGAATCTAATTAAATATCTAATCAAATTATACGAAGAAAAAGTGATAGAATCTTACACATAAATCAAAATTGACAAAAACTTGCATATAAGTATCATGATGATCAAAACCGAGGCATCCTTTTAACGAATTCTTTCAAATAATGTCATCATTAACCAGTACAATTTAATTCCTTCTGTAAGATTCACAGAACATCTTCAATTTTAGAAACATCTTAACACGCAGAGGAATAATAAAATAAGATTCACAGAACATCTAGTTAACCTAACTTAAGATTTTATTAGTGTATATAATAATAATACACAGAAGATAGATAGGCACTACAAGACAACAGAACCATTAAACACGTACAGGGGTAAAGGAAGTGAGGTTCCTGAAATGCTGCCACGCTTTCTCCCACACAATTGCTTCGTAGTTGTTGGAAGAAGAACCGTCGGCGGCCGCTAGGGTAAGGCGGTAGTTGAGCCCTGCAACTACCTGAGTCTCGCCCTTCAATACCTTCTCCAACTTCAATTTCTGACCCGATCGCTTAACATACTCCGTAACCGCGTAATCTGCTATCTCCTTTACGTGAGGATCGTTGATGTTCTTGATGGGACTCCACCCTCCGCTCATATTGTCCTTCCTTGCAACCGCAGAAGCAAAGAGAACAAACATCAGAAGAATAAGGCACTGGAGAGGTTTCATAGTGACTGGTAACTGTTTCTTCTCTCTCTCTTTCTTTCACTTGAAACTTGAAATTTCAGGATTCTAATTTATAGCAGAAGCTCGAGGAAGGGGAATAGTTTTTATGGGTTGGATCGCACTGTATGTGCTTGGCCCATAAGAATAAAAGCCCATATAAAACATAACATGAGAGTTGGTTCCAAATATTTCATATAAATACTCTAAATAGGTTATTTAAGTTGAAACCACTGGTAATGCTCTGATTTATGAATTTTTATAAAATGCATGTACAAGTATTCGAAAAGAAAAATAGGAATTGAATTATTCAAACAATTGTGTACAGTCTTGTCTTATATAACAAGGCTCGTATTTCTTACAGGTGAACAAAATATATTATTTAATATATATATATATATATATATATATATATATATAATATGTTTAAAATTTTTATGTAGTTTCTAATGAGAATGAAACATTACTATTAATAATTAAATAAATACGTATTAAGTTTTATACATGCTAAATTTAGATTTTAAATTTTTTTAGAAATAAAAATACATTTATTTTACAATTAATTATCCTTATTTGCATAAATATCTATTTATAGATGTAACATCCCTAAATAATGATAATTACCATTAACCAGGACTGATCACATTTACAGAGATAAACAGTTCAGTCTTAAGAATATTACAGTAGCTCAGAATTTTAAAACCTAACATACAGCACGTACAGTAAAATCTGCAGTGTTCAGAATTCATAAAAAAATAAACAGAAACCAGTTCTGATTATCCATTCTGTAGAATTTAAATACAGAATATCAAAATACAGTCCAGCACTTGACAGAATTCCAAATTTTCAGATAAATACAAAACAGATCTGCAGAACTATATATATATACAACTGCCAAAAATACTGCACGACACACTAGACTAAAACTGCTACGGAATCGCGCCCCTACTGTTCAGCTTTTACTTCAACTTCAACCAGGTTTGCATCTTCCAAATTTTCTTCTTCCAGTAATACTTCAAGAGATGCATCACCCTCTGCTCACATCCACAACGGATGATCATTGCATTTTGACAAGACGGATTATACATGGACAGTAAACAGCACCAGGAAAATTGCAAGGGTAAGCTTATATTGTTTAATTAATACAACATACATACAGTTCACAATTTAATTCACAGATACATCAAACAACTTAATCATAAAATTTAACATATAAATCTATATAAAACAGACTGTACTGAACTGTATGAACCATGTAGTTACAGGCGTCCTTGCACCCAAGTGGTGTGGTAGCCGGGATATACCTAATCAGCTTCCACATGCGGTTAATCCTTCGCCCCTGCTAAGTGAGGGATACGAATGACCTCCACTTGAGGTTAATCATTCGCCCCTGCTAAGTGAGGGATACGAATGACCTCCTGCCATTCCCACGCATGACTACCCCCTTCTACGTGAAGATGAGCATCACGGAATATCAGGATGGACCAAGCCATCAGTAACTTGTCCATGTTCATACTTTACAAATTTAGCATTTAATACAACTGAGAAGCTCCTCCATGGAATGCTCATTCAAGTTCAAAATCATATAATCATATCATGTCGTGTTCAACCATCATATCCTTTCATAATTATAATATCTCCATTCTGTATTTCACTCTCTTAATATTAACGTCATGCATTCTTTAATCAAATAAAATGAACTTATCACAGAACCTTTGATTTCACGTTTCTGAACAAAAGAAACGAGTCATTTATTCACTTAATATGCTTCAACTCTTGATAATTTGAAAATACTGATCTTTAGAAGAGATGAATAATACATTGAAAGATTTTAAGTGTAAAGAATCTAGATAGAACCCAAGGAATAAAACCAGTGATAAGTGTTTAGATACACCAGCAATATAATTGATTTCAGAAGAACAGCACTGGCAGTCCAAGTACGAACGTAATTTAACAATTTGGACGAACGCCAGTTATGTTCGCTCAAAATTCAATAATAGGGACGAGCGTTCAGTTTAGAAACCGAACCCCGCTTTGGAACGAACGCTAAGTCAATGACCGAGCACAATCAGAACGAACGTTGGTATAAACCGAACGTTGGGTAGGACGAACGTTTAGGTATATGACCGAACACCAGTTATGAACGAACGTTCAATATAGAAACGAACGCTCTGTAGACGAACGTTCAACAGAAGGTCGAACTTCATTTAGGACGAACGTTATTAAGGACGGACGCTCTACTTAAGGCCGAACGTCACTCATTTATAAAGTTTTAAATGTTTAAATATTACTGAGCTAGACGAACGCTCAGATCATCAACTAGGGACGCTCATTCTCGGGCAGAATTCTTTCCAAATGAAAGAATTCTAGTCTAAGTAAGCTTAACTGAAAACCGAACGGTTTAAGACCGTACAGGGACGAACGTCCTTTATCAGTACAGAGACCAGATTTCTCAACTCTTAACAGAATTTTCCAGATTTCGATTTTTATGAACTTGACAACTTTCCTTTCAGATTTAATACATCAAATCATACAGATTTCAACATTTGGATCATTCCAAATATACAATCACCATACTCCATTTATACAGAATCAAATCAATATACATTTAAATCAAAATCAGCAACAACATATATATAATACAATTAAGCAGTGTTCATTCATGACAGATTCAATCGATCTAATCATTCCAACTCTATAACATTCACACATCTTTCATGCGTATCCAAAACAACATGCAAATGAACCAGAATTTATATCTCATATCAGTAAACGTTCATAAGGCTCAAATATCAGATTTCATATACATGCAACTCAGATTATAAAATCAAGCAGTATGAATTAAACATATAAGCTTCCCTTACCCGGATTGAAGTTCCAACTTGTCCTAGATGAAAATGGCTTTATCCAACTATGCTTCTATTATATTCTTGATTCTTCCAAAACAAATCTAATCAAAAATTGCAGAACTCTGAGACTACATACTTGCATGCACTAAAACTCTATTCTTCCAGAAACCTAAGAACGAAATACAGTAAGAAGGCTTACCAGATTGGATTCAGTTTCTGTTTGGTCCAAAATGGAGATCACAGCAGTACTAACATTCCTATGGTGCTGCAATTGTGATCAGAGAGGAAACGTGAGTTTTCTGATAGAGAGAAGTTAAGGATTCTTAGAGAGAAATTTGGAGAAAATGAAGAGTTTGGTTTTCTGAGGAAGAAGATGAATGAGTGTGCAGGTGAAAGGGTTCTCAGAAAACTTTGGTTTTGTTAAAGTAACGTTTGCTTGAACAAACATGTCCAAGACTGACACCTGCATACTAAATTCTGATTTGTAAGTTTCTAACGTGACAAGTGGCAGGTGTGCATGTAAGGAGTGGTGCGTTTTTAATGTTGCAGAGAATGATGGTGGTTCAGTTTTCTGTGCATTGCAGAGGTGAAAATCAGAGTTGAAAGTGGGTTTTTAATTACCCGCAACAGTGACGTGGTGTGTGTGTTAGTGGTGTGATGTCAGGATTAAATTTGCTAATTATCCAGGGTCTCACATTCTCCCTAACTACAAAAATTTTCGTCCTCGAAAATTCAGAATTTACCTATGAATAAGTGTGGATATAAGTCCCTCATTGCACTCTCCACCTCCCACGTTGAATCTCCATTCTTGGCATCCCACACTACCTTCACCAATCGAACATCCTTCCTCTTGTGTAATTTAGTGCGAACATCATCAATGCGGATTGGTTGCAACTCCAGCGTTCGATCAGGTTGTAGTTGAATGTCTTCCAGTTCTAAAACATGAGAGGGATTGGCTATATACTTTCTGAGTTGAGACACATGGAAAACAGGATGAAGGTTTGATAGTTGAGGAGGCAAAGCAAGCTCATAAGCTACTGGTCCAATCTTCTTCAGAATTTGATACGGTCCTATGAACTTGGGAGACAGCTTCTTTGGACGAACAACTCTTCCCACTCCAGTGATTGGATTCAACCTTAAAAATACATGGTCTCCTGCTGCAAACTCCAAGGGTCTTCTCCTCCTATCTGCATAAGATTTCTGTCTGCTCAAGGATGTCTTCAATCTGTCCTGAATCAATTTCACTTTATCAGTAGTTTGCTGGATAAGTTCTGGTCCAGTTAGCACATTCTCTCCTTCCTGAAACCAGCAAAGTGGCGTTCTGCACTTCCTTCCATAGAGAGCTTCAAAAGGCGCCATACCAATGCTAGACTGGAAACTGTTATTGTATGTGAATTCCACCAGTGGCAAGACCTCATCCCATGCGCCTAAATGGTCCAGGACACACGTCCTAAGCAAATCTTCTAACGTCTGGATGGTCCTTTCAGATTGGCCATCTGTTTGCGGATGATACGCAGAACTCATCTGTAGCTTGCTTCCCAATTCACCTTGTAAAGATTGCCAAAACCGAGATGTGAATCTCGTGTCTCGGTCAGAAACTATGCTTGAAGGCACTCCATGAAGACGCACTATCTCCTTGATGTACAGCTTAGCCAAATTTGTCATTGACATCTTCAAATTCACGGCTAAGAAGTGGGCGCTCTTAGTTAATCTGTCCACAATTACCCAGATTGAATCGTGATTCTTGACTGTGCGTGGCAGATGAGTCACAAAGTCCATGGAAATGCTGTCCCACTTCCATTCAGGAATCTCCAATTGTTGAAGCAATCCACCTGGACGTTGGTGTTCAGCCTTGGTTTTGGAGTAGATGAGAATATCATCTATGAACACAACTACAAATTTATCCAAATAGGGTCTAAATATCCGGTTCATGTAATCCATGAAGATGGCTGGAGCGTTCGTTACTCCAAATGGCATTACCACGTACTCATAATGCCCATAACGTGATCTGAATGCTGTCTTCTGGATGTCGTCCTCCTTAACCCTTATCTGGTGATATCCTGAACGCAAATCAATCTTAGAAAATACTGTTGCTCCATGCAGCTGATCCAACAAATCATCTATTCTTGGCAACGGGTATTTGTTCTTGATGGTCAGCTTGTTTAATTGCCTGTAATCTATACATAACCGAGAGCTGCCATCTTTCTTTTTCACCAAGAGTACCGGAGCTCCCCATGGTGATACGCTCGGTCTAATGAATTTCTTCTCCATAAGCTCTTCAATTTGCTTCTTGAGTTCAACCAACTCTGCAGGTGCCATTCGGTAAGGTTGAACAGATATAGGAGCTGCCGTTGTCACCAAATCAATGGTGAATTCGACTTCTCTAACAGGAGGCAATCCTGGTATCTCTTCTGGAAAAACGTCCAGAAATTCACTCACCACTGCTCGTTCCGTACTGCTCTCATTGGACGTCCGTGCTTCCGTCAACCCTCCTAACTCCTTGTCTTCATGTGTCATAATGAGAAAACAGCTTGCACCTTCCATTATATCCTCCCTTAACTGACCGAATGTAACTCCCACACATTCTTCATCATCTTCAGGAAACACTAATTCCTTCTTGCCACAATCTATAATAATATGGTTGGTAGCCAACCAATCCATTCCTAGAATTATTTCCAAGTCCTTCAAAGGTAAACAGATTAAGTTCACCTTATAACTATGCCCCTCAACCACAATAGGACATCTAATGCACACGGTAGATGTTCTAAGCTCTCCAGCCGCTGGTGTTGATACCACCAAGTCAAACTGCAGATCTCTCTCTACTATTCCCAGCTTTTCAACACACGCCTTCGAGATGAAGGAGTGCGTTGCCCCAGAGTCAAACAGCACACAACAAGGCACTCCAAACAGCAAGCATTCACTAGTTATAAGATTACCTGCGTTCTCTGCTTCCGCTCCAGTGATAGCGTACACTCTCCCCACTGCTTGTGCACGTCCACCCCGTGGCTGATTTCTGCCAGTGTTTGGTGGTCTCATCACTGCTCTTCCACTCATGTTACACTCGTTCTCCACGTGCCCATTTCGTCCACATCTGTTACAGTGCTTTCCTCCTACCAGTTGAGGGCAGGATGAACGGTAATGCGGCCCTCCACAGTGAAAGCAAGTTACACTGCCTTGTCCAGCTTGTCCTACAGGAACCAGTGCTTGAGAACCACTTGTATTGGCTGATTGATTTGGACGAGCGTAAGGTAGTCTCCTCTGAACAGAACTTCCCCTGGACACAATTGGTCCCCTACTAACTTGCGGTTGTTTCTTCTGTCGTTCAACCTCTGCCATATTTTTCTCCAATACCTTAGCTCGCTCAACCATACTGGGAAAAGACCGGATACATAAGCTGGATATCAACACCTTCAAATCACTCCTCAATCCGTTCTCAAACTTCCTACACTGCCATTCTTCATTGGCTGCCATCGTATAGAACCGAACAAGGTGCTTGAACTTGTTGGTATACTCTGAAACTGTCATCCCACCTTGAACTAGTTGTAAAAACTCCACTTCCTTCGCAAACCGTACGCTGTCAGGAAAGTACTCCTCGTAAAATTTACCACGAAATACTTCCCAAGTGACAGGACGTTGAGCTTCTATCAGAATAGCTCTTGTGCTCGCCCACCAGTGGCTTGCTTCCCCAGTCAGTAAATATTCTGTGTAAGCCAACCTATTCTCGTCCGGACACCTCTTTGCATTGAAAATTCTCTCCATGTCTCCTAGCCACTGATCCGCCTCATCAGGGAGGCCCTTTCCATTGAATTTAGCTGGATGATGCTGGAGGAAACTCTCCAAACTCCATTCAGCGTTTGGTTGAGCAGCGTGTGGAGTGGCGTTTGAAGAGGATGCTCCAGGCGTACCTCTAGTGGCAGCAAGGATGTCCATCAATTGTCTCTGTGTGTTTTCAGCAGTAACACGTGAGGCTTCTAAACCCTGCATGGCTGCCTGATTCTGCTGCATCAGGGTGGTGTTCTGTTCCATAAGGGTGGTATTTTGTCGTTGGAGTCTCTCAATAACGTCTTCCAACAATCTAGAGCGGTTGGAAGTATCAGGTTCATTCGGTTGAGGAGGGGGAGGCAATCTAGGTGCCATTAGTTCTCTGGATACAGAGAAAACGAGCGTTAGTTATGTCCAAGAGTTAAATAATAATAACTCATTAAACATATAATAAGCACACAGCAAAACACAGTGCACTCATAACCCTACAGTGTCCTTAAGAGAACAAAACTGCTCTGATACCACTAATGTAACATCCCTAAATAATGATAATTACCATTAACCAGGACTGATCACATTTACAGAGATAAACAGTTCAGTCTTAAGAATATTACAGTAGCTCAGAATTTTAAAACCTAACATACAGCACGTACAGTAAAATCTGCAGTGTTCAGAATTCATAAAAAAATAAACAGAAACCAGTTCTGATTATCCATTCTGTAGAATTTAAATACAGAATATCAAAATACAGTCCAGCACTTGACAGAATTCCAAATTTTCAGATAAATACAAAACAGATCTGCAGAACTATATATATATACAACTGCCAAAAATACTGCACGACACACTAGACTAAAACTGCTACGGAATCGCGCCCCTACTGTTCAGCTTTTACTTCAACTTCAACCAGGTTTGCATCTTCCAAATTTTCTTCTTCCAGTAATACTTCAAGAGATGCATCACCCTCTGCTCACATCCACAACGGATGATCATTGCATTTTGACAAGACGGATTATACATGGACAGTAAACAGCACCAGGAAAATTGCAAGGGTAAGCTTATATTGTTTAATTAATACAACATACATACAGTTCACAATTTAATTCACAGATACATCAAACAACTTAATCATAAAATTTAACATATAAATCTATATAAAACAGACTGTACTGAACTGTATGAACCATGTAGTTACAGGCGTCCTTGCACCCAAGTGGTGTGGTAGCCGGGATATACCTAATCAGCTTCCACATGCGGTTAATCCTTCGCCCCTGCTAAGTGAGGGATACGAATGACCTCCACTTGAGGTTAATCATTCGCCCCTGCTAAGTGAGGGATACGAATGACCTCCTGCCATTCCCACGCATGACTACCCCCTTCTACGTGAAGATGAGCATCACGGAATATCAGGATGGACCAAGCCATCAGTAACTTGTCCATGTTCATACTTTACAAATTTAGCATTTAATACAACTGAGAAGCTCCTCCATGGAATGCTCATTCAAGTTCAAAATCATATAATCATATCATGTCGTGTTCAACCATCATATCCTTTCATAATTATAATATCTCCATTCTGTATTTCACTCTCTTAATATTAACGTCATGCATTCTTTAATCAAATAAAATGAACTTATCACAGAACCTTTGATTTCACGTTTCTGAACAAAAGAAACGAGTCATTTATTCACTTAATATGCTTCAACTCTTGATAATTTGAAAATACTGATCTTTAGAAGAGATGAATAATACATTGAAAGATTTTAAGTGTAAAGAATCTAGATAGAACCCAAGGAATAAAACCAGTGATAAGTGTTTAGATACACCAGCAATATAATTGATTTCAGAAGAACAGCACTGGCAGTCCAAGTACGAACGTAATTTAACAATTTGGACGAACGCCAGTTATGTTCGCTCAAAATTCAATAATAGGGACGAGCGTTCAGTTTAGAAACCGAACCCCGCTTTGGAACGAACGCTAAGTCAATGACCGAGCACAATCAGAACGAACGTTGGTATAAACCGAACGTTGGGTAGGACGAACGTTTAGGTATATGACCGAACACCAGTTATGAACGAACGTTCAATATAGAAACGAACGCTCTGTAGACGAACGTTCAACAGAAGGTCGAACTTCATTTAGGACGAACGTTATTAAGGACGGACGCTCTACTTAAGGCCGAACGTCACTCATTTATAAAGTTTTAAATGTTTAAATATTACTGAGCTAGACGAACGCTCAGATCATCAACTAGGGACGCTCATTCTCGGGCAGAATTCTTTCCAAATGAAAGAATTCTAGTCTAAGTAAGCTTAACTGAAAACCGAACGGTTTAAGACCGTACAGGGACGAACGTCCTTTATCAGTACAGAGACCAGATTTCTCAACTCTTAACAGAATTTTCCAGATTTCGATTTTTATGAACTTGACAACTTTCCTTTCAGATTTAATACATCAAATCATACAGATTTCAACATTTGGATCATTCCAAATATACAATCACCATACTCCATTTATACAGAATCAAATCAATATACATTTAAATCAAAATCAGCAACAACATATATATAATACAATTAAGCAGTGTTCATTCATGACAGATTCAATCGATCTAATCATTCCAACTCTATAACATTCACACATCTTTCATGCGTATCCAAAACAACATGCAAATGAACCAGAATTTATATCTCATATCAGTAAACGTTCATAAGGCTCAAATATCAGATTTCATATACATGCAACTCAGATTATAAAATCAAGCAGTATGAATTAAACATATAAGCTTCCCTTACCCGGATTGAAGTTCCAACTTGTCCTAGATGAAAATGGCTTTATCCAACTATGCTTCTATTATATTCTTGATTCTTCCAAAACAAATCTAATCAAAAATTGCAGAACTCTGAGACTACATACTTGCATGCACTAAAACTCTATTCTTCCAGAAACCTAAGAACGAAATACAGTAAGAAGGCTTACCAGATTGGATTCAGTTTCTGTTTGGTCCAAAATGGAGATCACAGCAGTACTAACATTCCTATGGTGCTGCAATTGTGATCAGAGAGGAAACGTGAGTTTTCTGATAGAGAGAAGTTAAGGATTCTTAGAGAGAAATTTGGAGAAAATGAAGAGTTTGGTTTTCTGAGGAAGAAGATGAATGAGTGTGCAGGTGAAAGGGTTCTCAGAAAACTTTGGTTTTGTTAAAGTAACGTTTGCTTGAACAAACATGTCCAAGACTGACACCTGCATACTAAATTCTGATTTGTAAGTTTCTAACGTGACAAGTGGCAGGTGTGCATGTAAGGAGTGGTGCGTTTTTAATGTTGCAGAGAATGATGGTGGTTCAGTTTTCTGTGCATTGCAGAGGTGAAAATCAGAGTTGAAAGTGGGTTTTTAATTACCCGCAACAGTGACGTGGTGTGTGTGTTAGTGGTGTGATGTCAGGATTAAATTTGCTAATTATCCAGGGTCTCACAATAGATAAAACATAAAAATCTCGTTTCAAAATCTATAAATACTTAAATAATGTATTAACCTATGTAACTATGTGATTGTATTTATTGTAAATTTAAGACTTTATTATATAGAAACCTATCAACCATGTAATTGACTTCGGTATGAGTTATTTTGACATATATTCCCTTATATAGTTTCAAATTAAAATATTAAAGATTTAGGAGAACCCGAAAATAGAAACGATATTAAAAATTTGGAGAAAAAAAAATATGAAGAACAGTTTTGTTTGTAATTGCAACTCCACATTCAATACAATAACTTATGTTTTTTCATCAATATATATAAAAAAGAGAAATTTAATTAATATTTTGATGTCAATATTAAACACAAATATTCAATTATATCTTAATATCTTTTTTAACTTAATTGATTATCAATTTTGTTTAAAGTGTAATGTTAGCCTTTATGTTAAATTGAGATTAATGTCTATGATAGGTGTTAGGTATTAGTATCTTTAATTTTTGTTAGTGTTGTAAAAATGGGTTCTAACCCGCGAACCAACCCGGCTCACCGCGGGTTTGAGCCGGGTTTGGTTTGAAAAAAATGTAATTTTGTTTATGTAGGTTAGTTTTCAACCCGGCTCACTTAAAACTCGACTCACCAGGTTGAACTCGTGGTGAGTCGGGTTGACTCACTAACCCACCTAATTTAATTATTTATTATTTGTATTTCAATATTATTAGTTAGCATTTTTTTATTATATGGTAGATAGTGATAAAAAAGATTTTTCAAGAGAGAAAAATATTATTGTTTCAGATATTGTTTTGAAAATTTTAAATTTCATAAACTAATGACATTACTAAAATCAATTAAAAGAATATAGAAAACAAAATTTATAAGATTACATAATATAATTTTTTATTATATGAGTTTGTCGATACACTATAAATATATGAATATATGAGTTTATCAATACATTATAACATTTGTACACTAACTTATATTTATAACAAATATTCTCAACGTAATTTTTTATAGTCTATTCTTTATAGTTTAAAAAAGTTTATTCTATATTTTTTTCACATATTATATATTTTGTATTTTTACAAAATTTATTCTTTACATTTCTACTTTTAAAAATTATGAATAATTTTTCACGTTGATTTTATTCAAAATTTAATTATAAACATGATTTTTTTCTTCAACCTCTAAATATTTTTTATTATAATATATATTTACTAACATAAAAAATACATCAACCCATACTTATGTACCAGTTTTAAAACTAATTTTATTTAAAAGAAATTAATATATAAAATATAAAATTGAACAAGATGACGTGTACACTAGAAAATTTATTTTTTATAAATTATACAGCAAAATATATTTAAATATAAGTCATAACATCTCAAAAATTTTATTCAAGTAACTAACAATTAGTGATGCATATTTTTATTTGAGAAAGACATTTTATAGAGTTTTTTTTAAATGTAATTAAATATTAACACGAGAAACTTTATTCATGGACATAAAACTAATCAATTAACTATTCTTATATTTGAGTGTTTGGAGTGTATATATACAGTGAAAAAAATGACTCTCGGAAACTGCAAACATTGTTTTTGGCATGCTAATGGAAAACTAAGTTTGCAACTGGCCAATAAGAATGCTCAAAAGACAACGACAAAAACTTGGCATACGTTTCCAACCCAAAATTGGACAAACTATTCAAATTATCTCAATAAAATAACTAATGAAATTATTGCATTAGTTTTTCGGTTTAGAAAGATAATACTAATTAAAAATGGTTTCCAACACATACCATAACTTCCGTTTCTAAATTTCGTTTTTAAAATTTGGAGGGTTGTGCTATATATTTTTTCTTCTGATGGATATAAAATTTCGTTTTTAAATTTTAAAATTAGTAGTTTATCTTTAGGAAGATTTTATATTTTGACTATTAAATTGTTCGAAAATATTTTCCAAAAGGGCAAAATCGTAATGTGAAAAGGGGATTTCAAAAGGGGTAAATCATTGTCCAGAAAATGCAATATACTTGACACATTCCTGCATATAACCAACTTCAAAACATAGCAAAAATAAAGTTCATGCACATCGTACTAAATTATTTAACCGGAACAAGTTATTGAAGAAAGTTATGAACAAAGAAAATTGTTATTGTTGACTTTGTCCCCTTGTTCAAAAAAGAAATCACCACTCGTTCCATCTCGAATGTTTTATATTGATAAGCATATTTTCATTTCATTTTTGTAAAAAGAATAAAATATTATAACAAATTACACATCTTCTCTATATTTAAGCAGATTGCAGAATATCGAGTAGTTTTCAAGAAGAATTGCATTGATATACCAATTAATTAAAAATCAACCAGAAATTAGTAAACTAGTCATAATGAACTTGTTAGGTCGGACCAAAAGACTACATTCCAAAGTAAATCACATCATGTAATTTTATTTTAAACAATTCACATCTCCAACTTTTTTTGTCAATATAAACATGATGTTGCCATTCTGATTTATCATTTGTCGCATAACTGAAATCAAGAAAAATAAAATGTACTGAATTTCAAATTGAAATTAATAAATTTGTTACCATTAAGCTCATAATTTAACTTTTACTCCTTTCATTTCTATGATTTTATCAAAATTATAAACATGATGTTGTGATTCTCATTTATCATTTGTTGTAGAAGTGAAATTAAGAAAAACAAAACGTAATGAATTTCAAATTAAAATTAAAATTTAATAAATTTGTTACCAATCACGTTCATAGTTTAACTTCTACTCCTTTCATTTCTATGATTTTATCAAAATTGGTATTAAGAAACTAAATGTTTTGCAACTATTATGGGTTGATGTTAACATTTTTTTATGGGAGGTTTCTTGTTTTTTATTTTAGTTTTGAAATTATTGTAGATTTTAGCTTTTTACATATTTAATTACAATCAGAAGTGAAAATATATAACACAACCCTCTAATCAAAAATCAACATCAACATCATCAATCATTTTGTTATTAAATTGAAAATCAAATGAACGAACATAGGAAGAGTAATAAATTACGGTGTCGTGGGTTGCTGTGAGTGGATGTGAGAGAGGATGGAGATGAGAGAGAAATAAATTGAATAAGTGAGAAATGTGGATTAGGGTTAGGTGAGTGTTTCTGATTTTTTTTCAGTTGGGACTAGACCAGGGATGACAGAGAAAATATTGGAGTGAGAGAGATGCTAGAAATATTATATCTTTTATCTTTATCTTTTATCTTTCAGTTAGTTTGTTATTATTTCTTATTTGTATTTTGGGCTTAGCCCATATTTCTTCTATTATTGTGTGTTTAACACAAGGGAGATTAATCCCATATATAATTTTCAATATATTTAACATGCTATCAGAGCAGGTTTTCTGATCTCTTCCGGTGGTCTTTGCTGTCTGCCGGCGGTCGGCCGTCATGGCCGCCGGCAGCCCCTAAAAATTTCATAAGATTCATTTTATTTTCTTCTTAAATCTCAGCACCCATAATCAAAGAGACAAGTCTCCTGGGAACCACTGCCTCCTCTGAACCAGTGGATCTGGATTGTTTCTTCAAGCGCGACCTAACCCTGGCGGTCGCCGTCTTTGTCTCATTTGCATGCGTTGTCACGCGCCTCCACTCTCCGGAAGTAGATCTCGAACGCGTGTTCATCACGCGCCGCCTTCTCGGTGTCGGTATCAAACCGCGCCGCTGCCAGTCGTCTCACCGAACCTCCCTTTCTCTGTTCAGACCTTCCAGAGCAGCCATTGCTGCCATCGACGTCTGTCTTCTTCTCGCCGCATGCTTCCGCATCTTCGGACCTCCTTCTTCTTTCTGCGTTTTTTTGTGCTTCGTCTCTATTGTAGAGGGTTTCGCCTCTGTATTATTGTTCTTGCCTTGTTCTTCCTTTCTTATTGTATCTGTCGCACAGATCTGCTGCGTTTATTGCCTCCTTCTCCGCTGCTCTTCTTCATTCACTTCTGAAGTTGAAGTGTTTATTGCCTCCTTCTCCGTTGCTCTCCTTCATCCACTTCTGAAGTTGAAGTGTTTATTGTCTCCTTCTCCGCTGCTCTCCTTCATCCACTTCTGAAGTTGAAGTGTTTATTGGCTCCTTCTCCGCTGCTCTCCTTCATCCACTTTTGAAGTTGAAGTGTTTATTTCCTCCTTCTCCGCTGCTCTCCTTCATCCACTTCTGAAGTTGAAGTGTTTATTGCCTCCTTCTCTTATGCTCTCCTTCATCAACTTCTGAAGTTAAAGTGTGTATTGCCTCCTTCTTCGCTGTTCTCCGCTGCTCTTCTTCATCCACTTCTGAAAAGTTGAAGTGTTTATTGTCTCCTTCTCCGCTGCTCTCCTTCATCCACTTTTGAAGTTTAAGTGTTTATTGCCTCCTCCTCCGTTGCTCTTGAAGACAAATCATCTAATTCAAAACCAAGTTCAATTATTTCAAGTTTGGTTCATACAATTTGTATGCTCTAGCTTGAGGGGGAAGTGTTAGAAATATTATATCTTTTATCTTTATCTTTTATCTTTCAGTTAGTTTGTTATTATTTCTTATTTGTATTTTGGGCTTAGCCCATATTTCTTCTATTATAAATAGAGAACCCTATGTGTGTTTAACACAAGGGAAATTAATCCCATATATAATTTTCACTATATTTAACAAGAGATGAAAAAGAAAATTTTAAAAGGACTTTGGGAGATGAGTAAGGGTTTTAGAGTTTCTTGTTTTTTTTAGTTTTGAGAATGAAAATTATTCAAATATCCTTGACCTTAAAACTTATAATGCATAATATATGAGGACATTTTTGTCTACTAAAACCAGATACACATTGTTAAAATATACAAACTAAAAAAATACCTTATACATGCTAACAGACCCTTATATATATATATATATAAAATAAATAAATAATTGGTATAATTTCAGTGTAAATTTAAGTCATACATATTAAAAAAAACAACATATAAGAAAAAAATTCATATCCTTTTTATTAATAAATTCACTATTTTAAATTTCAAATTAAAATATTTTATTTAATTTTGATTAGGATTTAGATGATTTTTTTCACAAGAAAATCAAATTATTATCTTACATGTTATTGCATGATTTTCTTGTATAAATAAACAATTAAATTTATTGAAACTTCTTATAAAATCTATGTTAATCTAATTAAAATTTTTTATATAATTATTTGACAAATTAAAAATAGTTAAATTTATAACGTATTATGAGTTAATTACAATTTATTTATTATATTCAAAAATAAATATTTTTTTAAAAATAAAGGTTATGGCCTAGTCTATTTTTGTGAATATTTTGATCTCCCAAGCTTTTTTTAATGAGTTTTTTTTTGTGAGTTTTTTTAATCCTAACTTATTTGGGTCATAGGAGGATATCAAATTAACAGATCTAGATGGTATACAGTATTGTTTTTATACGAGATTTTGATGAAGTGAGATAATGAATTGAATTCAAAGACTGTTACTTATTTTATCAAGAGAAAAAAACATAACATTAATTTGAAATTAAAAAACTCTGGTATCCATTTTTTTCCTGCATATTTAATATGTTTTTTTCTTCTCTTTCATAAACATAAAAACTTTTCATTTTATTGTTAAAAATGTCTTTCAGTTTTTCTTTTCAAATTATAAAATCTAAATTATTTTATTTATAGATTATGTTATCCGATATTTATAATTTTTAGATTATGTACTTCAAAAGTAACTTTTTAACGAAAAAAATTGTTTTTCATGGAAGAACTTTTGGAAAATATAATTCGTCTTTTTTTATAAATTACACTATCCAAATCTTTTTCTATACAAATGATAATTTTTAAATTGTATAATTCAAAACATAATTTTTCAATTTATCAATTAGTGGAAATACATATATGTGTGTTTATTTTTTTCACATTCTAATAAAAAATTATTGAACTATAAAATAATTAATTAAAAATAATAATCTGTATACTTTATATTATAAATAATTAGTTATTTTTTTTGAAAAAAAAAGGATAAAATAATCATTTCAATTTATAAAATAATTAAATTAGAATTAATAATTAAAAGAATAATAATTATTTTAATTTAAAATTACAATTACTTAATAATAAAATTGAAAAAAAAATTGTAATATCAAACTAGACAATACATAAAGAAAAAACGAAGAAGATAGACTTCGAAAGATGCGTAACGTAACCCAGGAATCAGGTAACCCAGGAATCAGGACAAGCTACGAGATTTCTTCAAATGGAGAAAGCTTTTCGATGATTTCTAGAAGTGAGTTTTGTCAGATTTTGCATTCCTTCACCAACTAACTTCACATGATTCCCACCGTCTAAGTTTAATTAATTATTAAACCAAATGTAAAAAAAATAAATTAAAAGAAAACAAGGTTTAAAGTTATCTAGTGGAATTAGGTGGAATAATTTATTTATTTAAATTCAGCTATGAAAACAAATAAAAAAGAAAACGAACTATGTAGAATTACGTGAATAGACAAAGTACACATGGTGACAACATACAACAATTACACCTGTCAATTTTGGCCTAGGCGCTAACTCATGTAGGCTGGCCAGAAAAATTCATAAAATCAAAAAGTCTCTCGTAAAAAAAATTTATAGGGTTAAAATATTTTCAAAAGTCTTGTGGGTCAGCTCAATCCATGAGTTTTTTAAAGAAAAAATATTTATTGAATAAAAAAAAATATAATTAACTTTTAATTTATTACAAAAATAGTTATTATAGAAAATAAATTGAAATTTTTATAGGAGGAGAGTTCTAGAATCAAGAAACAAAAGGAAAATAACAATATTTATTGAGTTAGATTCTCCAAGTATATAATTAAACGATCATTTTATAAATTTGAAATTTAAATATTTAATTTCGCTTTTTTTTAGGTTATAAATCAGAAATTAACTTTCTATCTAAAATTATCCAAATTGAAATTTAAGAGAAGATTTTCTCTGATTGAAACTCTTAATTAAAAAAAAAAAACAAGGCTTCTTTATTTTCTTATAAAGCTATTGAAAAAAATTAAATATAAATGATTTTTTTTTTCATTTTATACTCAACAAATCATGCTTATAACATAAATAATAACTAAAAAGAAAAAAACTCATAAACCTTGTGCTGCAGTTGTATTCGTCCATAGGATTCTATCTCGTCGTACTACATACTCAAAATGTTTACATTTTAAATGTCATAAACATAAACATAAACATACATTTATGTTACGTGTTCTAATTGAAAAATTATTTAATGTGTTAGTCAAAGAATTGAAACACTATAACATTTGTAATTCTTTAGTACTTCAGGTCTATTTAAAATTTTTATTTTTTTATAAATTTTTAACAAATTAACTTTCTTTTTATAATATATCTTATGGTGATTTTGAGAAAAGATTATCAAAGAGAAAAAAACAAAATAAAACATAAGTTTAATTTACACATAAAATATTAATACTAGTTTTGATCCAAAAATTTTAGATAAAAAATTTTTGAATTATTTTTTAATTTTAAATAATTAAAAAAAGATTGAGTGATAGTTTAGAAGTCGAGGAAACAAAACAATGATTCTTTTTAAGAACTGTAAAAGCAGTGCAAATATTAAATCAATTTAATATGTTATTATGGGGTTATTTTGATATTACTAATTATATATAATTTTTTAATAATTGGTGTCTGCAATTTAAGACATAGTTGTATTAAAATTGACAACCAAATAAAGCATTTTTATAATATTTTAGTAAAAATTTAGTACTTTTAATAGTTACTATGAGAATATTGAAGTTTAGTTTCTAAAAAAATTTTAGTAGGGCTAAACCTACATTAACCGTGACCCTAACTTCCTTGAGAGGGGACTTTGGGATTGAGGCTTTTTTTTTGCCCCAATTTGAGAGGCTTCTTAAGAGAGGGTTTTTTCAAGAGTGGATTAGATCTAGCTCTAGAGTCATGGGTCAAATTGACAGCTGTATCAAAAATCTCACATCTTATTTCATCTAATTAGGACAATTGAAACGTGTCATGGCAATGAGTACCTCCAAATTTTCTCATGTGTTTTATGAAAATATGACTTAAATTTATTACATTTTTACAATTTTTTTCTTAAAAATATAATATATTTACAATTTTGTTTCTAAATAAAACATATTTATATCTATATGTGTATTATTAATTTTATATAAAAATAATTTTATCTTATTTTGTAAATAAATTTGAATTCTGGCTAATTGTTGTAATTCTTTTATAAACAGCCTTTTAAAAATATATTACTATTAGTTATTTATTATTACTGTTGCTATATTCTTCTATAATTACTCTATATGCCATTCCTTTTGACAAGTTACTGAATTGTTCACAACATCAACAACTTTTATTAGTAAATTAAACATACGCTAAATCATGTATTAACCAAAATCAAATTGTGAAAGAATATTATTATTTCCAAAATATCAATTTCTTTAAAAACAAAAAGTATTATAAACTAGAAAAACGAAAAATCCATTTAAAATTAATTCTAAATTGATCCGGAAAAAAACTAAATAGTTAAATTGGAGTGGTGGATAATCCATTGTAATTGAGATGATGGTTTAGTTAGGTATATAAAAAATAAATTTGGATAATAATGTAAAAAAAAAATGATGTAAAGCGTGTGATACAGAACTGCTGTTGGCAACACTGATTCTTTTTCAGAAGGAAACCCTAGCATTAACAAAAAGACAGAAAATCAATCCCAATTCTTGAGAATCAAGTGGCAGCAATAGGAATCAATTCCGGTTGCATGCAATCCCAGTGATGGCAAATCTTCCGGTGGAAGTAATCACCGAAATCCTGTCCCGTCTGCCGGTGAAGTCAGTGCTGCGGCTCCGCTCCACCTGTAAGTGGTGGCGCTCCCTCATCGACACCACCCACTTCATCCTATTCCACCTCAGCAAATCCCACACCACCCTCATTCTCCGTCACCGCTCCCACCTCTACACCGTCGACCTTCAATCCCTCGAGAAACCCCTCGAAGTTACTCACCCTCTCATGTGCTACAGCAACAGCATCAAGGTTCTTGGTTCCTGCAACGGCCTCATCTGTATCTCCAACGTCGCCGACGACATCGCCCTCTGGAACCCTCACCTCCGCAAGCACCGGATTCTCCCCGCTGACCGCTTCAACCGCCCGGACTCCTCCCTCTTCGCAGCCCGCGTCCACGGCTTCGGCCACGATGCTGCCTCCAATGACTACAAGCTCGTCAGCATTACTTACTTTGTCGATCTCCACAACCGCACCTTCGATTCCCAGGTCCAACTCTACACACTCAAATCCGACGCCTGGAAAAATCTCCCTAGCATGCCCTACGCCCTCTGCTGCGCGCGGACCATGGGCGTCTTGGTCGGCGGTGCCCTTCACTGGGTCGTCACTCGCAAACTCCAACCTGACCAACCCGATCTCATAGTCGCCTTTGACCTCACGCGCGAGAGCTTTCGTGAAGTTGAGCTCCCTGCAACCGTGAAGGGAAATTTCGATATGGAGGTGGCTCTGTTGGGAGGGTGTCTGTGCCTGGTGGAGAATAGGGGAAGCGGATTTGACTTCTGGGTTATGAGAGTGTACGGATCCTCAGATTCGTGGGAGAAACTGTTTACCATAACGCAGGACCATCTTCACATTGGATTGCCAAAATTACAATCTGTGAGGCCTTTGCTTATAGACGGAGACAGGGTTTTGCTTGAACAGAACCGTAGCAAGCTCTGTTGGTATAACCTCAGTAGTGGCGATGTGAGTTTCGTTAAAATACCCGGAATCGGAAACTCCATCGAAGGCACAGTTTGCGCTGGAAGCCTTCTCCCACCCACTCTACTGAACCTCCGTGACGAGAGCGAGATGCACGAACTGGGCCACCAGAAGAATAGGAAGAAAAGGTACCAATGCTAATTGCTTTTTGTCTCCCACAAAATAAGTTTATACTCTCTGTTGTCATATTTAAAACAAGGGGCTATGCAAGTTTTCTTTAATTTTGTGGCTAGCTCTGTCTAGTAGTGAGTTGACTATAACTTGAACCAAGTCCACCCCTCATGACAAGTGAAATCATTGACAAATTTATTAAGTGTTGTCAGATTTGATGTTTATGACTATGGGTAACTTTTCTGAAATTAAATTTTACATGCATGATAGTGTTGTTCTCTTTGTTAAGATTAACTTTTTCCCGTGGTTGGACTATAAAAAATTCACGGTATGTTTGAATCTTATTTAGAAAAAAAGAAAAAAAAACTCGGGATTGTCCTGAGATCTTTTTGTAATAGTGAATTAGCCTAAAGTTTAATCTGATTCACACATGGATCGGTGGGCCAATTTTGATTTTTCAACGCTCCTCGTCTTCCTGTGCTGTTGTTGTTGTGCTTACTTCATCTTTTTCGCAGGGATGACTTCCTGTCTAAGGGGTTCAAATTGACGTTGTGAGCTCGAGCAAAAGAAGAGGACACGGTATACAGCTGAAACTGGTTTGTCCTGTGAATTGAATTGTCTCTTGTTGTGAGATTAGGCACCCTGGTTCATGGGAAACACTTGGAATGATCAGTAACAAAACCACTCTTTTTAATGCTAATTTCTGGGACGTTCAATTCCCTCCCTTTACTGCCCCGAGTTTTCTCATGTTGTTTTTCTCAGGTTTGAAGAGGGACCAAAGTGATCCAAGTTCCGAATGTTCAATATCAAGAAAAACCGTACATAAGTACAACCTGTTCATACCAACAAGGATAAAGAAGATGCGCCATGGCCAGTTAAGTTTGTAATAAGTTTAACCACACAGTGCTACAAACTTGAGTTCACTGATCCATGGGTGAGGGGTATGCATATGTGCATTTAATGGTTGAAGCTACCCACGTATACAATACAAGCCACTTTAATAGGTATATCTCACGTACAGTTTTACATGAATAGTGCTCTGTTTGAAGAAAGTGAGTTTTGTTCGCACGATTGAGAAAGGAATCGGAACACTTGGATTTTCTTTCCTGGATAACTCAAGGAACAAATTACTGAAGTAATCTGGTTTTTTAGAGTTACTGAATTTTAACTACGGATATGGACACTCTTTTCACGTTATAGACAGAATTATGGATCACATGTTTTACTTTTAGGATTTCTTTTTGTACTTTAATTTAGGTTATATCTAAGTTTTTTCAATTTCCTTGAGAATGAACTCTAAATCTCATTTTTACTCTCCATTTCTGAAAACTAGTTATAATCCGGCTTCTTATGAATTTAGAATGTTTATAAAATAATAAATTTGAAAATATATTAAAATAGATATAATAAATGCAAATTAGTTGTAAGTTAATATTAATATTTTAAATTATTATATAATAATATAAATCAACAATACTACTTCATTATTATATTAAAATTAATTCAATATTATATATTTATTATTAATATCAAGACCACTTTAAATTTATTATTACTATCTATTAAAATTTAGTAGTAAAATCATGCTATTATATATATAAATGGAATTTTGGTTTACATGTTTTTCATTTATATCCTTTAAATAATTATTTTTTAAAATTGGTATTTTTTTATTCCCCTTTTTTACATTTAACTACTTATTTTTAAATTAAAATAATGATCTACAATAAAATTATAGATAATTAATTATATTTATTTTTGTCTATAGGTTTCTCTTTTTAGTATCTATATTTTTTTTCCAATATAATCCTTTAAATGAAAGTTTTTTTAAAAATTAAAATATACTTTTTTAAATTTAACAATTTGACATGTTTTAAACTTAACTATTAATTTAATCATAAAACTACCTATGAAAAGTTATTTTCAATGAAATTTAAAGGATTATTTATATTTACTTATTTTATCTATATTATATATAAAGGATTTTTCTTTTTCTTTTTTAATTTTACCTTTTAGATAAAAGTTTTCTAAATTAAAATAAATGTTTAATTAAAAAAATTTAAATCTTACTATAATTTTTAACTTAACAATTCTTTAATATATAATTTACCTATAAAATATGTAAAAGTTATTTTAATAAAATTATAAAATTATTTATATTTAATTTTATAATAATAAGAAGAATTTTGTTATTTTTTATTATCATATAAAAAAAGTAGCACAGATGCACATTTAATATAGTTAATATTAAAAGTAGTCTATTATTGTCCCTTTAAAGAATTTGTTATTATTAAGAAATTGTAAATTTTAAAGATTTTTTTCAAAGAGCAACTAATATTATTGTGAAAATAAATCCTTGTAAGAATAACTATTTATAATGATATTTATAAATTTGACTAATAAATCTAAATAATCGACTTAAGTTAATTCTGTAAATGTTAATTTAATATCGAAATTAATGATGTGTTAATCTTCATAAATGGCACACACTTTGTCTTCTAATCTGAAACTTAACTTTCCCACGTCGAGGTATCTTCTTCACTCCAAACCAACCCAATTGAAGCCAGTGAAGTTCATGGTGATGGGTGATGTGAGAGAAAAGCTTGATCGGAAAATTTGACTGTTTTGTGTTTTGGGATTGAAGCTTTAAGCTTCGACGGCCAGTGCAGATCGATCGAAGAAGGAGACACTGGCGTTGACAACACCATCGATGGCTCCATATGCCACCCATGACGAATCTGGTTGGAGTGGACCGTGATGGTGCCTTTATCGTTCCTGATGAGCGTTGCAGAGATTGAAAAAGAAGAAAGAAACCCTAATGCTTGGAAGAAAAGGATGGGAAACTCCGATGGCTTCCCCGGCGGCAACATACGTCGCCGACGACAACCTGAGTTAGTGGAGGTGTGTTGGCGTTCGTGTGTGTGACTACTGTTTTGACTTTGCATTGAAATATATCAAATGATGCATAGATATAGAGAGTTTCTAAGTTTCCAGGTTAGTCACCTCACCTGATTATTAACGTCGGACCAAAAATTATGGTTTCCTTAATGAGAAGATCAAAACGTACTAAGTTTGAAATAAAGACGAAAAACAAAATCGTTTAATAATTGAGGGACTAAAAACATATTTAACCCATTAAAATATACTAAGATAATAATTTTAATATTCGGTATCAGTTTTATCTATATTAGATAGAAGAGATTTTCTGCGTGTTCATATTTATTTTCTAAATTTATTATTTAAATAAACAAAAATTAAATTAAAATAGTTATTTTATTAATTTTACTCTTGCTTTAAATTTTACATTTTGTAGTTTGACCGTTTATTAAACTTAACCATTTTTTAATTATACAACCACTTATACAATATATAAAAACTTTATAATAAAGTTTCAAAAATTATTTATGTAGTGATCCAAATTAAATCATGACTAAATAATAAATATCAACCCAAAATAATAAATTTATATATTATATATTCATATTTTTCTAAATTTCTAGTAAATTTTTGAAAAAAAAAACATTTTATATATTAATTTTGAAGAACCGGTAAATATTACAATATATAATATTTTGAAATTATTTTGGTATTATTTAGCTTAACATTATATTAAAAAGTATGGTTCAATAAAAAAATTTAAGCTTATTCATTATCAAATAGTTCAAATTTAAGCTTATTTATATATTATAATTATATTTTGATAGATTATTTTGTATTATTTTACTACTATTTATTATAATATTATTATATATTATTTTAATCAAAATATAAATCTATAATTAATATTTATTTTCTAAATATAATTAATATTATTTGATAAATATTCACTTTTTGCACACTCCCTCGAAAACTGATTTGGGGGAAATGATTTGAATAGATTTGAGTGAATTTGAGAGTAATTTTTTTTGTTATTTTTTTGAGTGGATTTGTGGGTAATTGAGAGTGAATTTGGAAGTAAAGTTGATGAGAATTAGTGTAGGATTTGATTGATGTGATAGATTTTAAAAATTAGTTTAATTGGTAGAAATTAAAGATTACCAAAATGCCCCTAATTATAAAAGAAATATAAAATTTTATTTATAAATGTTATATTTAATAGTAAAAATGTTTATAAAGAAAAAAAAATTATGAATAATTTATAAAATTAATGTTTAAAAATTATAAAAATTAAATAATCAACTTATTTTTAATAAATTAGAAAATATAATATACCTAATTTTATTAAGATGTAGATCTTTTTAAATTATAATATTAAAATAATTATAAAAAAACTGAAAAATATATAGCCTGTTACCGGTTACGCGTTTGTGTAACCGGTTACGCGTTTGCGTAACGCGTGTGTCACCAAAACTTCATTCTTCTGTAACCGGTTATCACTTCTTCAATCCCGGCTGCTTCCACGTTAGTCAGGGCATATGAGTCTTTGTGTATTAAATCAGAGCAAATCCTCGCAAATTGGCGAGATAAGTTCAACCGTGCTATCTTGCAAATCAGCGCTGTTCCATCGTCTCAAATCGTCGCAAGAGAACAACGCTCGTTTTTCAAATCCATTATCGCCAATCACCGTGAACAGTCATTTTTCTTCAAACAAACACAGCGTAAGTTTCTTGCTATTTTTCAAAAAAATCTTTTCCAAGTAACAGAATAAACTTTTTCAAGACAAAAAAAAAAAAAATCAAACGTTAGGATTTTACCACCTACTTTATGTTTAAGATACATATAAAATCAGGTCCAACTTGAATAAGTATACTATTTTTAATTTTGTGATATATTATATGAAAAGAAACAGTAGATAAAAAAAAAAAGTAAAAGGAGAAGAAAAAGTTGATATATTTTATTCTTTTAACCTAAGAATAAAATAAGAGAGAAGAAAAAGTCTGACAGCTTCTCTGCTAAGTATGCAGCAAATACATTATCTCTCCCTTTGAAATATTAATATAAAATGATAAATCATTAATATAAAGTTTAATATTAAAAAAATTCCAAATAAGCATCCGCTGCTTCAAAAAGGCAGAGGGTCCCACAGTGGGTTTATTCGGGAGAGCAGTCCAAGCACCTCAGCACAGCAGAAGAGGACGCCGTTTCGAGAGGCAATTGAAAAAGCCAACACAAAGTGGTAGTATATAATGAAGCAGGAATGGATAAGAAGGAGAGACTGAAGACGGTAAAACATCAAAGGCAAAACCCAATTTCCTTTGCAGAGACACAGTTCTGTTTCTGGCTGGGCTTGCTTGGCCCGACTCGGCTCACCGCAGGACTCACCGGTGCAGCGTCTTCGTTCGTGGATGGCTTTTTGGACTTTTCACTCGGCTTGTGTCTGACACAGCCACTCGGGGCGGCGCCTTCTAAATGTCTATGATTGAAACCCCCGCCGTCCACCACCTCAGCGGGGGCCACCGATCATCACCGTCACTCGTCTAAACGCAAACTCGGAGATTTGTCGGACTTAGTCTGTGTGAGGATGCGGAAAGAGGAGGCTGTGAATTCATGGTTGAGCTCCTCCGGCGCCTCTGGCACCGCCGGAAGCGGCTGCTCTGCGGTCGCGCAGAAGCCGCGATCGCACATCCAGTTCTTTGTGCGAATGATGTCAGCCGGAAACACTATTGTGATGCAGGCTTTCCCCGAAGACAGCGTGAAATCGATTCATGAGGGTATCCAAAGCATGAAGGGAATTCCGGTGTTTGAACAGAGATTACTTTATCGGGGGAAGCAGCTTCAGTGGGAACAGACTCTCGCTGAATGTTCCATTCAAAACGACGCCAATCTTCAACTCGTTGGTCGCATGCGCAGTACTGAACACCCTCAGGCATGGCAAATTATCAACGACATGGTTTCCCTCGTGTATCGACTTTGCTGTGGTGAGACTGTTCACGATTCCTTGAAGACTGTCAAGGGGTTAATCACCAGTTACTTGAACATGACTCCGAGGATTGACAACGAATCTGCTTCTGGGTATTTTCAGATTTTCATGTCTTCTTCTGCTCCTGACGTGCTTGTTATGCTCTATGTGTCCCCTTATGCAGGTAACAAGGATTGTGCGGAGTCTTCTGTTAGACACTTTTTGAGTTCTTGCCGAAATACCTTGTCTAAGGCATTGCATGGGCAGTGTGCACGTGTGGTCTTAGAGTTCTGTAAATTGCTTAGGAGAGTTGGAACTAATGACCCTTTGTATCTCTATTGCCGGAGTACCTTTGGGTCCTTGTTGGAAACTGCTGGGGTTTCCTACGCTGGTTCTGATAATGCTAAGGGGTTAGTTTTGATTAAGGACTTTTTCCCCTTTGTTTTTGAGCTTGTTAATTGCTTGTTGATGGACTTGGACTCGAGTATGGAATCCCACCGAGCCGTGGGGCCTTTGTCTAATGATGTTGTGGATTTTACTGCCTTCTTATTGCCTTTGAGAACTGGAATCAAGGAGCAACAAGCTGTCAATGGTTCTATGGCTCAAGACAAAAGTAATAAGGATCTCTTGCACGCCAAAGAGATTGAATATCTTCACTGTTTGTACATGCAGTTATTGAACAAAATCGACCAGTGCCTTCAAAAAATGGACCAGAACTTGGCTGGCCAGGAAATGATGGAAGGGGATAATCCTTATCCTGGGTGGTCTCATTATCTTTCCATCTTGAAGGAGTTGTATCAAGTTTCTAAGCTTTATGATGGTGCTGAAGAAAAGCTTTGGAGTGTTTTGAGGCGACATAGAAATGTGGTGTGTCTGTTGATTGTTCGATATGCAAAGAGAACTGATGAGCATCAGTGGATTCTGGAGCATAGGTTTGTGACCAATTTTGAGTCTAGAAGGCATTTGGCCATGATGATGTTCCCAGAGGTCAAAGAAGACTATGAGGAGTTGCACGAGATGCTTATTGACAGGTCTCAGTTATTGGCTGAGTCTTTTGAATACATAGCGCGTGCTGAGCCTGAATCTCTACATGCTGGTTTATTTATGGAATTCAAAAATTAGGAAGCTACTGGCCCAGGTGTACTAAGGGAGTGGTTTCTTCTGGTATGCCAAGCAATATTCAATCCACAAAATGCACTTTTCGTGGCATGCCCAACTGACAGAAGGAGATTTTTCCCTAATCCTGGTAAGTTTCTCCTGCATTTTTGAATTCTTTCTTTTTATTTCAATAACTTGGATGTTTGTTATTTACAACATGACCTTTATTAAGATTATAAAATATGTTGAGGCTTAATATGATCTTTATTTACATAATGTTCCATTCGTTGACCTCCGCATAGTGGAAGTCATGTCTTTTATTTGTGAATCATTACTCATTGGTTTTTCTTAAATGAAATATGCCCCTATTTGGTGAAATCCTTGGATGATCTCCATTGTCTTGTAGGCCCTCTACGCTTCAATTTATTTGATTGTGCAGGGGACTATACTTAAAAATGTGAACTTTTGTACCATACATTGGGCATGACATAGTTAATGTCTTAAAACAAAGGACTCTAAGAAACTAGTTCGGCTATGAGGGTGAATCTTTCTCAATTATGCATGGAGGGGGCTACGATTCATTTCTTCAACACACCATTAAATGATTATGATGAATTAACTTGGGAGGATTTGATGAAAGAATTGATTGAAAGATATGGAGGTTTGGGTGAGGGAAGTGTATTCGAGCACTTGACGTCACTGTGACTAACAGGGAGTATAGAAGAATGCATATAAAGATTTAAATGTTTAGTGGCAGGTGCCCAAATTACATGACGAACAATACTTTGCTTACTTTATTCATGGATTGCACGAAGAAATTAGGGCCCAAATCAGAAGTTTGCATGTTGTTAGTCCACTTATGAGAGGAAAAATGATTAATGAGCAAGAGCCATTGTATGAAGTTTCCGAATAAGAACAGAGGATGGCATGCGAAAGAAGAAACACAATTGGGAGGCTATTCGGGTTACAAGACTAGCTCAAATATTTCAGGGTGCATCATTCCCAAAAAACAAGGGACTGGTAGAGGGATTAATGGGCCTGGCCCAAACACAACAAAAGAACTCAGTGAAAATAGAGATATTTTAAATGTGGTGGATCGTACAACCCCATGCAACAATGCCCCGTGAAACAACTACAATTCGTGTTAGTGGGTGATGAAATCCAGATGGAATATGATGATGGAGAAAATGTGTCAGGAAATGTATGTGTGGTTGAAGAGGGAGACACCGGTGGTGAGTGCAGTGCCTCAACTTTACTCAGCCTAGGAGATGAGAAAACATAATCACCTCGAACTCTTAAATTTAAGGAAAAGGTACATGAATTGCCTCTGTTTATTTTGGTCGACTGTGTATCATCGCATAACTTTATTTCTAGAGGATTGGTAGAGGCAATAGGTTGGCAGTTGGAGACCACCAAGTATGCGAATATTGATGGGGGGTGGGCACAATAGAAACGTTTGGAGTGTGTTGTAAAATTAAAATTGAAATAGAAGGTTTGGACTTTATGGTAGATGCCTATTTGTTTGACTTAGAGGACATTGATATGATTTTGGGCATGCCATGGCTGGTTTCTCTGGCGAAATGGTTGTTGACTGGAAAAAACAAACCATGAAGATAAAGAAGACATCTCAAGGAACCACAATTTTAAAAGGGATGCCTTGAGGAGAATTGTTATTTGCGTCTCTTTGTGATATGTAGGTAGAATATCAAGGTTTAGCAAATAAGGAACTTACAGGCTTACCGAGGTCAAGAGGGTTCAAAGCCATTATGGTAGTTGTGGACAGATTAACAAAGTATAGTCATTTTGTGCCTCTGAAACACCCTTATATAGCTAGGGTGATAGCAGAAATTTTTGTAAGAGAGGTGGTGAGACTCCATGGCATTCCAAATTCTATTGTAAGTGACAGGGATTCAATATTTATGAGCGGGTTTTGGAAATAATTTTTCAGGATCTAAGGCGACTAAAGAATCACTTGCTAAGAGCTCAAGGTAGAATGAAGGCACAAGCTAATAAACACCTAACAGGTAGAAGCTTTGATGTAGGAGAAATGGTATTTTTGAAGCTCAAGCAACATGGACAGAATTCGGTGGTATCCTGAATTTCATGTGTGCATTCTAAAAAATGGTGGGGAATTATAAGACAATGGAAGAATTACCCACTGGTTTTGAGGATGATGGTGCTGAAATAATTGAACCTATGTCTGTCATAGCTTTTCGCAGTGTTATGAAGAAGGGAGAACGAACGAACCAATGACCACAAACAAGAGGTAGTCCTTGCGTCATATCTCGATGGAAAAGTGATGTCTATCACCGTCCTTTCCAGGCAGCTCTAATAGAATACTTCCATGATATAAAAACTCTTTAAATTTAATTTTGAGGGGTTCCAGTGAGGGTAAATGTAAGCCTGCTAGCCTTTACCCCTACAAGGGGATTGGGTGTTTCCTGGATTTCAATTGTGATCTCTGGGTCATGAAGCATCAACCTTACTGCTACGCTAGGAAGGGTGTTGCTGAAAAACTACTTTACATATGAAAATGAAATTTGTTATGTTCATTTTAAACTATTCAACCATTTGGGGGTGTTTTAGGGCCATATCATTTTTCAGAACTTATCTAATACACCATGGATTATAGGTATAAATAAAACTTATGAACCACATCATGAAATTGTGCAAAAAGGGGAGCATGGATTAAAAATTGAGATGAGGATTGTAGTGAATCTATTTGGTTTTGTTTGAGGAGATCTATATGCAAGTCATTTATCTTTGACGAAGATTGATGGGATGGTAAAGAAACTTACCTGTGGTTTTTACTGACCTGAGCGTTCCAAAAGTAGTGTTGTGGAAGGAAAGGTGTTTATGTGACATATATTTTGGCTATACAAGACAATGATGAAGTAATGACCGACGTGAGAACTCCAATAGGTGAGACAGATTTTCCTTTAAGGATAGTGTTAGGGGTTGGTAAGTATATGAGAGAAGAAGGTATAAGAGAGAAAGAGAAGGGGACGGAACGGTAGAGGACAAAGGCCGAACGGTAGATCAGGGGGAGCAACCAGGCCGAACGGTGGAAGGCGGGGAGCGTGCGGACCGAACGGTTGGAAGCAGCAAGGAAGCCTCCTAACAGCCGCAGCGGTTAGGATGGGCGGGAAACTAAGGAGAGAGCTATTTTGAGCGTATATTCAGCAAAAGTTAATTATAGTAAATAAAGATAAATATATTCAGAATAAGTTAATTATAGCAAATAAAGATTATTTTCTAATATTCAGTACAAGTTGGGTGGGAAATAATTAGTTTAAATAAAGGGGGAAGTCTAGGGTTTAGGGCATGCTTTTGATTTGTGAGTTTTGTAAGAGAGATTATGCTCTCAGGTAATTGACAGAGATCCTGCCCCCAGTTATTGTTTGTTTTCTTTCATACAGTTATTTCAATTCAATAAAGAGGTTTATTCAGCTATTTACCATTGTTCATTGTCTGTGAGAGTGTGAGCGGTTGTATTTGGCTAGTTTACGTACTCAGGTACGTAACAGATAGGGTTATGTCAAGCCTGTAATCTTTACTTGTTTAATCTAGCTTTGGAAGTGCTTACCGGGAACTTACCAAAGTATTTCCCTAAAGGCGATATAGTTTTGATTGAGGAATTGAGGGGATTAGTCAACCGTGAACAACTTTGGAGTCAGACATTTTAAACAAATTGTTTTCACTTAAGTATGAGTAAGGTGGAATATATGCATTACAATTTTAACGAGGAACGAGGAATAGAACTAGGAAGTAAAAGTGAGAGAAAATATCTTGCTTAGGATTACTGAAATGGGGAAAGAGACCATTAGTTAAATTCCAAGGCAAATTTTATTATACTGTTATAGACTGGCTATACTTTGCGGTAATGAATGTTGAACTTTAACGGAACTGCAAGAGAAAAGGGTGGGAGTGATAGAAATGAGAATGTTAAGATGGATGTGTGACTGTACAGAAAAAAGAAGACAAAATACGCAATGATTATACAAGTAATGTTTGGTGTAGCCCCAATTAAGTATAAATGATACACAATTGGTTGTGGTTTGTAAACTTACAGTGAAATCCACTGGAGGCATCGCCGAGAAGAATAAATATTATGATTTTTAGTTCTGTGATGGGAGGAGGAGACCAAGAAGGATATTGGAAGTTGTCAAATATCTTTAATCAAAATCGAATACATTGTGTGATCCATGTAGTTGACCTCTCCTAGTAGGATAAACTTTGTTTTTTGCAGAATCCTATGCATCCTTGTGTCATAATTTGAAATAGGACGCAACAGCTTCTTGTCTATTACTCAAAACTCATATTTGTTTATCACATCTAAATATTTTGGTTCTAAATATTAGTTCCCACCTAAGATAGGGACTAAGATATAATTTGTTTTATATCTTCTATTCATTGCAATCATTATAGCATTTATGGATAACGAGTTTAGCTTATATTTTTTGTTTACTTGTTTGCAGCATCTAGGGTACATCCTCTGCACCTTGAGTACTTCAGCTTTGCTGGTCGAGTAATTGCATTAGCTTTGATGCATAGGGTGCAAGTGGGTATTGTTTTTGATCGTGTGTTTTTCTTGCAATTGGCGGGAAGCTATATTGTTTTAGAGGATATCAGGAGCGCGGACCCTTGTCTGTATACTAGCTGCAAGAAAATATTGGATATGGATGCTGATTTCATTGATTCAGATGCATTAGGACTGACATTTGTTAGAGAGGTGGAGGAGTTAGGACAGAGGAAAGTGGTTGAGCTCTGCCCTGGGGGAAAAAACGTTGTAGTTAATAGTAAGAACAGGGATAAGTATGTTGAACTTCTTATACAGGATCGCTTTGTAACATCCATATCCGAGCAGGTATCACATTTTTGCCAAAGGTTTTGCTGATATTCTTTCAAACTCCAAGCTCCAGCAGTACTTCTTCCAAAGTTTAGACCTTGAAGATCTTGATTGGATGCTGCACGGGAGTGAAGACACCCTTTCTGTTGAGGATTGGAAAGCACACACCGAGTATAATGGTTACAGTGAGACAGATATTCAGATCTCTTGGTTTTAGGAGGTATGTGCATGCTGCTATTTTTATATCTCGCAAAGTTTGTCTCTAAGAATTTTGTATAATATTAAAAGTAGTCTATTATTGTCCCTTTAAAGAATTTGTTATTATTAAGAAATTGTAAATTTTAAAGATTTTGTTCAAAGAACAACTAATATTATTGTGAAAATAAATCCTTGTAAGAATAATTATTTATAATGATATTTATAAATTTGACTAATAAATCTAAATAATCGACTAAGTTAATTCTGTAAATGTTAATTTAATGTTGAAATTAATGATGTGTTAAATTTATTGTTAAGAATTCAGAACAATTATTAATGACTAAAGCAATAATTATAAATTACCTTTTTAAAATAAAACTATATAAAAATTATTTCAAAATCTTAAACTTATTTATATTTAATTTTATAATAAAAGTAAGAATGTTGTTATTTTTAATTATGAACACAACATGTAATCCTTAACAAATTTTCTCCTATAATAGTTCTTAATTGAATTTTAATTTTGAGTTTTATTTTTTATATTTGGTTGTTAACATTTTTTTACATTATTTTTATTTTAATTTTTTTCTCATTTTAGTTTTCATAGTTTGACTTATTTATTAACTGTGATTATGTGGATGACCTGCTTATAAACTTATAATGTGTTTTTTTAGATGGTTTTATTGGCGTTTGGTTACTGCTTTTCATCATCTTGTTTTATTGAATATATATTTTTTATTAAAATTTTCATGAGTGATCAAACTCAAAATTGATAAAAATAACATGTAAGTTGTTAATATTTTAAAGAGAAAACACACATGTATTTCTTTTTAATATTTCTTAAATTATTTTTAATACATCTATCACTTATAACAACTTCATTTTTAATATTTATAAATTATTTTTAAATTTACTCTAATTATGTTGGTAAAATATAATTATTAGAGTTTGGTTTAAAAATAACACCAGAAGTACTAAACAATAAAAATATCAATTTTAATAATAAAAATGTTATTTAAAAAAATATGATTAAAATAAATAAAAGTAATAAATATAGGAATTGAATTGAAAAAAATAAAATATAAAATAATTTTTAAAAGATTAAAAATTAAAAAAAGTAAGAAAAATTCATAGACTGACACATGTTTTGTAGTGTATGACATATATGGTTAATATTTGATTAATTATTTAAATAATATTACAAAAGAATATTTAATAAAATTGTGGGTCTTAAATGCAATTCATTATTGGTACGAAATTTGCAATTAATGTGTAACTAAAGTTATAATAAGATAAAAAAAATACACGAGAAAACTTTATGAATAGTCTAAATCAATAACTTACGTTACGGACTATAAATGCTAATTTAATATTAAATTAATTATGTAATAAATTTATTGTTAATAATTTAAAATATACTAAGATAATAACTTTAATATTCGGTATCAATTTTATCTATATTATATAGAAGAGATTTTCTGCGTGTTCATATTTATTTTCTAAATTTATTATTTAAATAAAAAAATTAAATTAAAATAGTTATTTTATTAATTTTACTCTTGCTTTAAATTTTATATTTTGTAGTTTGACCGTTTATTAAACTTAACCATTTTTTAATTATAAAACCACTTATACAATATATAAAAACTTTATAATAAAGTTTCAAAAATTATTTATTTAGTGATCCAAATTAAATCATGACTAAATAATAAATATCAACCCAAAATAATAAATTTATATATTATATATTCATATTTTTCTAAATTTCTAGTAAATTTTTGAAAAAAAACATTTTATATATTAATTTGGAATAACCGGTAAATATTGTAATATATAATATTTTGAAATTATTTTGGTATTATTTAGCTTAACATTATATTAAAAAGTATGGTTCAATAAAAAAATTTAAGCTTATTTATTATCAAATAGTTCAAATAGTTCAAATTTAAGCTTATTTATATATTATAACTATATTTTGATAATAATATCATGTGTTGATTATTTTACTACTATTTATTATAATATTATTATATATTATTTTAATCAAAATATAAATCTATAATTAATATTTATTTTCTAAATATAATTAATATTATTTGATAAATATTCACTTTTTGCACGCTCCCTCGGAAATTGATACACACAATCGGAAATTGATACACACGATTTACAAAGACATTAAGTTTCTTGCTGATTTTTCAAAAGATCTTTTCGAAGTAACAGAATAAACTTTTTGAAGACAAAAAAAACAATCAAACGTTAGGATTTTACCACCTAGTTTATGTTTAAGATACATATAAAATAAGGTACAACTGAAATAAGTATACTATTTTTAATTTTGTGATATATTATATGAAAAGAAACAGTAGATAAAAAAAAAGTAAAAGAAGAAGAAAAAGTTGATATATTTTATTCTTTTAACCTAAGAATAAAATAAGAGAGAAGAAAAAGTCTGGCAGCTTCTCTGCTAAGTATGCAGCAAATACATTATCTCTCCTGTTGAAATATTAATATAAAATGATAAATCATTAATGTAAAGTTTAATATTAAAAAAATTCCAAATAAGCATCCGCTGCTTCCAAAAGGCAGAGGGTCCCACAGTGGGTTTATTCGGGAGAGCAATCCAAGCATTTGCGCCTCAGCACAGCAGAAGACGACGCCGTTTCGAGAGGCAATTGAAAAAGCCAACACAAAGTGGTAGTATATAAAGAAGCAGGAAGGGATTAGAAGGAGAGACTGAAGACGGTAAAACATCAAAGGCAAAACCCAATTTCCTTTGCAGAGACACAGTTCTGTTTCTGGCTTGGCTTGCTTGGCTCGGCTCGGCTCACCGCAGGACTCACCGGTGCGTCTTCATTCGTGGATGGCTTTTTGGACTTTTCACTCGGCTTGTGTCTGACACAGCCACTCGGGGCGGCGCCTCCTAAATGTCTATGATTGAAACCCCCGCCGTCCACCACCTCAGCGGGGGCGCCACCGATCATCACCGTCACTCGTCTAAACGCAAACTCGACGAAGAAGATGACGGAGATTTCTCGGACTTAATCTGTGTGAGGATGCGGAAAGAGGAGGCTGTGAATTCATGGTCGAGCTCCTCCGGCGCCTCTGGCACCGCAGGAAGCGGCTGCTCTGCGGTCGCGCAGAAGCCGCGATCGCACATCCAGTTCTTTGTGCGAATGATGTCAGCCGGAAACACTATTGTGATGCAGGCTTTCCCCGAAGACAGCGTGAAATCGATTCATGAGCGTATCCAAAGCATGAAGGGAATTCCGGTGTTTGAACAGAGATTAATTTATCGGGGGAAGCAGCTTCAGTGGGAACAGACTCTCGCTGAATGTTCCATTCAAAACGACGCCAATCTTCAACTCGTTGGTCGCATGCGCAGTACTGAACACCCTCAGGCATGGCAAATTATCAACGACATGGTTTCCCTCGTGTATCGACTTTGCTGTGGTGAGACTGTTCACGATTCCTTGAAGACTATCAAGGGGTTAATCACCAGTTACTTGAACATGACTCCGAGGATTGACAACGAATCTGCTTCTGGGTATTTTCAGATTTTCATGTCTTCTTCTGCTCCTGACGTGCTTGTTATGCTCTATGTGTCCCCTTATGCAGGTAACAAGGATTGTGCTGAGTCTTCTGTTAGACACTTTTTGAGTTCTTGCCGAAATACCTTGTCTAAGGCATTGCATGGGCAGTGTGCATGTGTGGTCTTAGAGTTCTGTAAATTGCTTAGGAGAGTTGGAACTAATGACCCTTTGTATCTCTATTGCCGGAGTACCTTTGGGTCCTTGTTGGAAACTGCTGGGGTTTCCTACGCTGGTTCTGATAATGCTAAGGGGTTAGTTTTGATTAAGGACATTTTCCCCTTTGTTTTTGAGCTTGTTAATTGCTTGTTGATGGACTTGGACTCGAGTATGGAATCCCACAGAGCCGTGGGGCCTTTGTCTAATGATGTTGTGGATTTTACTGCCTTCTTAGTGCCTTTGAGAACTGGAATCAAGGAGCAACAAGCTGTCAATGGTTCTATGGCTCAAGACAAAAGTAATAAGGATCTCTTGCACGCCAAAGAGATTGAATATCTTCACTGTTTGTACATGCAGTTATTGAACAAAATCGACCAGTGCCTTCAAAAAATGGACCAGAACTTGGCTGGCCAGGAAATGATGGAAGGGGATAATCCTTATCCTGGGTGGTCTCACTATCTTTCCATCTTGAAGGAGTTGTATCAAATTTCTAAGCTTTATGATGGTGCTGAAGAAAAGCTTTGGAGTGTTTTGAGGCGACATAGAAATGTGCTGTGTCTGTTGATTGTTCGATATGCAAAGAGAACTGATGAGCATCAGTGGATTCTGGAGCATAGGTTTGTGACCAATTTTGAGTCTAGAAGGCATTTGGCCATGATGATGTTCCCAGAGGTCAAAGAAGACTATGAGGAGTTGCACGAGATGCTTATTGACAGGTCTCAGTTATTGGCTGAGTCTTTTGAATACATAGCGCGTGCTGAGCCTGAATCTCTACATGTTGGTTTATTTATGGAATTCAAAAATGAGGAAGCTACTGGCCCAGGTGTACTAAGGGAGTGGTTTCTTCTGGTATGCCAAGCAATATTCAATCCACAAAATGCACTTTTTGTGGCATGCCCAACTGACAGAAGGAGATTTTTCCCTAATCCTGGTAAGTTTTTCCTGCATTTTTGAATTCTTTCTTTTTATTTCAATAACTTGGATGTTTGTTATTTACAAGATGACCTTTATTAAGATTATAAAATATGTTGAGGCTTAATATGATCTTTATTTACATAATGTTCCATTCGTTAACCTCCGCATAGTGGAAGTCATGTCTTTTATTTGTGAATCATTACTCATTGGTTTTTCTTAAATGAAATATGCCCCTATTTGGTGAAATCCTTGGATGATCTCCATTGTCTTGTAGGCCCTCTATGCTTCAATTTATTTGATTGTGCAGGGGACTATACTTAAAAATGTGGACTTTTGTACCATACATTGGGCATGACATAGTTAATGTCTTAAAACAGAGGACTCTAAGAAAGCACACACACGCACGAGAGGAACTCAAACTGAAAATTTAATGAGTAGTATAACAGAAGATCTAACCTCAGAATAAAGATTTGTATATTCTTCTTCCTGTGACAATGGGCATCACAATATTCTTAGGAGACATCATTTTACAATGCAAGTACTTTATCTCATATATGGAAAACCACTAAACAAGAAGTTGAATTATATCTCTCACAAAAGGTATGTTCAACTTCTCCAACCAATCTGCCAAGTTACATTCTTCTTCTTCCTATGACAATGGGCATCACAATATTATTAGGAGACATATTTTACAATGGAAATACTTTATCTCTTACAAGGAAAACCAAAAAACAAGTCAAATTGTATCTTTCACAAAAGGTATATTCAGCTGCTCCAAACAATCTCCCAAGTTACATTTTTTATATGGTTAATGAACCTAAAATAATAATATAGAGAGGCGGATGAGGCCCAGAGAATGACTGGGCTTCCTCAACCACTAGCCCACGAAGGTACCAAGACATGGTGGGAAAAATATACGTGAGAAAGAAGAACCCAAGGGCTGAGGTGGCAGGAAGTTAGAGGAGAGAGAAATCGGGGAGGGGAATAGAGAGATTCTATTTGTATTTGGTTTTGCAGAGAGTTGAGGACAGGTTTTTGGTTGATAGAGGAGAGGAATTGCTTGTGTTGCTCTAGCGTAGCTCTGGGTGGGATTTGTTATCCTTCTATATCCTATTTTTGTAAATAGAATAATACGAACCACAATGTTCATTTCATTCCTTTCTTTTTCTTCTAAGCTTTTAAGGTGTGGGTTTGTAACATTTGGTCACACCTTTTGGATCCCTTTTTTCCAATGAATGCCACCAAAGAAAAAGGGGAGTGAGGTGAAAACAGGGGAGCCAGAAAATACAATAGTCATGGATGCTAGGGTTGAGATTGTCAAGGGAGAATTGGAGCGAATGAGTGTTGTCATGGAGAAGATACGACTCCAAGCAATCCAAAACCAATCAGCGATAAAGACGATGCTTAAAGAGGCTGCGATAAACCAATCAAAGTTAGTGGAATTAATGACTTGTAGTTGTGAGAAAATCCCTCACATGGAGGGAGAGAGCTCTGTTGGGTCTAAGAATAAGGAGTCATCTAGTGGTGGAAGTGACTTGAAGTCCTTAGATCACTAGAACTGGATGAATTCAGACAATCGATGAAAAAGGTTGAACTACCTATGTTCAGCAAATAAGGAACTTACAGGCTTACCGAGGTCAAGAGGGTTCAAAGCCATTATGGTAGTTGTGGACAGATTAACAAAGTATAGTCATTTTGTGCCTCTGAAACACCCTTATATAGCTAGGGTGATAGCAGAAATTTTTGTAAGGGAGGTGGTGAGACTCCGGGGCATTCCAAATTCTATTGTAAATGACAGGGATTCAATATTTATGAGCGGGTTTTGGAAATAATTTTTCAGGATCTAAGGCAACTAAAGAATAACTTGCTAAGAGCTCAAGGTATAATGAAGGCACAAGCTAATAAACACCTGACAGGTAGAAGCTTTGATGTAGGAGAAATGGTATTTTTGAAGCTCAAGCAACATGGACAGAATTCGGTGGTATCCTGAATTTCATGTGTCCATTCTAAAAAAATGGTGTGGAATTATAAGACAATGGAAGAATTACCCACTGGTTTTGAGGATGATGGTGCTGAAATAATTGAACCTATGTCTGTCATACCTTTTCGCAGTGTTATGAAGAAGGGAGAACGAACGAACCAATGACCACAAACAAGAGGTAGTCCTTGCGTCATATCTCGATGAAAAAGTGATGTCTATCACCGTCCTTTCCAGGAAGCTCTAATAGAATACTTCCATGATATAAAAACTCTTTAAATTTAATTTTGAGGGGTTCCAGTGAGGGTAAATGTAAGCCTGCTAGCCTTTACCCCTACAAGGGGGTTGGGTGTTTCCTGGATTTCAATTGTGATCTCTGGGTCATGAAGCATCAACCTTACTGCTACGCTAGGAAGGTTGTTGCTGAAAAACTACTTTACATATGAAAATGAAATTTGTTATGTTCATTTTAAACTATTCAACCATTTGGGGGTGTTTTAGGGCCATATCATTTTTCAGAACTTATCTAATACACCATGGATTATAGGTATAAATAAAACTTATGAACCACATCATGAAATTGTGCAAAAAGGGGAGCATGGATTACAAATTGAGATGAGGATTGTAGTGAATCTATTTGGTTTTGTTTGAGGAGATCTATATGCAAGTCATTTATCTTTGACGAAGATTGATGGGATGGTAAAGAAACTTACCTGTGGTTTTTACTGACCTGAGCGTTCCAAAAGTAGTGTTGTGGAAGGAAAGGTGTTTATGTGACATATATTTTGGCTATACAAGACAATGATGAAGTAATGACCGACGTGAGAACTCCAATAGGTGAGACAGATTTTCCTTTAAGGATAGTGTTAGGGGTTGGCAAGTATATGAGAGAAGAAGGTATAAGAGAGAAAGAGAAGGGGACTGAACGGTAGAGGACAAAGGCCGAACGGTAGATCAGGGGGAGCAACCAGGCCGAACGGTGGAAGGCGGGGAGCGACCAAGCCGATCGGTAGGAGGCGGGGAGCGTGTGGACCGAACGGTTGGAAGCAGCGAGGAAGCCTCCTAACAGCCACAGCGGTTAGGATGGGCGGGAAACTAAGGAGAGAGATATTCTGAGCGGATATTCAGCAAAAGTTAATTATAGTAAATAAAGATAAATATATTTAGAATAAGTTAATTATAGCAAATAAAGATTATTTTCTAATATTCAGTACAAGTTGGGCGGGAAATAATTAGTTTAAATAAAGGAGGAAGTCTAGGGTTTAGGGCATGCTTTTGATTTGTGAGTTTTGTAAGAGAGGTTATGCTCTCAGGTAAATGACAGAGATCCTGCTCCCAGTTATTGTTTGTTTTCTTTGATACAGTTATTTCAATTCAATAAAGAGGTTTATTCAGCTATTTACCATTGTTCATTGTCTGTGAGAGTGTGAGCGGTTGTATTTGGCTAGTTTACGTACTCAGGTACGTAACAGATAGGGTTATGTCAAGCCTGTAATCTTTACTTGTTTAATCTAGCTTTGGAAGTGCTTACCGGGAACTTACCAAAGTATTTCCATATAGGCGATATAGTTTTGATTGATGAATTGAGGGGATTAGTCAACCGTGAACAACTTTGGAGTCAGACATTTTAAACAAATTGTTTTCACTTAAGTATGAGTAAGGTGGAATATATGCATTACAATTTTAACGAGGAACGAGGAATAGAACTAGGAAGTAAAAGTGAGAGAAAATATCTTGCTTAGGATTACTGAAATGGGGAAAGAGACCATTAGTTAAATTCCAAGGCAAATTTTATTATACTGTTATAGACTGGCTATACTTTGCGGTAATGAATGTTGAACTTTAACAGAACTGCAAGAGAAAAGGGTGGGAGTGATAGAAATGAGAATGTTAAGATGGATGTGTGACTGTACAGAAAAAAGAAGACAAAATACGCAATGATTATACAAGTAATGTTTGGTGTAGCCCCAATTAAGTATAAATGATACACAATTGGTTGTGGTTTGTAAACTTACAGTGAAATCCACTGGAGGCATCGCCGAGAAGAATAAATATTATGATTTTTAGTTCTGTGATGGGAGGAGGAGACCAAGAAGGATATTGGAAGTTGTCAAATATCTTTAATCAAAATCGAATACATTGTGTGATCCATGTAGTTGACCTCTCCTAGTAGGTTAAACTTTGTTTTTTGCAGAATCCTATGCATCCTTGTGTCATAATTTGAAATAGGACGCAACAGCTTCTTGTCTATTACTCAAAACTCATTTGTTTATCACATCTAAATATTTTGGTTCTAAATATTAGTTCCCACCTAAGATAGGGACTAAGATATAATTTGTTTTATATCTTCTATTCATTGCAATCATTATAGCATTTATGGATAACGAGTTTAGCTTATATTTTTTGTTTACTTGTTTGCAGCATCTAGGGTACATCCTCTGCACCTTGAGTACTTCAGCTTTGCTGGTCGAGTAATTGCATTAGCTTTGATGCATAGGGTGCAAGTGGGTATTGTTTTTGATCGTGTGTTTTTCTTGCAATTGGCGGGAAGCTATATTGTTTTAGAGGATATCAGGAGCGCGGACCCTTGTCTGTATACTAGCTGCAAGAAAATATTGGATATGGATGCTGATTTCATTGATTCAGATGCATTAGGACTGACATTTGTTAGAGAGGTGGAGGAGTTAGGACAGAGGAAAGTGGTTGAGCTCTGCCCTGGGGGAAAAAACGTTGTAGTTAATAGTAAGAACAGGGATAAGTATGTTGAACTTCTTATACAGGATCGCTTTGTAACATCCATATCCGAGCAGGTATCACATTTTGCCAAAGGTTTTGCTGATATTCTTTCAAACTCCAAGCTCCAGCAGTACTTCTTCCAAAGTTTAGACCTTGAAGATCTTGATTGGATGCTGCACGGGAGTGAAGACACCCTTTCTGTTGAGGATTGGAAAGCACACACCGAGTATAATGGTTACAGTGAGACAGATATTCAGATCTCTTGGTTTTGGGAGGTATGTGCATGCTGCTATTATTAAATCTCGCAAAGTTTGTCTCTAAGTTCTATCTCCTTTTTAACGCCTGCTCTGGTTGGTGACAAGTACCTGCAATGTGATGTTCTTTAAGGCTGTCTCTGCTTCCATTTTATCAACTGAACAAAGTGTGTTTTATTGCCTTGGTACTTCTTGGAAAGCATCACTATGGTGGTTACTTTGAAGTGTCCATTTCCCTAAGGGAATTGTTTTCTATTGACTGCTGTTGGAATCCACTTTTTAACTTCTCTGAGCAGCAATCATGCTAGTGTGCTAGAGTCCTCAACTTTGTTACTGTAAATTTTTCCTTCCCTTAATTCCTGATAAGCTCAATCTTTGATGCGCCTCATTATTATCGGAACCTTTTTTCTCTAATTTTTGTTGCCGAAGCCTCAAATCTTATTATGCCTTATTTGCTAGCAGACTGTTCATTGCCGTAGCCGTGCGTTCCTTCTTTGAAACCCTGTCAAAATTGTTATGGTTGTCAGTTTTGGCCCTTTTTCTGATAGCATCTAGCTTTATACATTTTGAATATGCACCTCTTTATGACTAATGGTAGCATACCAATATATATTTTTGAATCTTTCGTAGTGCAAGCATATAATTTCATCTTTTGTTTAGTCTGAATATTAACTTCCTCGTCTTCATTTAATTTGTCAATGATCTCTTTTTGAGTAAATATGGGTGGTTATCAATTAGTTCTGGAAAGCTTTCCAAATAACTCGGTATTTTATGATTTGTCGAGAGATCTTAGTTTTTTCTTTTTTTTTTCTGTTGAAAAACACTTTTTAACAGATTGTTGGGAGTATGACAGCTGATCAAAGGAAGGTTCTTCTATTCTTTTGGACATCTGTAAAATATTTACCAGTTGAAGGTTTCCGTGGTTTGGCTTCACGACTCTACATATACAGATCCCTTGAACCTGGTGATCGCCTACCTTCATCTCACACATGCTTTTTCCGGCTGTGTTTCCCGGCTTATTCATCTATGGCTGTCATGAAAGAACGTCTCGAACTCATCACTCAAGAACACATTGGGTGCAGTTTTGGTACTTGGTGAACAAATACACCTTCAATCTGGATAAAAGTGGTTTTGACTGCACATAGATTGTCGTTGTACAGATTATATGAGTGTTCCCATCAGTTCTCTAATTGGATACTGTGACATATTTCACCAGTTCTCTATTTTCCAAAGTAGTGGAGGGTTGCAGTGGCATTGGTCTTTATCAAATGTTTATATGGATAAAGTATGAAATAAAACAGGCTTTAAAGAAAGAATATTGATCTCACTTGTGATCTTAGCATTGCTATTGTGGTAAGTAGCTTATTTTGTGATGCCATGGACTTAGGATGGTAGTGCTCAGGATGGATCGGGTTACGGCCTAAAGGCCTGCTGCTTGCTCCCTCCCTCAGTAGAAACACCAAACTTTTTAAGTTATCTGTCTTCATCTATAAATTACATTCAAGTCTAACGACTAATTTTTTTAAAGTCATTATTACTATGTTATGAGTTCTATGCAATTGTTTAGCTATGATAGATATAGTAACTACTTTGTCACAAGTTTTGGTTTCATTGCTTCTAATCCCTTAAGATAAATAGGTGTATGAAATTTTTAGGCTCTTTAGTTGCTGCATATTTTTGTTGTCACGTTAATAGCGAAACAGAGAGAATAGACAAAGGCAAAGAGAAACAAGAAGCTGGAAACAGAAAGAAAGGATGAAACAAAGTATTCTTAAATTTATATTGTTTTTTTCGTTATTTTTTCTGTGTTTGTCTTAAACCATACAATGTGAAAGACTAATTTTATACTAGTGTGAGAAAATTTCCTTTTATTTTTAATCACTTTTTAAAGAAAGAGAAGTTATATTTTAATAATAAGAAAAAAAAAATTACATTTAACAACTCAATATTAATATTTTAATATTTTTTAACTTTAAATATTAATATATTCTATAATTTTATTAAGGTAGATTATCTTTAAGAGTGTCAATCTATCCTTAATCTTTAATGTTTGAAATTCTTTACAGTAATTTTATTTTCTTTAAAAGATATTTTTCTCTGATTTTATTTTCTGTAAAATATTTTCTTTGATATTCATCTATGGAAAATATCATATATATATATCTTTATTAGTTCCTAATATTCCTTTTTAGATAGATAAATCACATTTATTTTACGTACTTTAAGTTATTTTGAAGTGTAGCATACTTTTATTATTTCACAAAATTGATATTGAGTTACTTTGAATGGTCATTCGATTTTCTGTTTAACACAAAATTTATGAGTTATTATAGAAAGATAAAAAAAAAATATTGTCTACAAATATCAAAATCATAATCCAATCATTTTAAGGGGCTTAAACATTTTATCATATCACCATCCTATTTGAGAAGTTACTTACAAAGGAAGAAAGAGTGTTCACTGCACTTTTTGTAAAATAAGAAAACCTCTATTTCATTTGTAAAATATAATATAAATAAAGTTAGAAATTATGTATGTTGATATTGATTTTTGAACTCAACATTTTCTCGTGTAAATTTTTTACTGTAGTCACATTGAAACCTGATATCGATTATTTGATCAACGTATAAAAATAATTTTCAAATATGCAAATTTGAAAGGAAAAATGAGACAATTAACTCTCATTACTATTTGCTGAGCTTTGAAAGATTTGAAAGGAAGGTGAGAGAGACGTGGGTTCAATTTCTTTTACTAACAAATAACAAATAACATTTCCTCATAAAAAATGATATTATATATATATATATATATATATATATATATATATAATTCAAATGAATTTATATACAATTATAACTTTTTTTTAACTGTGATTATTGATTTTTTAAATTTTTATTTTTTTTAAATAGGTATATTGTCGAAGAATAAAAAAATAAATCATTTTTTAGGAGTGATAAAAATAAAAGGTACAAGATGAAAACAACCCAAATTTAACTATTTCACTTATTTTGAAACATGATAATAATGATTGTTCAATTAGATAATTGTGTAACACATGTAAAACTGTAAATCATGGATGAACAGATGTTATATGAGCAGCATATTAATAATAATTCGTATTATTTATAAAATAAATAAAAATTATTACAACTAACGTTTTAAATTTATTTATATTTATTTTATAATTTTCTGTTTTAATAATTACTATAACATATTTTTTATTATGGATTTTTATATTCAATCACTTATCTAGTCACACACTTCCCTTTTACTTATTTTCATTACTTTTCTCCGCTGTTATTTGCATTATTCTATTTATATAAAATTCAGACTATTTTTTTATTCTTTGTATGTTGTCACTCAATCAATTTCATGTACACTTCCTTTTCCTGTTTAATTTCATCTTATTCACGTATTGTAAAAATTAAAAAAAAATAAAATAATAGATGTAAAACATATTTAAAATTTTATTGGGTGTGAATATAATATTATTATTTTCAAAATTCTAACAAAAAGGTGTATAATGCAAATATATTAGATTTGCGTTGTTGATATCAACTTCTTGCAGAGATAAGTGGTCTTCAGCAAGTTTAGCTTTTTGGGTGGATCATATATCAATTCTATTATTTTTAGAATTTAATTGAAACATATTGATTTCATAATTAATTGTAATGGATGGATACTTGTCAACTTAATGAATTGGACAAATAAAAGATCGTTACAACTTATTAATAGTTAATAAAATAATGAAAGTTTAATGGGTCAGTTTTAATTATAAATTCATTTTAATATATATAAATATATGTTTGACAAACAAAGTTATTAATTTGAGTATTAGAATGTCTCTTTCATACAACTTAGAAAAAAAAGGAACAAACAACATAATTTAAATAATAGAAGATGATCAAGGAAATCTATCTAGTCTTTAAAATAACTTTGAATGTTTTGAATAAAGAATTTCAGTCGTTATCCCAAACACTAATTATTTTTATATTACTATAAAATAATGTAATAAACTTTTCATTTAATTCAAACAGAAGATATTTTATATCTTTACACGTTGGTGTGGGCTAATAGAGGAATTTCACCTTATGCAATGCATGGAAAGTATAGAAAAGTTACAAATTATTAAACACAACTTGATTTGAAAAAAAATCTTGTACGGTGTTTTGTGATTTAAAATAAATAAAATGAAAAATAAGGCAAAATAAAATTCATAATATATCAAAATGAATTAGTTCAATTATTTTTATATTCATAAGAAAAATTTAATTGCATTGAAGGTTTGTCCACAGATATTAATAAAAAGTCTAACAAAGATTTATCCATAAAAATGTTGTTGTACCCATTAATGTAAGAGACGTGGAAATAAAAAACTATATTAAAAGTTGATATACTTGGATGTTACTGTACTTAGATGAGCCAAAAAAAGATTACATCAACACTAATAAATTTTGTAAGTTCACTCATTAATGAAACACATTAATTGAACTATATTTTAAACATAGTGCTGAAATTTGAGTGATTGATAATATTAAATAATTTAATTGTAGTTATAGGATAATATCTTCCCAGTAGTGTCTTGAGGGAAATATTAGATATTGATAAATTCATGTCATTTAATGAATTATGCAAAAAATAATAATAATAATAATGATGAATGGAAAGAAACATTTAACCATTACGATTTCCTACGTATTAGTCAATTTATTAAGAGAAATTTAATTTAGCAAAAAAGCACTTTAAGTCTCATTTAATATTTAATGAAAAAGTCTATCTTTATATGTAAAAATGAATAAATTACCAGTATAACATATTAAATTCGACCTTTATATGTTTACACTACTAAAATATTCTCAAATGTTCATACAGTAATAAACATAATCTCAAAAATATTAGAATAATAATAATAATAATTCTAAACACTAATATGTATCAAACACTATATATATATATATATATATATATATATATATTAAAATGTGGTGAAAGTATCATTTATAAGTTACACGCTTTGTTTTGAAAGTCAATTCGCAAATAGTATCGTTTTCCTTTGATCTTTCTTTCTTGGAATTTAGCAATGTTTTCTGCCTCTGAAGCTTCTTATGTTTTTAATTTATATCATTATTATAATTTTAAATCTGAGTCTAAGTGTTATATTTAATAAAAATGAAAAAGTAAAGTATCTTTAATATATATTATTACAAAAATAATACTTTAACACATTCATTTGATACACTGGTAGACTTATCTTTACTGAATTTTCAGCACAGTACTAAAATTTAATGCTAAATGTAGTTGACACGTATGTGAAGGTACCACGACTTATATCATTATTATAATTTTAAATTTGATTTTAAGTGTTACATTAAATAAAAAGAAAAGTAAAATATTATATATAATTAAAAACCTATTAATTTATTATTTTAAAATTTTAGATAAAAAATTCTGTGAATCATTTATGTAATTAAACTCAGTGTTATATTATGAATTTTATCCTCGATAAACTTAACAGTCATGTTTTTAAATACATTAAGTTTCAGTCACTTAAATTTCTGCGCTGCGGGAGGTTCCAAGTTCCAATCCGAACATGTACTAAGAACCACTGCGTGTGTTCTTACCCGATTAGTATGTTTTATCCTATACTTTCACAGTTTGACAACGTTTTAACACTTAATATTATAATAGATAATGATACTTTGACAACATTTTAACACTATCTATCTGTCATTTTGTAATTAGTTCAAAATTACTCCACAATCAATAATAATAATCATAAACACTAACATAGAACAATCACAAAATGACATGTAAATGATCTTAAAATGTTGTCAAAAAAATATTATCAAAGTATCATTATTTTATTATAATTTTAGATCAAACACAATGATACATAGATAATGTTAAAATGTTGTTAAAAAATATTCTCAAATATCATTATCTGTTTTATAAATGTTGCCATACGAAAGGATAATGATACTTTGACAACATTTTTCTTTACAACATTTTAACACTGTTTACGTGTCATTCTGTGATTAATCCAAAATTATTCCACAATCAATAATAATAATCATAAACACCAATAAAGACCGATCAAAGAATAACATGTAGACAATGTTAAAATATTGTCAAAAAAATATTGTCAAAATATCATTATCCATACGAAAAACTCCACCAGAAACAAACAACCAAAAAAGGTTTTAATTGGAATGGAGAAATATAAAATGGTTTAGAAACATGCGTCGCGTTCTGATCTTTACGCAATATTTTATTATCTGATTGTTCTAGTAGGAGCAAGTTAATCGAGATTCGTGAATCTTCAGGGTGAGAACATGGAAGATTGGGATGCGAAGCCTTGTATTTTCATGTTGGTTCATAGTAACAAATAATTGAATGCTCCAAAGGCTGCTCTGTCCTTGTTGGGGACCAGTAATGATATCCAAAGTGATCAGGCTATCATAATGGCTTACACGTATACTTTACCTAATACTTGAAAAAGATTACACCTTCTGAGTTGGAAATTTTCGACTAAAAGTAGCACCATGTCGAATTTTTGGGGGGAGAAGGAAGTAATTATGAAATAACTTTGGAACTAGTAATTTTGGGTAAAGAATTGATCCTTAAAGAAAGGAAAATACACAATAAACCCGGTTATGCTTGTAACTGTGCATCTTCAAATAGAAATGTACGATGTAACAAGTTGTTGTTTACTTTTTTTCTAAGGAGACAAAGGATTAATTGCAAGCCTGTCAGAAAAGTGGCATTGTTTGAGAGTAGTTGGTGTAACTCAAAGTACAAAAAGTAATAGTAATTCCAAATGGGAGTTGAGTTTCCTTGAGTGAGTTGAGGTTAGACATTGAGAATTGATAAAAGAAAATGCAGGGGCAACCTAGGGGGGCCATATCTTAAATACAATAATATACTTCTTGCCTAGCTCAATGTATCCATTGTCATTCTAAACAACGAACCTACTAACTGTCAGACAACATTCAGTTTACATATGTCAATGAAGAAACAGATTAAGGAAGTTACAGGAATAAGTAAAATGTTCCTGTATGATCTAGCAACAGCCAGAAACATACAACTACGCCTCTCTGCGGTTCATGCGCTGCACAACAATAAAGAAAAACCACAACAATTTGTCAGTCAATTTCCTAGTAGGCTTTAATACAAGACTCGTTAAAAAGTCAGTGTAAGAAAATAACTTATGAACGTTGACAGGGAGTCAGGAAGGGAAGAGATAAAAAAGAAAAGAAAAACACAAGATTGTTGACGAAATGATCCAGAGATTAGGAAAAAACACAGTGCTAGCACAATAGGTAAACATAAGATGAAAGGAAATGTTAACCTTACGTGGGTGTCTGGCTGTTTAAATAGATGATGGCGCGCTAACATCTCTGGTATTCCTAGAGCAGAAATGCTTTCACACCCAAGTAGCTCTTGAAGCTTTGCATCACATAATATCACCATTGCGTTTAAAGGGTCCTGCAATCAATATGGAGGAACATTCTCATTATTAAAAGCAACAGCTCACCAAAGTAATTTTTGAAACAAATATCATTAGAATATAAGGCCTTTTCTTCAATTTCTGTTACTTTTCAGCTTTCAATCAGATTTTGATTTCAAGAACCTTTCATTGTCCGAAACAGTTTAAACTCTATCAGAAAATACTTTTTTTTTTCATGTATGTATTGGCTCTTAACAGAAGGTTAAAGAATGTCTGAGCATGTGAAAGATTGGATAATGTGATGAACATGCAACACACCTCCAAATGGTGATGCTTGATGTACTCCCAAACACGTCTTATGGCTTCAGATTGTTGCATCTCTTTTCCTTCAGTACCCAAAAATTTGGCAAGTGCTTCAGATATCACGACGGTGGATGAAGCAGGTTCAGCACATTCAATTTTAGTTTCAACGTCCACCTTCACTCGCTTAGCTTGTGACTGCTCTGGAGTGACAAAATTCAAAGAATATTAAAGATTATTTTACTAAAAAAACAACAAAAACCACTGGTAGAAAAGATGGTAATGCAGCATCCTCATTTTATTTGGGTTCTGAAAGATAAATTTTTCGATAAGCAGTCATAGGAGATAAAATTAAGAAGGTAAAAAAAAAGCTTTTAGAAAGGTTAAATAAAAATAACTTATTGCATCAAAGTTGAAAGTGGATTAGTTGTTTTTAATTTATGGGAGAAACTTATTCATTTCACCTTCTTATTTTCTTGAAACGTGTTTATCCAAACAGGGCATTGGCTATTTAGTACTTACTTGAGGGACCAAGTGGGATAATGTGTTTAGCTAGCAACTGATTCATCTTGAACATGTCAGTGCAGTCTGTCTCAAATACCAAACGCAGTGCATCATCACATATTATCTTCCTTTTGTTACCAGGATCCTGGAGGTTGTTTTTCTTTATATATGCCCAAAGCTGCCTCACAATCTGCATTGAGCATACCAAAGGGTTGGATTCCATATGAATTTTTTTATTAATGGTTTATTCCAGATAAATGAAGATTCATGCTTTTACAGTAAATGCGAGGGATCTAACTTAGTTCGGTAAAAGAAAACTACCTCAGTTCTTGGCAATGCAGGCTCACCAACAACTGCCTGAAGCTCAGGAGAAACACCACAAACTTTGTTTAGACCACCAGCACCACCTCTTCTTTTGCCTCCAGTTTGAACACTGGAAAACCATTTATAAAGAACGGCAACACAACATCTCGTATGTTAAGTCCATAAACCCATTCTTAGTACGATAGAGACAGATTGGAGAAAAATATTACATATTCCAAGCTAACCAGAACATGAGACCAGAAAACTTGAAGAAAGTCATACATAGCACGGGCTAGCAAACGCTGATTATGTATATGTGGAAAAATAAAAACACACACATATATAAGCTATTTTTGAACGGTATACTAAAAATGCATTTAAAATTCTGAAACACGTCCAGGTCAATGGAATGGGAATAAATACACAATAGGGGTAAGAGAGGGCTAAGAAACAGGACTACACAAGAGGACAATAGTTAACGAAAGAGATATTTGGGACCGGCGTGTTTTAATAAGAAAAATTATTATTATTATTTTAACATAATAAAACCATCAAATGGAAATGACATGACATGAACAAGTTTACAACTATTTTACCAAAAAAGGCGTCAAATTTCAAAGAAAGGAAACCACGGTAACCAATAATAAAGAAAATAGTATCAAAAACCAACCAACCAACCATTAAGAGTTTCCAGAAATGGAACAGTACTCGAACTACATACAGTAGGAGATCAACCCAAGATCGCAACCGTACTTCGGACGAAAGCGAAAGCGGACAACTCTAACCCTAAATCGAAGCAAACAGAAAAAAAAAACTTGGAACTAAGATCTAATTAATTTAAGCGACAACAAGAAGCCCCAGGAAGACCCAGTTAAGAAGTTGAAGATCAAAACAAAAGGGCATATGAAAAACCGCACCTTACTTTGGGCGCTTGAGGTGAGGCAACAGTGGCAGCATTTTCAGGAAAGGAATCAACTTTGGAGGGCGGAGGAGGGTTGGGGTGCTGGAAGTTGATCTCGTCATGGAGGGCAAAATGGGAAGGAAAGTGAGTGGTTGGGAAGTGGTGTTGGGGGAGAGGGGCGAAGTAGTCTTTGTGCAGAGGAGGAGGAGGGTGAGGAAGAAATGCACGCGGTGGGTGAGAGCGGAGAAGAAGGTCGATCTGGTCGCGGATGAAAGCGGCCTTGTGAGAGAGGTCTAACCCTAGCTTAGCCTCGAGCTGCTGTACGACGGCGTTTACAGTGGTTATGGAGTTGGGGTCAGAGTGACGCAGTAGAGACTCGACCCCTTTAGCTATATCCTGGTCGGACACCATTCTTGTTCTTCTTTGTTCACCACCTTCATATACCAACAGAAAAAACGGCTGCTTATACCTTCTCTCTTCTGCTTCTTCTCTCTCTCTTTATAACATCGAAATCACAAAAGTACCCTTTATTTGAAAATGGTTTTGCAGTGAGAGAGCAGTGGTTGAGGGTGGAATCGTAAAAAGGGTAAAAGTTGCAGTGAGAGGAGTTGCTTGTTTTTGACGTTAAAGATGAATGAAATGTGACTTTGGGAAGGAGGAATAAGGTAAAAGTGAAGCAAGGTGGAATTACGGTAATGCCATTTGTGTAATGTGGGTATGTTCCGAAAGAGAATGGTGTGGTGGGACTTACAGGAGAATCCGTGAGTGGTTGGGGATTAGAGGGGTTTGGTCAACTAATTAAGATTTTGAAATAGGTGGGCCTTTATCTATAACTCAGCTACCATAGTCAACTTAGTAATGGAGAATTCTTTCATTCCTAGGCAAGCCATCAAACGACCATGGCCCAGTTTATTTAACCATCTTTCAACATACCCAGATCTGGACATCTATCATATCCTCCTTGTTTTCGACTATTTAACATTAACATCAGGCTATAACTATGTAAGACATAGGTCTATATGCTGTCTCACCTAGTCCAACATTATATTATTATACAAAAATATCATATAAACAACAAGCTAAACTAATGAAAATTGTTTCGGAATATTGTTTTGGAAAATTGTTTTGATATAGGTCGATACTTTTTATACAACTTTTCTCACGTTTTCTTTCAAGTTAGTTTAGATAATTATAAATGATTTTAGTCAAAACTTTTTTTTTCTAAATTTTAAACCGTGTGAATGTATCTATAAAAAATACTTTAACATTTAAGTCAATGATTAATCTCCGAGGATTACTAAAATTTTAAATTTACAATAAATATAATTATCTACTTTCTCACATTTCACGTCTATTAATAAGTTTTGAGATAAAATTATGATTAGTGAAGTCTTAATCATATTCCATTATTCACTAAATAATTTTTACTAGTAATCTTGATTAAAACTATGTTTAGGAATTTTACTCTTGATTAAAACTATGTTTAGGAATTTTTATTGTTAAAGATTCTACATCCGTTCTTCTATTTATACAATCATACAATCAGTTAATAAATAACATTTACTTATTTTTGGTTAGATGAAATATGGTACTCTTATCTATCGTTCCTGTGGCCATAGTAAAAAATAAAAATATTCAAGGTTTTGAATCCTGTGTGCTTTTTTAGTGTATTTAATTAGCCATTTTTAAAAAATTTAAGTAGCAAAAATAATAGCTTTACTCAAAAACAGGATCAAGCAAGTAAACCTGAATAAGCAAAATAAGTTGAGCCTCACGCCTCAACTATCTGATGGTAAAGGAAAATGATACTTAGACAACAAATTTTGACAACATTTCGACACAGCACACGTGTCAGCGTTTGAGCGGCCCACGTTTTGGTTGGAAAAAGTTGCTGCGTTCTGAGAAAGTCTGATGAAACCTGCTTCAACGCTGACGTGGCGAGGACGGGCACGGGCACGGGCAGATTGGGGTGTGCGTTTCAAAAATTAAAATGACGTGGCAATGACAGAATTGGGGGCAGATTCAAATTTTAGGGTTGTTTCGAAAATTTGAGATTCAAATATTTTGAGAGAGAGAGAAAACGGAGAACATTTGATGGAGCACCTTCTTTCCTTCTTTCCTTCTTTCCTTCGAACCAGCCACCACAGCTCTCGCCGGATACGCGCCGCCCGTAGACGTTGCCGTTTTCGCTCCATCCAGTGCCGCCGGTGTCCGTCGTCTTCCACCCAGCCACGCAGTTCCGTTTGCGGGTCGCCGCAGCGCCAGTGTTGGCAGACGAACCGAAGACGGCATCGTCTTCCCTCCGGCCCAGCCAACCAAGTTTGCGTTTTGAGTATCGATTCCTCCCACCCGCTTCCTTCCCTGTGCCGGACCCTTGCGGTGGCCGCCGGACTGCCGTCGGAGTGTCGCCGGACCAAAAATAGTCCCACTTGGTCCCTTCCCTTCCCTTGATGATATTTTATGGACTTGCAAATCTCTTTTGCCAGTAAACCAACTTCCTTAGATTGTACTGATTCATTGGATGGTAGAAATACATAAATTTGTTGCAATATATGCTGTCTTTTTGGACGAATTTCTCATAAACTATGCTTAGAATATATGTTCATTAGATTTGATAGAGTATTGAGATCAAGTTCTTTAATTGCTTGAATAGACCCAAAACTATTTTTGTCGTTCTTGGATTTATTTTGTTAATTTGAGTTGACAAATCATGATACAATGATAATTTTGTTTCGGTTCTTACATGTTTTAATCACATCTATTGGTTTGAAATTCCACAGGAGACTATTGGATGACTGTTGATAATGGAATCATTAGGTAGGCAGACATAATTGGAGGGTTGGTGGAGTGGGAAACATTAGTGGAAGTTTGTTAAGTGGGAATCATTAGTGAAGATCGTGGGAATCATTAGTGAAGATCGTGGGAATCATTACTGGGGGCCTAAACGAGGGGAGCGATCAAGACGAGAGAGGGAGTGATCAGGACGAGCGGTAGATGAGGGGAAGGGATTAGGACGAGCGGTAGATGAGGGAAAGTGATTAGGACGAGTGGTAGACGAGGGGAAGTGATTAGGACGAGCGGTAGATGAGGGACAGTGACTAGGACGAGCGATAGATGATGGGAAGTGATTAGGACGAGCAGTAGACGAGGGGAAGTGATTAGGACGAGCGGTAGATGAGGGGAAGTGATTAGGATGAGCGGTAGATGAGGGGAAGTGATTAGGACGAGCGGTAGAGGAAGAGAAATGATTAGGACGAGCGGTAGATGAGGGGAAGTGATTAGGACGAGCGGTAGAGGAAGAGAAATGATTAGGACTATTTTAAAATAGCAAACCGTTTTAAAACCTATTATATACTGTTATGACGAACGCCTTGTAAAGACCGAACGTTCAACTGAGAATAAGATCGTAGACAACGAACGTTCACTAACACATAAAATGAACGCCCATCGAACAGCAAGCCAGGACGCTCGTCCAGCGCGCAGCGCAGAGGACGCTCGGCCAGCGCTCAGAGAAGGCTCGTCCAGCGCGCAGAGGACGCTCGTCCAGAGAGCGGAGATCGCTCGCCCAGCTCGCAGAGGCCGCTCGTCCAGAAGCTTGTCACCCAGAGGGGACGCTCGTCCAGCGCGCAGAGGACGCTCGTCCTATCAACCATTTACAGCAGATGTGGTGTGCTACGACTGTCTCATTTTTTTGTGATTGGAATTGTTATATGGATTCTTGAACACCGAGTCAATAGTGACTTTCGTGGTCCTCCTAAGAAGCAAATTGTAATTATGTTAATGTACGCCTTTGTAGCGTCATATGATAACCTTTTACGGCCAGTTTATTGAATTTGGTGCAGCAATAGGTGCCCCAATGTTCATCTTTTGTTTAAGATTCTAAATCCATTTAACGAGTTATTGATGATTTGAATTAATGCAGTATAGACTAGGAAGTATTGCGGTTCAGTCATAGATGACACACGAAAAAAAGGGGGGTTTTTTTTTGGATTGTTTTGCAAGGAAAATTAAATTAATTAAAAGTTGAAAGTTAAAAACAATTGACAAAATTATGAAAATTAAAAGCTGAAAGCAGAAAACCGAACGGTTCTAACCAATGTTAAAACCGAACGGTGATATAAAAGACCGAACGGTCCAAAGCACAGAACGAAAGGTTGAAGTATAAATTGCACAGAAGTAAAAACCGAGCTGTAATAACATTGAGACCGAGCGGTCTCCGAAAATGCATTTGAGCGAACGCTAAATACCGAGCGTCCTAACTGCACGGTTCTTATAACAAGGCCGATCGGTTAAGGCAGTAAATCAGAAATGAGCACAATAAAGCCGAACGGTAAAAGCAGCTTAAACAGTTAACTTCACTAATGATTCCCACTTAACAAACTTCCACTAATGTTTCCCACTCCACCAACCCTCCAATTATGTCTGCCTACCTAATGATTCCATTATCAACAGTCATCCAATAGTCTCCTGTGGAATTTCAAACCAATAGATGTGATTAAAACATGTAAGAACCGAAACAAAATTATCATTGTATCATGATTTGTCAACTCAAATTAACAAAATAAATCCAAGAACGACAAAAATAGTTTTGGGTCTATTCAAGCAATTAAAGAACTTGATCTCAATACTCTATCAAATCTAATGAACATATATTCTAAGCATAGTTTATGAGAAATTCGTCCAAAAAGACAGCATATATTGCAACAAATTTATGTATTTCTACCATCCAATGAATCAGTACAATCTAAGGAAGTTGGTTTACTGGCAAAAGAGATTTGCAAGTCCATAAAATATCATCAAGGGAAGGGAAGGGACCAAGTGGGACTATTTTTGGTCCGGCGACACTCCGACGGCAGTCCGGCGGCCACCGCAAGGGTCCGGCACAGGGAAGGAAGCGGGTGGGAGGAATCGATACTCAAAACGCAAACTTGGTTGGCTGGGCCGGAGGGAAGACGATGCCGTCTTCGGTTCGTCTGCCAACACTGGCGCTGCGGCGACCCGCAAACGGAACTGCGTGGCTGGGTGGAAGACGACGGACACCGGCGGCACTGGATGGAGCGAAAACGGCAACGTCTACGGGCGGCGCGTATCCGGCGAGAGCTGTGATGGCTGGTTCGAAGGAAAGAAGGAAAGAAGGAAAGAAGGTGCTCCATCAAATGTTCTCCGTTTTCTCTCTCTCTCAAAATATTTGAATCTCAAATTTTCGAAACAACCCTAAAATTTGAATCTGCCCCCAATTCTGTCATTGCCACGTCATTTTAATTTTTGAAACGCACACCCCAATCTGCCCGTGCCCGTGCCCGTCCTCGCCACGTCAGCAGGTTTCATCAGACTTTCTCAGAACGCAGCAGCTTTTTCCAACCAAAACGTGGGCCGCTCAAACGCTGACACGTGTGCTGTGTCGAAATGTTGTCAAAATTTGTTGTCTAAGTATCATTTTCCGATGGTAAAAACCCTACTTATTTTATTCCTATAAAACAGAATAAAAATATATATTATATTTTCTAACTTTTAATTTTTTTAACCTATTCGGATATCGTTATTTTTTACTGATAGTCCACCCAGACAATTTAGAATAAATTATTTTATTAATATCTATACTTAAAAGAGAAAAATAACAATTTTACCATGATAAGTTCAGAAAACTTAGCATATACATATTTGTTTTGTTCACATATTCTCAAAACTTTAAAATCATACTTTTTTCCCTTACAGTTAATTTTAGCATTGATAGATATACACTAACATTTACTTTTCATACTTAATCCTTTTGGTATAGCATACTAACACTATTTTACAGAATGGATAGTTTCACCCTTTATTGACATGTAAACCCTTTAACAGGTTTTACACCGATTAAAATAAATCAAAATTTGATTATAAAGTGACAAAAAAATTAACTTTTTCACTAAATTAAAATCAAAATAACTAATTTCATATTATTAAAAAAATATTTATTTTTAGAAACTTTGATTTCATCTATTTTTTTTAAGATTTGTTTTGCATGCTTTAAAACACAATAAGAAAATATTTCTAGATAAGTTAACATGGTTATTGTACCATATGGTCGAACGGCCATTAAAGTCCACAGGGACGCCCGATAAGGACAGACGGCATCACAAGTGTAAATGATTAATTTTAAGGAGATTAAGGTAAATCGTGTTTAAGGGTATTGGACTGGGATTAGACCGAGATTAAAATATCGCTAATCCTAGGTCCACATAAAAAAAACTATAAATATAAGTCAAAGATAAAAGGTAAGTAGTGACATTTAGTGCGTATTTATTATTATCATTGTCATATTGAATTACCGAATGGTTCAATTACTGACTTTAACATCGAAGCGTCTTTAACAAGTACACCTCCAGACAGACGAGCAAAGAGAAACACATGAAGTGAAACCGAGCGGTGGAAAAAGACAAATTATGAAGGTGCAATCCCACCGAAGTTTATTATGTAAGTTAATTTGTCATGGATTTTATAAGTTAGAGTGGTATATTAACCTTTTAAGTCTCTTGAGTCGAGTTCCACATCTTTTAACTCACAGCGTCATGAGCAGGACAGAGTTAGTCACCATTTCAATATACTTATAATTCCTTTTTTTTTATTGTATATATAAATATTTTTTATATTTAAAATAAATATAAATATATAAAGATGATAACGAAAAACCATTGCTAATTTAATACACGTGTGCTATTTGTCTTACCCATCGTCAAATAAAGAATAAAAGTTAGTATTCCTCCTTCATTAATAATTTATTACTGTGTACTGAAACATGAAGTGGTGACAGAAATTGATGAAAGATTTGGGCATCATCTTCTTCAAGAGATTAATGGGAACATAGAAGTGATTAAAATGAATTATATATTGTGTAATTGTTTAAAATAATTAACTCGTCCCTGTGTGTATATATGTGTAAAATATCATGATTGTATAATTATAGAAATATATAAGGATGTAAAAATCAAAATTTATTTTATTTTTTTAACATATTTTAATATAGTTTATCTTTTAATATCATATTTGTTAAGTAATTGTCTTGCATCTCTTTTTTTAAGATATTTTTTTATTGTTTTTTAGTCAAATATGAAAATATTGCTTTTAATATAGTTTATCTTTTAATATCATATTTGTTAAGTAATTGTCTTGCATCTCTTTTTCTTAAGATATTTTTTTATTGTTTTTTAATCAAGTATGAAAATATTGTTTACACGATTTCAACTTATTTTTATTATAGTTTATTTGAATACAGACCATCTATGTTAAGTATATGAATCATGTCATCTTAAACATTAAACTTAATTTCATTGCGATATTCATATATACATTGATTGTATAATACTTGGTAGGTACGATCATATAAGCACTAATATATTGTATTTCATCATAGTTTTACTGTTAAGCGTGTTTGGATGAGAGTAATACTAATATGAGTGTACATTTTTTTACAATTTTTGTTTACTTTTAAATTCCTTTTTGTCACTATTTTTTTGCAACAAGTCCAAAAGTACTGCTTACACGACTTTATCTGTTAGTACAGTTTCGTCAGACCTAAACCATCTACCTCACGTCCCTAGACTTAGTGTCTCCCTAAGCATTGAAACTTATGCCCAGGACCCATATATATATATATATATATATATATATATATATTGAGGGTGTAATACTTTGTATGTGCGATCATATCAGCATTAATAGAACTTTACAGTTAAGTGTGATTGAGAAAGAGTAATATTAGGATGAGTGTTGTTGCTGTTTTTGCAACAAAATTTAATTGAAGACTTAAACTTTGTCCTAATTTTATCTTTAAGAGTCTATTCGCAAGAATTGATTTGTGAAAATGTACCATAGTGACGAAGGAATTTATAAATAATCTTATATTCACATGCAACAATTTTAGTGGATGCACAAAAACATATGAAAATGTGAAAACAAAATATATAAATTTATATTATTATTTCAATTACATTATATATATATATATATATATATATATATATATATATATATATATATGAGTGCTTAAAATCTAAATGACTAAAAATTAGTTAATTTTAATAAAAAAATATAAAGAGTACCAAATTCAATATTTGATATAAAAATTGAAAAATCAAATTGAAATATTTATTGTATTTACATATTATATGTTTAAATTCTTATTGTATATTAGTTATAATATATTTATAGTTATTAAATTTTTTAAAATTTGCATTATAATTGTTAACTCAACTTATTTATTAAATGGGGAAAAGTTAAAATTAGGAATACAACTTTAATTGTAAAAATGTTATATATCTATTTAATACTCTTTTATTATAAAATGCTTAACTATTTACTAATAAAAATCGTTAAAAAATTGTTTAATTTCTTTAGAAATTTTATAATAAACTTTTTGAATAACAACTGGAACCATGCTCAGAAACACGTGTAATAACAGACGTATCATTAAATATAAACATTGGACATGAGATTGAATTAAGAGAAGACGACCAAAATTAATTCATTAAACATCAAGGGTAAAATTCAAATTTACTTATATTATAATTTTTGATAGAAATTCGTCCTCAAATTTAGAAAATAAATAGGTATAGCTATTGTAATGTAATTTTTAGCGGTTTGCGACGTATCATGTTTTATATATTATATAGTATTTCAAACTCAAAATGCTTATGTCGTTTTATACGTTTCAGATTATATATAAGTCTAAAATACAGTTTAAAATATAAAAGAATTTAACAAATTAAAAAATTATCTTTATTTTATTTTTAAAGTTTAAAATTATAGTTTTTTTTTAACTAAATTCCAATTTTATATTCGAATTTAAAATATATAGCTCGTTAATTTATTTACTCAGAGAGAAAGGACGACGTGACATCATGAACGAACCCTTATGGTAACAGATGATAATTGGGGTTAATAAAATGGAATACAAGTGATTGGATAGTGTAGTGACAGTGAGAAAAAAAGAAGAGAAGAAAAGAGAAGGGTTAGGCTTGAAAGAGGAGAGCATGGCAGATATTCTAAACCTAGGAGCCCCCCAAAGCTTAGGTACGAGGAAACACTCATGCCGTTCTCATTCCCATTTCACAAAGCATGATTCCATCAGCCAAAGCTGGTCTTCTTTGCAGCACAACCTCAAGTGCAGAGGCAGATTCCTGTGCCTTTTCTCCGATAACAGAAAACAGGTTTTTCTCTCAATTTCTCTTTCTCGCCGATTTCTTATTCCTTTCCTGCATCTCTGCATTTCAATTTCAACCCTTTTACCGTTTGTTTTGCCTTATCCATGCGTTTGGGAATGAGTTTTGACAACACTTGCTGAATTATCTTTCTGATAATGTATCATATGCTGTGCAGTGCACAATTCATTCTATTTATTTCAGTCATTTCATTTTCTGTCCCTTTTTGAATGGTCATTTGGTTATCGTAATATACTTATTTCTATTGTCACACTTTTCTGTCCCGTTATTTCTTTAACGTCCTACGTTCACAAGTATAGAGTATAGTTGATTTTATAGTAATATGTTAAAACTTCCTTTTCAACTTGTTAGATAATTTACAGTCACAAATAACGCTTACTACCTTTATCCATTCTAGCTTGTATCCCATGATGTATGACATTTTCATTAGTTTCCTCATTGTTTTGTAATATTCATCCTCCGTACTTAGATATAGAAACCTTTTTGACATAACATCTTCTTCAATTTTACCTATTAGTCATTTTCTTTTTGTTTCTTACTAATTGCAATGTATGTATTCTGTTTGCAAAAAACCTTTGATTTCAATGTTTGTCTCCAAGGCTCGGATTTATAGTTAATCTTTATCATTAATATCTTTATATCATCCTCACAAAAAATACATTTAGGGATAATCCTTGACTTAATTGCACTCCTTTTCTCAATTCACGAAATTTGTTAACTATTTTTTTCCTTGAATTTGATGCCCCCTCTATTTTAATTGTTCAATTCTTGTTTATTCGATAACTTGATCTAATATTTAACAATGATGTTGGTATGACACTCTAATACACTGCCTCATCAACACATCCACGAGTGACACTCTACTGCAATGCTACGCTAGCATTTATGTTTAATATTGGCTGTTAAATATGGATACAAATTACAGAATAAGGTAGAGGGGGATCAAATTTGCCAAAATTAAACATGAAGTGGTGAAATTCGCGAAATTGAAAAAGTAGGGGAACTGAAAGGCAATTGAATGAATAATCTTTTGTATGTCCCGAGTAAGTACATTCCATACTCTATTAAACATGTAAGAACTTTAGAGTGGACTCCGAAGTAAACCCATCCCTGTTCTATTATGTTTTTATGGGAGGAAATAAAGCAAGGATAGTGATACATTTCTTCTGTTTTTGTTGTTAAGAAAAAATATATATGCTTTTCATATTTACTTTAATTTAATTTTAAATTTTTTCTTTCCTTCATCATTTTCCCTCTACCATGCCAAATATAGTTTAGTCTTCCAATAATTCTCACTCTAATTGTTACCCTATTATTTTATCTTGTATGACTTAGATACAAGTCACCTGAATTATTTTCTTCTCGAAAGCCTTCTGTGTTTTTTATTTGCAATTCTCAGTAAGCCACGAGAAAAGGCCACCATGTAAGTCATTACTTCAACCAGTCAAATGTGAAACCAGAGAAGTGATCTGCAACCATCTAAACCCAGTCTTTGTTCTCTTATCTTTATCTGTAAACAAGCTACAGACAAGAAGCAGCATGTTAATGGTGTCCAACATCCACTCGCCAGCATAAACAACTTTAAAACTGATGGGCAATCCAGGTAACACAAGAGTCAGTCTCAGCTGGCTTTGTTGTGTCTCCGAATACAGCATCATCTTCTCAAACAATGGCACTGTTTTTGTGCGACCACTTTCAGTGATTGCAAAGCATTGAAAATTAGCATTTGACGAAACCAGTTCTCTTCTATTGCTCATCTCATCTCCCATTTGTAGAGCCTATTATCAGCCAATCCTAACAAAGTTGATTTTGAAGAATCAAACTATGATCTCTTTTGTGTCGTAGGTGTTATTCCTTATTCTGTTCAGCAAGCTCCATCTGGTCTGGTAATTTGGTAAAGCTTCAAAATGTGGTGTCTCTCATTTTTTATGGGTGGTTTGCTGAACATACCCATTATTAATAAATTGCTGACGTCGGCTGTTGGTTTAGCAACATTTTGTAATTAATTATATTTATATAGCAAAATAGTTTGGTCAGTTAGTCGAGTGATACACAGTTCAGGGTGAATTACAAATTTTGTAATCATATTTATATAGCAAAATAGTTTTAAGATGGTTTCATGGATATAGGCAAGAAGAGGTGTCAAACCACGTCAATTATTCTGGGTGATTTCATTGGTTTATGTTATTTTTCCCAGCATCAATTTGAGTATTGAACAATAATTGAGCATTGAACCCGACAACGATGTGTTTTTGTGGTCTGAGTGTGCCAAGGTTTTGAAAGCTTAAATCCATCTTGAGGTCCTTTCCTTCAAGCATTTTGATATCTGCATTGTCAAGCCAAAGATTTGATAATTATCAGAGTTTGGCTGGGGTTGCAAATGATCATCAGGTGTTGAGGTCAAAGTTCATAAATCTCAGAACAAGAGAGGAGTTCCTTAGAACTAACTCGGAGAATTGAAAGAATAAAAGATGATGATATAAGAATGATTTGCATGTATTTATAAAATACAATGGAAGCTAAACTATAACAGAATGATGCATGAAGTCACTGCTAATTGACTTGAGCTTATGCGAGTTAGTTTCTATTACTTGTCTTATCACTATTAGATGTCAAGGTGGTCCAATAATGGAATTCTGTTTTTCAATTCCTTTTCCTTTTGGATAACATTTGGAAGATGCCTTAGTTAACAAAAATCGGTTTGTTTGTTATTTAGTCTAATTATTCTGCTGGCCTCGTCATGTTGTGCAGGTACAATTTTCATGAAAAGTATAAAAATTGAATCATACTCTTGTTTGTAGAAAAAATTATATTCTCACTATCAGTTTATATTGATATAATAATAAAATTTTGACGTCATGGTTGACTATCCATGGAAATAGTTAATGAGTAAAATCTATTTTGAATCTTGTGATAATGAACTATGTTTAGTCCTTTATGCCTCACAAAACTGGTATGAGGGGAAATACAAAACTGAAAGAGAATTTGGATTGCAGGAACAGGCTAGAAAAGCATTAGAAGGTGCATTAAGTGGTAAGAAAAATGAATTTGACAAGTGGGATAAGGAAATTAAAAGAAGAGAAGAGCTGGGAGGTGGGGGTGATTCCGGTGGAGGTGGTTGGTTTGGGTGGGGTGGACGGTTTGGCTGGTCTAATGATGATAATTTTTGGCAAGAAGCGAAACAAGCTGGTCTTACTATACTTGCTCTCGTTCTAGTGGTAAGAAGTTTCCTCATTCCTGTCTTAACTCACTTTCTGATATCCAGAATTCATATTTTATTGTAAGTACCAACGTAGCCTACAATAAAAATTCTATTTTTCCTTCTCTGCTTTTCAGTATCTCCTAGTTGCAAAAGGTGATTTGTTCCTTGCTATCATTCTCAATCCATTGCTATATACACTTCGGGGAGTGAGAAATGGGTTTAGTTTCGTAACATCTAAAGTCTTGAAAAATACTTCTACCAGCAATCAGGCTGATTTTGATGGACTTTCAAAGAAGAAATCTTATCAGCAAACTTCTGCAAAGGAGAATGTTGTAAGAAAATGGGGCAGTGACTATTGAGTCATTCATCCCTTAAAGGTTTGGCATTAACGCCTTGATACAGTATGTTATTTCACACCCTCTTAATACGTTCAACATCACGTTTGCTCCATGCAAATATTAGTGCAGCGATTTTTGTTGTAACACAGATTGTTTATTTCCTTCGCACCTAAACAACGGTTAAATTTTGTTTAACGCTTTCATGATCCTGAGAAGTTAGTTAGAATTGAAAGTGTACTTTTAAATTTTATTAGCAGCTGCTGATTGATTACTTTCGTATTGTATCAAATTTTATAAAAGAATGTCATGAAAGTTTAAGATCAAGTAAGAAAACAGATTTTCTGTTGGCTCCAACACTTGTTTGCTGTACAAACACCTGAAAAATGGTCCCCAAAAGATGCCTGGTGATTTTCAGTTTTCTGTAAACCCGTGTTTTTATGATTTGTATTGTTTTTCTTGATTATTTGGAATGCAGTCCTTACATTGTATGACCTGTCATTGAATCATTGCTGATTTCATTTTCATATGAGCTGTATCTCATAATACAAGCATTTAAGTCCACCTTCTGTCTGGGGTTAATTTCTGTCCCTATCAGCCACTCAGGGGCTTCATGAGAACAGGGATATACTAAATTAGGCATGGAGGACACGGTCCAGGATGACCTGTGAGCCTGGACATCCCAGATCTTGATAGAAGGCAAAGTCACATGAATAATTTTATACTTTTTAATTATCTTTAAAGACAGTTGATGCAAGAATTGGTTGTCTGCATCATAGTATCTATGTTTCCTATGATAATTTTATCTCGTGTATAATACTTTTTATTTAAGCAAAATAAACTAATTTAACACTTATTAAAAATGGTTATTAGGTCCATGTGATATTCTTGATCATGTGTTAAATATCATTCCTATATTAAATAGACAATTATTTTGAAATAGCAATATTAAATAAAGCTTTGAGAACTCAATTTGAATCCAGAGGGAGAACTGCATTCGTACATCATGTATTCAGGCATGTAAATGAATATACGGGCTGATAATGAAGTTTCGATTCGAAACCAGGGTTTTCTTCCTGCACTCCGTTGTTTTCTTACTGCTCCCCAACTTTTAGAGCATTTCTCATTTTACCCCTACAAAATATATATTAAATAAATAAATTATTATTAAATGTATGATATGAGATGTATGAAATTTGGAACCATTATTAGTTTTGTTCATGACTTTATCGGTTTCTGATTAATAACATGGAAATTTACATAAAAAGAAATTAACATTTGATTTTGAAATATGATAATAAAAAAATTATATTTAATTGAATTTCGAAATTTAATGCCACAAGTTAGATTTTGAAATCAAGTAAAAATAAATTAACACTTAATTTTGAAATCAAATAAATATAACTAGAGTGTCAATTTTTGTTTGTTCACTAAATTTTAAAATCCTATTGTTTATTGAATTTTAATTTTTTTTATTGGATTTTAAAATCTAATTATATGAATTTTTGTGTTTGTTAATTGAACTTTGTAATCCAATGAAGTACTTAAGTTTGTGTGCAAAATTTCATACACCTCATTATGATAATAATTATTTATTTAATATATATATTTTGTAAGAGCAAAATGAGAATGCCTCAAAAGTTGGGATGCAGAAGAAAACAATGGGGAGTGATTCTCCCTGCACCTCACCGCCTTCGTCCTGCACCTCCAAAACATATTTTAATTCTAATGATACCCTTCGTCTTTCGTACACTTAACGAGAATATTTTGAATCTTTTAAAAAGTTAACTGCCTGCCGCATCTCAAACTCAAACCCTACACCCCTTTCCAAATCAGTTCTCCCTCTTTTTCAATCCCTCATTCTGCCATTTTTCTCTCCCCCGTATTCTGCCATTTTTTCTCCGGGTTCCCTGTGCCAAGCTACGTTCGTGTCGTGCCAAGCTACGTTCGTGTCGTGCCAAGCGTTCGTCCTTCGTGCTTGCGTTCGTCTGTTTTTCACAGTGAGGTTTTTCTAGCGTCTAGTACCTTCCATTTGCAAAACCTTCCATCTGCTTTGTTTGCTGTTCTATGCATGTGCTTGGTTGGGTGTTCGCTTCGTGCGCCGGAGGTTGGTTCGTGTTCGTCGCCGGAGAACTTAAACGCCGTTGGAGTTGCGGTCACAGACGTTCGCAGTTGGAAGTGCGGTCAGGTGCACAGAGAAACCGCATTTCGAAGGCAAAAACAAACCGCAGTTCGATCTGCGGAAAGCACAAACCCACCCACCGCAGTTCGAAATGCGTAAAGCACGGAGATCTCACCGCATTTCTATCTGCGGCTGAGACAAACCACACTTTGAAGTGCGTTAGATTTTTAGGGTTTAGTTTTTTTATTTTTTTATTAGGTTAGTATATATTTATTTTATTAGGTTTTATTTTTATTAGGTTAGTATAATAAATTTAATTTTTTATGTTAGTTGTTAAATAAAATTTTTTGTTTTAATATATTTTGAATTATTTTATTTGTTTGTTAAATTTTGTTGAATTTGTTATTTTTCAACATATTATTATTTTCGTAATATATTATTTATTATGTATTTAATTTTATTTAAGTTTTTTAATTTTTTATGAAATTGAAATAATTATTAAATTGTTTATTGAATTAAATAATAATTATTATATGTAATGTTAAATATTATTTTGGATTTATTTGTAATAATTTAATTATTATATATGTAATTTTTTTGGAATTCGTACCATAAAAACGTGCACATAAATATTGCGACCACTAGGAAACGCACTTCGAAGTGCGGTTAGGAAACAACATAAATATTTAAAACGCATTTCGAAGTGCGACCACTAGAGAAGGCACTTCGAAGTGCAGTTAGGAAATAATTAATTAAGTTTTGATTTTTTGTTAAATAAAGGGTAAAAAAATAAAATTGGGAATGCAGACCAAAGACAGTGAGGTGCAGGGAGAATCACTCAACAATGGGGTGTAGGAAGAACCCCTTGAAACCACCTCTCTCCAATCTCTGACAAGCTAGGCTGCAGGAAGACTTTTCATTGTTATTACCAACCTCATTGACAATTATGTTTTCTTGTTGAGTTCTATTTTTTTATTAGACACACTTTATTTAACCAAAATAATCTCCAGAGATTATTGTGTACGATTGCGTTAAATACTCTGAATATTAAATCAACTGATGAAATTGTAGTTGATTTTATGACAGTTTTCAATTGATGATTAGTCAACAATTTTAGTAGAGCCAAATGTAGCTAATTTCAACCTCACCTTTGAGCTAAAACTACAGACAGAAAATTTTCAGAACCACGACCACGAAAGTAATACATGCAAACAACACTGTTGCTTCTGTGTTTAAGGTTTTTGGTGAAAAGTGACCACGACCACGGAAGATTGTCAAATGAACGTGTTTTTCACAATATTTTTTTTTAATCAACGTGACGAGCTTGAATACTTTATGTTTCCAAACGTCAATAAATAAATATTTTATAAAATAATTATGGAAAAATTTTATTCTTTGAATAGTTGTCATACATTGTTTAATCCATGTTTCAGCGAAATGCGAGACTGCACGCAAACATCTGCAATGGTGGGAATATCTTGCCCATATATTATATCTGCAATAATGTCATGTTTTAATAATTATTTTTTAAATTAAATGGATTGTTTAAAAAGGTTATTACATGAAAATATGACGTGTAAAAATCTTCCTAAAATACGTGACTTCAAATAAATATAATAAGATTTCTCTCAGTGGTCAGTTTTATTAATGAAAGCAAACGATTATATAATTTGGCGGGAGAAATACAAAGACTTTAACATCACAAGCATTGACGGTTGCAGTTTTGTTGAATTCGACCCTTTTAGTTTTGATGTATTTACTTTGCCAGAAATCACTGTTTTAATTCTCATTATTTTTCATAGTCGTTAATGATTTTATTTATTTATTTTGAATCACCAATTTCATCTTGCTTATATGATACGAGATAAAAATATGACAATGAGTTTAATTATGACAAAGGAGGGAAAAGATACGGAAAAAGAAAGCCAACAATTTAGTTTTTTAATTAAGGATTTTTTTTTTATTAAAAGCTTTTATTATTTTTAATTTTAATCTAACTATTGTAATAGTTTGTTCACATTTTTCACTAGAATATTATTATTACTATTATAATGAGGTATCCTTTTTTTAAAAAACTTAGGTGACCAGCCTGTATTATATTGTGAAATCTTACCATAAAAAGAAGTGAAAGAGTCAAACTCTATGTTTAGTTCACCAGAACTCAAAACTCAAACCATATGTCATTATTAATTTTTTTTTTGTGATTTTGTTTTATATATGTTTGGTTGGTCTTCTTGGTTACTATCTTGGGTTTGAATGGTTTTTTAAAAATAAAAATAATTTATTTTGAGTTAGTGCTAGAAGAGTGACCTTCACGACGATGATGATGAGGAGGAGGAAGAGGAGTCTCTCCCATTTTTGTCGTTGAATATTTGTGAATTGCGGATCACCACAAGACCATTTCCTTCTCTCTTTGCAATCTTCACCTCTCTTCTTTGCCTTCTTGCTGCAACCCTTTCTTCTGCAACGCACTTCAATTCTCTCTCACTCTATCTATCTTCGCACAACCCTTTTGCACGTTGGAGCGGATTTCAATTCTCTCTGATCCTGTGTCTCTGGCTAGCTAGCTAGGTGGTGGTTCTCGTCAAGCTGCCATCTGGGTTTCGCCACCGTTGATGTCTTTGGCCATTGGGGTGGTTTCCAACGGCAAAAAGCATGGGTTTTGATGACAAAGGCAAGGAGGGTGCACCTGAAACGCAGCAGGCCGGAAAAACGGCTCACGAGGAGGAAAGTGGCGACGAACGAGGGACGAGTCTCAGTAGACACATGAGTGAAGGCTCCGCTGCTGTCACCGAGGATGAAGAAGAGGATGTCGAGAGGAAGATCGACTTGGGTCCCCAGTGCACTTTGAAAGAGCAACTCGAAAAGGATAAGGTTCGCTCTTAAACATCTACGCTTTTCTTTATTCCTTCCACACTACTTACATGCAATTCTTTCAGTTTTATGTACTTTTTCAAAATAAAGATTTTCATCGTTTATGCGTTTTCTGCTTGAGATCTTAGGATGATGAGAGCTTGAGGAGGTGGAAGGAACAGCTTCTTGGCAGTGTTGACATTAACGCTGTTGGTGGTAATTACCTGTTCAGTTTCTTTCTGTTTTCTCCACATTATCTTGAGACAAAACAAGCCTTCAGTATGCAGTAATTATTATTACACTTTTGATCAATATCCATATGATTATCTCAGACAATGTAACAGTTTTCCTAGTAGTGTACGATAGAAAAAACAAAATGGTGTATGTTTTACTGTGAATTGATAGAGACAAAGAAAGAATCCGTGGTGGTTCCATGTTTTTGTTTCTTCCTTTGGCTATTGCATCATAGACTTATAACTCGTGAGATGTTTTTATGAATGCGATTAAGAATCTCTGGAGCCGGAAGTGAAGATCCTGAGCCTTGCAATCAAGACAGCTGGTAGAGAAGACATTGTTCTTCCCATACCAGAGTCAGGAAATCCGGAGGGTTTATGGTTTACTCTGAAAGAAGGAAGCCGTTACAGTCTGATGTTCACTTTCCAGGTGAGCCATAATATTGTTTCAGGTCTCAAATACACCAACACTGTATGGAAAACCGGTCTCAAGGGTAAGTTTTCCCTTTCAAATCATTCCAACCAAAGAGACCATTAAATTACGAATCATTAACTTGACTTGTACATATCTTGTTACAGTTGACAGCACCAAAGAGATGATTGGAACATTCAGCCCTCAAGCAGAACCTTACACGCATGAGATGCCCGAAGAGACAACACCATCAGGGCTTTTTGCTAGAGGGACATATTCAGCTAGATCCAAGGTAATGTAGTTAATACTTCCTTAGCACTAAACATATGAGGTTAACATTTCAAAATTGTTTTTTCATATGACTCCATTCAATGATCCAAGCCTGCATTGGTCACGAGATCCACCACCAGTGCATTAAATACGAAAACTTAGCCTATCCTAAATTCTTGTCTGTGTCCAAATGTCAGTGTAGATGTTGTGACTTGTTTCGAAAATGAAGTTAGCACATATTAATCTCTTTGGCATCAATCATCTCACCATTAAATGCTCTAATAAATTTGTTGCCAGGTTTCATGTGTACTCATTTAACCACTCACTGTTAATTATGAATTCAAATTCGGTGAGAACTATGATGTTGGAATATCTGTTATAATATATTTATTTATCTGTCATAATATGTATTTTTTGTATTAACAGTTTGATATTTGATGCATAATTATTTGACCTTGTATTTTGTGTGATGTTTTTCAGTTTGTCGATGACGATAACAAGTTGTATTTGGAGATCAACTACACTTTTGATATTAAGAAGGATTGGGCTTAGGAGTGAACTCACCTCTTCCACCAATGATGCTTAATCATTAGTTCTTGTTATTTGAGTTGAATTCGCCTTCACTGTTTACTTGTTTCTTTCTTCATTGTTTATTTATCTCTAATCTTGTTTAAAACCAGTAATTTTAGCAATAACAAAAAGGATTTAGTTTGGAGGAAGAAATTCATATTATTCATTTGGCGGATAATTTTCTCAACATGTAGTTTCTCTCTTTGTAATAGTTTTAATTAAATATTTTTGTTCAAAATAATAAATATTAATATGTTATTTCTAATATATAATAAAATTATTATATTAATATCAAAAAGTTAATTTTATTTAAATTTCATTCATTACAGTGAGTATATATATGTTTCATTTTATTTGTAGTGATTGGAACATGTGTACAAGAGTTAAGTATGAGTAGTATCTGTCCTAACAGCTATGTTGTTAAAATATATCATAATGTTTTTGTAATTATATATATATATATATATATATATATATATATATATATATATATATATTATTTTTAAAAATTTTATATAAATTTATTTAAGAAAAGATATTTAAAATATAAGTTTAGATAAAAATAATTTTTAAGTATAATTTAAATTAAATTATTCAATAAAATGTTAATACAAATAAATTTAGTATTTTTCAATGTATAAATTTAAATAAATAAAAATATATAAAATCCAAATTTAAATTATGATTATTAATTTTATTTTGATTATTTATTTTTTTTAAAAAAATAAACTTAAATAAAATTAATAGATGTATGCTAATCAAATGATATGATTCCTACACTTCTGCCAATAAGCCAGTAATTAAACATCTATATTTATTATTCACAGTGATTTATTACTCATCATAGATTTTACTCGCATATTTTATAGGCATAAATTTACTTTGTCGTGTATAAAATAAAGTTGAAATATATTTAGTATAAACACGTACAAGTCTTCAATTATAATAATAAATATAAATTATTATAAAAGCTATATTTTAAAAGATAATCATTAAAAATAGTTAAAATTATTATAATATTGGTTTAATAGGTTTGGAGGTCCTTATATTTGTGGGTTCGTTTCAATTGGGTCCTCCAATTTTGAAAGTGATCAATTTGATCCCTAATTTAACAAAATTGAGTCAATAATACCCTTTCCGTTAAATGCAATGGACGACATTAACGTTTTAAACATGTGGTATGTTGAAGCATCCTTCAAATAAAACTGTGCAACCTGCAAATAAAAGGATGCCTCAACATGCTACATGTTTAAAAAGTTAACGCCGTCCATTACATTTAACGGAAAGGGTATTATTGACTCAATTTTGTTAAATTAGGGACCAAATTGATCACTTTCAAAATTGGAGGACCCAATTGAAACGAACCCACAAATATAATGACCTTCAAACCTATTAAACCTATAATATTTAAAGAATAAAATGATTAATAAAGTGGTTTATATTGATAAGGATGAAATGAGTAATAAAATATGTAAGAAGAGACTAATAGTTATCCAAATCAATTTTCTTTATTACCAGTTATAATTAAAAGTTATAATAGTTATAAGTAATTAAACTAAGGAGTATACTAATTATGAGACTCTTAAAAGGTTTTAAACGAGATGTCGAACCGATTTGAGGAAGCTAAAACATGGTTAACTATTAATAAATGGAATCCGAGTTGAAATATAAAATCCCACCCGCCAAAAATTGCAATTGCAAGTGAGTTAGAGTGTTAAACCCTAGACTGTTAGTTTTTGGTATTGAAAGGCAGAAGATGTCGATTGACCTGCTGTTGAAGCCAACGTGTGGCGGATGTGGTTCAACCACCGATCTTTATGGAAGCAACTGCAAACACATGACTCTGTGCTTGACCTGTGGCAAGAACATGGCGGAGAACAAGGCAAAATGCTTTGATTGTGGCGCCATCGTTACTCGCTTGATTCGAGTTCGATCTGTGTTCCCGTTTTCATTTTTTTCTTGCCCCTGCATTACCTGTTCTTGTTTTCTTTTTCTGAATCAGAATTAAATTTTCTTGGATGACATTTTAATTTTCTTTCAGTTCATTCCAGTGTTGTGACTAAGTTGTGAATCCGATTAGAACTAGGGTACACCGTTCTTGTTTTTGGAAGCGAGGGATTAACGTGATTTTTTGTGACAGGAGTATAGCGTTCGCGCTACCTCTGGTAGTGACAAACATTACTTCATTGGGAGATTTGTATCTGGTTTGCCTGACTTTTCGAAGAAGAAAAGTGCTGAAAACAAGTGGTCCTTGCAGAAGGAGGGATTACAGAGCCGCCAAGTTACCGATGCTTTGCGGGTATTGAACCTATAATCCAATGTGCAATTACTGTTCCACTCTTATATTCTTCATCATGACTGTTTACGATTGAGTATGTCTGAAAGTAGTGCTTGAGTATCATATTTTATAATGGATAAGATATTCCCATGGAACTGTAGTGAACATTTTAGTCATGTGGACATTGGGTCATGAATTGCTGTTGAATTGTGAGGGATCATTGTGTTTATTTCCTGAATAAACTTCTTCTTGCACTACATAGGAGAAGTACAAGAACAAACCATGGCTCTTGGAGGACGAAACTGGTCAGTCTCAATTCCAGGGTCATCTCGAAGGTGCACAATCAGCTACGTATTACCTGCTCATGATGGAAAGAAAGGAATTTGTTGCCATTCCTGCTGGTTCTTGGTATGTTGGTTCTGTTAAAGTTGAGAACTTTGTTTTTCTGTAATAGGGATGTTCCAATGTTTATTTATGGGCAAAATTCGTTATGTGGTCTTCCCAAGCTAACGAAAATGTTTTATTGGATATTTATTCAAGTACATGGTAGAATAGATTACTAATTTTTAAAAACATTATTTTCTTTGATACGGTTGAAGAGGTACACGATTATAATATCGTCACTCTTGCAAAAGGGTTATCAAAACCCAGAAAAGGGCAAGCTTGGTAACTTAGACAAAGGGACAAATTTTTCAAATGTCTTTCCTCAGAAAATATCAATGGCAGTTTTGATTCCCTCAATAACAAGGAGTGAACTTTTTACCAAGTAGAAGGTAAAAAGAGGAAAAGAAAGAAACATAAATGTGTGGTGCGGGTACGTATTATTGTACCTCTGCCAACCAGTTTTATGTACTTTTAGGTAGTTGACTTTGAGCAACTTTGGATATGTTTCCTCCTATGATGTTTCCTAGGAAGTTGAGTGAGGCCAAATTAATTACAAAGGTCTAGTGTTTGTTTGAGGGGGAGTAGGGGTGGCAACCGGTCTGGCCCACCAGTGGGCAGGGAGTTGTTTTCAGCTGGTAGACCTTTCTTAGAATATTAAATTGATTTATTAAAATTAAATGTGTTTTTAACATATCTATATAGATAAATAAAAAAAAATGGGTGTGCCAACAGGCCAGCCTGCTCTTTGGCAGGTTAGACCAAGGCTCCTAACCTGAATGGTTAGGATTGTAAAATCTTTTAATGTACTATATTGGTCATATCTCTCTTTTGATCTCAAAATTAATCAATAATTTATATTTATAGGAAAGAAAATTGTAATCAATAAGGGGCCTCTTAGGAAAATATTTAGTAAGTCTTAACATGTTAAATATCATTTATCAAGTAGTGATTACCACTTTTTTAATTCTTTTTAGAAAATAGTTTTGGTAATTAAGAATGTGTTTGAGACCTAAAGTGAGGGATACCTCCATCACCCAAAAGTCTGGGAATATTGCTTGTCAAAGACAGTAGACACATGTGATATTGTATGCTCTTTCTTCTTTATGTTTTTTAAATTTAGGTACAATTTTAACAAAGTTGCACAATATAAACAATTGACATTGGAGGAAGCAGAAGAGAAAATGAAGAACAGAAAGAAAACTGCTGATGGATATGAAAGATGGATGATGAAAGCAGCAAATAATGGCCCAGCTGCATTTGGTGAACGTGGGAGGTTTGATGACAAGGAGATCATTGTGGGCGGAGGAGGGAAAAGCCGTAAGAAAACTGACGAAGATGATGAAAGCCATGTATCAGATAAAGGAGAAGAGGATGAAGATGAGGAGGTAGCAAGGAGGAGTAGACTTGGACTAAACAAAAAAGGTGGTGATGATGATGAAGAAGGTCCGAGGGGAGGAGACCTTGATCTGGATGATGATGATATCGAAAAGGGTAGGCAATTGTCTTGCTTGTACTTTCTATTTTCTGATAAAAATGGCTGTGATGGTTATTATTTTAAGTGCTGGTTTTATGCAGTGATGATCTCTTTGCTGTAAAATTCCATGCCATATATATCTGAATGGGTATGTGCCCTTACTCAGGTTGGAGATAGATAAATTAACATATTGGGGATGATAGGATGCAATTCTTTTATATTATATACCATGCCTCTTTTTAAATGAAGTCTAGTACATCGTTCTCAGTTGCTTCCTTGATTTTTTCATTGTTTTGGAGGTTTAAGCCTAGTGTTAAATTGCAAAATCAAACAAATTCTCTAAATGAATCAAACTGAGGAGTTGAGACTTCATATTGTTAGGTTTGGACTTTTGTGTATTTTGCCTTTGATGCGGCTGGATTATGTGGCTAGATCCAACCGGAAAGCACTAGCTGATAGAAAACCAAAAGAAAAAAATAATTATTCTATTATTGAAAGGAATATAATTACACTCAGTCCACTACTTAATGCACCTCATCAGAGCCTCAGTTCCTGTAACAGTGTTCTCTCTGCCAGAGAAAAAACCTTACTCCTGCGTCCAAACTCAATTTCATGCCTTCTCGTCGGCTCCTATAAACTGCCACACTGGCTGATAGGATTTAATATGATAGGTTATAATGGGTATTAGGTGTGCAGGAGAGAGAAAACAGTTGAAGAATTAATTGTTCAGTTTAGGAATTAATTGTTGTTGGGTAGTTAGAAGTGGGCTGCCTTTATAAGAAGGCAAGGGAGGGTCTGGTAGAGGGGGAGTTTTTGATATCAATTGTATAGACAGGAACCTTGATCCTGTGGAGGGGGATTATGCTCCTAGTTACTGGTTGTACATGACATTGGTTGATGTGAATACATATTTTCATTCTTTTCTTACCATTTGGGTGCTATTGTGTGAGTGTGTGTTGTGAGACAGTTAGGTTTCATACCCAGAAACCTAACAATTTGGTCCGACCTGCCGGATCAAGAAGCTGCCGGATCCTTTGGAGAGGAGAACGTGATGGAAGGAAGAATCGATAATGTGGAAAAGTGGGCCAGCGGATAGAAAATAGTGCTAGCAGAATGGAGAAGAAATATCCAAGAAATAAAAGAAATGATGCAGAATATCAAGATTCAGATAAAGGGCTCAACAAGAAGTGATGAATCTGCCATGAAAGGAAAGAAAGATGGTTCAGAGGAAGAGCTGGAGGAAGACGAGGGCAAAGGGCAGCAGAAGTGGAGGAAGCATATAGAATTGCCTACTTTTGAGGGGATTGATCCAGAGGGATGGATATCCAGAGCAGAGAAAGTTTTTGAGATCCAAAACGTGGCAGCGGGGGAAAAATTAAGATTGGCCTATGCTAGCATGGAGGGAGGTGCAATATATTGGTTCAGGGCCTGGGAAAATAAAACCAAGAACCATTCTTGGAAAGGGCTGAAAGAGGCATTGATAAGGGGGTTCGGAGGAAGAGTTAGAGGTTCTGTTTTTGAGAAGAAAAGAGAAACGGAAGCTGCAATTTTGAGTGTTGATGGTTTTGCAAGAATTAGAGGACAGAATAGGAGAAAAGAAAATATATGTGGAGAGGAAGGCAATGATGAAAACTGTGCTGGAAACATTGGTGTGACTGCTGCTGGAAAAGTTGCAAAAGCTGTTGTTTTTACTGCTATTGGGAAAGTAGCAAAAGTTGTTGGTGTTGCTGCCCAGGAAGTGGCAGAAGCTGCTGTTTCTGGGAAGGAAAGGGAAAGAGATATCATTGCAGAAGACAAAAAATGTGATGGAGACATTGTTTGTGTTGCTGCCCAGGAAGTGGCAAAAGCTGCTCTTTCTGGGAAGGAAAGAGAAAGAGATATCAGTGCAGAAGACAAAAACTGTGATGGAGGCATTGTTTGTGTTGCTACCCAGGAAGTGGCAGAAGCTGCCGTTTCTAGGAGAGATAGTGGGGTAGCTTGTGATGTGTATGATAAAACAGTGAAGAAGGGTGAAGACAGAGGAAAGAAAGCAGAATATGGTGGGAACAGGGTGAGTATGATGGCTGGAAATAAAGTAGAAGATGCAGCTGTCTTGAGTGGGGAAAAAATATGGTTGTCACAAACATATAAAACACTAGAAGACCAATGACAGAGATATTTCTTTGCAGGGCTGCAATTTAACATTCAGAGGAAACAGTTAGCTCAACATGATGATGATGAAGGAATTGGATGGTCAGATCAACAAGTTCTTTCCTTTTTAGCTTCTAGGATGAACAAATTTGGGCAAGGAGAGGGCTTCGCCAGTACTGCTGCTATAAAAATACAAAAAAGGTTTTGGGGGTGGAAGAAGAGAAAAGAATTCTTGATCATTCATCAGAAAAGAGTTAAAATCCAGGCCCATGTAAGTGGTCACCAGGTCAGAAGGCAATATAGAAGAATCATAGGGTCCATGGGAATTCTGGAAAAAAAGAAACTCTTAAAGGAGTCAACAATTCTTTCATATAGACCACCTCCCAAGCCTCCAGACCTGAATTGGAGGCAGCAGCCAGTGGGTTCCCTTACTATGATGAAGATGAGCCATGGGAACAAGCATTACTGTACCAACCTTGAGGACAAGGTTGTTTTGCAGCAGGGTGTAATGATAGGATTTAATATGATAGGTTATAATGGGTATTAGGTGTGCAGGAGAGAGAAAACAGTTGAAGAATTAATTGTTCAGTTTAGGAATTAATTGTTGTTGGGTAGTTAGAAGTGGGCTGCCTTTATAAGAAGGCAAGGGAGGGTCTGGTAGAGGGGGAGTTTTTGATATCAATTGTATAGACAGGAACCTTGATCCTGTGGAGGGGGATTATGCTCCTAGTTACTGGTTGTACATGACATTGGTTGATGTGAATACATATTTTCATTCTTTTCTTACCATTTGGGTGCTATTGTGTGAGTGTGTGTTGTGAGACAGTTAGGTTTCATACCCAGAAACCTAACACTGGCTGTGGCAGGCATTTTTCCTTCTTGAATGGATATCTTTTCATATAGCAGGTCAATAGGCCTGAATCAAGCATCAAAACGATCCATCATTCACATGTGTCTATTACACTCAACTTATCAATACCTAGGGTTGTTCTAAACTTCTCCACAAACTAAAATTAACACTTTTATAAGTTAATTTGAAGAAACTCCCTCATGTCAGCTTCTCCAAAAGTTGATTTTTAATTTATGCCAACTAATTATAGTCTATTGAAAGACGTTTTTCTGTTTATCTTCTCCTTTAAGTGTTTCTGAAGAAGTGTATCTAAACAGGTTCCCAATGTGAGTATACTGGTTATGTTTTGCTCTGCCTTATTATTCTGAGTATCGATTTGATTGGTTTTTTTAAGTCTAACTGACAGCCTTCGCTAGAATGTTCCCATTCTATTGAAGTATTTAATCTTAACTGATCAAGAATCAGTGGCATTTCTAGGTTCTTACAGTTTAAACTCGTGAGGAAAGTTTGAAGAATACTTCATAGCTATATGCTTATTCTTTCTATTGATTATTATACTTGTGCATATGTATAGGTGATGATTGGGAGCATGAAGAGATTTTCACTGATGATGATGAAGCTGTTGGAAACGATCCTGCGGAAAGGGAAGATTTGGCTCCTGAAGTTCCTGCTCCTCCAGAAATCAAGCAGGTCAGTTGAAGTTCCACAAATACTTGTGAGTAAGAAGCTAGATGTTCTGCTGACAGTTTATTTTGTGTTTTATGGCATTGATGTCTCATTGGTTATAGTTGCTACATCAATTTTCTCTTTTGGGGGCACACTCTAGAGACTATATTCACACTTGATGCTACGAATCTGCTGTAAGGGAAAGTTGGCACAAAACGAGGAAATAGTTTTTGTCAACTAATTATTCAAACAACCACTTTGAGGAATTTCCTGTAGAAGAGTACCTTCGCTGAGTAACACAGCCTATTTTTAGAATTTTAGGACTTGACTGAAGTAGGTATTTTTTCAAGTTTTTCTCTGTTCCCATTTAAGGGATCCTTTGTTCATTGTTTACATGGATGCATGCTATTTTATCCATTCAGTCATTTTGTGATAACCTTATTTAGCATTTTTGATGTTCTACTCTTTGTACTTTGAATTTAATTATTGACTCATGCAGTTTTAGAAACCAACCCTCATGATTTTCCTTGATGGCATTTAGCTTATTGAACTTACAAATTTATATAAAAAGGAGTGGAATATAAATATTCAAATTTGGTTTTTGCTACATACCTTCTTGAACTACTTTTTTTAATATAACTTTAGGACGACGAGGATGAAGATGAAGAAAATGAAGAAGGGGGAGGCCTGAGTAAATCTGGGAAAGAGCTGAAGAAACTGCTACGTACTAGTGGTCTTAATGAATCCGATGCTGAAGATGATGATTACGATGATGATGTATGGTAGACGTAGTTACTTTTTTCTTAAAATTCTCCGTTCTAAATTTTTTTGGTAGATATAGTTTAAGTTTTCCTTAGGCTCTAGTGCATGATAAATACAACTTAGTGCTAACTACAATGAGTGCAACCCTTTTTAAGGAGCAGGTTGCTTTTATCTATAACCTCTAAAAGGGGGAATGGCTTATTCAAACCAATAGCCTAAATTTCATTTGAGCATTTTTACCTCCATTAACGGGTCATTTGGGTTGTTTAGGTGGATGATGAGGCTGGCGTTCCTCCTGTGATTGCTTCAAAGCAGAAGGATGCACCCAAGGAAGAACCCACTGACAATAGCCCTTCAAAACCTGTAGTAACAGGAACTGCTCGGGGAACTTTATCCATTTCAAAGCCTTCAAAAGGGAAGAGAAAATTCAATGAGGAAACAAAAGCCACTACTGGTGCACCACCAAAGAAGGTCAAAATAGAAAACGTACGTCATTATTTCTCCAAACTCACTTGATTAAAAATGCCTTGTGTAATAGTGTGGTTTAGTTTTGATCCACAGATTAAGTTTTCTAATTTTTAGAAACCAAAACTAGTTTTTTTTTTCAGATTATTTTTATTTTCAATTTTAAAAAATAGTTGCAGCTTTATTCTTTTTATATAAATAATTATCAATAAAGTAGAGGCTTCGCAAAATTTAAAGTCAAACTCAATAATAAAAAGGCTTTTTTTTTAATAGAAAGGTTAAATGGTTTTCAAATTCATTTTAAAACCATTTTAACCTCTTTTATGCCAAGTAGGTTTTATATTTAAAATAAACTTAGAAAACCAAAAGCTAACAATTCGATACATTTTGGCTACCGACTGATTCATTCATATCTCAAGATGAATCTTAAATGACTTCATGTCTTATGATATACATGAATGAATCTATTTATATTTTATCACCAATACGATTCAATGATTCATGTTTATACGGCGCCGATTCTTGTGAAATAAAATAAAAAGCCATGTGAACTTAAATTTTTAAATGAAAAGGATTTTGAAAGAGCACTTGTGAACTCATGCTATTTATTATTCCACCTTGATTTGTCACTCAATCATTCATTCGTGCACTCTATCTAGCTATGAAGCATTTTCAATTTGATGTTTCCAAACACAATCTATCTTTACCTTATTGTATTGGAGCACCTTCAAAAATATTTTAACTTTCAAGTATTAGAGAACAAAATTTGAAAGCTCATCCAAAAGGTTTTCCTTTTAAGTGTTATCGAAATTTCTCATCCCATTTGAAAGCACTAAATTTCCTTTCTCATCCATTGATCAGGAACCAAAATCAATTGTGAAAGATGAAAACGGTTCTGCATCTAAAAATAACACCCCTGCAAAAGGTGTACCACCAGCACCATCATCTAAAGGTGGTTCTTCCCCCATACCTTCTGGACCTGTGAGTGAGGAAGAAATCAGGGCTGTTTTGATGCAGAAGACTCCATTGACCACACAGGACCTTGTTGCTAAATTCAGAGCAAGGCTAAGATGTCCAGAGGTAAGCTCTACCAATAATTTTGCTTTTCCTTTATTGAGCTGCAATTTTTTGCTTAGTGATTCTTACAACCCATGTCTATATATGCGGGCTTCTCAACTTGTTTTGTGATCTTAACAGAAGCCTTTTAGCTAAATCTGTGTAAAGAATAAAACTCGATTCCTAGGTTCTTGGAAATTATGCTACATCTCACAATTCTGTAGAGCTAAACATTTAGTACTATTTGGAACGAAATTGACTGGCTAGTGCAAAGTCGAACACGGGAATCTAAAATTGTCAATATTTTATGGTAATTTGTCTTAATGAATCCCTAGTTCTACCATACTGATACATAAGCCGTGGTATGTATGTATGGCTTTTAGGGAGTTTGTTTTGCTTTGCACTGCAAAAGGTTGAATTTCGCATCTGTGTTTCTTGGCTATGTACAGGATAAAAGGGCTTTTGCGGATATCCTGAAGAGAATCTCCAAGATACAGAAAACAAATACATCCAGTTATGTTATATTGAGAGATAGGTGACTTTCTTTTTTAATTTTATCGCACTCTCCCGGGTTATATATATCTTGTTAGTTTAGTTGTGAAATAGACTATTTGGAACACCATTCTTATATAATACATTGCAGTATTGTACGCTAGTTTTTTAAATTACCTTTACTTTAGTAGAAATGTGAAAAAATAAATAAAATAAACAGGAGGGAAAAATTGATAGACACAACAAACATTATAGACTGAATAACTAATAATTTTAATATAACACAAAAATCTTACACTCTCCTAACAAGATCAAGCCATATATAAGATTTCAAATCCTCATAAAAATATTCTCCAACACATGCACGGCACAGTTATGAAATTCTGAAGCATAATCCCATAACAATCTTGTGTGTCTTTTCGTCCACCTTAGAACTCAGCCAAAGCTATTCACCTATAATTCCTATGCAGATTGAAAGTAGTAAACCTTATTTCTGTATCTCTGACAAGTACTGACTTACTCCAAACCCAAGGTTCATGAGCATGCTTATTGTAGACAACTCCATGCAACTTGAACGGAGTAAATTTTAACTCTATATATTTTAAAATTTAATATAATTTATTTTAAACAAACAAAGCAAAGCCAATGGGCACATAGTCAGAAAACTTTACTCTAATCATTCATAAGCTTTTCCCAAATTAAGAATCATTCATAAGCTTTTCCCAAATTAAGAATGGCCCTATAAAAGTTCAATGTAAAACCATTTGGGCTATTGCTTTCTGCATCCCATCAATTTCTTTTTGCACCCCTTCATTCTTTTGAAATCCATTTCTGCCCTTGTTTATGAAATACTGAAGGTAAGTTTCCGAAAATTGAAATCCAGAATAAACTTCAGCAAAATATGATCTGGAATAGGGATGAGAGATGGGAAATTGACTTTCGGATGCATAATATATGATTCGGGAAAATCATATCCGTCAGAATATTTTTGAGTATCTTTAGGAAAAATAGTTCCGGAATAGATTTGTATGATCTGGAAAGTTAAATCTCGAAATATAAATGTACTTTACGGAAAGATGAAATTGTTAATTCCGGAACTTGGTGTCCGGAAGTGAGGTTCACAATTATGTGTATCAGTTATGAAGTTGTCGTGCCCTGTGTACAGAGGGACACCAAACTTGCTCGCTTGGAACGCCACAGAGATAGCTATTTGAGCATTTTTTTTATGAATGAAGTTCACGAATGTTTTCCTCTCCCGCACATTAGAAGGAACGACACTGTGACATTACGAGGCTTTCTCTTAGAGTGTTAGTGTTTTTCCATCTTTTTTATAATTCTGAGATGTTCTAAAAAGTTACAGCGCTGTTTTCGGTTCTTACCATTCCGAAAAGAAAAAATCCCACGAATTCCATTTGTAAGAGTTCACAAAGTCTAAAACAAAATTAATTAGGAATGCATCTCATATTCCAGAAAGTTTTATTTCAGAACCCTTTCAAATCATTTTCCCATTTAAATCATTCCGGAAATACCCCTTCCGGTGATATTTGCGGACTAACGCTGGACTCTTATCCTGTGCCGGAAACGCATCTAGGAAAGGCTTGGAACAAGATGCCACTGAAGCTGCACAGCAAGGGATGAAGGAGCAGGAAGAAAAATGATAGGATGCAGGAAGCAATAGCCAACCATTTGCGATGGGAGATATTATTGACACTTTTAAACAATTATAGTTTTAGATCCATAACAGATTTTTAATTGAAATGATTTTAAACAATTTTTGTGTCAAATTAATAAGAACTATATTAAATTTTAGTCTTAGTATATTTAAAAATAAAAACATCTAAATACAAATTCACTATCGATTCTACTCAACCAATTTTCTAAATCACTAAAACATAATAAGGGGAACTGTACCACACTTAAAAACATGTTCTTAAAATTCATTACACACACCATTACTTGAATAAATGGACAAAATTATTTCACTCTCAACAAAAAAGAAAGAAATTGTGCCATTAATTCATCCCTTGTGAGAAAGTGACTAATGAGTATGTGTATTCCATTTTTTTCCTTGAAGAACTTATTTAAATTTTGGAAGAGACTGAGACAAGAGGAAGAATATCCACTGCGAGTCTGAGAAAGGGTTCTTCAGCAGAAGAGTTGAATGAGTATTCTCTGCAGATTGATGAATAAAACGACCCTTCATCAATTTGACTGCTATAATAAGTCTCTTCTGGCGAACAAGGCTCATCTAGTGAGTAATATATGACAGTATGAGGCAGCTTAAACCTCACTCTTCTCTCTGATTTCACATTTAAGGATGTCGAGCTTAACATTTCTCCACCTTCTTCATCATGCTTCATGGGTCTGTCCAAGCATAAACTGTCTTTGGTTTCAATTAACAATGATCCTCTGCGTTGACTCACACAAGGATGAACCTTTTTCTGAAAATTCTTAGAAGAAAAAGACCCTTCGCCAGGCTTCAGACCAGGAGAAGCTATTATCCAATCTTCTAGAGTCAGATTCCGAACCTTCTTCTCATCTCTCTCCACCTCCATTCTTTTCAAGATCCTGCAAAACCCTCTTTGCTTTCTCTCATTCTTGAAATCACTGCCATCTCTGGGGCATGCTTTGCTATTTTCGTAACAGATAATACAGAGTTTAGCACCCATTGTAATGGGAAAATCAGCAGAATGAATCTACAAAAAGAGAACCTATGGGGAACGGAACATATTGAGATTAGTGAACTGATTCAGTATCTTTGAGAGTTTATAAAGGGTAAATGAGACGGAAAGAGCCAAAGAAAGAAATGGATCTTGACGATCATAGTTGCTTCCTGGTTATTATCAGTGTTCAAATCTTGATTCTTGGAATTCGACTTCATTTTTTTATGGCTCCAATTCCTAAACTGATTCTATGATTGGTATATGGGACAACATAAACGTTAGTTCCTATTGTTTATCTTCAGAAATACAAGACAGTGTCTTGGTTAATCCCCCACTTATGAAGTTAGAAGACTTCTGTCCTGACAAAATTTGGTGGTAAAAATTATAGAAATGGCTGTTTCATTTTAATCCCTTTCACTCTTTTTTTTGGACATATTGCCATTATGCTTTAACTTATTTAGTTCGCATAAATTTCTTGGATCATTCATATTATTTTCTAGATGTATACTTTACTAAACCAAAAACTTAATGTAATATAGGGAATTAAGATCCACACAGTTCTGCAACAAACTACCATCTAATTTAAATTGTTAGGATATTAACATAATTTAGTATACATTATAAGCAAAACCTGCGTTTATATAAATGTATTAACATAAATGAATTGTAAAGATTTTACAAGATATAGTATATAAATCTAACAAATAAATAAATTACTTGCTTGAAAATAAATTAAATTTTGGAGACTGAAATGAAAATGTATCACATTGATTTCTCCCTCTTCTATGAAATTATAAAAAATATATTTAAGATTGGAAAATAAAATGACAACAAATAATTATTAAATGTAACAACTTTCTGTTGGACAAATAATTATAACAACTTTCTGTTCTTAGACAGTAACATTTATAAAATTGAGAAACAGGTAGCAACTGTCTGGACAAACTGCCAAGTATGGAGAACAGAACGTAAACAATCAGTATGTGTAGATGGAGAAACAAAAAGTTTTGAACCTTCCAATAGCTAGACTGGGCTTTGCTGAAAGAGGAAGAAGCTTCAACTTCTCACCAATCACTTCAGAGTGAAGATGCATCTCCTGTAAAGGTAGAGAGAAAAGTGTAGATACTTGCCTCTCTTGCCTGGCGACCATATTCATATTACCGTTGAAATAGATAAAAATTATCTTTCTATATCACATGGACATTTTACTTCAGCAAATAAGCAAATACCATCGACATAGGTCAGGTATCAATTTGGATTATAGATTAGTTCATTTAAAAAGAGGAATTCAAGTCAGTTAGTAAAATAACAAATTATTGATTAGACATAACAGCCAACAACTTTCTAAGGTATCTTGTGAGAAGCAACAGCAAACAGTGCATGACATATTTAAAAGCGCTCAAAAACAAGTTAGTAATATACTCAAATGAACGTGAATAGGGTTACACAAGACATTACATGTAGAATGTGGGAACCCAACAACCACCAGTGTAGCAAAATTATGTCTTTTGGTTATCATAACAATTTTAAAGCTAAGGTCTAGGCTCAAGAAAGTACCCGAGGGATAATTATGGTACATGTCCTAGTTCTACATCGAAATATATAAATAATCAATCATCATTTTCAAGCCAATCTAAACCACAAAACTGAAAAAGGAAAAAAAAAACAAGGCTAGAAGGACACAAGGTTTTCTAACAACTTATATTGCCAAAAAGTATCATCAGAAAGAGACTTCCTTCTTTTTCCACAAATTTCTGTCACTGGCTTTTTGGTTTCTCAATCTTCACGTAAGGTAATACACCCATTAAATGAAGAACTTTTGGAGACCACCCACGCTGTTGAGCCCGGCAAAACATCAAGAATGTGTTGGCGAAGTAGGAATTGAAGCCCATAAATACATGCCACAACGCATGACCCTGAGGGTTAATAGGCCAACTGGAAATCTCCTTGCAGAAAATTCGATCACAGAACCCAAACAAACTGCCGAATACAAAAGTAACTAAAAACAGCTTTGCAAGCCGCTTGGCAGAAGCATCTTGAGTGTGAATATAATACTTGTACATTCTTGGAATGCAGAGAAGAATGAGAATGATATAATGCACTTTGAAGCCAATACCAAAATGAAACACTGAATGAGCAGCGGCAAAAAGGGCACCATAGACGAAGAGGAAGATGGGCATTGTACTGCGATAATGCCAATCTGGAGAGTAGAGGATGTACATGTACAGCAGCACCTCCCATACCATAGGAGTTTCATCACTTTGCTGTTGCCTGAATTAAAGCGCAACATCTGAACAATAAATATTCATCCAAAACAGACAGACATGGAATTATTGACAAACAAACTACATAATTAAGCAAACGATTTTTAAAAGACACAAAAATTCAAACCTAGTAGTACTTGTTCAATAGGAGAAAAATGTCACCAAAGATTAATACCTAGGGAACCCTCATGAATATATCAGCAAAAGCGTGGTTTTTAGGTGAATAGATAGGCAACAGGTCCCTGGAATGATTAACCACCTAGAACTTGAATTATTTTAGTGTGTACGTCAGGCATCTAAATTCATGAGACACTTATCCTTCTCGTATCTCACTTTAGTCCTTTGGAATGACTGGCTTTGTGAAATTAAGAACTAACTCAAATACATAAATAAATGAAGACTAAACTGCAACTGAAACATAGTTTCAGGACTAGTTATCTCATTTATACACAGACACATATATAACAGTAAGTCACATTATCATGAGTACACACAACACAATGGGGGCTGCTACCCTTTTGTATATAAATAAAACCATACAACAATCAACGGTGGGGATTGATAACCCAGCTTAGACCATGTTATAAACCCTACCCTTATTGTTACTTAACCAAAATGGTTCAACCATGCTTATAGCACAGATACATATTCAGCACTCAAGTACCCCCAGCGGAAATTATTCCCTTCCTCCAACTCCAGGCAACAAAAAAAGAGTGCAAACTTTCATCCACATATCCAAAAACACACAATAGTTAGTAATAAAAAAATTGACTCAAATAAGTCAATCACATAACACACAATTAGTTATTATCTTTGCATTCTTGAAATTGACGGTCACAAAACCTTCAAGGATGAGACTGGCATGCTAACAATATATGTAGTAACATGCATTTCGTTGAAATTAGTCATTAATAACAAAAAAGGACAGAGTGGGCTCTTGAGTATTCCAGTATTATCAAATAGCTGTAATGGCAACAGCACCCACCATGGAGTGGATGAAATTGTGCAAATCACCATCAGACATCCATACTTGTGGTTCAATAAAATGCCAACCTCATTTTGTATCACGCAAATGACTTGAAACAAAATGAAATCTAACATAAAAAATAAAAAATAAAAAAAATATAAAAAAAAATGATGGAAACACTTACACACGCTGCAGTGTGGCATGGTACAACATGCTTCCAAAGGCGAGTGTCATGTTTGATACATGAAGAACACTAAATCTTTTCTCAAACCGCTGTCTTAAGGCATTTATAAGACCGATCAAAGCCAAAAGTATTGTCGGAATGTTGGATATTGTGTTATAAAATTCAGCAATGTAAGATGAATAAGCATAGTTCATTTCACAACACTCTTTGGTGGATGTGACTGGACCCCAAAAGCTTGATATAGATTCTGCCATTCTCCTCTACAGCCTGATTATTTGTATATCTATATTTCGGAGCTGCAGAATTAACAAAATCCTGGAAAACCATTTAACAATATTAGAAAAACCATTCTCAAATATCACAGATACAGACCGTTGTAATTCATTAAGAACGCTTAATAAACGTATCAAGTCAGTTACATCACACAACGCCAGAATTTGCATAGCAATTGTGGAATTCAGAAAGCCGGCAAACAACTTCATGCAAAGGAAAGCGTAGCATGCAAAATCAGAAGTTGGATGGTTGTTGAAATAGAAGCATGACAAGTAAAATTAGTTTCAAGAACAGATACGAATTATATTCTACAACAATGTATTAAAAAATATCAATAGAAAACCTATAAGGATCTACAGTTAGGTCACTGCATTTACATGATAATCATAACTACATCAATGACAAACCATAGAGAAACCTCAAAACCGCTCACATCGACAACTCTCAAGCTGAAAATACCTATCGAAATATGCACATACTATTTATATTAAAAACATAAAATCAGAGCTCTGAATCTGAAGAGAAATTCAGTTTCCCAGTTTACAGAACTAAGGCGTGCTAGGTTGACAATAAATTGTGCAGTAAATCCCAAGGAAGAAAAAAAAATACCAATGCAATTGATTAAATTGAAACGGAACCGAAAGATAGATAACTACGTTGGAGTAAATAACACTCCTAATTTAACGTCGTATTCCGTACTAGAGATGAAAACGGATTCAGAGTGAAGCATATGAAATACGGAATCAATGGGAATAGATTTGCTTCTCAGGTAACAAGCAGAACGAATCTCCGATCGGAAGGTTCGGAGAGTGAGAAACGAAAGATTGATGCTATTGGAAGTGCGAAAATTGAAAAAAAAAAAATGATTAGATTTAGGGTTAGGCAAATTGGGCTTGACAGTGAGAAAATAAAACCAGAAATAGAAGCAGGAGTGCTTAATTAAGTGGTGGTGATAGTTTAGAACGTCAATCAAGAGTGAAGGGAAGAGTAAACGAAAGATACCTGAAGCCACGAACAGAGGCAATGGCCGCTAAACACAAAGATTTTGATAATGCAAGTGCCGTCAAATCTCAACGAATCACAAATCCATACAACTCATCGGAAAGGAACGATGCCAACCCTTGCCCTATGCGATGAGATGCCACGGATTTTGATAGTTTAGTTATTTTCCCAGTCATTCCGTATTTAAAATCATATAAGGTATGTATTTATCTATCTATACTGTATCTCGGGTCGCCAATTCAAAGGCCCATTCCCCGGACTTCAAAATTCCAAATTGGGCCTAAATTTCGTCCAACTCAATCTAACACGATCTTGCCGACTACGTGTGCTTTCACGTTTGAAACCGCGTTTTCCTCATAGGACTCCATATACGTAAATCATAACTAGTATTGTTTAATTTTATCTGTACATAAAAAAAAAATTCTTATTTTGTCAAGTACAGATAAAAACTAAAAATCATTATTTTCCTATACAGGTAATATATATATATATATATATATATATATATATATATATATATATATTTTATACAGCTAAAATTTGTAATATATATTGTATTTTTAAATATATTAATTATAGATTAAAATTTATAATGAGTATTTGAATATATAAAATAAACAAATTTTATTTTATACATGTTTGTTGTTTATTTGATGCAGGATATAAAACTATGGATACACTAATGGATTAGACGAACAAATAATTAACAACTCTTAACCAATCGGTTAAGATAGTCGTAGTTACAACTGATTAATAGTTAATAAAAATATTAATCGTTTATTAGTAATAGGTCAGTCCTAAGGGTAAGCTCATTTTAATATATATAAATATATGTTTGATAGAAAGGTCAGGTAACTAATCCTGAGTACTCACTTACTATTAAATATTATCAAGTAAAGTCATTAACTTTAAGTACCCTCCCAGCGGCTTGAAGAAGGAGAAGAGAGAACTAAAGACCATAAGAAACTCATATAGTCTCCAAAACAACTTTGAATGCTTTAAGAAGGGATCTCAATCCTTACCAAAAACAAAAACTTTCCTTATTATTATATAACAAACCTTTTAGAGAATATTTTTTAAATGTATTTTAGTATGATTAAGAACTAAATTATAAATAACTTAACTTATAAATTAAAGTAAGATTTATATTTATATTTAATTATTAGTATAAAACTTTTAACACACTCCTCAAAAAAAATAAATATATTGAAAATAATACTAAAAATCAAGTATGATCCAATAACAATTTGATAATGAACAAAATAATAAACTCTAAAAAAAAACTTTCTGCTCTAACCCATAATCTGATATCATACTAAAATAAAAGAGATATAGATATGAAATAGATTCTAAATATATTTCAAGAGATGGTATTATGCATTTATAAATAAAAATATACAAAGAAATGTGTCTAAGCTCATACCTATAAAATACATAGTATTTTACTTAAGAATTTCTAATAATAATATATTAACGATATCCAACCATATTAAAAAATAAAAGTTGAATGAAATGAAATTTTTTTTGCTTAAATATTTTATATATGTGTGGACATATAATATTTAAAATAACTCTGAAGAAAAAAACGATATTTCAAATTTATATTATATTGTTATAAATTGTATATTGAAGAATAGTTATATCAATAAATAGGAAAATATCAAATACTTGTTTTGTACACGAACTTAAATATTAGTTGTGAGTAAGCGTATAAGGCTGATAAGGTAAGGGTAGATTTATTGCTAATTTAAATTAAATTATTTTCTAATTTAAATTAATATTAAATTGGTGATAATTATATTGGTTACTTTCTAACCTTTTGCTTTATTAGTATAGAGAGAAATGTATACGACAACAGTATAGGCTAAGCACACCGATCAGTTTAAATTACACTTTTTATATAATATATATATATATTTTAATATTTAGTAGTATATTAAACATATTTACATTAAAATTGAAGATGATTAAGTTTTTATGCATTAAAACTATTGTAGATACCTCCAATATATATATTATAAAAGATAATTAATATTTTATTGTATATTAACTTATTATCATATTTTAATTATATTATGATATAATAATCAATTTTTTAATATCTTAAAGATATAATATTTGATTATCTTTTTAATGTAACTGAATTCATTTATTATATCTATTTATGACATAAGAAACCTATATATACAATATCGGCACGGAATATTTATACAAATTCTTTCCTTAATACTACTTTTGTATCATATATATCTTTTAAACTTTTAGTAACTTAATCTTTTCATTTTCTCAATAAGACTTGAAACTCTCTCACTAAAAAAGACACCATTTAATTCTTGAAAATGTCATACTTCACCTTAAAAATTAATTAACATAACTATAAAACTAATTATTTTCATTATATAATTACACAATAAAAATTAATTAATATATTTATAAAATTTATTATTTTAATTTAGTGATTTTATATTATTTATTTTATTAATTTAATGTATTGTAAACAAGTTTCTTATAATATATATGGAAGTGTCTCCTCATTTAATTTAATTTTTTTTAAATGAATAATTACCATACATTCTCTTCTATCATATATGTATTTTTTATATTTTATTATAAATAAGATTTCTTAATAATAATGATTTTGATTATTAAACATAATTCAATAAATAATAAGATAAAAATACTTACGTAAGAAATTACAAAAAGATATTAAAAAAAATATAATAAAACTAAAGAAAAATTGGCATTATCTATAATCAAAATTGGTAAATTATGTTTAAAACCTGTAGATATTTTTTAAATGGGTATCTAATAATAATGGAATAGGAAATAATTAAATTTTGTTTGTTACATACCAGATGGTGGATAGGCAATTTCCAATCCAATTAATTGTCATTCTTAGAAGGAAAATGATACTTGAACAACTATTTTTGACAACATTTAGACACGCGCACACGTGTCAAAATCTGAGTGGTCCAGTTAGAAAAATTAAATAAAAATGGACCACTCAGATTTTGACACGTGTGCGCGTGTCTAAATGTTGTCAAAAATGGTTGTTCAAGTATCATTTTCCTTCTTAGAATATACATTTAATGTCAATATTTTGCTAATTTTGTATCCACCATGAGTTGCTACCATAACAAATGTTAGATGTGTTTGTTTCATAAGATGGGATTGGAAGAGTAAATTTGACGGAAAAAAAAGGTAAATGTGAGATTGTTTGGATTAAGTAAAATATGGTGAGAAAGGAAGATATTTAATTTTAAAATTTATAAAAATTAGTAAATAATGTGATAGTTTGATAGATTAAGCAAAATAAACAAATAAAATTATATGACTATCATTTTATTAATTATCATAAAATTAAATTAAAATAAAATATAATTAGTGTAAATTATGTTAAAACTATTATTATCAGAGAAAACACCTTTGCTATGTGCATGTCTTCATATTTTTTTATAATAATAAAAAATATTATTATCATATTATAATTATTATTTTTTATTTTATTGTAAATTATTTTTATTTATTTTGTAAATAATTTTATAATTAAAAAATTTTAAAATAATTATGAAATAATTATTTTAATTAAAAAACATTTAATTAGAGGATGAAATCAGAAAACAAATATGGATAAGAGAAATTTCCTTTATATATAACTATAGATTATAATTATAAAGTTAAATATAAATATTTTTTTATAGTTTTATTGTAAAGAACTCTTATTTATTTTGTAGGTATTTTTAATTAAAAAATGGTTAATTTTAACAAGAAAAGGTCAAATAGAAAAAAGTATTTAATTTAAAGGGGAAAAATTGAAAATAAAGTGGACAACAATAATAAGAATCCACATGTAATTTTTTTATTATTATTATTGTTATTATTATTATTATTATTAAAAACAATGTACTACAAGCATATGTATTTTTTTATAATAATAAAATTATTAAATATAAATAAACTTATATTTTTATTGTAAATGAATTTTATTTATTTTTTAGAAATTTATTTGTTATAAACAGTTATTTTAGTTTATAAATTGGTTAAATTTAAAATAAATTGTCAAATAAAAAAAAAGTTAAATTTTAAAAAAAAATATTAGTTAAAGAGTACAATAAAACAATTAAACTTAAAAAAACTATAATATAAAAGGTAAAATAGGAAAAAAAATGTCAGACACCAAAAAAGAAATCCTTTATATGATAGTGTAAATTACTACTACTGTTGTTATTATTATTGCAAATGTGCAGTAAAATAAAACAAGAGTAATAGAAAAGGTAATAAAAACAACTACATTATGGGCAAATCTCTTCAGTGAGGATGCTTTCTCTCACTCTCCCTCATTTCCATCGGCATAACTCAGTCCAAATTTATAAAAACAAACAAAAGTGATTTGCATCTTTATATAATCATAAAGAGTATATCATCTCAAACAAGCATAAATTTTAGCTTACTGCCTCCTCGGGTTCTCTATACAAAGATCCAACTTACCATTATAATTTTAGCAAGATCATTGAAGTATCTTAAGTTTATTATACTTGATATATGATGCAATATGTATATTTTTACACATCCATGATCCAAGGACAAGTCATATGCATGCTCTTAAATGAGCTTTTTCTTGTACAATGCATCCAAACTCTGGATAGTGGTTAATGCCTGATGATTTTTTTTTTGTCTAATTTCTTAAATTAATGTTGATTGGGAGAGGATATCTCAACACTAGATAGTCCACTCATTACATTTTTATCAAAAATAATCTTATATTTTATTCTTTAAATGATAACTTACTTTTTCTCAGTTGAGTGTTGAAATCAAGTATTAGGGTAATAAAATGTTGATTTCTAGTCTTGTTGGATTTATAATTTGTTATTAGGAATTTTCTTGTGTATCCGAAAGGTATATTTCGAAAAGTACATTGGTGTAGTGTAATAATGTGAGTGTTATATATGTAGTAAAAATACTGACCAAAATTCAAACTGCAATTCCTGAGGCGTGTAGATTACTGTCCTTAAGGACTTATCTACGGTGTATTGTGTAAGCTCCCTAAGATACAACATGAACTTTTCAAAATTTCTGAGGATCTCAGAACTAACAAGAATCTCTTAAGTAGAGAATAAATTAAACCCAGGATATTTTAGAAGAAAAGAAAGAAGATAAAAAGATAAGAGCTTGAGAGAAAAAGGAAGAGCGTGCAAACGTGTGTTTTGTAGTGAAAAAAGTGCATGAGGCCCATAACCTCTAAAGTATCTTTTAGAAAATTATTATTTTTAATAACATTCAAAAGTAGATATTTTGCAATATTATATTTAAAATTTATAACAATATATCTATGGTATAATTTTGTACAACAGTACACACGAAACATCTTAATACACATATTTTTTGTATGTGAAAAAGTTGTACGTGGATAAGTTTATGTATATCATGTTTTTCTTACTATTAAATATTTAATTATGATATTTTTACTAAAAATCTTTAACAAACACTTTTTGATGATTTTTGAGTTAATCTCAACTTATGATAACTTTCCTGACATGTTAACAAGTGCAAATATTTTTGTAAGTAGGTATTTTTAATATTTTCTATACTTTTGTAAAGTATATTCGTTGTTATATATTCTATATTAGGCTAGTTAATATCTTAATAAATTATATTTTGTTGTCTTATTTATTTTGTAACATTGAATCATGTTGATACTCTTATATAATCACAACATGACAACATTGTTAAAGGACTTGGAAAATTACAAGAAAAATTATTATATTGGAACGTGGTTGTTGTGAAAAAGAAATTATCTACAGTTGCAAAAAACAAAAAACAAGAAAAAGTAACAAATTATCTGTTAAAGGATTGTCACCAATTAGACAAGACTCAAACTTCTATTTTCACAAATACGAAGAAAATAAAACATGAATGCAACCTTACAATGTTATTCATTCTCATATTTTGATGAGAACTATTAAAGAATAACTTAAAAGTGAGACATTGTTGTTACATACCAATAATAAACAAAGACCTAGAAGGAAATGTTTTGAAGAAAACAAGTAATATTAACCATTTGAAAAGTGAAGATAACTTTTGTATGAAACTCTTCAATAATACTTTTCTCATTTGACACATATTAACACACATAAAAACAATGTCTCACTTTAAGTTATTCTTATGATCAAAATATGAGTTAAATAATTTTAAAAGGGGTGAGACTAAATTGAGATGTTTTTTAAAAATAAGGACAACATTAAAATATTAAACTACAAATTTTACAATATTGTTTTACTAGTTTCAGTAGTCATGGATATCTGTAATCATGTAATGATCTAGAGTTTGAAAATTAGAGTTGTTCTGATATATAACCTCTTTTAAAAATACGACAATTGAATATCTTTAACGTGTGTCTCTGTGTTTGATAAATTGAATCCATTTAAAAATAATTTCAACCATTCCTAAATAAAACAGTAAGACAAAAAGCTTTTAACAATGGAATCAACGGTAGCGTGGATGATAGCAGCAATGCTTCAATAATAAAACAAAATATTAATTTAATATTTTTATTAAATTAATTAATTTAAAACAATATATAATACTAAAATAAAGCTACAAAAGCATTTTAATAATTTTCTAACAATTTTTATTAATCCAATTGAGATTTTATTAACCACCTTAAATTACTATCAAGAGGAAAAGGAAACACATTTTTTTATCACACACTAATGACATCAGAATAGAAACTTAAAAAAATATATATATATAAAAACTTTGGACTTCAGTAGCTATAATTAGTGCGTATTTTCAAAGATTGCAAACATTATTGTATACTGTAACTTGTAGAGAAAAGTTGGAGAAACTAGTTATGTTCTAGCGTGGTGGTAGCAATTTCTACCCAAGCTAAGATTCAATGCATCTGGACACTGATTTAGGATTCCTTGAACTTAGTCTCAATTCCATGCAACAAACTATATTACTATCTGTGACTGTTGGCTTTTATGTAAAGTCCATGCAGCAGCCAATTTTCAGCAACAAATGAGAGAGAAATAAGATAAGTACTTCAATCTGGATATAGATGAGATTTGTCAATTTCGATTTCCTTTTCGACCTGATCATTTTTTATACTGGTAAGTAAGCATGACCAAAAACTCTGTGTTTGACTTGTCTAATATTTTAAAATTTATATGTGATTATTTAATTTATTCAAATTGGAGGCAAACTCTTTTTACTTTGAAAAAAAAAGGTTGAATTTTAATTTTTTGTCGTTTATTAATACAAACAGATTTGAAACTTTGAATTAAAAAATTAGGTGTGATTTTCGTTATTTTTTTATAATAGGCTGTCGTTTTACATATAATTACTATATTTCAATAAAATTAGGTCATGTTAACAAAAGTCTGGAAGTTTATTCAGATATGGAAGGTTTTAAAAAAGTTTAAGTTTCAACATCAAAATTCTAACTTAACTACCACCTTACTTCATGTTATAATTGGTTCTTTATTATATATAACCTGTAATGGCAGTGAGAAAAAGAAGAAAAAAGATATTAGATGCATCTTGTATATCCATCAATATTACATTATTTTTTTATTACTTTTTGTTTCTCGACCTTAAGATGCAAACACTAATTAATATATATATATATATATAGATAGATAGATGATGACGAAGAAGAGTATATCAATGTGTATGAGACATATTAATGACAAAGATATATCTATTTATACATATTTATTTTTCTTTCTTAGCAAATGAAAAAAAAAATCAAATATTATCTATATTTATACTCAGTTAATACGACATTTTTTTATTAAAATAAAAGTGAGTTCGAACAATATAAAAAAAAAGTTTATTTACCATCCTTACATCTTACCTGTTATTGATTAATACTATTAGAAATTCCATATATAAAATTAAGATATTTAAATATGCTTAAATCACATAATGACATTATTAATACATAATTAAACTCCATTATAATTGGGCACAAATTTATCCAACTACAAAATATCATTAAAAAAATGCAAATTAATTTTAAACGATTATTTAATATAAATCATCAACTGCATACATATATAAGATTTTTTTTTCATTTTCATGTATACTAGTAAATGAAAACACTTTTAACATCACTAATCCGTTCATATTATCCACACTTTTAATATTATATACTATTATATCTTTTAAAGTAATTGACATAATAACAGTATGAAAAACTTTAAAAAAATATGCTTCAATTTTGTTAAACTCTCATATATATTAATATAATAAAAATTATTATAAAAATCTCTATGATCAAAATTAAAATAATCTAAAATTAAGAATACATAAATATGTCAAAAAAAATTATAACATTTTTTTTCTCAGAGTTACAATTATTATAATTACTATTAAAAACACAGGCGCTTTTTTTTATAATAATAAAATTATTATTATAATTATACAAATAAATTTAAATAATTTTTATAATTTTATTGTAAGTAATTTTTATTTTGTGGATAATTTTTTATTATAAATAGTTATTTTAATTTAAAATAATAGTAAAATTTCAAAAAATAATTAAATTTTAAAATGAAAGTTATTTTAAAATTTTTATAAAGTAATCATTTTGATGTAAAAAAATATTTAAAGAATAAAATGAGAGCAAAATGTGCCAAAAGAGGAAATCTCTTTAGATAATATTATAGATATAGATGCATCATGCATAATACAATCTTCCAATTTTTTGTTTAAAAACGTATTTTCTGTAAAAAAAATTAAATGGTTCATGAAATAATTTGGTGGATCTGAACTTACTATGACTTTAATATGGTGAGACATTATGAATAATTATCAATATTTGAAAGAAGAAATCCTCTTTTTAAAACTAGGAATTCATACGGTCTGACTAGTTAAAGAATTACTTGATGTCATGAGATTATGATTTGTTAAAATTCTCTAACAATAAGATATTTAGGCATATAAATCCAAGTTAAATAGTGGATAATAAATTATATTTTTTTTTGTCAAAAAATCATAAATATATTAAGTGATCATAATTATAATTTTAAATGAAATTAAACAACAACAAAAAAAATGAATAGAAAGAAGAAGAAAGAAATAATTTTAACATAATATTTAGAGCATGAAGATTTGATTGATAAATAGTGATAGTACTATTTTCAAAAGTTTTAAAATATAAAAAATGCAAGCTCAGTTCCTAGTATAACAGTTAAAATTAATTAGCAGAGAAAGACAGCAACTGAATAGTAGAGCTTCAATTAACAAACTCAAATTAAATTTTGAATACTGTAAGAAGGTACAAAAGTCTAACAATATGTCATTTTCAAGATTGATGTAAAAAGCAATTTGCATACTACTTTTCAAATATTTTAATGTTACTATACAAAAATCTAAGTTCCTAGATAGAAGAATAGTATATATATATATATATATATACTCTTCAAACAGTGTTAGTGAGATTTTTTGTAGGGTTGTGGTTGTGTTATAGTTTGTTTCTTTAAATTGTTTAAGTTATTAAATTAATTTGGAAAGTTATATTCTTTTGCATTTCAAAAATTTTATAACCTTTATTTAATAGGATTTCCAGATTTACATAAAATAATCCCTATGGACTTCAACCAAAAATTTTAGATGATGTCCACTGAAAAATAATTATAGCAATGTTGATTTAAAAAACTCTAACAAACACTATTCGATAAATGTATCTTATTTCGACAAATAAATAATGTCAATAAAATAATAATTTATATTAATATAGATTAAAAAAAATTACTTATCATGGTAAAAAATAATCTCACTGATATTAAAAAATATTTTAATTATCAACTGAAAAAATATGGTCAATATTGATTGAGAAAAAAATTGATTAATATTGGATAATGAATAATTTTAATATTGGTAGAAAATCAATTATAACTTGCATTAACTTAAAAATAATATAGTCATGTCAACTTAAAATATAATATTTAACATCAGTTAAAAGCATTTTTGAGAATTTTGATTAACTTTAATTAATAGTAACATTGTTATGTATCAATAAGGTAACATTTGTAATAAAGATCAATAATCTTAATTGAATTTAACTTTAAAAAAACTTACTGACATCTCTTAAAAATGAATACTGAATGTACTTTCCAATCTCGATCAAATCTACAAAATTCTAATTGAAGTTAAACTAATATTTTAATCGACATCAAGCTAAAGAAAAAATATGGAAGAAGCTAAACATTAATTTAATAAAAAGAAGCTATAAATATATTTGTTACTTTTAAAAATTGTATTTTATCATTAAATTATAAATATATGTATATATATTTTGATCCTGTACTTTATAAACATTATGTAAAACATTATTTTTCAAACATGTGCGAAAATTTATATTTGTAATTCATTATACTTTATTTTACATGAGAACAATGTTTGATAAAGTACAATGATATACATATTAAGAACAAAATCTAATTTTTTAAAATACTTTGATAAGAAAACATATTTAACTTCAGAAAAATAGTATGAACATTTTAAAAGTCTTATTTTAATACTATACATTAAACTTTATATTACCATATTTTTATTTCTTTTGAATTGATCTTTTATTTTTATAGTAAAATGTTACTTGTTTAAACAATAAAAACTATAAAAAGTTTTTTTTTTCATGAATCTTAAACACTTTTTAGTTCGGCTTATCTTTTTAATTTTTGTCTTTATTTTTAATTTAAATTTCAATATTTTTATAATATTAATTCCTAAATTAATTTCACAATACACGTCTTTCAGTGTTGTAGGTTAAGGTAGTACAATTATTTTACCCTAGAAATGATACATAATTTCCATAATGGCACACAGACGGGAAAATGAACTTGGACGGGTTTCGCAGTTTGGTTCAGGAAATAATGTTGTCATTTGGACCACATTCGTGTGGCAATTAAACTAAATCTCTACGGTTGCTACAAGCAAATGTCCGTTTCAAATTCCAATGTGTATAAATACATTGGTGGAAGTAGTTTCTCGTTTCTCATTCTGACTCCATCTACCTTCCCTTGGGTCGTTTTATGTACACATCATTTCCACATCTTATCATTTACACCATACACAGTATATATACATTCATCCCATATTTACATAACAAAGAAATGGGGAGGGTTCCGGTGAGCTTTGAGAGGGTGGCTGCGGCCTTCGAGGCTGACGTGGCACGAGTAAGGCCATGCCAGAGCGGCGAAACTGAGTACTCGTCGGAGGATCTCACTGATTTATCGGACCTTGTGAAATCCTTCATAGAAAAGGAGGGAGAGGAAGAAGATGCGGTTGGTGTTGGTTGTGATGACTCGGATGAGGATTTGGAGTGGTTTGATTCTGAGAAAAGGGAGATCCTTCAAACGATATTCAGTGATGATGGGGATGATGATTTCAAACGTATACTTAGAAGAGAAATTGATCTTGCGTTGAATCTTGTTGTGGAAAACGAGAAATCGGCACCCCAATTCAAACCGCAACTGATGTCTAGTCTGCGCGAGAGAGGTTTTGATGCTGGTGAGTATTTTAGTCTGTTCTTGATTTGTTGGAAAATTGAAATTAATAAGCTTACCTTCATTGTTTTAACTTTCAACTTTTTGATTTAGTGAAATTGACACAAAAGGATAAAGTCTAAGTTTATTTTTGTCCATTGATTTATGGGTTATGAAATGAATTTTGATTATTTTTTGTTTTTCTTTTATGTACAGGGCTTTGCAAATGCAAGTGGAAAAGAAATAGAAGATTCCCAGGAGGTGACTACGAGTATATTGATGTAAATTTTGCAGGAAATCGATACATAGTTGAAATCTCCCTTGTGGCAGAATTTGAAATAGCTCATCCCATAAACCATTATTCTTCTTTACTTGAGATTTTTCCTCAAATATTTGTTGGAAAATTGGAAGAACTGAAACAGGTTGTGAGATTAATGTGCAATGCTATTAAAAGGTCTATGAAAAGCATAGACATGTACATACCTCCATGGAGAAGAATTGAGTACATGCAAGCAAAGTGGTTTAGTTCGTATAGAAGAATAACTGATGAGGTTGCAACTAAAAGAACATCGTCTTCTTTATCCAGTAGCAGGTCTATTGGATTTGATGCAATGAAATCGTACAAATGCAGAGATGATTACGTGAGTAAACCTGCATTTGGAGTTTACCATTTGACGAATGCATTTTATGCTGATGGCCCTGGGATGTTACTGTAGTCAAATTATGTAAAGGATTGTTTGGTAGTTCTGTAATGAAAAAAATTATAGAGGTATTAGGGGTTGGTACATGGTTTTGGAGCTTTGGAAAACTCCAAAATTAGACATGGATTTTGGATCCCCAATTAAATCTCCAATTTTTGTTTCAGAAATTGGTGTATAAAACTGAATTTTAATTTTGGTGTCATCACCTTCAGTTACACAAAATTTCTATTGGTTTTTAGTATTGTCTTTTGCTATACATTAAAAAAGGAAAATGTTTTTTTAACAATTTTTTTTGACAATTTTTTACACTAATTTATATGATAATTTGTGATTGATCTGTTTTAAATATACGAACCAATAAAATAATAACACATAATCTGTTATCAAAAAATTATTAAAATATAATGAATTGTTACTTCAATTTTTTTAATATATTTTAAAATAATGCCCATCAATATTTTGAAGACATGGCAAAAGAAACTTATCACAGAATTCAAATTCATAACAGAGAATCCAAATTCACAGGAAAAGGGTAATATCTTCTATTCAAACAGTAATAAATTATAAAACTAGGTTGTATTAACTTCTTTGGCAGTATTGTTTTTAAAAAATCTTATAAATGCTACTTTCTTTTTCGTATTTGTTACAAATAACTTGTAAATTAATTGATTAAAGTACTTTTTATTAATTGATTAGTCATAATTTATGAATTTTAAATTAATAAACTAGTAGTTTATTAAATTATAAATATTTAAATATTACTTACTGATAAACTAATTAATAAAAGTAAACAAACTGAACTATTAACATAATTATAGTAAAGATGTTAATTTTTTTAAATCTTATAAAATTCATTACTGGTATAAAAATTTCAATTTTACTAATTTTATTTAAGCTTCGATAATGATTGAGGTAAATGAATATTAGCTTTACAATTATGTCAACTCTATTTACGTGTATTTTAAATCTATAGTTTTAACTAGATATCTAATGGGATGTTTTAAATCGTCCTAACTCTATTGTATTTTAAATTCAAAATACTATTAATTCTCTTTCCAATAAATAGACATAACAGTTACTAAATATTATTATAAGTTTGAGATTATAAATAGATAAACTAATTATTCGAGTTCATTTTATAAAAGACTACAATTTATCTACAAATTATTTTATTTCCTTTTTCTACATTCTTTATATAATTTTGATATTTTTGTTCATCCTTTTTTAAATATCAAAGTTCATTATAGAAATATTTACGTAGAACATAATAATTTTTTCAGATTATAGTTTTTAATAGAGCAAATTTATTTTTTACTAATTTATTTAGTTATTTAGAGATATGTTTGTATAGGGTGATAGGTCTTTGCACGAGTTTTTTTTTTTTTACTTAGATGAATTTTTGACTATTTATGATCATTATGATATATACAAATCATTTGAGTTTTCTTTATTCAAGTAGAGTAGTTGAATTAGATACTCAAGTTTATGTAAAGGAAACTAGTTTTTTTTTTACTAATATTATGAACTAAATGAGTTGTAATTATCTATTTGTTGTGTTTTAGTGGATTGTAAAGCGTGAGTAGTGTTGAATATTAATGTTTATTAAGTTTTTTTTGTTAAATTTGTTATTTGTTATATTAGTGTGATTGTATAATCATTGATCATTTAGGATATATCAATTGAGTTCAATTTTGAATTAAATGAAGTGATTTTAGCATAACAAAATAAATAAAAAATACTTAAATAAAATAAGTTGAATATTTGATATATGTATAATTTTTGAAATTATGTAAACTTGTTAGACAAGTTAGTAAGTCGTTAAGTGAAATTAAATACTTTACATCCATGGAGTTCAAAGTTATATTATACTTACTAGATGAGTCTTGTGAAAAATATTTCAAAGAGTTTAGGTCATTGAGTAAGTAAAATCTGACTAAGTGAAACTCTTTAGGTAAACATTTATCAATGTTTAAAATCATTTGACAAGTCTTGTCATTACTCAACGAAACTGTTTTTATAAAATGTTATATGAATGTGAGTGACTCATTAGACTTATTACAATAGTTATAATGATGATAAATGAATGTATGATGTTTTATAAAACACTATTCAATAGTTTATTTTGATTAATTTTCAACTTTAATTTAACTATTGTGTGACAGTCTAAGCATTTGAAACGATGAAATTGTAAGTGGAAATGCTTAATAAGTTTGAGCAAAAGAAAGAATTATGTATTTGTTTGGGATTCATGTGCATCTGTATATATAGGTATCTCCTTTTTAATTTCTTTTTACGAGATAAATTTATATAATAGAATAGTTACATAACTTTTACTTAAAACAAAATACATTAATATATTTATTCTAATGGAAACTAATTACTCTAAAAAGACATCACTATTTTCTTTATATTTAACTTTGTTTCAAATTAAAACATTACTTTAATATTTGTAACGATTTATTTCTCGCAAAATACAGTATACAAATTTATTTTCTAATAAACCCTCCATACATGTGAACACGATTCACTAGAAAAATAAATCAAGGGACCGTACCTTAAAATCGAAATAGTTATAACGATACCTCTCTTAAGTTGAAGCAGTAAAATGCTTGTAAATAACTAAACTAAAATACCAGTATTGTAATAATCATATAATGCAATGAAGGGCCTAGATGAGGTGAGAGAGATGAAGGTGATAAAGTTTACCGTTACATTATTAATCACCACGATTCTGTTTCTACTGTTCTTCCCCAAAAAGAGCATAAACCCCTCTTTTCCACAGCCACCACAGCGAGATTCCTCTTCCTCCTCCATGTCCAGGGCGCGAAGCTTTGTTCTGTGGCTTCACGGTCTGGGTGACTCCGGCCCAGCCAACGAACCCATCAAAACTTTGTTCACTTCTCCCGAATTCAGAGACACCAAATGGTCCTTCCCTTCTGCCCCTTCCGCCCCCGTTACTTGCAACTGTACGTCTTCTCTTCTCTACCTATTCAAGAGATCGCCGATGTTCTGCTCAAATTTTAACCGTATCATTACGAATATTCATTCACCTGATTGGACACTATCGTGTTACGAATTTTGCTCTTTCCTCACAGTCACAGGCCAATCTCTGTCATATTAATTTAGGTTTTTAGGAGATCTTAGCTTACGTGAGTTCAAGGAAATGATTAGGTGTCGTTAATTACAAAGTTAGAATTTCTAAGTGATGCTTCTTTGCTAATGTTGTTCGTATAGGTGCACGCTATATCCATTTGGTACCATTTGTTGTATTTACAATTCAAGTTTATACTGCATATTCGCATTTACTTACATGGGATTTATTGACGTCGTGATAGTCTTGAAATCCTCTGTTCTTTAGTTACAATGCAATGAAGATGCCGCGTGCTTTCCCATTTTAAAAGATGATTAATATATTATTTTTATTTGCTCTTTTTGTAGATGGTTCTGTAATGCCTTCGTGGTTTGACATTCTCGAGATTCCTGTCACAGCTGTAAGTTTAGTTTTCTTGTCTCCTGTATTATTTCTTGTGTAACCTCTCTGTTTTCCAAATATAAGTCTGTTTCGGTATCAAAAATCTTGAAGTGAAAATAATAAATGGTATAACAAGCTATATCCTATCCCTTTTTTCAGAATGCTAGGAGATTTTATGTCTCCTTTTTCCTCATTTTCTGTATTGCGAAGCGCTGTCAGAATGCCATTCGAAGTACAAATATTACGTTTGCTTGAATTGTATTTTTTTTTCGTTTATGAAATGTGAGACGGTGAACATTATTATGCTGAAAGCATTACTTGTATTTTTATCGTGGCTGCGCCAGCTGTTTACCAAGCTTAAAGAGGGTCTCTTTTCCTTTTTTTTTCGTTTTATGTTCAACTGCTTTGATTCCTAAAAAAGTTAGTGCTCTGGCTGAGCAACTAGAGTTGGGAAGAAGTCACTCTTATCCCGCTCAGGATGATGTTGCCGATCTAATAAATTTTTGCTGAAAAAATGTTCTGCTTATTGTCAGGAATCTCCAAACGACGAGAGTAGTTTACTTAAAGCTGTTCAAAATGTGCATGCTACTATAGACAGGGAAATAGCTGCTGGTGTAAACCCCAAAAATGTATTTATCTGTGGATTCAGTCAAGGAGGTCTCTCATTTCTTCCCGTTTCTATTTGAGTGTGTCAGTGATCAGTGTATGTGTCTGCTTCTGAAGAGTGGGCCATGCTTGTGTATATACATAGACTGTTTTCTTATGGTGATATTGTTTTTCAGGTGCCTTAACCTTGGCTAGTGCTCTACTGTACCCTAAAACTTTAGGTGGAGGTGCAATCTTTAGTGGTTGGGTTCCATTCAATTCTTCTATTACAGAACAAATTACGCCCGAGGCAAAGCAGGTACTAATCCTTGTGTGCCAACCTTAATATTTTCTCTTCCGATTCTTTTCTTGTCAAGCTTAGCTATTTTCCATTCATTTTCTTTGAGAGTAACTATCATCATTTCGGATGGGAAAATAAAAGGGTTATCACAACCAGTTTGGCTCAGTACCAACTCTCTCTTGGTCCTAGGATTACGTGGAAATATTGAGTTTGCCTTTATCTTTTTTCGAAGTTTGAAACAATTATCCAAACAAAAGTACACCGATCAACATAGAAGACCACTTCCATGGCTATAAATACACATAACAGCTTATATTTCTATTTCGTTCCAGTATCAAGCTATTAGAGCATTTTCTATAGCTGTAAAGTTGCAATACTTAAATTCACGTTATAAAATTCATGCTATTTTCTATTTGTTATTTTTCGTATTAGGAATTAGGTGATGTGGCATTAAGCTGGTGGGAAATATTTGTTGCAACTTTTCACGCCAGAGCACTGTAGCAACTTCTTGCTTTTATGCGTTACCTGGGACACAGAAAAAGATACAGAAAATATTCATAACGAATATACTCTCTACTCTTGCTGTTTTTTCGATCAAAATCTGCTGTGTGACTGGTTTTATTCATGAATTAGTTCCCCTACTCTTTAGATTAAGGGATTTTCGGAGTCTAACTCCCTAAATCCAAAGTTCCAAAGTCCAACTACCCTATTCATGAATAAATTCAGGCAGTGGCGGACTGCCAGATTGGCCTAAAAGCAGTTTCATAGGTTTTTGGGTTGGTTGGTTGTTACCCGCGGTTGGTGAAGGACTTAGTAAAATTGCAAAACCGTTGACATATATGTTACAACATTTTCAAATAGTGCCTGTCTTCCAAGGATTGAAAAATGTTCTTATTTTAGCACGGTACTGGCTCTCCCCAATTTTTCTAAGACTGTCATTGTGGTGACAGATGCCTCAGGTTCTGGATTTGGTGCAGTTTGAATGCAAGATAAGCACCCCATTGCTTACATTAGCAAATCCTTGAGTCCTAAGCACTAAGCTATGTCAATATACGAGAGGGAGCTTCTAGCCATAGTATATGTTGTTCAAAAGTCGGGAGCTTTCCAATGATGCTTAATAATTCTCAGATGGAGCTATTGGAGCAAACCTAACAGTTGGTCTGCTGATGATACTATTCAATTACTTATTCAGGAGCTTATCTGGGATCCTAACAAGCATCTGAAATACTCTTGGCATAGATGAGAACTTAGATGCAAAGGCAAATTATTTATTGGTGCCAATTCTGATCTGAAACTTATAATATTGAAATGATTGCGTGACTCATCTGCAGGGAACATTCTGATCAAGACTTCACAACTTCCACAATGAAATCTCTGTTTTTCTGGAGAGGTATGCTGGATGATATTAGCATGGATTTCATTGAAGGCTTCCCACCTTCTCATGACAAAGAAGTGCTTTTTCTAGGGATGGATAAATAAATAGGCTCACTTGTCACATCCTTTTACTGCATTATATGTTTTGTTTTTGGACAATATCTTCAAATTACATGGTCTCCCTAGCTCTATTTCTAGCAACAGGGATCATATCTTCCTTAGGGACGTCTGGGCTAAAGTTTTCCAGGTCCAAGGAGTTTCTTTGAACAAATCCACTTCATGTCATCCACAAAGTGAATGGTCAGACCAAAGTTGTTAACATGCGGTTAGAGACATCCTCAGTGCACGTGTTCAGACAAAGCCTCTTCATGGTCTAAGTGGGCGTCGCTTGCTAAGTGGTGGTACAACACCAACTATCACTCTGCCCTACACACTACTCCTTATGAAGTGGTTACTAATTGAAGAGCCGTATAGACCCTCACTCTGTTGTCATTCACCCTTTGCTTTTACACGTTCATGACCATTCAGTTAAGGGGATCCAGAGGATAATATTGGACAGAAAAATGGTCTAGCGAGGTAGCATCGCTACTGGTAAACTGTTGGTCAAGTGGAAGAATTTACCTAATGACCAAGATACTTGGAAATTCTACTATGATCTCTTGAAGAAATTTCCCAATTTATGTCCTTGAGGATAATTGAACAGGGCGTATTGTTACAACATTCTATTGTTGTAAAGTTTCTTTACTATATAATTCACATTATAAAACTCATTTTTCTATCTTTCATTTTCCATATTAGAAATTTGCTTATGTGGCATTTGGCTGGTTGGAAAAGTTTGCTGCAACTTTTCACGCCAGAGTACTATAGCCACTTTTTGCTTTTATGCCTTGCCTGGGGGCTCAAGAAAAGACACGCAAAATATTCTTTCTACTCTGTTTTTTCTATCAAAATCTGTTGTGTAACGAGTTTTATTCATGAATTAATTCCCCTATTCATTACATGAAGGAGTTTTCGGAGTCCAACTCCCTAAATCCAGAAGTTCCATTTCACAAGCATGGGTGCCAGCTATGTTGGTTTTTCTCATCGGGGCTTGATGTTGTCGATATTCAATTTTCCTTGGAAATTGTAACAATGACACTTCATAGTCTTTAACTCTTTATGTTATTAGAATTAGAATCACTTTTAGGTGTATCCTGAGCATGACACCAGAATAACTTGGCATCATTCGATTGGGTTTTTAATATCCTACAATAATATTTGACTCAAGTGAATTTGCGGAATGCAGTTGTCATTTGTTTTATTGTTTTTGACGTATTTTATGTAAATATCTACAGACACCCATACTATGGTGCCATGGAATGGTTGATAAAACGGTATTGTTTGAAGCTGGACATGCAGGTCCCCCCTTCCTTGAAAAAAATGGCGTTGGTTGTGAGTTTAAGGTGAATTCTATGTTTTCAACAATTCAGTTATTTATCCAATAAACCACCTTCTGTCCATCGACGTTGACATTTGTTTCGTTGGCACTCCGCAGGCTTATCCTGGTCTTGCCCACTCCATAAACAATGAGGAGCTGCGGTATCTCGAGTCATGGATCAAGGCACGCCTACAGAGTTCTTCCCAATAGTTATTTCAGCCTGGAATAATATAATCTAAATTCATGGTAATGTTTTAAAGGATTTAAATTGTTTTTGATGTGTGTTTTGTAGCACGTTTCATACACTACTTTTAATTTTTTAATATTTTTGCGTGAACTCATAAATTGACGCAGAAGCTGCAACACAGCGCTTTCATCCTCATGCATCTGTCCTGGTAGCTGTTTGCGAAACACACCCTATTGATGTAATTTAGGATAAATACTAATATGTTAAATAGTTTTAAATAGCTGTTACATTAAATGAAGAATTTTATATTGAGTTTATTATAATTTATTTTTTAAACAAACTATACTAGAATCAATCTCAACTTGAAATTTTTGAAACGATCATCGGAATGCGTGCTATTATCATCTTTTCATCAGTGGGATATAATAGGTACGACTCTTGGATCAATTTACTTTAAAACAGAGATGTTTGCTTTTTCTTACATAATTATTATTGATGAAAACATGGGCAATAATGATCATGGAATTGAGCGTAAATTTTGGAATTTGGAACTTTTCTGAAATAAGACGAGAGGGTGGCGGTGAATAATGCAGAAAAATGAGAAAGTATGTAGAAAGTAGGAGTGGTAAAAATAGTGAAAATGTGAGTGATGGGTATTTTCTTTTTGGGTTTTGTGAAGAAGCACAGCCTTGTCCAAAGTCGAAGTGCGGCATTTTACGAGATGGCAGTAGTATGAAGCGTTGGTAGAAGATGATTTTGATTTTGTGGTGAATGTTGGTCCCTGGTGAGTGGGGTTTAGTTATGATCGAAAGTACGTAATGGGAATTTATATGGTTTTAAGAGTGTGGGTAGCGAAGAGATGGGATTGGGCAGGGGGGCTCACTCTCTGGAATAAATGATAATGAAGACATTGAAGTGCCTGACACATATCAAGCAACCCTTTTTTTAACGTCAGACCTGCATCTTATGCCTATTATTTTCCAAGCATCCAATGCCTTTTCATTTCATCTACCTTCTACATACACATCTCCATGCCTTTTTTTTTTCTTTTTCATCAATAAAACATCATAAAACTCCTTAAATTCTAAATTATTTTTCTCTAGCTAAAAGGGCATGTTCTGGACTAATGCTAATCAACCATGTTTACAACTGTGCTTACTTTTATTCTAAAACTTCCGGTTTAATCATCAATGTAGTGTATTGACATTTAACTAAATCTTTCATCATTCAAATTCATAATTTAACCTCATTCCTTTCATAACTAAATTAAAACAATAACTAACATTTGGAAATGTTGTTTGACCAATAACACCACATAGACAAAACCAACATCTCAATTTCATTTTTATTTAAACGAAAATCATCAAGTGGTGAGACATTTAACTTGTTCACATTCTTGCTTGAGTGAGAAAGATTTTATTTTAGCGAAAATACTAAAAAATAAATTTTATGTAATAACTCATTATTTTCGAAACTCATCAAAAACATATTTCATCAATTATATTTTTTCTGACAAGTTTAAAATATCTAATTTCAACTGTCTACTACGCAAATTTCATATTTAAACCATTTTAATTAGATTTTACAAATCATTCAAAATAATAAATTAGCTTTCACTGTTCTATCAAGTTTCAAATTACAATTCAATATGATTTTGATTCAACATGCAACATCTCACTATCAAAAAATAGAAACCACTTTCCGATTTAAAAACCCCATACAAAATTTATCACCAAAATCTAAATTATCATGACCAGCCTAATCATTCCAGTTTTATATTTCATCCAACTTGTAAGCATAAATAAAACTTCAGCACACATAACTTCCTCTATTTGAAAATGATTTTCACTCCACGAAAAATTAAAAATGGTTGAAAAAACATCCCATTTTGAAGTAGTAAAATAATATAGTTATTTCACGATGTATGATCAAGATCAACAATCCAACGTTCAGTAAGTTGTTCAAGGGTCCAAAAATTGTCTTCAACTCTAAGTCCTCTTGTACCTGTTCGTCAAAGTTGTTGAGTACCTACACAAGACACTTTAATGTTAAAGTAAACTCAATCTTAACGGTTCAAATATTAATGGTACAGTATATGCATATCATCTATCTTTCTACTTTAAACTTATATTTATAGATTTTAGGATAGACTTATAATTAGTATTGACCTAATTATGACAAAGTTGTGAATAATCACACTTTACTTCTAAGTTAGTCAATATTAAAATCAATTGTCTTGATTGTTAACCGTGATCGATCCAATTCTCCAATCGTCTGGTTTTGATGGTAACTTATTCGTGAATCATAATAAAAACTAACTGTTAAATATATGACTAAATGTACGATGATAGAATAATCAAATATAAAAAATATTTAATTAAGAATAAAAAACCTAAAAAAAATATTTTGTTTAAACTAACTTACCAATATTGAGTTCAAATATTAATAAAAAAGACAAACTACAGTTATTCTATATTGAAAATTGTTTAAACAAGATTGATGATTTACTTATCAACTACCAAAAGATAGAACGTGATATTGAAACATAACTTTCTAAAGTTTAACTTTTCCAACGTCTTTCCTAAAAAAATAAGTAGACTTTAATAAATGCTTTTTATTCAATTTTTTTAATTATTTTAAATGAGTAAAAATGGTAAAGAATACAAAACATTGTAACTAGACATCAATTTTAACTTTTATTCAAAGAAAAACTTACATATAATAAAAGCTCAAACTTAAAAAACAAACACAAAATAGCACAGATAGACATGCCAGATTGCCGATTACTACTATACTAGAGATTAATTTAACTTCATAAGTACTTCTGCAATCTCTCAAGATTATTGAAGGACTCAAATAAATAATGATGCAATAAATTGTATTTTATTGCTCTAAAACATTATATAAAGTAGAAATAAAAATATTTGAAATTAAAATATATTATTTATTTTTGGAAATTGGAAAGAACATACCAATTCACCAAATGATTGCGGTGTGAACAGTAGATTTTGTTAAAAGACGACGGTAACGCACAGTCACCAACTGGTCAACGATCCTTCATGCGCATTCCAAAGGTTGATCTTTTAATTCAAATCTACGTATTCTTTGAACTTACGGAGGAAAAAATTATGACAATTCAAACAAAATCAATTTACGCTATTCCTCTTCTAATTTTATCAATAAAAGTAAAGTTTTATTTTTCAAATAGAAATTCACCTTAATTTTAATAAAATATAAACTCAAATCTTTTTAAGTAAAGCTTAAAATTCATATATTGTGAATAAAAATAACTTTATTATAAAAGTAAACCATATTATAACCGGAAAAATATTATTTTTGGATCAAAACTAGTCTTCATCGTGTATGAATTCGATTATTATACAAACATAACGTTGAAAAAAAGTATAGTTTCATTCGTGCGTGCTGCATGCTGCATGGTCATAGTCAACTACATGTCTTCACAAATATATTGCCACACTTGCGTATGTTTAACAGTTAGCATTTATTAACATTTTTTTAGTGTTCTTTATTTTCAAAAATCGACTATTCTAAGGAAAAGTTTGCGCGTGGATGTATAAAACAAAATTCAACTCATAAAATTGGATACTATTCTGTTTGCATAACAATCAATTATAATTTCGAAGAACTTTTTCTGGTTAATTTATTTTAGATCAAATTCGTAATTTTAATCGATAATGGAAATTTGAAATATCCTAATAGTGTATTAATTAAAGACACCCTTTGTTTTTAAATAAATTAAAATGTAATTTTTGTATCATAAGGACCGGACGGTCTAAAGAAACAACGCCGAATCAATCTTACTAGACGAAAGTACTAAGACCGGCCGGTAGACCATGAATAAGGTAAATGGCGATTAGAGTAATTGGACTGATTGAGTAGTAATTAACTTTTACTAATCTCAAACTCATGGCGAAAATTATAAATACCGATCAAAGATAAGTGATAGATAAATTACATTTACTACATATTTATTACTTTTATTAAATTACCGAATTGTTGATTTTGAAGGATCTTTTGACAGGTTCCTCCCCGAAACATAATTAATAAACTCTAATGTAAAATTGACTAATACTTTATTTATGCTATGCACACGATAAAATGGATGGAAAACTTATCTACGGTCGGTTACTTTAGCACATTCTTCTTTTATATTTTTATTTAAATAAAAAATATCACGTTGGATTAGCATACAAACAAATATTTGAGTTCCTAGGAGTCTTGGTCCCGTGAATTTTTATTTTTTAAATATACATATAAACATTTTTAAATATTAAAAGATTCAAGCATATAAAAAATACTATTCTTTTCATTTCAGTAAAAGAAAAATCTTTTATTGTTTTTAGTACATAAATAATATTATCTTTTCGAAAATTTTATCGTTAGATTCTAGCGTGTTCCTACTTTCAAGGACAGAATCAAGAATTAGATACTGTCTAAATTTTAGAAATTATATACCGTATATATATATTTTTAGAAATTATAGTCTATGTTAAATAAAAACACTCATTTCCTTTTATTTTTCAATTATTAGTAGCAAACTATTGTTCAATTGTGGTCTATTCTTATTTTTTAAAAAGATAATTTAACGAATGAGTTATTTTTTGTTGAAGATATGATAAATAGTTTTTGTGAAAAAGAATGTTTGGATTACATTTTGCATACGAGAATGTTTGGTAGACATTAACTCCATGAATCCCTTCTTGGGTGGTTGTCATAAAATTCAGTGTTATTGATTTTGTAGTGAATAATTAGTATTGGACTAAAGCCTACAGCTGATTATAGTAAATTACTTAGAACAAAAACTGGTTATTATTAAACATTTTATTGAATAAAAAGGAAATTAAAAATAGAAAGTGGGCAAAAACCCTAATGAAAGTATGTACTTGGGGTAGTTGCAGACCATACCAACTTGGAGAAAGAGAGAAACAGAGTAATTAAGTCCCACAAATGTCGAAGCATCGACAGGGACAAATCACAGCCGTGGGACCCAACCCATCACAAGCGTCCAATTCTATACGGCTGGGTCGCACCAACACCCGCGCCGCACCCGATGCCTTTCTACCTATTTTCCTTTTCATATTCGCATTCTCTCTCTTAATAGTTAATAGTTAATCGAAGAGAATCAGAATAATAATAAAAGTTCATCAACCCTTCAAACCTCAAACTTTTGTTCTCTTCTTTCTCTCTCTCTCTCTTTCAAACGATGAAGAAGCTCTACCGTAAAGGAACCGTCCACCCCTCCCCCTCTTCCTCTCCGCCGCCGCCAACCATCTCCGACCACCTCTCCTTCCTCCCCTCCGCCATCCTCACCCTCACTCTCTCCCTCTCCCCGGAGGACCGGGAAGTTCTCGCTTACCTCCTCTCTTGCTCCTCCTCCTCCTCCAACAACAACCACTTCTCCAACAACAACCACCACCACCACCGCAGGAACCCTAAGGTGGTCGTGGATGGCGATCATCCTCCTCTCTTTAACTGTTCCTGCTTCCGCTGCTACATGAGCTACTGGGTGCGCTGGAACTCCTCTCCTAACCACCAACTCATCCACGAAATCATCGACGCCTTCGAAGACTCTCTCACCCACACGGCGAAACTCTCCAGAAAGGATAAAAGAAACAAGAGGGGCTCCAAAGCCAAGCCTCCCGAGTTGACTCGCTCCGAGTTTCACTCTTCGCCGGCCGAAGCGCTCCCCGAGGGGAGCGGTAGTGGAGGAGGTGCCGGCGGAGAGGTTGAAGTCTGTGAAGGCGTTGACGGTGGTGAAGGTGAGGAGAAAGGGTCGGTGAGAAGGTTTGTTAGTTTCATCGGAGAAAGGATTTGGGGTGCTTGGGGTCCCTGAGTGAGTTTTCAAGAGAAAAGGTGGGTTTAATCTTTACCCTTTCTTTCTCTCTTTTGTTTTTTTTTTTTTAATTTATTTCTAAACTTTATTATTATTATTATTTTTTGCTTTTTGTACATTAATCACTTCTCTTGAATGTATAAAAAGAAATGGCAGTGTTTCTGCTTTCCATCAGTTTTGTTACAGTTTGAATGAAAGCATAGGCATGAAAATATAGGACACACTGTCCTCTTTAGGGGTATTGAGCCAAGGACTATTTCTCTTAAGGGAAAGTGACCTAGTGGATTTTTGCTTAATGGAATGACTTCATTTAATTCTTTCAAAGATGGAGGTTTTTTTGTAGGTTTGCGTAGCTCCTCCATTTCATTTTGACTGCCATATGAAGAAACATAACTAAAGCAACACTCAACGTTTCTGGAAATTTTAAACTCGATTCCGATATGATTAATTTCTCATCAACATTATTATTAGATGTTGTATATGGAAGTTATGGAACATTTTGAGATAGGGACATAACTAAAAGCTTACATTAGAAATAATATTACATGCATATATATATATATATATATATATATATATATATATATATAAAGAAAGTAAAATAGAGGGGCATAGTAGTGTGGTATTTTTTCACAAGAATTTTCACTCCATTGTATTTTTCTTCTATCAAGTATTTTTTATTTGGTTTTATTTTTAAAAGCAGTAATGATGAGGTGGAGCCCTTGAACCCCTATGATTTATGTGTTGGTGATATTTTATAGTAATTATTTTTTAATATAATGGGTGAATGATGATTAATTGAATATTGATATTATATGGGATGGGAGTAGTATAGGGAAGTGAGTAGGAGACGGTGATTTGTGGTGGGTAGAGATTCAAAATGAAGTTCATTCCCAAAAGTGCCCCGAGGCTGTTAGCATTGTTGGTGGAGGAGGCGAGGGCATTCAAGGTTTAAAAAAAGAAAATACGTATATTTAAATTAAGAGTAATAATTAAGATGTTAATTTAAGGTTAATGAATGGGAAGAAAGAGGGTTAGGTGTGACAAAGAACGAGGTCGGCAAAAGAAAAGGGCTTCGATTAAAGCAAACAAAAAGTTGTTTTTTCTCTCTCTCTGCTTCCAATCTCTGCTTCCAAGAGCCATTTTATTCACTCTACTGTCTCAAACCCAACGTCAAACTCTCCGTCACTATTTTGATTTAAATAATCTTTTTAAGTACTTTTATTTTTAAATATTATCATCTTTAAAACAATTCCACTTCTTCATCCATATTATTCTTTTTGGTTTTTTTGGTTAGAGCATATATTTTGGTATCTTGTAGTAATAGTTGAAAGTTGTCTTTTTTTTTTTACAAAAGTTGACTAACGTCCTATATTTTGTAAAAACAATGATTCACATTAATCTTTTCTATTTACGACATTAAAAAGACTAACGGCATATTTGCTTTGTTGGCAACGTTAATCTTTTTTATTTACGACGTTAAAAAGACTAACAACATATTTGTTTGGCTGACAAAAACTTGATGACGTGTATAATTATGATTGACGGTGACATTGTAAGATTATTTGAAGTCAATGAGAAGATGGTATGTGACAGATCCCTTTCCACCCAAATTTAGGGTTTTACAATTATAGAATGGACAAGGGCTTTCTCTGCAAATGAAGGTTCTACCACGAATTGTCGTGGAAGCATGATTCAGGTATTCACAACAGTGGCGCTATTGTTGCTTAAAGGAGAACGTCATGACACTACAATTCGGTCCTCGAGATGTAAATGAGTTTCTAGTTCTATTTTGCACGAGAACGATGAATTCGCGAGAAAGAAATGCAATTTAGAGTTTCTATTTCTGGATTTTTGTGTTTAATTTCGCTCACACTTTTTAACAGAGCAAGGAAAGAGGGTTTTGTGTTATTAGATAATGCAATTAGAGTATAAAGTCCTCTGGGTGAATTTTTGTTCTTTAAATATATAATATACACTATTTTCTTTATTTCATTTAATGATTTATGTGTTATTACCTATAACGTTTGATTGCATCAAACTTTTTCCGTCTACTAGATTTGCTGAGAGGGAAGTTTGGAGGAAAGGGATCAGAATTTTAGGAAATGGATAGATGAATGTCGCATTAAAAAATGGATGCTAAGATTGCCATTCTGAGGAATGAAATGACAAACCTCAAGACAACTTTAGCAATAATGTTTTTGATGCTGGAAGAAAATCAGAAGAAATTGGTGTCAATGCTGGAGAGGAAAGAAATTGATATTGTAATTGTGAAACCCAAATTTTGGGTGGAAAGGGATCTGTCACGTGACATTTTTTCATTGACATCAAATAATCTCACAGTGTCACGTCAATAATAATTGTACACGTCGTCAAGTTTTTGGCAGCAGAACAAGTCTGTCATTAGCCTTTTTAATACTGCAAGCAAAAAAAACTAACTTTTGCAAAATATAGGACATTAGTGAACTTTTGAAGAAAAGGGAAACAACTTTGAACGGCATCTTATAAATCGATGGATCAAAATATATTAAACTTTTTTTTATCACATATTTGTAACTACTTTATCTGGAAAAAAATGTTTACTTATTAATATTTTACTTAAATAATTCTCTCTGCTGATGAAATCTTAACAGAGTTTTGGTTTTTAAAATCCAACTTGTAAGCTTCTCAATCCCTGGTAAGAAGAAAGATGCGCTGTTCTGATGAAAAATAGTTTATGCAAATTATAATTACAAGAGTCTTGAGAAACGATGGAAAAATTTCCAAATTATGTTTAATAACTAAATACCATTATTTAATTAAAAAATATTTTCCTTAACGTTTTATTTGTTAAGTGTATAATGTGATTTCTTTTATATAAAAGCAAAATGAAAAGTTCAGTCTTGTTTGTGTAGAATGCCTTTCTATTATTATTTTCAAAATTTTAATAAACAACTTTTTTTCTTGCATAGATACAAACTTTTCGCTGTGTATAATTATTAATATATATATTATTAGAAATTGAAACAAAATTGAAACTAAGAATATTTTGAAAAAGAAAAATAATAATTATTGTACAAGAGATAATTTAGAATGAAGAATATAGTATTGTCAAAACGGTTATTTGATAATTTAATACAGTTTGACTAATTTGTTAACAAATTAAAAAAAATTGAATTTGATCTAATTTATCACAGGTTAATAAAGTACACATATTAACTTAGAGATTCACTTAATTACAAGATTTTAGAGTTTGATAAATTAAAAATTTGAGACATTGAAAATTTCAACTTTGGATAGAAGCTTAACGATGAATTAACGAAAGGAAAAATTAACTAAAAGAGAAGATGATGCGTAATGTACATTGTAAAGTTATAAAAATGACACCTTTAATGTTAAAGTTGGTTGAATTAAGCAGTACACTTTCCTTATTTTTCTATTGATTCTTAACTTCGGAAAGTATTTCTTTTAATTATAAAGTAACATACAAACAATGTTGTTCGCAGAAAAGTTGTACTTCAAATATTTAAAGTATAACGAAACATCCTAAATATAATTAAGCTGTTATAAACCTAACCAAATCATAAACTATTTTTTTATATAAATCTCAATATTCTATCTTGTTTCACATTACAAATTTAAATTAATGAATCATAGCTATATATTAATTATAATATTTAAAAGTCAGTACAAAAGTTTTAAATGCTCTCTCTTCTTATTCTTGCGAAGTATGTTTTTAAAAATAAAAATAAATAATGTATTAAATACGGTGATCAATTTCATAGAAAAATATTTATAAAAAAAATAGTATAGAGGAACAATAATATTTCAAAAAATAAATAACTAAATTTTTAATTTATAAAGTATTATTCGACAATACGGAATTGATGAAAAAAATTATTTAAAACTTAATTTATAACATGTTAACATTTTAATTCTTATAATTAAATCTTCTTCTTTCGTCCTTCTATACATCATATTGCAGCAAATATCGTTAATTACTATATTGTATGAGACATTTTGATGAGGGCTTTCTTCACGCTTTTTGCAACTTGCACTACTTTTATTTGTTACACTAATCATGATGTAATCATACTTTATTATTCATCATGCTATGAAAATAACTCATGTATATTTATATATGAATATGAAAAATAAAATAAAACAATTAATTACAATCTTTGGATAAATTTTAATGTCTAGAATTATTATATGTTCAATTAAAATTTGGGTGTGATGTGACCTCTAATTTATTTTTTCTGAGTGAAGGAGATGGATGACACTTCTAAAAATGGCTTCACCCGTTTCATTTTCATACATAAATAGAGTGAAAAATTGGTCCAATTTAATATTTTAATCGCTCCAATAAATATAAACATTTTTTAAGACAGGACACGTCATTTGTATGTTTGTATTGTGTGGCCTTCAAATTTAAGATATTTTTTAAGATTTTATTTTTTCAATACATATATATTAAACACAAGTTTTTCCTGAACAGAATAATTTGTAATATTTTTTAATTAAAAAAATACATGTTTGTAAAATATATAAAAAAATAATTCCATTAATAATAATTCTAAGAATGTGTAAAATATCAGTTGAAGGAGATTTCAAACACAGCACCCCCATTACATAGTTTATTTATTTAATAACGAAGCTGTCAATAAAATCCACCGTAGATATATACGTGTATATAAAACTATAAGAAGGTGGTATTAATTTTCGTTAAATATAAAGTTCGAGCTTTTAAAAAGTATTACAATATATTATCACTATTGTTTTATATTAGAAAATAATGAGAGTTTTTAAAGTCTAATCGGCTTATATGTGAAAATACTGTCTAAGAAATTAATAATTAACTTTGTTATTATAAAGTACCGTGATAGAGTATGAAATTATGAAGGGTAATTAAGAAAAACTCCTTTCGTTTTGTGTCATAATTTTTAATTTAATAATCCTTGACTTTGTGCTATCTATTAACTTAAGATCATAGCTTTTGTTAGGAGTAAATTTTCAAACTTGTATTTTCCCTTCTCTCACGGTATAACTTTAGAAAATCTTCTATAGTCTTTGGCTTAACCATTAAGGAAACCAATATAATAAAGTTATATCCATACAATCATGTGACTAAAGAGACAAATAACATGTAATTAAAAACTGTGACATATTATAGTAATGTAATTATCCGATTCAATATAGAGTATGATTCAATAAGGTTTTTATTAATTAAGTATATTTATTTTCAAACACTCTAAATTTACATATATTAAAATAATATTCACATATCATAATTTTTTGATATTATAATTATTATAAGATGTCATTATATAATTATTAACTATATTATTATTATTATTATATACTTTATGTAATTATTATTTTAATAAAAATATAAACTTACAACTCATGTTATCCTATAAGCATAAGTAATATTCAATAAAAAAACTACTTAATTCATAATTATTTATATTTACTGAATATCTCAAATTCTATAAAAGAAATAATTATAATTTGACAACACTTTTTTGACAATATTTTAACACTATTTACGTGTGTGATTGATCTATTTTGATGCTTATGATTATTATTATTGATTGTGGAGTAATTTTAGATCAATAATAGAATGACACATGTTAAAAAATTGTCAAAAATATATTTTTTTAAAAAAAAAATATCATTCTGTAAAAAAAAAAAACTTTCCAGCTATCTCTAAAATCTTATAACTCTAATATTTTTTTTCTTCATTAAAATTGAGAATCAGTTATGTTTCTAAAACTTTAAATATAATAAACACTTTCTATAATTACCATCGCTACCTATAACTTTATCTTTTTATATATAATCAATTACTTTGGATTTTTTTATTGGTTGAATTTTCTATAATGTGTTGACGTAGGTCCATCAAAGAGCACGTGTCAAAGTTAAAAAATATGTTAATTTAATATGAATGTATATATACTAAGAAATATAACAAGAATTTTTTAATAGAAAAATGATTTTAATTAATGTGGATAAAATGAGATAATAGTTAATTTATAAAATAATATTAAAAAAAAAACTCGTCGATGAGCTCTATGCACATTGAATTTTAACTTTCGTAGCCTTCTCTAACCTTGACCTCTGCTCACTCTCCCTCCATTCTATGATATGGACTTGCGTTTACCATGTAGAAAGTGGGTGATAATGATTATTTTTATTAAAAGTTATAAAGTACATGTTTGGCAAAATTAGTTTAAAAACTGGTTTAACGGATTTGAAAAATTTATAGATAAACTACACAATTTTTAATTTATAGATGATTTCTTTAAGATTTTTTTCTACTCTACATTTGACTGTTAATGTTATTTTATATCTTAAAATATTTTCAATTGAATTTAAAATAAAATTAAAATAACATAAATGTAAGCTAGCACTATACTATGATCAGTGTAAAGAATGATTAAAGCATTATATTATTAAAAGAATGGAATAAATAATATACTTAGCGTGTTAATTTTTTCACTTAAAACTACGTGAACTCCAACTCAACCTTTCAACGCAGTCAAATGCTCAAAATTTCAGAAGGAGGTAAGATAGTTGTGTTAATGTTGTTTGTAACATAAACAAGGAATCATGGAATTTATTTCAAATAATATTAAAAATACATTTTTTAGGTAATTTTTAAATCTGTTTGGTTAATGACGATAAATTGATAAGGAGAAAAGTAGACGTAGTGGAGTTAGGTATTGGGTCCGTCATGTCTTGTCACTTTTCAACTATGATTCTCATGCGCCCGCAAATTAAGTTACTTACTAATTACCAACTAATGCAGCAATGATCCAAGTTATTTTTTTAGTTGGTAATTAAATATACAATTAATTTAAATTTTCAACAAATAAAAATTGTGTTTTGTTTAAATTGATAAAGTTATAACATCATTTTTAAATTTCGTACGATAATTGAATTTTAAGCTTAATTTAATCTACAAAATTAGTTTATAAGATGAAATTGTTGGAAATATAAATGTGAGTCTAAGTCCCACATTGGATAAAAATGAGAAAATAGAACATTATATAAAGATGAAAAACACGTTAACCCATTGCATTAAATTTTTTGGTAGAAAGTGGTGTCAATCCTTTATGTGGTTCAGCTCACGTCTTATTGGTATTATGTTTTTTCGATGAACTTCTTCTTTAATAGACCCAATAGAAATTTATACTTATTTATATACTCTAAATTTATCTACTAGTAGGTGAAATTTGTAACATATTTGAAAGACCAAAAGAACAACAGAGGAAGATGGGCGAAAGTTGATTGAACAGTGGCTAACAAGGAGGATGTTTGTGCAGATAATGAAGTGTTTTCCTTTTCATGTTTGCTATTTTTCTAAGGCTACCATTGAAGATACCGCTAGATGCTTTCATACACTGCTGCGCCACACATTTTTTAGACACATGTGTCCCACTACCCAACAAACAACGTTTTTTTCCCTTAAAATGTATACCAGAGATCCTCAAAGAAAGTGAACAAAAGAGCAATCAGAAAAGCAAGGCGTGCATCAAGAGTAAGAACTCACACATCTGTCACACCTACTGCTTCTAATATTAAATACCAATTACATATAACTGCTACACAGCTTACCACGATTCCGTACACATCTAAAGTTCCCAACATAAGAATATCTGCTGGACTCACCTATATAAACTCTACAATAACACCTGAACTGAAAGTTTAATTATTCACGAGTAACCATCACAGTAGAAATCTAGTGATCATTTTATAGTTAGCTTGCAGGGTGCTTGATTAAAGTGGAAATTAACTTCCAAGATAAGAAGAGATAAAACATAAAAGAGGGTTAGCTTTAGTTAAGAATAATGTCAGCGCTAGTGGTTGGTGGAATTTAACAGTTGCCAATGTATTAATTAATGCAGTAGTACATGTTTGTCTTAGGAAAACTTAAATCTGCAAACATTGTTATATTAATTGTCTTGTATTTTTAGTAATGATTAAGAAATACAATAGAATTCATTAATCAATCAGTTATAATTAATGAATGTATTTGAAAGATTATGTGAAAAGAAAAGACCTATAAATAGTTTATGTACTTCTCAATGTAGACAACAAGAAGTCTTAATATAGAGTGTATTTCTGATGAAGACATGTTGTCAAGAGTTTGGTAGAATGGATGGTGTTGCTTTGTTGAGTTTAGTTAGCATATGGTAGTTGGAGGTTGGAGTGCTTCAGATTACGGTTTCGGTTTCTGGTAGCTAAAACTATATAATCGCACATTTTTTTGCATGCACAACATAGGATAGAGTTGAAGCAATCAATTCCACTTGTACTAGAGTCTTTAATGAAATAACCGATCCCTTTGACACAACTGAAAAAGGTACAGTTACATAATAATAGAGTTGAAAGAACATGAAGCATGTATAATATAATATCTATAACTTATATAATATGGATTGATTGATGATGACAACAGCAATATACCTTATCTAGGGAATCAAGCCTGTACAGGTATGGAAGAGCTCATAGAGACGCAACCTTTTAAGCGTTCGATGATGATGTTTTTGCTGACAAGGCCTGAATGATGAGTCAGAGGAAGACCCTCCTTCACGCACTCATCGTACTTCTCCAGAGTGCACACAATGTCACTGAAATCTGGCCTCTTTGAAGGGTTCGCCGACCAACAACGTTTTATCAGATGGGCAAGCGCTGGTTGGCAACTAGCAGGAAGTGGAGGCCTTTCGTTCTGCTAAAATAGCTCTAATCAGTGCTCAATAAAACAACCACAATACCAGATGCTAACGCAGTAAAAACAATATCATGCGTTAAAGACACACTGATACTGGTTTTTAATTGTCAGACACATAAAATGATACCATACTATTATGTCACATTAATGTAACACACTGGAACAATTGTTCACTGATATGTTTTCGAATTGATTGGGCCATTTGGAGAGTGGTTGCTGGGAACAAGGTAGGAGGGAACACATTGAAGGCCCATCCATTTGATCCATTAAGGGATCCAAATCAAGACCATGTTGGCCCGTGGGCCCCCTCTAACAAAAAGTCAAGATCTTTGGACTTGCTATTGCACTCTTTGCATCGAATTCATCTCAAGAGTTTATAGAAAATTGGACGGCCTTGTCTTTGAAGGAGTTCATAGAAAAATCTATCTAAACAGACTTAAGAAGTATTAAGTATAACATTAAGCATTACTTAGCATAGGTACAAGATTAGCTAGGTAGAAGATTAAAGAGTTGTCTCTTTAAGATTAAGCAGAGAGTTATAAATGGATAGGGATGTTACCTTCTCAGCAACAGCAAAAGCAGCTTGAACAGGGGTCATTCCCTGGAATGGAAGTAGAGCAGTGGTGAGCTCCCAGAGCACAATTCCAAAGCTGTAGACATCAACTTTACGAGTGTACGGTTTTTCCTTAATCATCTCAGGGGCCATCCAACGGTATGTTCCCATGTTTCCCTTGGTCTCCCGACACCGTGTTTCGAGACACGATGTTCCAAAGTCTGCCACCTTAACCCTCATCTCATCGTTGAGAAGCAAGTTATTTGACTTTAGGTCTCTGTGGATCACACCTTGCGAATGAAGGTACTCCATGCCCCTTGATATGTCAAGAGCTAACCGTAGTATGGTTTCTGTGGAAAGAGAGTATGGTTCTTTCTTGTTTAGATACATCCTCAGAGTTCCTTGTGACATGTATTCTGTTATGATACAGTACACTGGCGGTTTTTTACAAGCTGCAATAAACTGTAAATTAATACACCTTTATTAGTCACCCCTCCATCTTCAAAATCTCACTCATAAAAAGAAAGAAAATAATTACTCTTTTTTTATGCATACAAAGATGAGATTGCATAGAACATGATTATCTATCAGTTGTTTTGAGTATGCGGTAGAACTTTGAAGTCAAAAACAGTTCAACAGTGTTGTCCTTGAATTCGAAATCCGACAGAAACAAAAACTCATAAAGCTAAACAAACAAAAACATGAGGACAAGAAGGTATGTTTATGTTCACAGACTAACAGTTTGAGTGCTGTAGAGTTTTAAGAGCTTAATGACCTGCACTATGTTAGGGTGAAAGAGACGTGAAAGTAAAGCAACTTCTGATTTGAATTGCTGTTCGAGCAAGCCTCTTCTCTCCTCGTCCTGTGTGGGAATCCTCACCATTTTTACAGCAACAGCTCTCTGCTTGTAAATTCCACGGTAAATCCTACTGTGAGCACCGGAAGCAAACTTGTTACCTATGAAAAGTTGGGAAAGATCAGCAGTCCATTCTTCTTGATCCTCCTTTGATGCTTCCCATGTCTCCACATTCTCAGAGTCCAATATCATGGACCATGATTCCAAGCTGTCAAACCTTCTTCTCTCCATGTTCTCCAAGTCAGAATCCAACCGTGCCCTCGAAGAAGAAGAGGGTTCTGGCAGAGGCTTACTCTTGAACCTCCTCAAACGAAGCGCATGGAAACATGAGCCTCCCATTGATGCTCTGCCAAAGTTCATGCCTCTGAAACAAATACGTGCAGTGACTGATGCCTTCTTTCCTTGTCAAAACAAACTGTCAAAAGGAGATTTTCTTCTGAACGTGTGAACCGATTTCAGGAAGTGCATAAACCGATTCCGAAACATAGGCTCCAACACAAAATGAAGAACAATAAGAAGAATACGAGTCAAAATGACTCATTTACGAATTCAGAGAAGACCCTTTTGACTTGCAAGAGAGGAAAACGAAGAAGTGCTCATATCAAGCACTTGCCACACTTGGTTTATCAATCGAAAGCTGTGAAGGGTGAAATTTCTGCAACAGAAACGTAGGAATTGGAAGTAATTAATTGCAGGGGACGTTGATGAAGATGGAAATTGTAAGGAGATAGAGATGAGAATAGAAGAGAAGAAGCAGTTTTCACGGTTTGTTTCTGGTAATAGGACGGGTCAGGAGGATTAGGTCGTGTAGCACCATAAAGATGAATTCAAAGGGTGAAGCTTCAAGGGTGTCTCGTGAGTGCTTGGTTCAAAAGTGGAGCCAGAGAGAGAGAAAGAAAGAGAGACTTTTTGCTCGATTTTAATTTAATTGAGCTACCTTGCTTCTGTTCGCGTTTCTTTTCTTGCATGCATCATCACATCATCAATGATAAGTGGCCACAGTGCAAAGCATGGTAGATTTCAGCTTTGCGTTTTGCTCATCCAACAATTTTGTACTTTTCATTCTGCTAATCGTTTGAGATATGTCCCATGTTAGCATCCTTTAACTGTAGCACCAAATTGTTAGCACCAAAAAGCTCCTTCAATGCATGTACATGTGGCACCTAATCTTGCCAAAAAGATAAAGATTAAAGCGCACACAAGAGCCAAGTCAAGAACCCTTTGATCCAAATGCCACGCATCATTCAACTCTTAGTTTATCTTTCCTTCTTCCCACACAAAAAATGTACTCAAAGGTACAGAAATACCTTAACTGAGGGATTTTTATTTGGATTTGCATGAACTATATGTGTATTCCATCTGGGATTGTCAATTCAATAGATTGATTAGATTGATGCAACTTGATGACTTCTTTAAGCATTTCAATTGTGGATCATCTTAGCTTGTAATATTCTAAACCAAGCATTGGATTGAATTTTTGCAAAGGAAGGGAAGTGTGGAATCATACCTTTTAAATAAAAAGTGAAAGGTGTGTGAATGAGAAGACATATTTTATAAATATATAAAGATGAAATATTAAGGAACAGAAAATACCAATGCTTCGTTCCAATCCCTCTCAATAGTTTGATTCCAAAACAACTACCACTATCAATCATGAGTTTTTTTTTACCTTTTCGCTATACCGGTTAGTTAATTTTTCCATTGCACTTAAATAGTCTTACTTAGGAATCAAAACTATAAACGATTTAAATACAGCTTACTTTCTTATTTTGTGAAAACAAACAAAATTATAACAATCTTTATACTTCAAAACGTATAATACTAGAAATCAAGAATTAACTTCACTGAAATGTAGATTTTATTGTGAATATTCTTTCAACTTTTCTATAATAATCTTAAATAAAAAATGTTAACTTTTTATATAAATATTTTTTTAACTTAATTTATTTATAATATTTTTAGAGTTATTTTTCTTATCTATGAATTAGAAAAAAATAGGTTTTTAACTTAATTTACTTCTACAACTTTTCGTATGAATGGGGAGAAGTCCAATTGATATCATTTGGATACCAAAATGATATGTTATGGTGTCAAATGATATTATTCGTATAGGAAAAAATATGACCGTTTTGAATTCAAATTCTCACGAGACATAAATAAAAAATAAATTAAAAAAGAGTGCATAATAAGATAGAGATGGATGTGCCACAATCTAATAGATTGATAAGTCAGTGAAAATTTGTCATAAAGATTGTCATCTTTGATCAAAACCATAATTAGAGATGCCACAATCTAATATATAGATAAGTGAAGGAATCCTCTCTTAATGAAAAATGAATTTTTATATAATGATCATCCAAGACATATGTATTTGGTGTCCTTATATATGGCACACATGTTTAAGTACCTAAAAAACTCTAAAAAAAATCCAAAAATTTCAAGCCCAAAAATAACTTAAAAATAGAAATAATTATTCGTCTAGTGAAACACTTATCTCATCCAGCAAACTTACAAAAAAAATTATAAAACTTTTAATTGCCTATACTATTCCTATAATAATACGATAAGTCATGATCTTTCTTTCATTTAAGTTCTAAGTTTCATAGAGTATCATGAATCTTAAAATGATTTGTTCTTCCAAGTGTTTGTTTTTTGATCTTGTCATAAGTTCTTTGAATTGCATGACTCTTCCTCTATAGAATCGAGAGATAGTCCTCTACCATGAATATTCTAGACTTTTTTTAAGAGTTAAATATATTTTTAGTTTTTAAACTTATACACAAAATTGGAATTGACCATTCTTCTAAACAATAATACATTTTGATCTAAAACTTTAAGACTTAACGGATACATACATTATTTTTAAGATGGTATGTCAGGGTAGCATTTGAACAATTTACATAATTTTTGAAGTTAATAAAAAAATTAACTTCATTTAATTAAAAACACTATTTCAATTCATTTTTAAAGTTTAAAGACTAAAATTTATTAAAATTTGAAATAAAAACAAATTTCACGTTCAAATTTATCAACTAAACATATTTAAGTAGAACATATCTTTATCTTGAGATAAAAGGTTATATATACCAAACGTGGTATTAATTATTATTATTATTATTATTATATATATATATATATATATAAGATATTTAAAATTAAATCTTATGTATATTAAAGAATTTTTAGTATTTTTAAAGCTCAATAACAATTGAAATTCTTATGAATTTTCACTAATTAATTAACATTAAATAGAAAATATTTATGTATAAAACTGGATAAACTAAAAATATGTTTACTTTTTTTAAAAAAAAATTGTTCTATAAATACATGATGTCGTGATAAAATCTGGAAAAACAATCCTGTTTTTTATTTACCACGAGATAGTTGTTTATTGCTTAAATAATATTTGGCAAATCTTACATTTTATTTCAGATCCAATGTAGTTTTTATTATTTTTATCCAGTGACTAATATTAAATAAATTAGGTACATAAGTCTCACGATAAATTTCATTTAATGATTATAGACTTGTACGAACTGTATACAATAAGTTTGATTTTTTTAATATAGAAATCTATCATAGCTTTTTGTTGATAGTTGATAAAAAAAAATTAAGAAAATGTATAAATGATGCAGGTTAACTTATATTGAATATTCTTTTTAAAATTTAATATTGTTAAAATATATTTATTCAAAAGGTGTCTTTTTTATAAAGATAATGATAATTTGATAACATTTTTTCACAACATTTTAACATAGTTTACGTGTCATTTTGTGGTCAGTCTAAAATTACTCCACAATCAATAATAATAATCATAAACACCAACATAAACCAATCACATAGTGACACGTAGATGATGTTAAAATATTGTCAAAAAAATGTTGTCAAAGTATCATTATCCTTTTCATAATTTAAAAAGAGTTGATTTTGTTCACACACGTGAATGCAAAGTATAGTGGAAAAATAAGGTTCTCCAACAAAAATTGCATCTTCAGCCTTCATTAATCATTTTTTTTTGTTGTCTTAGCTTTGAGTTTCTTTTTTCTGGTTTCTTTATGCGTGAACTTGTTCTTTTATATATTGAATTAAGCTAGATTTATTTGGTGGATAAAAAAAAGAAAGAGCAAGTAGATGCTCCTTATAATGGAGCAGAAGAAGTAAATTAAAGACAATTATATCATATTGAATACATAATAACATATGTACCAAATATTGTTAATCTTTTGAATATATTGTCTTTTCATCAATAAAAATTTATAATAATTCATTAATGGATAATAATAATAATTATTATTTCTGGTGTGTGAGATCGAAAATATAGTCAAACATTCTCTCACATTTTTTCATATTAGTTTAGATTATTTTGAACATATTTAATCGAATTGTTTTATATTCTCACAATCTTAGTTTAGGTTGTTTTGAACACATTTAGTACCTCTCTAAGATACTCTGTTATTCAAATCAGTAATTACCAATTAAATAAATTAATAACATCATTATAATGTCAAATACAGTCCATTCCTCAATAACATTATTGAAACATTATATAATACGAGTAATGATAATAATAGTAAATATAAGAAATAATATGAAAATGTAAAATAAAATAAAGTTAGAAGGGTTAACCATTAAAACCAACTTTTAACTTGCTTTTAAATTATTACATTAGAGTATGTCAAAGTTTGAATTATTTTAAAAATTATCCTTTTTGGTTTTTTAAATAATTAAAACTAATAAGAATAATACTTTATTATTTCTTTTGAAAACATTATTATTATTTATTAATACCTATATTATCTATAAAACATATTTTATCTCAATTAATTTAAATTAGTTTATTCATTATTTTATCTTTCAGATTTTGTAATTTTTTAAGAATATATATTTTATATAAATTTAATCAGATTTCTTTATCTTCATAATAATTAGAATATTTAATTTTTATTTTTTTAAAAGTGGAAACACAATCCATTAGTTATTCTACAAAGGAGTTCTCTTCTTTGGTGTACACATTTTATTTAAAATTTTAAGTCATGATTTTTCCTAAATTAAAATAATTTTTTTCAATTTTATTTTTTAATTGAATGTCTTTTTAAATTTAATCATTTTTTCTCAATTTATCTGTTTTTTTAAATTTAATCATTTTTTAAACTAAAATAATTATCTATAAAAAAATTATCTACATAATAAATAAAAAGTATTTACAATAAAATTATAAAAGTGATTTATATTTTCTTTTACATTTATTATTATAACAATAAATATTACTATTTTTTTATCATAAAAAAAATTTAATGTACCTGCATATACTGTGTGTATTTCTAATAGTCTGGTAATATTTAAATTGAATATAAAATGATTATTAATGGAATGAAAGTTTGAATTGTTATTATTATTAAAAGTTAAAAATATCATATTATTTATTTTTTTATAAAAATTAGTAGAATTGTATTATGTGATGGTTATTAACCTTTACATCAGTAAATTAGAAGTATATATAGAATTATTTTAATTAATTTTGACATAACTAAATTAGAAGTGTATCTAAACATTTTATATCATATTTTATGTCTGGTCTAGCTCATCATACTTCATCTTTCTAGACTCGTTAGTTAGTCTTCTCACTGTTAAGAAAAAAAATTCATAACTTAACTCTAACTGTTGCCAATTTCTTTTGTTCCCCAGTGGGCCAAAAATGCTAGTGAAAACACCTTGGAGGAAAGAAAACCTCTATCATTTCCTTATTTTATTTTAAAATGGTTAGTTAAATATAATATTTTATCATTTAAAAGTGTTTATTTCAACTTTTTTTATTTTTATTTTTATTAGTTAATATAATACTTCATTATTAAAAAAGTTGTTAAAATGAATGTCAACAGATAATTCTTCTTTAAAAAAAGTCGCAACACATAACTTGCAGAGAAGAAGTTCTCTTCAAAAGTTGCCTAAACTTTTCAAATAATCCGTAGTAATAAATAACGGTACTTTAACAACATTTTAATATTATTTACGTATCAGTTTGTGATTGGTTCAAAATTATTTCACAATCAATAATAATAATCATATAATAACACATAAATAATATTAATATGGTTAAAAAATGTTATTAAAATATCATTATCCCTGAACTAATGGTCGTGAGTTGACCCTTACCTGGAGACGTACTTTCGGATGAACACCTATTTGATACCTAAGTAACTTTTCTTTTTCCTTTTAAAACCTAATAACTCATATAATTTCTTTAATAATCCCGTTAAATGTTTCTTTTCCAAAATATTATATTTATGCTATTCAGCCTATACTTTTTTCTTTTTTATTTCATAAACCCCAAACATAGCTTAGTAATAATATCCTTACGGTACTAACAAGAAATTGAAATAAACACTGTTCATGAACATATATATCCCATGGATTCAGACTAGCAGGTAATAATTTATTGCTAAAAAGAACTTCAAATATGTGTTGACTGAGAGAATAATAGCGGAAGCTACAACCTTGAAGGCGTTCCCCCAGCAACTACTATAGTCTCTCCTGTTATATAAGAAGCATCGTCGGATGCCAAAAATGCTGTTGCAGCAGCCATGTCTTCTGTTGTACCGAGCCTTTTAAGAATTGTTTTATCTTCAAGCTCTTTTCTCTGCAGTAACACAGAATGATTAAATGTCGAGGAATGGGATTCAATGGAGGAAGGGTTCAGAAGACACTCACGACAGCTTCATTAGTTGTAATGAATGAAGCAAAATTGGTCGGCACAAAACCAGGAGCAACACAGTTTACACGAGTGTCTGGGGCCATCTCAGCAGCCAGGGCCTATCCATTACAAATCATTAGCAAATTAAAAAAAAATAAAAGATAGTAACGGTGGTTTATAATTCTTTTGAAGGAACAATTGCAAGTCTCGTGTACTAACTTTGGTAAGTCCAAGAAGGGCTGTTTTGGTCACTCCATACATAGCCAAAGAAGGTGGCGGGTTATAACCAGCAATTGAGGAAATGATAACAACAGAAGAACCCTTCTGCAAGTGAGGCGCAGCATCCTGCATAAACCAATCACATCAGCACATCATACCAAGATGACAAAAAGATAATGCTGAAAAATATATATCAAATTCGTTCTTCTTTGTTTTCCCCATTTCACGGAGTTAATTACCTTCAAAAGAAGTATAGTAGCTTTGACATTTATCTCCCATAGCTTGTCAAGGACAGTGTCTTTTGTTTGCAAGATGGAATCAACAGAAGGATTTGCAGCAGCATTGGACACAACAACATCTATCTTTCCATACTTCTGTACCAAACCAGAGTGTTCAATCACATATTAGAACTAAGTTGGAAGACAGATTTCAATTTTATAGAAACCATGTATTGAAAAACATGAAGGCCAAGTATCAGTCTAACCTCCTGACGAAAACAACAAAGAATAATGAGCCTGAATGAGATTTAGACCGGTACAACATATGATCAAGATGACCAAGATTATTCATCTTTATCAAATCAAACACTGTGATATAATTTAAAATGGTTTAATTTTAAGTAAGAATTCAATGGACATGTAAATTTAGTATAAAATGTTTTTATCATCCTTAGTATAACTTCAATAATAAAAAAACAATAAAATTACTGTACAACAAACTTTTACAAATCCGAGTAAGAGTTATTTAAAAGTGATAGTTTAGAGTGTTAAACTATCTTATAATTGATCTGAAGATCTGACCTGCACAGTTTTGAGTATCAACTCCTTCCGTTGTTGAGGATTAGAAACATGGCAAACAACCCCTAACACTTCAATTCCTTTTGCCCTCAGTTTTTCCGCCGCCGCGTCAACGTTTTGCTGCGGTAATTGAACGGGATGAAGATGAAGAACATGAAGGGAAAACCTAAAATTGAGTGGATAGAAAAGAAATCAAGAAAGGGGAATTGAACCTGTTTGCGAGAAGAGATAACAACGGATGCACCTTCGAGGCCAAGCCTCTCGGCTATGGCTAAACCGATTCCTTGCGTGGAAGCCGTCACAATCACCACCTTTCCTTCAAATCTCTTTGACTTCACCATTTCCACTTTCGATGCAATCCAAGTTAACACACACTCACCATAACCACCCAGACTCAACCATCCTTTCTGCCGTTTAACCACTTTTTTATATTTGCTTTGAACATTTACCGATCAACGAATTTATTTAAAAATATTATTATGTCTGAAAATATTAAAGCCAATAATAAAATTACTGTTTAATTTTCATTATGTCAATGCAGATTCTTACATCATCAGTTAATTAAAATATAAGTTTCGAAATAAATATTATATAAAATAATAACTTTACTGTGAGTAACAATTCATGATTTAAAAAAAAATATGTATACTATTTAATCGTAAATCGAGTTTAAAGCTAAACATAATTGATAAATTAGTTTGGCCGAAAGTAATTAATTGACCTAATTTGTTAACTTTTTTATTTATTTTTCAATTAACCTTTAAGATTAAATTAAAATATTTAATATATTTTAAATATCTTAATTATTGTTTATGACGTGTTTTAAATCTCTTATTTATGACTTATTAAATAAAGCGGGAGAGATTACTTAACTAAGACTAGTAGCATAAATTACAAAAATAAAAATAAATAAACACTATTTTGTATAAAGTGTTTACTTTATAAGATAAATTCAAATAAGAAAAGTTTAAAATATACTTTAATTTCATTTTTTATATTTTGATCTTTAGTTTATTAATTTCTTTTAAATTCTATTCATATTTGTTTCATCAATTCACAAGTCTTATATGAAGTTAGAAATTAGTATAAAACACATTTTTTTTGTTATTAAATCAACTTAAATAAATTCTGTGGTTCAAACTTTGTGTTTGGAATTTATTAAATGTCGAATATCTTAAGATTTAATGAATTAATTCGAGGAGGAACCATTGCATCTGAAGATCCAACGTCCATACCTATTTTGTGGTTTTTATCAACATTACTTCTTAATATATTAGTAAAATCATATTTCTCGGTTTTTCTTTTTTACATTAGGAAAATAGAAAAAAAAATCATATTAATTATATAATAGAAAAAATATGCATATGTGTGTTGAGTTTAAAACGACAAAGAGTGACTTTCTTATCTTTTAACATAATTTGAAATAAAGAGCAGTATGAAAATGCAAATAGAAACACATAATAACTGATATGCGATTACACTCATGAGATCCCACCTTGAATTATCAGAGATACAACCTTATTTTATGTTGGAATTGTTTGGCACTTGGGGAAATTATTTGATTTATCTGTCATCATAAACAAAAAATGATTGTGCGTCCTTTGTTTGTTGTTTCCCAAATTTGATAATGGGAATAATTTCAATAAGAAATGTTTCGATTATTCTCTGCATTCATCGACCAACTCCTCTAATGAGAGCACGTACGAAACATGAAATAAGCTATCTTTTCATTCTGCAACCTTGGTTCGTGTGAAGGCAAACAAATTTGGAAATTAGAATTTCTAATCCTTGTTAAGTTGGGTGCATAAGTGCATTCTTATTTAATTTTTTTAATAGCTCCTTTTTACTATTTTTTTTTTTTTGTGGTAGAAAGTTTTTTCTTTTCCAATCCATCCTTTTATTCCACCAATTCCTGGTTGAGACTCCAGTCGCCCATGGCTTCTCTGGATTTAGGAACTCTTTTTCAGCTTGTGTTTCCTTGTTTATATACTTTTACTATATTGCATTGATGTGCATATGCTTATAAGGTATCAATCTAAATCTTTAAGTCTTTTCTTATATACTTTAGTTGAGATTTTAACCTAACAGTAGAAGAGTAGAAGAGGATGTTGCTCTTTGAGAATGTGAAAAACATGTGAATATTTTTAGATAAAATTTACGATAAATAATTAGTGTGTATAACTATTTATTATTAATTAATAGCATAATATCCGTTTATATTATTTGTGTATACGTAGATATTCATCATTTACAAAATTTAAAATTAAATTATTAAATTAAATTTAATTCAAATTATTATTAATTTATATTTTTATTAGTTTAAATTTAATTGAAATTATATTTTAATTTATATTTAATTTAATTTATATTATATTTTATATACTTTTTATTATTTTATTTTAAAAATTTATAAGATATATTTTTAAAATATATGTGAGTATCCACACTTATTCACATATTTTAAAATACACATTTTTTAAATGGTTATATAACAAATAAAGTGATTTTTTTTTGTGTAGATAGACCATCCTAATCTTGTTGGTGAGAGGGTTTAAGCTTGACGAAACCAGATTGGTCTAAAACCATACATATATATATATATATACCGTTTCAATTTTTTATTTCCTTCTCTAATTTTTATTTCAACAAACAGTGCTCGATTTCCATTAATTTTTCTTTCTTTTATTTCATATTAAATTTTTGATAATTACAAAGTCAAACATTCAATATTGTAGATTCGATATGGTGTTGTGGAAATTGAGGTATGACCGAGGAGAAAAATAAAAATAAATAGAATATAATTAACGGCTTTTACATAGTAAATTTCACTATGGATTGCCCATGGGGTACACTACGATAGACATTGAGACATGAAAAAATTCATCATTTATATAAAAAATCTCAGCCTAAAAACAATCATAAAATGAAAAACTTTGTTAATTCAATCATAAGGATTTCTGAACTTTTTTAATAACTCTGGTATTTCGTATCCAAGCATGTCATCAACCGCTTGAATCATTTTGGGCTTTAGTTTCTCAAATTTGTCAATGCTATAGCTACTCAAAATCTCTCTGAAGTGTTCTACATCGGGAAAATCACCAGCTGGTAGATGAAACTGCCTTTGAACCTGTATCATATATGATAAGAATTAATAAATGAGAGGAAACAAGGGAGACGAAGTGAAAGGAGAGACCTTTTTAAATTCGTCTTCAAGATTCTCTATAAGCCTTTGTTGAGCCTTAGCTTTGCCCATCATTGCTGGCATCTCATTCCTAAGATGACTAATTAGATACGCATGAATTTTAGCAGATCTAGCACGTTTCACAAATTCATTGATCTGCACAGTTCCAACACCTCAGAATTTAGAACCAGAAACAAAAAGTAATATATTACAAGATAAAAAAGTATTAGAAGGATTAATAGAACGACCTGCCATACGCACTTAATTCACATATTTGAAATACCAGGTCAGACAATATTATGAAAATAGGACCATACCCGACTGTCGCATGCCTTTCTTGGAATATCTACCAAGTCTGCAAGAAGATCATTCTGTTCCTTTTCAAAGAGCTCCTGCCCTAACGGGCCAACAAATCCTTCGTTTATAGGCTTATCATTAAATGAGCTGCAAAGAAAAGTAAAATAAACTTACAACTGATGTGATATGAAAACAATGTGAAAGCTCAACAAATGCTAAGCATTTTAAAAGTAAATTTCAACTACAATGTGTTAAAAAGACAAATCAATTGGTCAACAAAACTGAGATCGAATAATGTTCAACTGCAACAAGACAGTACAATCTTAAATAAATGGTTAAATACTTAAATCGAGTCATTGTAAATAAAGTAGAAATCATTAGCAATATGTAAAAGATGAAACCTACCCAATATATACACGCATAACTTCTGGAGTATTCAGAACTTTCCCCAGAGACCACATCAATGCTCCATAAACTCTCATGAGCTACGTTATTAAAATGAGGATTGGAAATAAGTCAAAAGTAAATCACAAATTTATCTAGAACAGGAGACAGAGTTGACGGCAGTTCATTACTTGTTGAGTATCAATTTGGTCCGCTTTATTCAAAACCACACGAATCTTGTCATCATGACCGTGTAGAGACCCAATTACACGTTTAAATTCATCACTGATGTCAAGTTTGTGAGGATCAAATAGCAGAAGTATCAGATCACATTTTGCAGCAAACCAAGATATAACACCTGTGAAGTCATAACTTCGTTGAGTCCTTTGTTTTTCTCCAGAGAGGACACCAGGAGTGTCCACAAATGTTATTTCATCTAGCAGCTAAAAGAAAAAATTGCTTCAAGTCCAAGGACAAATAAATGACACAAGTTGTAAGCATATATAGAAAACTCACTGGATGTGGCAGTTGAGAACACTGGAACTTTGACAAAAATGAACCACCAAAAGTTGTCAGGCCACTAAAAGGCATAGCAGCATCAACAGCTACTGTATTTCCAGGAATACTCCTTTCATCAGAACCAGACTACAAGTAAAAAACACATTCAACTTTGAACCTCCATGAGCGCAAGCAAAGCACAAATGAACATGACAAGGTAACAAATTAACAATTTTCAAAACTAATGCTAGAAAAAGGGATTATTGTACCATGACAACCACAAATCTGTCCGTTGTAGGCTCTGGTCCAATGTGTGCACCTGTGTGAATAATTAACAGGAGACAGGATCAATAAAGTAATTTATATGCCTTCATATATTACTTGCACGGAGGATTTCAAATAATGCGGCTGCTAGATTATCCACGACTCAACCAACCTGGATAATTGCATCTTAGCATATGTTTTATGAAGGTTGTTTTCCCTGTGGAATATTGACCAAGAAGCATAACCATTGGTTTAGCATCAAAATCACTGTCGGTCTGAAAGACAAATCATAGACATTCTTAAACTGAATATTTCACATTTACCTGAATAATAAGTCATGTTAATTAATTAATATGCATAAATGTACAGTTCACAAAATTTGAGATACTTTATTTGTATATTGGGTGTACAAGTCGCTTACCAATAATGGAGATACAAAATCATTGAATTGATAAGTGACCTCCAACGGCTTTAGCTTTTCCACGTACAATCTCTTCAAACCATCAATTATTGATGTAACTGCATTGAGAGGTAACTAAAATAGACCAAAATTTTATAATTAGAATATACCTGGCAATCGACTAAGGTAACACAAGGCCTGTGTAATTGAGCTTCAAAATTAATGAGTTCACAAGCGCACATTACTAATAATTTTAACTTAGGAATCATGTTGATCCAATATTGCTTTTTACACATCAACGGATTTGTCATGGCAATGAACATATGCAAGAAGAATGCTATCAATTCTGAATGCATAATCTCTTAAAGTAATCCAACCATTCACTAATTTAAAGCTGTCGGTTAATTTTTGCACCATACATTAAGTATCATTAATTCATACAATCTTCTCAAGAACAAACCAAAGTGACTTCATTTTCTAAACTCTTTTAAAAGCAAACCACTTATTGTTGTTCAAATGGGCATTGATTTGGGTGACTCACTTTCTTCACAGATTTTGGAGCAGCCCATGAATTGAGGGGCAAAGGCTGAGGTTGAGCAGTCCCTACATATTATCAGTAAATAATAGAATCAATATTAATTACACGGTACAATGTCGTGAATGTGGAAAAAATATTACACGTCTAACCAAATGCCTCTGGTTGGGAATGTAATGTCAAATTCTTTGTCTGCTGAAAAAGAAAAAGGAAAGGTAAAACATTTAGAAAAATAATCAACAGTATTAAAATTATTTAATTGTTAAATAAAGACAAGGTGAGGTACAAAAATTGCTCACATCTATTAAACCATCAAGCCCTTCCATTACTGGAGATTTAATATTTTCCTTGTTAACTGAAATCAAAAGAAATGGAAAAAATAAAATGCATTGGAAAGAGTGAATACTACAAAGTATTTGGAACGACAGACTACGAATTTAGACAGAAGAGAAACGTGTATCTCTGAATCTAATAGATAACATATATTCCCTTTGCACCAATATTTTGAACCGTTATTCATTGAGATCAACACCCTTCCAGTTCACAAGGCTCAATAAGTCTGGCAGGTTATCCATTTCTGTAAGTATCAGGACCAGTAGATTTCCCCAAGCCTGTTTCTCCTTCAGTATTGCATGAAATTTGGATTTATAGGACTTGAGAAATAAACCTCAATAGTGAAGTAAATGAACTTTCTTTTACACATATACATATTTCAGTTAATTCAGCCTTGCAGTGATACAACAAATGACTCGTATCACGCCAAGTGATTCACAGCCCACGTATAAAATCGGCCATGATATGGGATCTCACTTAAGTATTCTTACCACCACATGCGAAACATGTCATTCCAGAAAAAATGTGGGCAAGTATCTGATAAGGTAAAGATCAACACAAACAAATGGCCAGTATGAATGACATTATATAGGTGAACTTACTTTCCGCTTTAAGGATATCTGAGTTGATATCGTATCCTGCTTGTGCCAGCGCAACCAGCTGTTTATTAAAAAAACATTCAATTTTAAAGTAAGATTCTGATAGCAGATTATCCATATTAAAGCAAGAGTCGGTATTTAAAAATCCGAACCTGCATTGCGATAACAAACTCTTGAAAACCTAGAAATCCTTGTCTTTTAGCATCAGCGATAGCCCAAACCTACGGAGAGCAATTAAGCAAGTATAGATTAAATTTCACTAAAATCGGAAATACAATTAAACTAGTTGAACTTACGAAGAATGATTACGAAGAATGGCATAAAAATTTAAGAGTCGTTGTAAATTGAAAAATGAATGATAAGAAAAGGAATATATACCTGCTTGAGTTGGGAGCGAGACAAGTTGGAGAGAGCAAAGAACTTGGTTGCATCATTTCCAGAGATACGGCCATCTCCGTCTACGATCAAATAAGAGAAGAAAAGAGAAAAAGAATGAGTTACATCCGAATGCGAATGGAGTTGAAGAATGAAAGGAAGCGAAGCAGTAAAACCTGAATCGGCTAAGATGAACCATTCTTGATACGTCGTCAATTGCTCTTTGGAACAAGAATCGATCCAATCGGAGACTGCTTTCATCTTCGAAAATGAAGCGTTTGACTCGAACAATCCCTAAGCTGCTACGCAACGCCTCGAGGGTTTGCTTATAGTTCAGTGAAGAGTTCCTCCTTTCCTTGGTTTTCAATTTTGGGAAAGATTAGTAATCTAAGTGGAGTTTTACTTCGGTGATTAGCGGCTAAGATCATGTTCAATTGGTTTGCTTCTAATGGGGCCCTTTATTCAACACGAAAGATCCACGAGGATACCCTGGATTTGCGGATACGTTTCTTTTTCTCATCATTTTGAACTTTTGAATTACAGCGCCACTATCAGGCCCCCATTTTCTCATAAAATTTACTCAAATATATTCTTCTAAACTCATTCTAAAAAAGCAAACACAACTAGTAATTTCATATAAAGTCATGGAATAAAAGCATTTATTGTTTTAATAAGTATATAAGAAGCTAAAATATAACTTAACTAACATTAAAAATAGGATCATACAATAATAACAAACATTAAGTTTTACAAAAATTCATTGATAATTTTGACGTTAATGAATTATGACTCAATAACTATTAATGCAATTTTATTTTATTCAAAAGATAAAAATATTCATATGTGTTATATAATTGTAATTGATTATTTATTTTATACACACAAAAAGAAGTTTAAAAAAATTACAAAATAATAAAATAATTTTCATGTTATTGTACAGTTTTTCTTTCTTTTTAATTGTCTGTCTTTAAAAAAAACTTAAGTTAAGCAAGAAAGCAAAAGTGTCCTTGGAGATTACGTGATTTATTTTCCTCGATCTAACTAAGCAAAAGCAAAAACAGTATGAAAAATAGCAATGAAAATTGGAAATTTTTTTATCATCATATTTAACACTCACACATATTTAACATATTTAAAATAAATAAGAAAAATTAATTTAAAGAAGTGACAAAAAATAATACAAAGAAAAGACTGTATCTTTCAAACTTTTACAGTTTTCACATTTTAAACTTCAGTATTAAGCCTACAAGAGATGTTTTTGTTTACTTATTGATAAAGATACTAAAAATTCTAAAGCAATTATTTTGTGTTTAAAACTCATTATACGTGTATAAAAGATAAAAAAAACATTTTTATCTTTATCTATATGAATTTATATTATTTTAATTAATAAAGTTAATCATTCGAGATTTTGGAATAAAAAATCATTAATTTTAACTAAATGGACACTGATTAGGATTCCCGTTAAAAATAATACAATAATTAATTACACATGTAAAATTTTACCTAACTTTAATTGTTCCTCCCACTCCATATAGTTTAGAAGGAGGGTCATTTTAGATTTTAGATTAAATAATAATATTTTGACATCATTTTTTTTATAATATTTTAATACTATTTACATGTTATTTTGTGACTGGTTCATGCTGATATTTATGATTATTATTATTGATTATAAAGTAATTTTGAACTCACAAAATGACACATAAATAATGTTAAAATATTGTTAAAAAAATATTATTAAAAAAATATTGTTAAAGTATCTTTATTTTTTCATATGACCTAACTTCCCAACCAAAGTACAAAAATAATATCTGGAATGAGAAGATATTAAAAAATTGAAAGCAGGCAACGGAATACAGTATTTTACTTCAAAATACAATCAACAAATACAAGTCCTTTCCTTTCCTATACGCGAATACAGTATCTGGATCGTCGAAATACAAAGGTTTGGTATTTTCGTGGTGGCTTCCGACTTCGGCATACGTCTCCTCCCGCTGCAGTCATCACACACCATACTTGAAAGCATCTTCTCTTACCTTTTTCCCTCTCCTCAGTCGCATCTTCAAATCCTCCCACTCCAACATGTTCGGCTCCGCGCGACTCTTCTCCGACGTCGCTCTCCGCCTCCGCCAAAACTTATCGGTAAATTCTCCTTTGGCTCAATTCGCCTTCGCCTAGGGCTTTGTCGAACATTCTGGAGATTCACGTTGTCCTTTTCTCTCCCGTTTTGCAGCTTCGAGGTGTGCGCGTGCAGAACATCAACATCGGAGGCGGTATGGGAGGCGAGATCCCCGACAATAAGCGTCTGGAGTACGCTCTCCAGCACCTGCACGGAATAGGGCGCTCGAAAGCGCACCACATCGTGTGCGAGCTCGGAGTTGAGAACAAATTCGTGAAGGATCTCAGCAAGAGGGAACTCTATTCCATTCGCGAGTTGCTCGCCAAGTACTTGATCGGAAACGATTTGGTATTTTCTTCCCACCTTTTTGACGCCTCTTTGCATAAATTACTCTATGTTGTTTGCACACAAATACAAAAAACCAAAGAAAGAGTAAATTGCACCTTACTTTCGAGACTTCGCAAAACTCCTATTATTCTCTATCATGTTCGGCGGCGTTGTGCGCAAACCTCCTTTACTGGGTACAGTGGCACACCCTATTAGGGGTGTCAGTATAATGTCTTCAGATGATTAAGGACAGTTAGGGATGGAAAAAGGAGGGTGTCAGTATAGTTCCCTCAAAGCAAAATGAGTCAAACTTTTCTCGTTGGTTAAGATCAACGTATGTGTATAGGTTTTCAGAGAAGTCAGATGAAAGAGCTTCTGTAAAACGTGTAGTGTATGATTTGATTCTAACTTATAAAATAGGTTTAATTTATTTCTGCCTTCTCATTTTCTACTTGTATGTGTTTGAGGAGAACTTTTATCTAAATAGGCTTGCTTGTTTCGTTATGTGTATGTGTGTTTCAGAAAAAGTGCGTTGAGAGAGATGTGGTAAGGTTGGTGGGCATTCAGTGCTACCGAGGGATCAGGCATGTGGATAACTTACCCTGCCGTGGACAAAGGACTCATACGAATGCACGAACAAGGAGGAGCCGGAAGACTTTCTCTGGATCGAGATAGGTACCGCTTGACAAACAGATGAGTCTGAGATGTTGAAATAAGTTTTGTTAGAGGCTTAGCTGGTTTAAGTGAAATCAATGTTGAGATTTACATGTTCAATCTGCCTTTGTCGGGTTTATCTTTTTCTGCAAGAGCTTTAATGGTCTTATTCTGCATTTTGGTGGGCTTCTCCAACATTACAGTGTCAGTGCTGTTAAATTTTCACCTATTCTCTCCTCATTTGCTGGTAACCAGAGCTCAATTATTTTGCACACTTTAGTCGTCAGTGTTTTGTTATGCACTGATTTTGGGTGATTGAATGTGTTAGCCAGCTACTAACATGAGATGAGCGGGGCCTGGTGTTAATTTTATCATATCAAAGCTTATAGACAGAAATAAACTTTTAGGTTTTCTACATTTTGATAAACTACAATTGTTTCTAACAGGACAAGAACATTTTCAAACAGATTTGCTAAATTCAAAGCAATTCAAAACTAGTTTACAACCAATTATGAAATTATGATATAGACAACTCCTGCTAAAGCCACTTTAGAACCCGTTTTTGTTATATGTTCTAAGCAGCAGATAGGAGTTAACAGTAGAATAACAATCAGAGTATATATACTCTACAGTTATTGCATTCTAATTAAACTGTCTTACGTTGTGGTTTCTTGACCTCCGCCCTGAGTTCCCCTGCTGACAAAGAAGCCAGCAGGCACCCCCGCCAGCTTCTGCTCTCTCCGCAACATACCTGTTGAATCGAAAAAACGCCTTCATCTCTGCTGTCATGCTTCCTTACCTTGTTGGAAATCCAAACAGCAAGCCATCAGCCTTCATCAATTTCGATCGTCCAGTGCTATTGTGTATTGTTCTATTTTCGAGTCAAGCAATTACTGAATTTGGTCTGTTGACTATTACAAGTGTAAAAATAAAATGAAATAAAGTTGTCATTGTGAATGCTTATGTGTGAGAAAGACAATGTTTGTGGGGAAAGTGATGAGAAAAATAATGGAGAGACATAAAGGCAGTGTAGGAGTAGGAAAAGACTAAGAGATGCAGCTGATTTGTTTTAAAAATCGAGAAGTGCCACCACATTTTGTTCACTCATATAGCCACATCTCTAACTATTTTTTTTTTCTTTGAACAAAATTTACTATTTTTTTCTTTTGATTTTTTTTTTTTAAACCGGAAGAAACATGCATGTGGGTTCATTAATAAAATTTGATGTAAAAATTAACTGAAACTTTAAAAGATTTAAATACATTTAAATTCATGTACTTTTTATGTTTATTGTTTGTATTCGTTAACCTTAAAATTTCTATTTAAATTAAATAAATTCAAGTAACATTTTTTTTATAATAAAACAAATAAACTCTTTTAAGGAGTGAGGAGTGAAAGCTTTACTATAAATGTTATTATTTAAAAGCTTAATTAAGTTTCTAAGTTTAAATTTGTATGGTCTATTTACTATTCAATAAACACATGTGTAACCTTAAAATCGTGAGTGAAGAAACAATTGTCGAAAAAGAATAAGACATTTGATAAAGGAAACAAAGAAAGATTTAGATCTATCATAAAAACGTAAACAAAGTTAAAGACGATCACTTTTAAACACTAGGCAGTGAGGTCTTACCGATTACTTTGGTTACACAGTGGTGTAACTTTCAAATCATGAGTGGAGAAGCCATTGCTGAAAAGAACAAGACATTTGGTAGAAGAAACAATGAAGACCATTTTCGTGCAGAGAAGGAGAAAACAACCTAAATGAAAAAGAAGCTACTGAATAAAGCAACATGTGTAGAAGCTACTCTCCATTTGACTGAATTGGACTAAACGAGCTGGGCGAAATTTAGTGGTCGCAGGGAGCGAGGGGCAATTACAAAAAACTAAGCACTTGTGTTACTGGATCAAATGCTCTTCACAAAACTCATGTGTCATTGTTTTGTTTTTCTTCCCGCACCATAAAGTTGCTATATACTTTTTTAACTTTTTCTAGATACGTACTAGTATACGGATTTTTCTTCAAAATACAAGTCCTCTCCCGGGCGAATACAGTATCTGGATCATCGAAATACAAAAGGTTTGGTATTTTCGTGGTGGGTTCCGATTAAGGCATATTCCTTCAGTGTACGTAGCATGCTTGAAAGCATCTTATCAAAGATCCTCTAACCTTTTCCTCCTTTCTTCTTTCCGTTTTCTATATATATTCTACACTATTTCTCACCACCCTGCCTCCAAATCCTTATCTATATTGATTTAATAATCAATAATAGCACGATAGACAGATCCTCAAAACTGGAGATCCCGTGAATCAATCAATTCGCTCCTCCACGTAACAACATCAATCAATCGCCTCCTTCGCACTTCAGTTCTTCATTTTGGCGCCAAAACCATGAAGCTCGACAACTCCAACGGCCAGCCGCCCCTCGCTCCCGCCCTTCCGCCGCCGCAGGAGGACCGCACCGACGCCGAAGCCGATGAGATATTCGTTCCGCCCCTCAACTTCGCCATGGTCGACAACGGCATTTTTCGGTCTGGCTTTCCCAATTCTGCTAATTTCGGTTTCCTGAAATCGCTCCGTCTTCGTTCCGTAATGTCTGTTTCATTTTCTCTTCCTTCTTCTATGTCTCGTCGTCCAGTCCGGCTTCCAGAATTTCACGGTATTTCAGTTGGATCCATATATATTTTGGTGCAGATGTTTGTGTCCTGAACCGTATCCAGAAACGACGTCGGAATTTTTGAAGGACAACGGAATAAGACTTTATCAGTTCGGGATCGATGGCTGTAAGGTTTGTATTATTCCTTTTGTGGTGATCGTCGTTTCTACTTTGCCCTGAGATGCTTCTTTATTATTATAATAAATTATTATTATTATTATTAATTGATGAATTTTGCCCTTTGTTGTCTGCCTGTTTACTGGAGTTACTTGATTCGAACGTTCTGCATATTTGCATAAACTTTTTTCCCATTTTACTCTGCTTTCCAATCCAATTTTGTCAGATTGTTTTTAATAGTTTTCTAATTTTAGCTTGGGCTATTATTTTGATCAGTGTTGCTGCGGTGCTTGGACACTATTCAATTAGTTATTTGAAGACGAGGTCGAATATAATAAGATCTATATATAAAAATTACTTTACTATGATTGCATAAATTTCTTGAGGGCGTCCTTAGTGGTTGGTTATAAATGTTCCGGCGCTGTATAAAATCAAAAGGATTTATAATTATAGGTAACACCGATTGCAAACCTAAGTATGAACATGTATGTGTATGCAACTGCAATATACCATGGACTAGGGATGTGATGCATCGCATATATTAACCTTTTTGTTTTCAGTTGTTTTAAGGGCTTGTATTCACTATAATTAAGTGTCACGCTATTAATGTCGACTAAGAGGCTGTTTACCTTCACTAGGAGCTCTTAACGTGGTCCTTTGTTTTTTATTTTTATTATTTTTGCCTCATATTGGTTATTCAACTGCAACAGTTGGTTGTGAGGGCCAGAGAAAATCTCAATTTTCTGTTCTTTTAGCTTAACAATTATTTGGTATGGCTGTGAATTTCAATGCTCACACCAGAAAGTATTGGGTTTCTCTTGCATGTTTGTAGGCATGGTTTCTCTTCAGTTTCAGGCTTAATTTCATTTTCATACTACACCAATTGATAGTAAATTTCAATTGAACCAAAGACGATACTGTAAGGCTGTCAGTACGCTTTGGTATGTTTGTCGATTCATAGGGAAAGCTTATTTAGCTTTTAAAACATGCTTTGGAAAATTTACCTGGTTTTACTTCTAGTCTAAGAATTTAGCTTACTATACCAGTAATTTCATTTCTAACATCCGCTCAATTCTTCTTTCTTGTTTGAATGCATACTAGTTCCCCTCCCTACAAGGTCTTTCTTTTTAAAACCAAAATTTCACTTTTTCTGTTTGCTCCTGCACTGTCAATTGGCTAATGTTACCACATTTTCCTGGAAAGAAACTATTTTTCTACCATACATTACTGCTATAACTAAATGAGTTGTCTGTACATATTTTCTATCTATTCCCATTATTTTCTTCTTCGAGCAAATCAAAGAAAGATTGCGGCTTCTTTCTCTTTATCCAGTTAACATTTCATATCCCTATTTAATTCATGACAACAGCCAGTCCTTTTGTCCTGAAGCAGTTCTGGAATCAATTCTTTCCTTCATTCTCTGCATGAAGCTATTTCTGGACAAAGATTCGGATTATTTATTGCCCTCGGCATACTCTTGCCTCATTTAAGAAGTTTATCACAAATTAACCTTTTTCACCTCCCATTAGCAACAAGTATACTAGTTATTATAGTCCGCCTCATACTAAGATCGGTTATAGGTGCTTTAAATCCAGGACTTGCTGGAACAATGACTTTAAGATGCTTCTGTGTGTTCGTGAATTTGTCTAATTAATGTGACAAAAGTTTTGGGGATTAAGAAATGACTTACACAATAGTGATTCTATTTTCAATATCCCATGCTATCATATACCAGAAGAGTAAATAGTCTGACGTCCTTTAAGTATTTCGAAATAGTCACCAATATTGTAGCTTACCTGTCTAGTGCAGACTCTTACTTTCCTTTGAAATCAAACTTTTGCTGGGGTTTTAAGGTGCCTCGTATGCTTGTGGGATTATTATTGTTATTATCCTTTGGAATCGGTCTTTATCTCAAAATTAGGTTATCTCAAGATTGAATGATAGCAATCCCCCTTTCCCTTTAACTGCCTTCTCATGCCTGAAACTAATGTGGGCAGGAACCCTTCGTCAACATCCCAAACAATACAATTCGGGAAGCTTTGAAAGTAGCCCTCGGTATTTAAAAAACCTCGAGCTTCACTGTTCTATTAAATACAGCTTCGGCATTTTTTTACTGAAATACCGACCTAATTGATGCTCGATTTTCTGTCTCCAGATGTTAAAAACCATCCCCTTTTGATTCACTGTAAACGAGGAAAGGTATGCAGTATGAATTTGTTCTTAAGAGTTTATTTTCTTTACTATTTGGAATTATTATTCTTCAATTGCTCCGTTATTTACCATGATCAGCACCGCACTGGTTGCCTTGTGGGATGCATAAGAAGATTGCAGAGATGGTGTCTATCATCCGTTTTTGACGAGTACCAAAGGTTTGCAGGTGCCAAAGCAAGGGTGTCAGACCAGAGGTTCATCGAATTATTTGATATATCCTGTTTGAAGCACTACCAACTGCCATTTTCATGCTCAAGGAAATAGAAACAAAGGATTGTCTACTCTAGAAAGTTACTGCTTCCTCCCATGGAATATTTCCATGATGAAGTGAAGTTCAATCACCATTAGTTTCTTTACACACCGTATGTTACAGCAGGATCAGTTCCTGATGTTTACTTTCCTATTAGATGTTGGATACAAATCCACCAAATTATGATGAAATATCCAAAAGCTACTGTTTTCATTTGGTTTCGCATCTCAAGACCCCAATATAAAGGAGCAGTGAGAAAGATAATTTATAATTCTGTATATAATATAATCAATCTTTGTCTGCCATCAAGACAGACAAAAAAGGAAGAGTGGTCGTGTATAAATTCATCAAGACACAAAATCTTAAGAGAATAAAAGATAGACCCATAAATTCTTAAGAACATACAGAGAAACAGAGCAAAAGTGAATGAAATACAGTGATTTATGTAAATAACTAACCAATTAAATTATTTTTGGCCAAATGCGTTATCACAGTCAAATCGCACACGTCCTCTGTTTTTCTTAATTTGATCGAACAAGGGCTTCTTTCTGAATCATAGCATTCACCAAATTGCAAAAACAATAAATAGGGCAAAGAAAAACGAAGTGAAAAACTAAAAACAAGAGAAAAATAATGTAGACGAGGAACAATCGATTCGCCAACCATAAAAAGGGCGACCGAAACGATGACTCGCCTATTTTTTATACCTCAATGTTCAAATAATGGCAGAGACACTTTCAACAGTCTCTTCATTCTCATAGAAACTCACTGAGGACTTTCTTTTCCAGGAAATTAAAAACAAAAACCATTGAAATCGAAACACTTATCATTTATCATAACGATACAAACAACTATGGCAATCTTAATCTAACCCGGTTGTCCTTCTCCGCCGTCGAAAATGTATCATGCACATTGAAACAAAGAGTTGATCTTAGGCGCAATTTATAGAGTGGTCAATTCGGTACAAACCCTAACCTGTCATAACCACTGGACAAAATTACCCCTCCTCCTTATTTTATTTACGAAAATACCTCTAAACCCTACGAAGTCAACAACAGATTCATCACATCATAGGGTTGAGAATAAGGAAGAAACAATGAATCTCCTTGTGATAAGGAACTAAACTATCTAGGGTTTCAGACGCACGCCGAGTTCTCAAAACCCAACAAATACCATTAAACTAACAAAACTAAGCTTCCAGACCTCCCTTTTTTATTCAATGCCACAAGCTATCTTCTTTTTCTTCTTCTTCTAGAGTCTTCTACTGACACAGGTTATCCAGTTTTCGTTTCGTGCGGCTTCTCACTGGTAAGTGTGAACTATTTTTTTTTTTTTTCAATCTCTCCTGTCTCTCTGTTAATTTAGCCTTTAGATTCATGGCAACGATTATTCTAGTCTGTGTTGATTTGAATTTGAGTGAATAATGACGCGTAGGAAGGACAATAACATGGGGAAATCAGGGGGTAGGAGAAAGAAGGGTGGTTCGAACCCAAACCAGGGTGTGGTTGATAATTCGGGTTCGGGTGTCGGTGTCCCACCGTCTAATGGTGGGTCGGAGTTGTTGGATTCGTCGATATTTTTGAAGAAGGCGAATGAGATGAAAGAGGAAGGGAATAGGAGGTTCCAGAATAAGGACTATGCGGGTGCTCTTGAACAGTACGAGAGTGCTCTTCGTTTAACCCCCAAAACGCACCCTGACAGAGCCGTTTTCCACAGCAACAGGGCGGCGTGTTTGATGCAGATGAAGCCCATAGATTATGAAGCTGTGATTTCTGAGTGCACCATGGCGCTTCAGGTCCAGCCCCGCTTTGTCCGGGCCCTTCTTCGTCGGGCCCGTTCCTTCGAGGCTGTTGGGAAGTATGAAATGGCTGTGCAGGATGTGCAGTTCTTGTTGGGTGCTGATCCTGGTAACCGTGATGCTTTGGAGATCGCCCAGAGATTGAGAACTGCGTTGGGGCCGCGCCAGGAAGCCCAGCAGGACCTCCAAAGTCGACCCTCTCCAGCTGCCCTTGGCGCTTCCGCCGTTCGTGGCGCCCCTATTGCTGGATTGGGGCCATGTTTGCCAGCCCGTCCCGTGGCGAAGAAGGGATCCAATTCAGCAGTTGGATCTGTTGTTTTGCCTAATAATAACAAGCTAGACGGCAAGGCACAACCGGTTTTACCGACTGAAAATGGTTCTGATACCAAGTCCCACTTGCCAAAACTGATGTTGAAGCCTTCAAGTGGTTCTCCAAAGCCATCTTACCCTGGAAAGGATGACCACAAGGAACAGTCATCGGGCATTCATGGGCAGCATTCTCAGGCTGCAATTCTGTGGAGACCGTTGAAGCTTGTTTATGATCATGACATTAGGCTCGCACAGATGCCAGTCAATTGCAACTTTAGAGTGCTGAGGGATGTAGTGAGCAAAAGATTTCCTTCGTCAAGTTCTGTTCTGATCAAATATAAGGATTGCGATGGTGATCTGGTTACTATAACCTCTACTGATGAACTCAGACTGGCAGAGTCTAGTGTTGATAACCATCTCCTCAAAGAACTTGGGGAAGTTAAAAGTGATTCTGTTTCAATGCTGAGACTGCATATTGTTGAAGTTAGTCCAGAGCAGGAGCCACCTTTATTGGAAGAAGAGGAAGAAAAACCAGTTGAGAATGAAGGGGTCAAGGGAGATGAGAGCGGATCTCATTCTTCCCTTGCTGAATCTGCCTCTGAAGTTCCTGACAGTGAGGTTGATAAGATAGGGAAGGAGGCTCCAAAGGAAAAGCCAGGAGCCACTGGAGATACTGAAAGCAAAGAGGTGGAGATGGATGATTGGTTGTTTGAGTTTGCTCAGCTTTTCCGCTCACATGTTGGTATTGATCCAGACGCTCATATTGACTTGCATGAGCTTGGCATGGAGCTTTGTTCTGAGGCACTCGAGGAAACAGTAACTAGTGAGGAGGCCCAGGATCTGTTTGACAAGGCTGCTTCAAAGTTTCAGGAGGTTGCTGCTTTAGCTTACTTCAACTGGGGTAATGTTCACATGTGTGCAGCTAGGAAGCGGATCCCTCTGGATGAGTCTGCAGGGAAAGAGGTAGTGGCTGAGCAGCTTCAAGTGGCTTATGAATGGGTCAAGGAAAAGTATTCGTTGGCAAGAGAGAAGTACGAGGAAGCACTCTCGATCAAATCAGACTTTTATGAGGGACTGTTGGCTCTGGGGCAGCAGCAATTTGAAATGGCTAAACTTCATTGGTCTTTTGCACTTGCTAAGAAGATAGATCTATCTGGCTGGGATTCTAAAGAGACACTTCAACTTTTTGACAGCGCAGAGGAGAAGATGAAAGCTGCAACAGATATGTGGGAGAAACTAGAGGAGCAAAGAGCAAAAGAGCTAAAGGACCCAAATGCAACCAAGAAAGATGATTTATTGAGAAGAAGAAAGAAACAAGGAGGTACCACTGAAGGTGAGTCCTCTACTGTTGGAGGTCAGGGTGATATATCTGCAGAAGAAGCTGCTGAGCAAGCAGCTGTCATGAGATCTCAAATTCACCTCTTCTGGGGTAATATGCTTTTTGAAAGATCCCAAGTTGAATGCAAATTAGGAATGAGTGGTTGGAAGGAAAACCTGGATGCTGCAACTGAACGCTTTAAGCTAGCAGGAGCTTCTGAGGCAGATATTTCAATGGTTCTAAAGAATCATTCCTCAAATGGAGATGCTAAAGATGGAGATGATAAAAAGGTTGAGAACACACGGCAGAACAAGACCATTAAACCAGAGATCAATAAAGCTAATCAAGTATGAGATGGTTTGGATTCGAAATCTCTTCTGCGGCTTTATTCAGTTGAGCGTTAAATGAAGACCCTGGACAAAGAATATCCTTGTTGCTTGGAGTTTAGAAGCGATATCTTATTTTTTTTTAAATAGAAATTCAAAATTTAGGTTGCCTTAACTAGTTAGTTCTGCCCTTTTTCTTTTTCCTTTCTCTGAAGTTCTCAGCGATCTAATGAAGGGAGATTATTTTTTAACATTAGTTACGCAATCATTAATCAATCTCACTTGCGAAGGGCCAATCATTTTTGTCCCCTGCTGTGTTAGTTATGCGGATGCAACTTAGTTGAGTATTGCTTACTCACTCAAGTTTCTGACATTTGTATTGGTTGCCCTTATCAATGTGCTGAATGTGTTGCTGAGTTTATAACATTATGTCCTAAGCTTTGGAGAGTGAGTGGAAATTTTGCAATTGGGAGTGGTAATGTGAACTTTATCGGAAGTCCTTAAGTCATTGTTCCCAGTTTGCTAAAAATACACCTTTAGTTTTCAGCTACAGTGAATGAATAAAACAACAAAAGTGAAAAGCAAATATAGCGAAGGACACAAAAGAGATGAATTACCATGAGTTTGAGTGTCTGTACTCAGTTGTTTCATTGAAATTGGCTACTGTGATAAATGTCTTCAAATATGGAAGTGGTAAGATTATATCAAACATTATATACTAATTTGGTGAATAATGTTGAAAAAGGTTTTACAAGCATTTCAAACTCGATCCCTTATCATGTGTGCAAATCCAAGCATGAGCTTGAGTGAAGAATCGTTTCATTGACAAACATTGGTTGTCACAATATGCATTGGTCAAATTTCTTGGTTATGTTGTGTAATTGATGAGTGTGATTGGCAAGCAAGAATATCTTCCACGTTTCAGCTTATAGCCCTTTCATTACGTCCCATCTTGGTATTTCCCAATTTTATTTTAATCATTTCAAATATATTGAAATAGGAAATTAAATTGTATAATCAACTTCCTTGATGGGACGGGACGATTTTGTTATTTTGTTATGTTGTTGCTTGTCTTAGATTTCCTTTTGAATTCACTCTGAATGTTTAATATGTTAGATTTTTGCATCCTGTGCTTTGAGTTCATTGCTTCACAGAAGTAATCACGTTTTCTAGAGAATTTAATAAATGATAGGTCTGCAAGAAATCAATCTTTCCCAAATGCGAAAATTAAGTTTGCAGGGCATGCCAATAGGTCTGCAAGAAATTATAACTACAACTCAAAGTAAGTCTAAGGCTTTGACTACTTTAATCACTTTCACTAAAAAGACTTTGCCAACTATTAATTCTCTTGTTTTATTTCTAACTTAGGTGTATTTATTAGTCTCTAATAGTACCATTGAATCTTCAAAAAAAATCATCTAACAGTTTTTATTAAAATGATGTTCTTCATTTATATATTATAATTTTTTTTATTTTTAATTAATATGTAACACATCTTTTTATGGATAAATATATACATATCAAACGCGTAATTAGACATTAATATAGTCTAATCATAAATGAGATATTGAATAAATAATAAATCTCTAGTTAATATAAACTTTTAAACATATTTTATTTATTCATATTTTCTTCCAAAAAAAAAGATTTTCATAAAACTATTGGATTTTTAGAATTTAGAAAGCATCGTACTTTCACCACACATTCCCAAAATTTTACATATTTCATATTAACATAATAAGTTTGTAAACTTTTTTTATTATATATTACTCAACTTTATCCTTGGTATTCCCAATTCACGATTTTATGATTACATGAAATTGCATCTGCAATATTTATAAAATGAGAGTGAAGATTGAAACCATGGTCCATTGTCAGTTCTCCAATCAGCCAAAATTACCTAATTTTTTACAACTCTTATCGCGACACTGTTGGAAGTGATTCAGGGTCGGTTTGCAAATTCAAAGATGATGCTTTTCTACCTACCTTTCATTCTTAATATTATCAACATTTTCTGGTTTGGTTGCATTCCTATTTAGAGGGAATGCTCATTATTTATGGCATTATTTTATCTGCTTCCTCAGGAGGAAACTTAGAATCCCAGAAACAATCACAAACACACAATTTTCCTTTTTTTAGTAGAATAACTGATGTACCTAATTGCCTATGCAATACAACTTTACAATTAAGTGCGATATAAATTAAATTTAATTTAAATTTTATTGTTCCTATCATAATATTTAATAGTTTTATAATATTTAGAAGTCGAGACCTATGATAAATAAGCTCTAAAACAGATCATTTCTTAAATATATGGTAATTGATCCATAAAATATGTTAGATACGATATCTAAATCTATTTAGTTAGATCAAACTGATTTTGAATCTAGTGATTTAATTTAAATTAGTTTAAATTCATATATATAGGATAAAGTCCATGTTACTATACATGATAATTTTAAACTCGGTTTTTACTTAAATTATTGTGATTATTATTTTTTTATAAATAATTAGGACATATCTTAAGATTGGAAAAGTGAGTGACTATATATAGAAAGACTAATAACATTCTGACTTAATGTTCAATTATCCGAGTTGAAATATTTTCTTTATGTATTGTTTTTTTTTTAATTATTTTTGTAAATAAAACTCTTTCTTATATTTTGATCGTATGACAATACGAACACCTATTTCTAATTTACGTGTTTGTCTAATTTTTACTTTTTGAAAATTTCTAATTAATGGATACTGAAGTTTAAAATAAATCCAATTTAGAAATTATCAAACTAAGTTATTGAAGAAAGGGCAAAATACAAGATTCTACTATTAATTTAATTTAACAAACCAAAAAACAATACAGTGCAAAAAAATTCCTCCACCAGTTATTATCAAAGGTGGCAGTTATAGGCACTCGATAAGATTAAGGTAGGTAATTTAACTTTTTATTCCTTTTTCTGTTGCATGACAACATTATTAGAAAGCATAATAACAAGACAAAGAAAGAAGGGTTTACTTTCTAATAAAATAAGTGAATCAATACACGAAACCAACTTAACCATCACTCACATTACATAAATAAATATTTTATTTTTAAACCATAAATTTGGTTTATGCTACACATGCATAACGAGGCACCTATAGCAAAGAAACATAGCAGTAGTCATATATTATTATTATAATTATTATTGTTATTTTCTAATATAATATAATATAATGGCTGAAGAAGAATTTGGGCTTAGACAGTTGCTATTGGGCCAAAATTAACGTTGGATGAGTCGATGGCCTTCATAGGAGTGCTTCATCCTACACCTCCAACATCTCATCCTGCACCTCCAAAAATTCCATTTTTAACCTTCTGACATCCTGCACCTCTAATTTTTAACTTTTTTCTCTTTCTTATTAAAGATATTTTAATAACTATCTTTTTATTTTCTTCTCTTTTTTATTAAAGACACTCTACACCACCTTAAAATTAATTCTAATTTAATTTAAAATTTAAATATTATTTAATATAATTTTATATTTTAATAATTATTAAAATATGATTTATATTATAATAATAGCTATATTAAAAAATTAAAAATCAGTTTTGTTTTTTATTTAAAATTTAATCAATATTTAATTTAATTAAATTTATAGCATTATTTATTATATTTTTATATTTTAATAATTATTAAAATATGATTTATATTTTTATAATAGTTTTATTAAAAAATAAAAATAATAATAATTAAAATAAGAGTAAAAGTAATAAAAGTAAAAATTATATTAAAAATCACATTTAATATATTTAAATATATTAAATTATATCAAAATATTAAATTAAATTAAATAATTATTAAAATTTAAATAAAAAGCAAAATTTTAAAAAGTTATCGGATATTGACGTCCGATAAATTTATAATCGGATATGGATATCCGATAAATAAATTTTTCTAAAATTTTGATTTTTATTTCAATTTTAATAATTATTTAATTTAGTTTAATATTTTAATATAATGTATTTAAATATATTAAATGTGATTTTTAATATTATTTTTATTCTTATTTTAGTTATTATTATTTTTAATTTTTAATAAAACTATTATAAAAATATAAATTATATTTTAATAATTATTAAAATATAAAAATATAATAAATAATGCTATAATATTTAGTTAAAATAAATATTGATTAAATTTTAAATAAAAAGCAAAACTGTTTTTCGATAACAAGTTTTTAAAAATTTTTGTTTCTATTTACAATTTAATAATTGTTTAATTTATTTTAATATTTTAATATAATTTAATATATTTGAATATATTAAGTCAAATTTTATATTATTATTATTATTTTATTTTTATTTTTATTTTTTTATTATAGTTATTATTATAATATAAATCATATTTTAATAATTATTAAAATATAAAATTATATTAAATAATATTTAAATTTTAAATTAAATTAGAATTATTATTAAGGTGGTGTTGAGTGTCTTTAATAGAAAAAGAGAAGAAAATAAAATGTATTTAATTAGAAAGAAAAGAAAGTTAAAAATGAAATTTTTAAAAAGGTTGGAGGTGCAGGATGTCAGAAGGTTAAAAATGGAATTTTTGGAGGTGCAGGATGAGATGTTGGAGGTGTAGGATGAAACACTCCCTTCATAGCTTCAAATCTGGGCTCTTTGGCCTGGAATTTAAGGCCAGCGTAGAGCTTCATGTAATCATCAAAAACAAACTTGGGATAAACTTTGCTACTCTCGTCTTCCTTCACCAACGCTTCCGCCGGAGCTATCACTGCATCATTCCCTGGATTGTAAAACGACGCTATGGACATTCTGTTCCCATCGGTTTGTGTAATCACACGATGCATCACACTCTTGTATTTTCCATTCGTAATAACCTGTTTTTACCACAAAAAAACAAGCAACCTAGGTTTTTACAAAAAATGTTGTCGGTGCATGTGATTTAAGAAAAACATACATACCTCAAGTTGGTCGCCAAGGTTGATGACAATGGAGTGGCGCATTGGGGGAACATCAATCCAGTGGCCGTCTTTCAAGAGCTGCAATCCACTGACCTTGTGATCTTGGAATAGTAGAATGATGCCACCAGCATCTGTGTGAGCTCTCAGACCCTTTATCAGCTCTGGCTTCGGACAAGGAGGGTAGTTGCTGACTTTGGTCCCAAAATTAGGACCCTTTGACCCATAAAACACCTTCTTCAGATACCCTTTCTCCAGCCCAAGATTCTCACACACCAACTCCAGAATTAGCTCGGCCAGTTTCTCCAGTTCCACAGCAAAATCCTTCATCACCTTCCTGTGATCTTGGGCGAGATCAGGAATGTCTGAAATGTCAGAGACAGGAAGATGGCGCAAAAAGAAGGTGCTTTCCCAGTCCAAGTCATTGATTTCAGACTCAGCACATTCAAATCCTTTGCTTGCCACCGTTTCCTTGAACCTTTCCTCCATACACCTTTTGTAGTGCTCTTTCGTCAGCCTCTCCACTCTGTCCATCAACTCTATCGATATTCCATGATTCACCACCTTCACACAACAAAACAAAATCACACAAAAAACCCTTCTAAAAGTTTCCTTCTTTAAACAAAAATATAGAGTTTGAAATTACGTACCTCAAAGAAACCCCAGTTCTCGCACGCATCTTTTATCTTCTCCATGGTTGTTCCTCTCTCTTCATTGTTAAGGTTCTTCATGTCAACAACGGGAAAATTCTCCATTTCTCTATTTTTTTTCTTTTCTTTTCTATCTCACTTTACCACCCTCTGCAACTGTATGCTGTGAGAAGAGCCTTTGTCCAGCCTGCAATTTATAGAAATCACAGTGCCTCATCAACAGATTATTTAATTTAAATATATAAAACAGATAAAGTTATGCTTTGTCTAGTGCTCTTCATGGCTACCTTCCCATTAAAATTTATAAATTCGTATCAAATATTTAATATATTAAACAAGTACAATTTTTTTTTATGTTCATACTTTAATGAAATATTGATTTTATTTCTTGAATTATTAAAGATAAAGTTAAGACATTAGATGTACTCCCGCAGACAGTTTTTAATTATGCACTGTTACGTGTTTTTTATTCTCGAAATAATTATTGTGAGAATGAAATATTTTCAATTGCGTGATAATAATGTAATGTACGTACGATTGAACAGTAACATTTTTCTTTCTTTAACCAAGTGTGCAAGGAATGAATGTTTATAATAATATTTAAGTTGAAAATCGGTTATTCCCAAGACGTCCTTCGGAGAGAGCTGCCATTAATCTTTTATAATATAAAAGAAGAAAAATGTAGATATTATTTTTAAATTAGTTTATTATATTAAATTAAAGTTAAGATTCAAATTTAATATTTAAATATTTTGAATGGATGAGAGAAAATATAATGTGTTGATGGGGAGCACTACTTCTGCTTCCTCGCAACCACACTTTTACACAATTCTTTTATTAATTAATTTCCCAGAGAGAAAGTATACAAAAACAGATATGTATTCTATAAATTACCCTTTATCAACAAATTTATGACTAAGTTCTACGAATAATCATTATTCCTGAAACTTTTCTTTTTATTTCATTCTAGAAAATAAAATAATATTATAATTAAGCTTCATATATTAACAACAACTTACATTAAAAAAATGTTAAAAAGTGAAATGAATCAAAGTCTTATATTAAATAAAAATAAAAAAATTAAATGTCATATAAAAGAAAAAAAATCATAAACCCAATATTTCAATATATATATATATATATATATATATATATATATATATATATATATATATATATAATTTAGCTCTATAAAAAAAACATGTAAATTGATAACATTCTCTCACTTTAAAATTTTTTTGGAAAAGAATTTCCCTCTGTTTCATTTGGTTGAGAGAAAAATTAGTTGAGTCTAAAATATAATAGATAATTGGAAATATAACCTAAAATTTAAATATATTTTTTGAAAATAAATTTTAAAATTTGTAACTTGGGATTTTATTTTTTAATTTCATGCATACTTATTTTATATAAAAACTTTTTATCAAAACAAAAGTGGTTGTCTCTTAAATCATATGTATAGTGAAAAGCACAAAGATTGTGTATTAAGAAAGTGTCTAATATTAAAAGGTTTAGAAAAATTGTCTAATGAATTTATTGAATGATATTTGGACTTAATTGTTTTGATGATTTTTTGTTATTTTGTTTTCCAAGTTAAAACTTTATGTATGTTGGTGAGTATGTTATATCTTGTGAATAAAGTGGATAGAACATATATTGTGAATAAAATTAACTTCTTCCAATAAAAAGTATTCCTAGATTATTTTTAAAGCAAGATAAATATTTGAAATACTCTTAAATTTAAATACAGTCTTTTAAATAAATTATATTCATAAATTTGAAAATCTATAACTGAGGAATATTTTTTTATGTTTAATTTTATACGTACTTTTTGTGTTATACACCAAGATTCAAATGGTGTATAAAGTGGATTGAAAGGTTCTTTAATGATTTGAAGTTAGGATAGAAAGTTGTGATGATTAGTTCTCAAAATCATGAATTGAGTGAAGAACATAAAATATAATTTCTCAATAAAGTTTCCTAAGTGTTAAACTCAGACAGTGCAACGCATGCATTAAATTATGCTTAGATTTAACTATTTTAATGATTTTTAGTTATTCCAATTTCAAAGTTTTATATATAGAGAATATTATGTGTATGTAAAAGAGCGATTGAATTTAAAAATACGATCAAATAGAAAAAGTAATTGAATTTAATTTTTTTTATTGTAATAATAAAATTAAAAAAATAAATGTAAATACCAAAAAAGAAAATTTTATTTTTATATAAATATAGATATTATGTAATTCTTATTTTTTTTAATTTAACAACTTTATAAAATCAACTAGTGCAAAAATTAAAATTATATTTACATTTTAATTTAGTTATACTTCTATTCAACAATAATTTATGCATAAATTAAAATTATATGATTTTAATCTATATATTCTGCATGATATATGACTATATTTGTTAATTTAAATAGAAAAAAGCAACTGACATAAAATTTAGTCAAAATCATATGATTTTGTAGCGTCCCATAATATCTGAATCGAAGAATGCGGAAGTAGTGGCTAGATAATCATTCAATTTAGAGAAATATAATGTCTTATCTTTCTTCAGTGCAAAACATTATTTCATTTATAACTTTATCCAAACAATTGAAACTTCATTTTCTAATCAAACTATGATAAACTAACTATACAATTTTAAATTTGTAACTGTTACTTTATAGTATATAAATAAATTTTAATTTTAGTACATGGTCAATGCCAGATATGATACATCAAAGTCTTATTATCTCAACTATTTTTGAAAGTTAAAAGTCAAAGTTTCAAAAGATATATTAGTTAATATACATGAAATATTGTATTAACAGTTAAATTATAGCATATATAAAATTAAAAAAAATTAATATATATATATATATATATATATATATATATATATATCATATTATCCCACAAGATTGAATTTGATTTAAATATTTATTAATTTTTTAATAACGTGTCACTCAATATTTAAAATTTTTTATTTTATATTTGATGTTCGAAATAAGAAGTATAATGAAGATTTTATATCGATTTTATATATGACTAAATTATAGTATGGACAAACTTAATTTTATTGAGTTTATTTTATTAAGTTAATTTGGTAGAATTGACTATAATTAAAACTTTCTTAATATTGTATGAAAGTTTGATATTAAAAGTTATTTAAAATTTATCCGAATAGAGATTTTTTGAATTTAAAAAGTTATATATCATGTAAGTCAACATTAGATTAGATATCTATTTTGAAAATATATTGCATAGTAATAGCAATAAGATGTTTTATCAAGAATTTATGTTTATCAAGTTATTAGAATATATCAATCCACAACTAATATAATCAGCAAAATGAATAGCTTTCAAATTAACATTATCTCTCAAATATAATTAGATTTCTCTGACCATGCTTATTTACTTAAGATTTAGTGTATGAACTCAAAGTTGAAATATAAGAGGTAGATCTTGATAAATATTCTTAAGGATTGCTTAGATCAATTTCTCATTGAGGTTTTATAGGAGAAAAAAATTTGATTTCTCCATGAATTAAAATTAGTTATGTATGAGTTAAACCTAAAACTAAAAAGAAAAGTATATGAAAAAGTTTTCACAGATTACAAATTATCTTATAAATAAGTTGTTATTAGGTTGAATAAAATTTAATATCTACCAAACATTTTTTGTATCCTTGATTTTAAATTATTTTAGAATCACAATGAATTTTGAAAAATGACACGATTTTCAAAACGACCTCAAAATCCATCATGAATATCTAAAAATAATAGATTTAGACTGTAGTCTAATTATTTGAATTTGAAACTATAAAAGTTTAAACTATTTTTTTTATAAAAAAATTAGAACTAAACTTTAGTTTTAATTAAAATCATTATGATTTATTATAGATTAGATTAAGGATTAGATCCAATTTATGGATTTCTTTTTGTCTACCTAGTTTTCAAACTTTATCGGTATTTCTTTCCTAACTAAGTTTGACTAAGTTTTATTGAAATTGGCCCCCACAACATCATTAAAGAGGATAAATTACACCTTCCACCGAATTGGATAGTTCATCTATACGAATACCGGGTGGATATGGGTTTGAGATATCTAATTTATATGATTTTTTGTTTAATGATATTATTCAGAAAATACTATTATTCATTTAATGATATAATTGTAGTACTGATTTTTTAAATTGAAAATCATACAGATACGCATAAAAAGGTTATTATAAAAAATTAAATTAAATTAAATTGAAATGAATGATTTAGCAATTTCCGGCGAGGAAATTTTCGTTAAAAATGGAATTATGCGGCAAACATTTTCCGAAATCTCTCAGAGCATGTCTGGTCTTCTATTGTAGTACTTTGCGAAGCCACGTTAATTGATTCCCTTATCAAATCACACTTCATAATTAAAAGTTGCAAAACCCTAAAAAAGAAGAAGCATTGTGTATGGATTACATGTTATATGTAAGTAATTTAAGTAATTAAGAACTTTTTGAAGCTAAATCTATATTATTTCAATAAACCACTCCCACTAACAAATCTTTAGTGAAAGTTTTCTCCAATTTTACATTAATTAAAGATAAAGTTTTGATTTAATATATGTTGAGTAATATTGTTAGATTCTGTTATCATTTATTATAGAATTTTGTTCATCACGAATTTATTTTTAAAAAACATTAAAAGTGAAAAAAAAAACTGTACTTTATCTTGATTTATAAAAAATCGATGTAATAGAAATAAATACACATCTTATTTTTGGAAAATTAAATTGGATTTAAATTTTGAAAGTGTTTGTCGTTGGTTTGAAAAGTGGGATCTATCTTTCTACTAACAGAAACAAACAGAAATGTATCATAAAGAAAGGTTGTTGTTAATCCTACTTAATTAGTACAAACCATGGGCTGCAGGGTTGACGGGAATTTGACTCATCGACTTTCGGTTTTCTCTCACATGCAATGTTACTTTCTGTAGTGGCAGTGGCAGGTTCTGCCTCATCTTCTGGCTAATTACTTATTAATTAGGTTTCATAATCACGAGCACGCCATTGGCTCCATGGCTGTTAATTAAAATTAACTTATTAAACAGTTATGCAGGAAAGGAAGACGAACCTGCATACCACTCACTTCCCTTGTCTTTTTTCCTTTATCTGATGTCACTTCAACAAATCCAACATCTCATTAGTGCCTCACAAGGTGATTTCTTTAACCTACAATCATTAAAAAACTTCATTAATGATTTACATATGTGTGTGTGTGTGGGTCGACACGAAACTCAGAGTAAAAGGTTGAAGCTTTAGATTTATCGGACTATTGGGATAACATTATCAAGAGGATTTTATTCTGTTGTTCAGTCAAATAGTTGAAAAAAACAAAACAGTTGATCGTGTTTTCAAGCAGGAACAGCTGGTGAATCCAGAGATAACTTTAAAAATGATTATTCGTATACGCAATATAAGAAGTCGGTATGGTGTATTGTTAGTAAACAGTGATTTCATCAGGAAATCATCATATATATCTGAGGTGAAGTTGCAATGATAATTCATTGCACAGATGCCAATGAGATTAGATAAGTTAAAAGTTGCATGAATGAGAATAATTGAGTGTGTTTGTGGATGGCTGTAATGCCCATAAGTATGTTTTATGTATTTAAATTGATGGAAAGAAAAGGGAACATACAGCACACGTGCAAGCAGGATCTATGGTACTGTCTCATGTTCTAAATTCCATGAATTTGTTCTTGCTTTTGGTATCTGAGTGCATACCAATTTGTGACTCCAATGACTTATAATAGCTGTACTCGTCAAAGCGAATAATTAGGAACCACAAATATCTTATGATGTTCAAAAGGAATTTTCAGTTATTGCAGATCTTGAGTTCTGAAATTCCCTTTCAACTTGTCCATATTGTAACTTGTGAAGATTTCGCATTCTGCGTCACTTTTTTTATTCATTTATATATGTATTCAAACTTATACTCTTATCATTTTGTGATGAATAATCGCAGTTGCCGTCATATCGACGGGGTTTATCAATTTTCCGAGTGAACGTTCTGTGTGTTAGCTTCAATTTCGTGGGAATATAATCGCAAATCACTAACCAAAAAGGTAAGGATTTTTCCTTTGATTAAAACCGAAAGTGGAAGTAACATGTTAAATTTGTGCCTTGTAATCAATAATTATGATTAGGACTCTGAATAAGTACAAAGAATATATATAATGCCTTTCGGTATAAATAGACATCTTAATTGATCTTTAAACTGGTTCTTATAATATAAGTATCCGTCAGTAAATTCTTACTCTCTTTTTCTCGAATAATTGTTAAAGTTTGGCATCATAAAAACCTAAATTAAAACTTCATTTCAAATATATTTTAAAATTAATTTTTTTTATAAAATATTCTCTTAAATTAGTAAGGAATAACAATAATAATAATAAAAAAATATTTAAACATTTTGTTTATGTTGTTTATGATCAAGAATCGGTCTTCTGACTTAGCTTGTTTTATATATTACGATCATTTGCGCTTTTTCAATAATCTCTTTCAAACCGATTGATATGTTGTTGTTTGACAGAAGACACTTTGACATTCAAGTTATACATTAAATTATGAAGAAAAAAATGTGTTTTTACTTCAACATGTATTTATAGAACTTATCACAATCAAACCTATTAATTGACCATTAATAATTGTTAATATACTTGTTAACCATCCATTAGTGACTGTTATTCCATTAATTAATTTTTAATAACATATTACTGGCACATCATGTATTACACATTTATTTGTTTTAATCAATATATTTAACAATCAAATTTATCTTTTATTCATGTCAGAAATATTCAGTATATATGTCTTATTTGATGATAGTATAAAAGTTTATTTACCTAGCTTTTAATTACTCATAACATAGCTTTTTATTAAAAAAGTTTGAGCAGGAAGCATATGTTAAAACAGCAAGTGTCACACACACACACACTGATAAAGATTAAAAGGATATTGCTCTCTATATACTAATTCACAGAACCATTGATGAATACTCGACACAGTACCTTAATTTGGGTGAGGGGGGAATAACCACATGAGTAACATCAACGTCACAACATATGAAATGGAAAAGATTAAAGTTGCACATTTCCACCAAATACGTGGTTTCCACATTTGCTCTCAGAAAATTGAATCAGACTGCTAAAAGGCTTTTCAATCTTTCTCAACCTGAAATTGCATCGTGATTATTGACCTCCACCCACTAACTCTAAATATTAATCAAAATCATATATGCCTTATTCCTTCTACTAAACAGGAAAGCACTTTTTTTCTTTGAAAAAAATAAAACTAAAACACATTTTAATTTCGAGCTATAAGTGAACGGTTGAAATAATGTTTATATGTTTGAATTGGGGGCTTTTCCATGCAACTCGAAGCCTTTCTTCCTGCATTTCGAAATTTTGATTCTTGACAAAGGGTAAAAGAAAATTCACTCTTTCTTCTATAAAGGGCACACCACACTCATTTACTCATATTTCAAAATTTAACCTAGCGCTGCACGCGCACCCTGCACCCTTTCCTCTTTACCTTTGCCCAACAACCTTGCATAGTACTGTAGCTGCTACACAGCGAGACAACATAGGTACACATTTGTTTTTCTTGTCGTTGAGATATGTTGATTTTCATTTAAATTTCACAGTGCATATGGATGGATCTGTGTAGTTTTTGTCAAAATCAGATTATTATTTTCACCAAATTTCAAAAATCATTTAAGGGTTTATTAGATTTACATTCAAATTCAAATCCCACAAAAGCTTAATCGAATTTTTAAAATTTGTTAAGTTTTTAATTGAATTTCGAAATTCAATTAAATAAATTTTGAAAATGTTATTGAGGAGACGACTCGAGGATCTTTTTTAAAAATAAAATGAAATAGATGAATTTTAGAAGGTCTATATAATACATTATTTTTGACTAATTGTGTGGATCATGTTGTATATGGATTGTGAGAGAATCACAGCAGTACAATACTTGAATTTTGATGGGTGATAAGTTGTTTAAATTTTATATTTAATTGTTTTTTGTAGTTGATCTCCAATAAAAAAACATTAAACAAATTTGGGATAATTATGGTTTGATGTCTTTGATATTTCTTTTATGATTATACTAACAAATGTTTGATATTAACATTAGTAGTACTACACTTAGTTACAGTAGAACTATGTCTTAATAAAGTTTTGGACTTTAAAGAAACCTGGTCTCTTATCATCAACCTCTTGGGTGTGAATTAACAAGACCTAAAGCAAATACGTAGTCCCCAAATTACGCTTAAATAGTTAAGAAATGTTTACGATAAATTCTATGAGTAGCAAAGTGACTTTCTAAACCTAATTTCGAAATTCAATGACATTTTAAATTAGATTTCAAAATCAATGATATTTTAAATTAGATTTCAAAATTTAGTTAGTGTTGAAATTCGAAGAATTTTTTATCAAGATTTCAAAATTTAATGATTTCTAAATCAAATATTAAAACCCAACATTTTTCTAAACCAGTTTTCAAATCCAGTTTGTTTCCTAAAACATTCGAAATCCAGTGCAACAAATAAAATTATATGAAACGAAACAAAAATTTCAAACAAAAAACTTGAGATAAAATAAACAAGACGAAGGAGGATGAAAATGACAAACCAAAATTCACCCCTAGGATCCACAAACACATCGAAGCGAAAGCGACTGAACAAAGACGAACAATGAATGAAACAGCCATGAATAACAAGAGAAGAGAAGAAGGAAGACGGTGAAGTTAGGGTGCAGGCAGCAAATATAGACCCGCTGAAATAAATGCGATTCAGTAATTGTACACTTGGAAGTGCAGGGAGAAGGATGGGAAAACCCCCCTTAAATTGGTCCCTGGGCCTTTTTTTCTTCACAACAACTCTTGAGCCCAACTATCATATTCCAACCTTCCTGTAGCCACGTTAATCCGGTGCTACGATTGTGCTTGTTAGAAATCCAACGATTTTTAACATTTTAACATCATCGATATATTATTCTGTAATTGGTTAGTTTATGTTGGTGTTTATGATTATTATTATTGATTATGGAGTAATTTTGAATAACATATAAATGATATTAAAATATTGTCCAAAAAATATTGTCTAAGTATCGTTATCTTTTTTAGTCTGTGCTTTAATTTAAGTCAATCTATTTTAACAGCAGTTACTGACTTTTATATTGAAATTTGTTTTACTGGTTGTTAAATTTAAATTTCCGATACAAATAGTTCTAAGTTTGTGTTTCTTAATCAAATGATGTAATTATCAATTTCTGATAACATCTTTTTAGGTATAAAAGTAAATGGTAGTAAAAATACCCTCTAATATTCTAGGTTAGTACCTGGACCACTTCTCCAGCCTCGCGTATCGGCTTATCACCTATGACCACACTAGACAATTTTCAACGTAAATAGGTATATGAAATTTATACAAATAGATACGAGGGTGAAAAATATATTTAAATGAAATTTAAATAAAATAATTTCATAGGATAATTTTAAATATTAAAACTTGAATTTATATCCCTCATCTACCCACCTTAATTCAATAAATTGTAGGTATACGAGGCTGAAATGCAGAAAAATATAATTGTCCTTGGCATGATGTAGAGTGGTTGTCCGAAAAGAGGTACTATAACCAAAACACTATACTAATGCGCAATGCACATGTGAATGTTACTACCATGCCACAAATGTAATAATCAAACACCTCATGTGCTTCGCAAACTTCGGTAATATATTATATTTAATGAAACAAAATAAAATAAAGTAAAAAATAAATAATATGGTCCCCCCTACTAGTCTAGAAATTTGATTTTTGAAGCGCCAAATTAATGGCAATATTTATTATTATACACGAATTCGAATTGCTTTTTGTGTCAGCGTTTTGAAGGGTTGTAAAGTACAGGGAATACGAGGGAGGCGAAGATAAAGACAAAATGCAAAAATAAAAATGAACTTAATTTTTTATTTTATTTTTCTAAAATGTTCCGTTGAATCCAAGAAAATGAAGACGATGATGATGATGAGTAGTTTCAGAAGATGTGGAGAATGTCGAGAACGGAACGGTTACAAAGGGGACAAGTACCTCTGTTCAACCACATTTCTTTAGAACACACTCTACAGAAAGTGTGTCCACACGGGATAAATGCCGCCCCTTTCTTCCTCCCCATGCACACGCAGCACACCGAATCATTATCCACAGCCGCATCCTCACCACCCTCCTTTTCCTCCAACAGCCGCATCAACGACATCCTTCCCTCTTCAGATTCTCGCAGCTGCCTCTCCGCCGCCAGCGCCGCCGCGAGATTCATGCCCGAACCCGACCCTCTTGGACCAACGCATTCGGGCCTGTTCTGGTTCGAATCTTGACCCGGGTTTGTTTGTTGTACTAGTTGTGGTTGTGGTGGTGGTGGTCCACCTTCGTCCCTTAGGGTTGGTCGGAAAACCCAGGTGGCCCCGCAGCAGCCCATTCCGGAGAATCTGAGGCGTTCTTTGAGCGTGCGTCTCCTCCGTTGGGCTCCATCGGCGGCGTCCATTTGGTCCGTTAACAGACCCAGGATGGTTCTTGCTTCTCTCTCTGTGCGGAGCGATTCTTGTAAAATGAGACCGAGTTGACTCATATCGACTCGATCAAGAACGGATCAAAGATTAGAGAAGAGAGAGAGAGAGAGAGAGTGTTGAGTCAGGGAAAAGAAGAAACTGAGAAAAGAAAGACGAAGGGGAAGCAGGACAAAATAGAAGGAAGAGAGGAAGAAAACAAAAACACCAAGGGCTTCTTTATAATTTTTACACAATACTCGATTTATTTTATTTTTGTTTAATTTAATTTGTCCAATTTTCACTCCCAATAAATTATTTTGAAAAATAAATCTCCAAATTCTATATTTATGTCAATATATTTACTAAAATGCACGTGTTTTTTTCAAGGCTGGAATTTCACTTTTACGAAATTAATGTGAGAAACGGCTACTAAACTCTATTTGTCGTATTATCATCATCACTACAATTCTTTAATCTTAAAAATTAAAAATACAAGAACTAAAAAAAGTAAAATCTTTAATTAAAATACTAAACGAAATAGTATTTCCAATTTTTAGTACTTAAAATATTTTTAAGCTAACTTAACTTAATTATAACAAAAATTTCTATTTTAATACTATATTTATCAATCTATTTATAATTTTATTCATAGAAGTAATTTATTATTAATAATATTTTATTAGTATTTTTAATTGTCAATGAAGTTATTAATTCATTAAAAGACAATGAATTTTAATTAATAACATAGTCAATTACAATTTTTTTCAATTAATAATTATTAAATTATTGATGTATTCTTTCTAGCATAATGTAACATCCCAATAAATAGTAATCACCATTAATCAGAACTAATCACATTTACAGTAAATACAGTACAGTCTTAATATTTACAGTAGCTGCTCAAAAAGAAAACAGCACGCACAGCAATTTACATCAACTGCTCACACATATTTAAAACTGAATATGCAGCACTTAACAGTATTCAGAATTCAAAATAAATACATAAACCAGTTCTGATTTACTATTCTGCATAACTATATACAGAAATGTCAAAATACAGTACAGAAAACTAACTAAAGCTACTACAGAAACGCGCCTCTACTGCTCAGCTTTAACTTCAACCTCCACAAGGTTGGCATCCTCCAAATTTTCTTCTTCCAGCATAGTTTCAAGGGGTGCCTCACCATCTGCTCACATCCACAACGGATGATCATTGCATTGACAAGACGGACATACAGAACAGTAGACAACACAAGGAAATTTGCAAGGGTAAGCTTAGGTAATTTAATTCAATATAATCAACATAATTTAACATATAAAATCAGTCATACAATTCATACAATATTAAACACATATCCACGCATACAGTAACTCATCCAAATTCTCATAATTAAAGACTGTCCGGACTGTATGATCCATGTATCTACAGGCGTTCTTGCACCCGGGTGGTGTAGTAACTGGGATGCCCTCAACAGCTGCCACCCGAGGTTAACCCTATCAGTCCAAAGTACTCAGTAGGACTAGGGCCTCCTGCCATTCCCCCACATGACCTACTCCCCTCTACATGAGGATGAGCACTCACGGAATATCAGGATGAACAGCCATCAGCAGCTTTACCATGGTCATACTACATAACTTCTCACATTCACATCATGGAGACGTTCCTCCTTGGAACGCTCATTCACAATTCAATTCAATAAGGTTCATTCAAATACCATTCGCACATATTAACCGGTTCTCTTATTCACATTTTCATTCTATGTTCCACTCTCTTAATTTAAAGTACGTCCATCTTTTAATAAACAAAGACAAACGAATTACAGTACACTACAACCTCGTTCCTGAACAAAAGAAACGAACCATTACCCATTCACGGACGTTAAGACAAAGGAGTAAGGTAACTGAGATTGAGTTTAAAATATCAGAATAATACTTAAGAAAATTCTAAGTATAAGGACTTGAGGTTAAATAAAAAGACCATCACTGTTTAAGTGAATCCAAATAAATAATCAGAGTATTAATAAATTCGGAAGCGAGCACTGCCAGTCAAAGACCGAACGTTAATTATTAAATTGAACGAACACTATTGAAGTTCGCTCACGAAGCAATGATAAGGACGAGCGTTCAGTATAAACCGAACTCTCCTTAGGACGAACGCTAGGTCAATGACCGGGCATCAAATAGAACGAACGCGCATTTGAACGATCGTTCGGTATCAGACCGAACGCTAACGATGACGAACGCTCAATCTAAGATCGAGAGTTCATTTGGACGAACACTCAGTATAATACTAAGCGCTGCTTATGACGAACGCTGGTAAACAAAACCGAGCGTCCTAACTACAATTCACTTTATTTTTAATTGTTGGACACACTAGGCTAAGCCGAACGCTCACACCTAACTCTTGACACCAATAACGCTCGTTCTTAATCAGAGTCCTTTCCAAATGAAAGAATTCTTATTCTAAGTGATGTTCCAGGAAAACCGAACGGTATAAGACCGTTCGATAACGAGCGTACATGATCAATCAGAGAAGATAAAAATTTCCAGAGTTTTCAAACACGATAATTTCACAGTTTTCATAAGATCCATAACTTAGAATTTATCTCCAACATCAATATCATACATTACAGAATTCATATTATCATTTCATCAATACAGAATTTTCCATTTTCCAGTTTCAAACATATCATCATCAACATCCAGTTCCAAGCATTTTCATTCCGAATCATACAGAAATTCAATCATAGTCCAATTCATACATCTCATTCTCTGCATACGGTTCAAACAACATTCATAATATCCATCCAGGGCAACCATGCTTATTCAGGCACACTCAAAATTCATATATTTCATACATTTTAAACAACCAGCATACTTCATTACTGTCATAGACATCAAACCAGTATTAAATTAAATTACTAAAGCTTCCCTTACCTGGTCTAGCAGTGAACTCCCAAATGCTTATGGTTTCTCTAGTGCTCTCACGGCTTTCTACCCAACGAGTCACTCCAAGATTCTCACTAAATCTAATAAACCAAAATGACATAAGGTTCAGACCTATAACTCATGCATGCAACCAGAAATTGGTTCGCATGAACTAAATAGATGAAGGTGCAGAGACGAGAACTTACCAGTTCAGTTCTCAGTTTTGTTCGGTTCAGAATAATGCTCACAGTGCAGAGAAGGTTCCTACGGTGTCTGAAATGAGATCGGAAGAGATGATGGTGAGTTATCTTAGAGAGAAGATGAAGAAGTTTTAGAGAGAAGTTGGAGAATTTGAAATCAGAAATTCGGGGAAGAAGATGAAACATGCAGAAGAGTGGAGAAGGGTTTTTCAGAAAATCATTTTCCCTTCCCACGCAGGACGAACGCCCATTCTCCACATGCCACTTGTCTTCCACTAACGTTTTTCGAATGATCCAGCCGTGACACTTGGCAGTTTCATGCAGAGTGGGTGTGAGTGCGTTTTGACGTGGCACGGTGCATTCAATGATGATCAGAGTGTGGGATTGGGTGCGTTAATTATTTAGGGTCTCACACATAACATTATACAACTGTTATTTTTAATATTTATAATTTAAGTTATTAAACTAAAATTTAATATTTTTACATTTATTAAATTTTTAACATAATTTAAATTTAAGCACTACAATAAAATATTTAAATAACATATATTAATTTAGTTTAATACTTTAAATAACATATTAATTTAGTTTAATAATTTACATTTATATTAAAATATTTTAATGTGCTTTTTATAGAAAAAAAAATGGGTTAAAATTGAGCTCTTAAAGACGTCTACTTCTGTAAATAATCCAACAAAGACTTGATTCTGCGATTTTTATTTTTATTTTGTACTGAGCGAGTTTATTTGATTTTTTTTCCTAATTTTAGTTCTTATACATTTCTGTGTTTAAACTTTGAAATTTCGGAAAAAATATAATTATAAAATTAGTAAGTTTTTATTTTTTGTTTATGCAACAAAAAATAATTTTGTTTTTCCTGAAATGGAAAAATACCATTTTTTATTCATAGTACTCTATAATAGTAATTAATTAGCATTCTAAATAACGTGTAGTAGATTCGTAAGATATTGGGGACATATTCAGATAATAATGTTTAGTATAATATTTTTCAAAATAATGAAGAGAGTTGATATGTATAAAAGAGGTCTTATAAAAATCGATCTTAACCGTGTTAAATAATTTATTATTTTATAATGTTTAATACATTTTAATTAATGTAAAAATATATTAGACGAAGTGCGATATTTTATAACATTTTTGTTTATTAGTTCGTGGTTGTTGTGGTGGCCGGCGTCAGGGAAGAAGTCAAAAACTAGTGACCATTGAAGCCGGCGCGTGACTGAGACTTTGCCAAGTGTTTCACGCTCTTCTTCTTTTCAACCTTCTATTTGCTACTACTGTTTATAATTAATAACACTTCTTGGACTTTCTTCATAATCTTATCACTGTGTCGGGAAACTCAAACTTCTCATTCAACAATACTGCAAAACCTGTGAAAGACGCAAATAGATTTTTCCTTGTTTTCTTAAAACAATTGTTCTAAACTTCTAATCATTTCACTATCATTTGACTATCCAACTTATACTTATTTTTCTTCCTCACTCCACATCAACATGCAACATTTTGCTAGCTATTTGTTTATTTTGATTTTATTTTTGTGCTTATCTTTTAATACGTAAGAGGAAAAGAAATCGTAAACATGTATGAATGATAATACTCTTAAATTTGGAGTTTATTATTAAACAAACAAAAAATTGTCTTTTGAGATGGAAAAGGTTGTTATGTTCAGTTTCATCAATATTTGATTATGTCTTGAGCAAGTACGTATCTATTAGTATCGTGAACCCATATAAATTATTTTTTTCTATCGTATATTATTTATTTTAATCTCTTACAATTAGTATTTAATAAATATTTTATTTAGTTTTTCGTCTGTAAGTTGTATTCATGCTTAGTTAATAAGTGAAATATAATATTATAATGGATTCTTTATGTAACGTTCTTACATAATAATTATATTATACGGAACATCTAAAACGAGAATATAGGTAGGTGCATGTCTGATATCCCAAAAGAAGCCGACATTTACATCTCTCCCATGCCAATTCAACAATTATTCCAATGATGCATCAAAGGGAAGGACTTTTGTTCACCCCCACAAACCTTAATTGTGTGATTGTCTTATTGGAACATCATCAGTAATTGACATAAAACTCCACCATATTTAGGCATGCCATCTTCTATGAATAAAAAGATCACCTTTTCCCAAACCCTTCAGTGAATTTCCTCGGCAATGGTGGGTGACCATTGCTTTTAATTCATCCACTGCCTGCTATTGTCTCATTTACTCATCATTTCGTACCCTTAACGTAAAATCCAAAATTACGTACTAGACCTTATATTATATACAAGGGTAGAGGAGAGTGAAAAGGAGAAATGTATAAAATATGGATAATGGAAGAAGACTCTTCTTCCGATTACGTTGAATGATTGAAGTGGACTAGGTCGAATTTGGATTCCCTCAACTTTTGGTTTAAGTTGGTTTGTTTGGATTTTTGGTTCAAGTTGGTTTGTTTTGACTAATAATTTGGGTTGATTCATCTTAATTTTCGGTTTTATATAGTATTTCTTAATCATCAATTCCAAATGAACTCATCTGTCTTGATTTTTTTGTCATGGCTCAACCTTTAGTCTAGATCAACTCATCTCGACCCTTGGTTCAAGAGAGTCTGTTTCAATTTTCCATCTAAAGATTTATAGAGGAGGAGGCTGGAGAGATACGATAACAATGAGATTTGAGTTCAAGTATATAAGAGATTAACGCTACTCTATCCAAAACCTTAAGACAACGAGTCTTCATCATAGAGATCTGAGTCCAACTACATAAGAGATTGACATCACTGTATGCTTAAGACTTTAAGACAATGAATCTTCATCTTTATATGGTGTTCCATTTTTTCATTTCTATCCAAGATAAAACTTAAACTCACTTTGATTTCTAACATAACCTAAGCAAAAGTATAGTTTTTAAGGATTAATTAAAGTCTTGTCATAGGTGAAACCTACCTTAATTCTTACCCTTACTCACTTAAGAATGAACTTTGAAGACTGATTTTTTTTTCCACTAAATTGGGAATAGTGGGCTAAAACTGGTCCATATCATATATCAAGTTGACATGTCTTCAAAAAAAGAGAATCAGAACATATGTGTGAGAAAAAAAAAAGAATGATCCTTTGCCGGTATGTATTCTTAGACCAATTCTTAGCAAGCTGTTTCAACACCAGAGAGGGTGTCTCCAGTTTATCTTGTTCATCATGCACCTTTTGTTAAAGTTTGGTAAGTATGTTGGTTCCACTTTCATTAAAAATAAATAAGTTTACTGTAATGTAACTTTTTGCTGGATTATCTTTCTAAAGGCTATCAAAGAATTAAAATTTATTCCAATTGCACTAATAAGAATACTTTTATGTAATATTGCTATAGAATAAATTCTATTAAGGAAAATGATTTCTTAAAAACCACTCAGATTCTGTTTTCTGGTTGCAACTAAAGCTCATTTTACACCCAATCACAGATAGATGAAAAAAATTACTTTCATATATATCAATTCTAACATAGTAACAGTTGTACTAGTAGGAGGTATCTTGACGATATCGTCGATAGTTAAAGACTAAAGAACTGTTAGTACACATTTTGTTGAATGATTACTAACATTTACTAAGGTGTAGTGGTTGTCTTGCATCGATAGGATAAGGAGTTAGTAAAAGTAACTTTCAGATTGCTATGGACAAAGCAGCCAACCACTGATGTACATCTTTACATGACACGTCCTTACCAAACAATAAATAATTTCCCAATGGAAAACCAAACATGCAGCACTTTCTTTTACTAAATGCTCATAGGTAAACTGTGGGAAAATGATTCTTTGGGATATTTAATGATGTCCCTTACCTATGAAGTACTTGAACTTCCAACGTACTTGAAGTGTTTTTGTATGTAAATTAACGACCATATTGTGTTTCACTTGTTTTCTTTGTGATCCACATAATGCATATGGGATCTGTACGTAATATAAAGCAAAACTAAACTATCCCGAGCTTGCTTGGCTCATGACTTAATCTGGCAATGTCACATTCGTTATCAATGGCATTTACATGATAAGAACAAATTAGTACAAACCTCATGAAAAACCTCAAGAATAAGACTACGGTACTGATTAGAGTTCATGGAGATATAATAGTTCAATAGACTACGAAGATCTTTGGCGTCTTGAAGGCGGTTGGCAGCTATCATCTCCATCATGGACTCTCTAAAATCTACTCTTGGATCGTAAGAGCTCTTCTCCATTGCTACCATCACGACAAACTTTGTCCCTTCACTGCTCTGCTGTCTTCTTCTCTCTACATGACTAGCTTCCATCCTTTCTCTAATCATTTGGTCAAGTCTCTCTTGCACCATGGCGTGTGCAAGGCTTGAAACAGAAGGGAACCTATCAGAGGCTGAGCTTTCTGCTTCTTCAGAAGAAGAAACACTGAACCTGCAGCTGCAACACAAGGCCTTGCATCCTCTTTGTTGGAGCTGATTCTGCTTCTGCTGCTGCTGCTTTGAAGCTTTCATTGCAGGACACAAAGACTATGCTTTGAAGGGAGATTTGTGTAAAAATAATCACTTATGCACAATTGACAAGTGGGGGCACAGCAACGAGTAAATGATTATGTTTTGTTTTATGAACATTCAAAACTATAGATTAGGTGTTAGCTTGATGGGCAGATGGGGGACATGCATATAGTTAATTGAGCCAAAGATCATCATGTTTAACTAGACTTATCATGATCTCAATCCTTTTAGGATATGATTAGGTGTCCTAGCTTTTAAATCTGACCAATAAACCTCTTTAATAAGGGCTAGTTGATGACATGCTGTTAGGAATAAAAGAGAATGAGTTAGACACGTGTGAGACACGTGTAAGGAGAGTAATATGTTATAGTTGTTAGAAGAGAGAGAAGGTATAAATAATAAACTAAGTAGGGGGAGAGGGGGATCGGAGAATTTGTTCAGACTGGATATTTTCCAGAGGAGGAAGGTTAGGCTTCCTTGGGGTGATTCTTGTATTCTGATTCACTCATTCATCATTAATACATATATACATACTTTTCCATTCTTTATTCGAGAGTTGTGGTGAGAAGAGAGTCTTGATTAGGTTATTGGCATAAAGTAACCTAACAATTTGGTCCGACCTGCCGGATCCAAATCGGAGGAGTTGCGCGATGGAGAACAAGATGAATGCACTGGAGGAAAGGTGGGAAGGAAGATTCGATTCCATGGAAGCAATGCTTATGGAGATGCGAGCAGAGATGAGAGGAAGGGCTCGAAATGAGAGTCGCGACCGTGGAAGACGAAACATTAATCGCGACCGTGGGAGAAGAAGGAACCAGCGTCGGAGCTCCGAAGGGAGTCGCGATTCCGTCAACGCTGAACGCAAACGGCGACCACCAGAGAAGTCGGAGGACGAAGCGGAAGAGGACAGAGGAGACGTGCAACGTAGCGGGATGAAACGCATTGAACTCCCAACATTCGAAGGAGTGGACCCCATGGGCTGGATCGCGAAGGCAGAGAAATTTTTCGATCTACAGAACTTGACGGAGAGGAAGAAGATGAAGTTGGTATATACCTGTATGGAGAGAGGCGCGAGCTACTATTGGATTCGTTTCTGGCAGAAGAAAACCCGACATCCAAATTGGAAGATATTCACGGAAGCGCTGACGCGGAGGTTCGGCGAACTGAATCGAGACACCGTTTGTGAGGAGCTGGCAGCGGAGCTACAGGAGGGAAGCGTCAACAAGGACTTCCAGGAGTTGGGAAATTCGGTGCCACAAGCATCGGGAAAACCAGATCACTCATTTTCTGTTTCTGTCGATCTTGGAGCTGGCATTATAAATGGTGTTGAGGCTGTGGGGGCTATTGAGCGAAGATCAGATACTTATTCGTTGATTGGTGATCCGTTCGATCTTGGGTCGACAATGATGAACAGTGATTGCTTTCGCAATGACAAAGAAACCAAACAAAACAATTCGGCAAATAGACCATTTAATTCCGAAAGGGACAGTTCGGTGGAAAGAAAGCTTGATGAGGATATTTTGAGCTCTCAGGAGAGGAGGGTTAGGGATTGGCACTACACTCACTTGGAGCATGATTGTGCTGCTTCACTTAATAATGTTTCTCTTTCCGATTGGAATCACGATGAAGTGTATAGGAGTTTTGGAGGAGATCATGGTATGATTATAAGGGGTCACAGTTTCGTTGTTGAGTATCTGGGAGAAAGAATCACAATTCCCTTGAACCACATTGTAACAAATGTGTCAAATGATATCAAGGAGCCTGGTCAAAATTATAAAATCAAAGTTTCTACAGCAAATAACAACGATTTCTTTGGTGATACTGTTCTTGTTACTGTTTTACTGGGCAGTTTGAAGGCTGGAACTATACAGTGGTATCCACCTTTGCCACAATGGAAATGTTTTTCGGGGAAGCGTTTTAGTTATGGAACTCTAAATACAGTGGTTCTGGAATTTCCTAGTGAAGTTTGGGATTATGCTGGGGACTACTGGGAAGCAACAAATGCGAGGAGAAACACTAGAGGTCACTACTTTATGTTTTGTAATGTTAGGAACGCAGTTGGGGTTCCTGCCCTTATTGCATTAGAAGTTGGTAAAGTAGCCACAGATGGTCAAAGATGGAGCTCTTCGGGTCATCTCAAACATGCAATTAAGGTTCTCCGAAATTTTTTTGGGCAGGATTCAGTTCCAGATCATGTTACATATGTGGTGACTGATTGGGATACTGTTTGGGGGGCGATGATGAGTGGACTACGTGAGTCTGTTAGCAAAATGGACATATTGAGCACTGGAAATGAATATATTGTTGAGATGAAGGGATTAGAAATCAGAGACAAACTTTATTTCTTTGAGTCGGGAGGTTTGGATGTGAATTTAGGAGCTACCTGTTTGGCATCCCTGGGAAAAATGAAAGTAGATTGGTGGCAGTTGAGCATGGAGATTGAGCAGGAAGAATGGAAGACATCGGTGGAGGATTCGAGGAGCAGAATGTTGGAAGTTGATAGAATCCAGGAAGAATGGAAGATATTGGAGGAGGATTTGCCACCACCCAAGCCTCCAGACTTGAATTGGAGGGCATCACCTGGGAAGGGAAGAGGAGCATTACGGCAAATAACAGTTCCCTAACTTCAACCTTGAGGACAAGGTTGATTTTGAGGGGGGGAGTAATGTTAGGAATAAAAGAGAATGAGTTAGACACGTGTGAGACACGTGTAAGGAGAGTAATATGTTATAGTTGTTAGAAGAGAGAGAAGGTATAAATAATAAACTAAGTAGGGGGAGAGGGGGATCGGAGAATTTGTTCAGACTGGATATTTTCCAGAGGAGGAAGGTTAGGCTTCCTTGGGGTGATTCTTGTATTCTGATTCACTCATTCATCATTAATACATATATACATACTTTTCCATTCTTTATTCGAGAGTTGTGGTGAGAAGAGAGTCTTGATTAGGTTATTGGCATAAAGTAACCTAACACATGCCTAATAGAACTCTACCACACTTTGCTTAGTAATTTAGCACACCATATGCCCCTTGACCCAGTTTTCTCTTTGAAATTGAGAAAAATTATGAAAGCAATGGATGGCCAAATCCTTAAGTATAAATGTCTACATTCGTTGTTACTTAATACACAGTTTTATTCTTAAAAACATTTAAAAAAAAAGAAGGGAAAAAGAGTTTTTAAACTGACTTAGCCAATCAAATTTAAAAAAGAAAGACATTGTTAAGATTAATCATATTATATATAAAGTATTGTTCGTTTTGGAATCTGTCAAAGACGTCTTTTTAAATTGTTTTTGATTTCTTATTTCTGATTTTTAATAAATGTGAGATTATTGGGGATGGTAGAAAGACAATTTAATTATATTCTTTGTAAGCATATGAATCAAACAAGTTCCTACTTCCTAGCATTTGTTTCTGGTTTCTGTTAATAGAAATTTCAGTTCCATCGAATTGCTTTTGTAATGGTTGCTGATCAATTATGGAGAAAATCCGAAAAAAGATACACACAGCTAATTAAGAATCTCTTTAACAGATTCGTGTATGTAGGCTACAAGTAGAAAGGCAGGAAAACTGTTACGTAAAGCAAAAGGTGACGATGGAGGTGATTAGCATGTGATTATCATTGATGACAAAGCCATGTTGTGAAAAATATGATCCTCGTTTTTGTGCATCATGAAGGTAATTAAATGTGATTAATCAGTACAACCAAGTTGTTTATGCATGCCTCGAAGCACATGTTGCTATAATCATTCTTACTCACTAATCATAAAGCTAAAGCCTAAGTCCCCCCGATAAGGAAGATACATAAAATGCCCAAAAACACGAAGACAGACTGTCTCAAGTTTTTGCTTTTCTTTAGAATAAGCAACAGGGTGAAAACAATGAATGAACTCGTATGACTCATGCAAAGCAACATTAGTAATATTCATTTCTTTATATTTTCAAGTACAAGTCCTAGCCATCTACCCCTAAGCATGGATATTGGCGTGAGTAATATTAACAAGTCCTTTATTTTTTCTTCTCAAATATTAAAATTGTTTTTGGTGTAGGGTGGAGATCTCCACAAACACTCATTCACACTTTCTTATGAATCACCTTAGGTAATCCTCAATATTCTTAGCCAAAAATTTTCTCTGTTCACAGTTTCAAATCTTATGAGTGTGTATCTCAAAGGTACTTTAATGCTTAAGATAATGAATAATTCGATTGAGAGTCACAGTTTTTACCCGTAATCTTGATTAGGAGTGATCTTTAGGAGTTTATTGCTGAGATCGTCCGACCTCTCTATTTCTCATTTTCATGGTTGTGCAGTCAACTAGTATTGAACGGATAGTACTTGTGAGTGTTAACGGCAGTCCATTCAAATTAGTCATCCCTTTTTGTGATTGTATCCAAATTAGTCATCCCTTTTTGTGATTGTATCCGGCCGATCGTATAAATCCCATACACTACAAAAATAATTTTTTAATGAAAAATAATTTTATTTCAACGGAATAAAGTTATTGTATCACTTCAAAGGTTAAGTTCATCTCGAAATTCAAATATCTAACTCTACCATCAATTTAATGCAATTTTGTTTTCGTTTTTATGTTCTTTTACCATTTTTTATTTTTAAAACTGAACGTTAATCAACCTCTAAAAAAGAATCTTATCAAATAAACAATTTTAAAATCTCAACAACAATATTATACCCATTTTATTTTCCTCGTTTTAAAAACATAAGAAAAATAACTAGTCGAGAGAATACATTTCTAAATTAATTTGAATAAAAATCAGTTTTCCTAAATCAACTAGTGTAATTTATGTTAACACTGCAGCATTGAAATGTTTTGTTAACACAACTAACTGGGATTATATAATATTAGGATTAAAAGTGTGTTTTTTTTCATTCAGGAAAATGAAAATACATAACTTTTTACGATTATCAAAATCAATACGTAAAGCACGTTTAATCGCCGTTACCGTAAATCCGCGGGTTAGCAGAGAAGCCAAGACTGATGACGGAATACGGAATTACCTATCGATGCTTCTAAAACCATTCGTAACGCATTGACAGCAAAAAAAGCTTCACCAACCAAATGTCGTTAACTCACGATTCTCAACTATTTAATCTCATCTAATCCTTATCTAATCTCTTTTAAGTTAGATAACCTCTTTTTACCCAAAACAAAATAATTATAGTTTGGTAAGCCTAATTTTTATTCTTTTTTTTATTTATATTTATTTTGAGTTAAAGTTGTGTAAGGTAAGTTAAGTGTTTCATTTTGCATTTTACACTTGGATCTTTGCACTGGTCACTTTATACAGTTACTCACACTTTCTCTAACAGATTTCAATGGCGCCCTCTTTCGCAATCAACGGCGACTTTCCCGGCACCAGAGTCACTCCTCCTTCCCACACCGGCCGATTCGCCGACGTCTACAGCGAGGTGCAAAACAGCCGCATCGGCCACGCCCTTCCTCTCCCCTCCGTTCTAAAAACCCCTTTCGTCATCGTCGACGGTCCCCAAAGCACCGCCGCTGGCAATCCTGGTCCCTCTTCTCTCCATTCGCTACTTCAATTTTCCGTCAACACTTCCGTTTCCATGTAATTTTGAGATCTTCTCTGTATCTCTTCTTTTGCAGATGAGATCGCTAAACTGTTCCCGAACCTGTTCGGACAACCGTCGGCGAGTTTGGTGCCGAATGATTCTCCCCCGCTGCATGCGAATCGGAAGCTGAAGCTTGGCGTGGTTCTGTCCGGTGGTCAGGCTCCTGGCGGTCACAATGTGATTTCTGGAATCTTCGGTAATGGATAATTTGCATTTCGATTAAATTTAATCAATGAGTTTAACGTGTATATTCTTTAGGTTTATGTGGTTTATTAGGTTTCAATTTTATCGTTTGGTTTTCGTTTTAGATTACCTGCAAGACAAAGCAGAAGGAAGCACATTGTATGGTTTCAGGGGCGGTCCAGCTGGCATCATGAAGTGCAAATACGTTGAACTCACCTCAGACTATATTTATCCGTATAGAAATCAGGTTTATTTTCCTGGTTACAACTTTCTATAAGTGTAGCTGGGCAAAATTTCTCATCGTCGTTATCATTATTATTATTATTATTATTGATTTCATTGTTCGAGTAAAAATTTAGTAGTTGCTATTTGGAGCTTCGCGTATTTCCTTTGTACATTGACTCTTTAACTGGCAATATCGGCCTTTTGTTTTCTTCGAATAAGGTTTCTGGATTAACATCTGTCTTTGACTGTGATGATGTTTGTATTTCTTGATTTCTGAATCTGATGCCGTAAACTTAATGCTTTTGACATGCCTTCTGTGGGTGAGTCGTGTCTGTAAATGTTTCCAATTGAGTAGTCCTGCTGTAGTTGTTGCTACTTTTCCCTAGAAATAATTTATAGGATAATGATACTTTTACAACATTTTTTTGACAATATTTTAACATCATCTACATGTTATTCTGTGATTAGTTCAAAATTATTCCACAATCAATAATAATAATCAGAAACACTAACATGGACTAATCACGTAGATGGTGTTAAAATGTTGTCAAAAAAATGTTGTCAAAGTATCATTATCCTAATTTCTATTGGCTGGGTGGTTTTGACATGTTGCGCTTGCTATTTCCCTAGAAATAATAATCGGGAGATTGTGTCAGCTAATAGGAATAAGTTCTGCTGGCAGGGTGGTTTTGACATGATTCGTAGTGGGAGGGACAAGATTGAAACTCCAGAGCAGGTTGGCTTACCTGTGTCTGTCACTCTGCTGCTTAAAGTGTTCATTTGAACTCTGTACATCTTCAAGTTTGAATAGTAATTTATTTTACTTGTACAGTTTAAACAAGCTGAAGAAACAGTTCAGAAGCTAGACTTGGACGGCCTTGTTGTTATTGGTGGAGATGACTCAAACACAAATGCATGCCTACTTGCTGAGCATTTCAGGTTTCTATGAATGGAATTTTACTTTTGGCATGATCTGCTAGTGTTGGGGTTTTCAGTACCCTTTGACCTTGTTTTTTTGGGATCTTTACTTGTCAAGGGACAAAAACATGGTTTTTGCTTGTTAATTTGTGATTGATCTACAATGGTCTTTTAGCTGACCATCTGTTGTATAAAATTGTTTAGCATACACACATAAACATGCACTGGTTTTTGCTTGTTTAACTTTCATAAATATGCACTGGTTCTTCTTAACTATTGTTTGTCTGATTTTTCTTATACAGGAGTAAAAATATGAAAACTCGTGTGATTGGGTGCCCTAAAACCATTGATGGTGATTTGAAATGCAAAGAAGTTCCCACAAGTTTTGGGTTTGATACAGCATGCAAGGTGAGTGGAACTAGTCTTCCCTGTGCATTTATAAATATGGTTTGGTCTAATCGTTTCTGATATTGTAACATTTAAAGTAAGCAATTTTATCTTTGTAACACCAATAATTTGCATAGCACGAACTACGAATGGGAATATCATAGTATATAAACAGGGAGTTTTTGAGAGAATCGGATGCATTACATTTTTCTCCAGCAATGCGGTCAACATTTTCATAGGATTTTTTTTAACCTTTAATGTGGTCCTTGATTTTGTATATAATTTGTTGTATGTTCCATGAGGGGTACTTTTCTTTTTTATTTTATCATATGGTGTGCCATATGGTTGGTTTTTTTGTGATGAATAATCTTATGATATTTAAAAACCCCATTCCCATAAATTCTCTAAATAATGATTTGTTGTGCATATTCTTTTAAATATACATTTCATGCTTACGTGTACTGACCCAGTTTACTTTTTATGCAGATTTATGCAGAAATGATTGGCAATGTTATGATAGATGCTCGATCAACTGGAAAATATTACCATTGTAAGTATCTGAAAAAAGTTGGAAATATTTTAGAACTATAGCAATTATAGACTGGATGCTTTGCTGAGCTGTGGTTGCCAATGTTTAATGCTTCACTTAGGACATTCACGTATTGATTGTTTTCGCTTGTAGTTTGCTTCCGTTACGTGGATATGTACCAATTGCTAGTACCACTTCTTTTTTATTCTGATGCGAAAATATGAAGTCAGTCTCAATGTTCGTTTTTTGGATTCTAAAATTGCAAAATCCATTATCCGAATGATAAAAGTATGGTATTGTGCTTAAAGGTCATTATTTACTGTATACGCCTTATTCTTTTCACTCAAATACCATGTTTATATAATATCTTGTTCACCCATCTGAATTTTATGGTTTGTCTGATATACAAGAGAGAAATAGGTTAGATGAAAAATAAAGTAGAAACAAAAGTTGGAGATACTCAAGTCGCTATTCACGTCGCATCAAACCCAATCTTCCAGGAGCTCACTACACATTGAAATTGATTGTTATTTTGAGAGAAGGTGCCCTCAGAAGAATCGTCATTGACTTTGTCAACTCTGGGCTAAATCCCTGAAGAACTCTCGTATTGATCACATTTTTTACAAGTTTAACTCGTATGACATATATGTGTTCCAACTTGAGGGAAGTGTAAAAGATATGATTTGATCATAGTAATTAGGGAAATATGTACACCTGATAATGATGATATTCTCCTTTATTAGCCATTATAAGATTTCCCTATATTATACTTTCGATGATTATAAACGAAGGATTTACTCGTGTGATTAAATGCACAATTCACAACGACAGAGAAACTCTTTAAATTTCATGACACTTTATGAAGTCATTTTGCTCACTCAGTCTCTCTCTCACGCACTGTTTGTACCTGTTCAATTTTGCTGTACTGAATTTCAAACATTGGGTAAGAGATGGCACATGTATGCAGTTGTTCGGCTGATGGGACGTGCAGCTTCACACATTACACTGGAATGTGCTTTGCAAACTCATCCAAACATTACTATTATTGGAGAAGAGGTTTGTAATAAATCTTATCATTTTATCTAGTGTTTGATCAGTGACTCATCAGGGCTCTCTATCAAAAATTTGATTTGACATGCAAATATCTTATTTCAGGTTGCTGCAAAGAAGATGACGCTGAAAGATGTCACTGACTACATTGTGGATATCGTTTCTAAAAGAGCAGAGGATAATTATAACTATGGGGTCATTCTTATCCCTGAAGGTCTAATTGATTTCATACCAGAGGTAGCTATTATTGCTAATCATTAACATTAGTTTCTTCCGGTGGGATGGGGCTTTGGATCTGTTCATCTACAATCAATACGGAAGCACAGGTTAATGGTGTCACTTTTATATTCTTTTTGTTTGCAGGTACAACACCTTATTGCAGAACTCAATGAAATTCTTGCCCATGATACTGTGGACGAGGGAGGGCTGTGGAAGAAGAAACTCACAGATCAGTCATTAAATCTTTTTGAACTTTTACCTAAAGCAATTCAAGAACAATTAATGCTTGAAAGAGATCCTCATGGAAATGTTCAGGTGCTTAATGGTGTTACAGTGCTATGTTTGCCGTGTTTGTCTTGTCCTGTAATGCAATTTGACTTGACGTCAATGCTGGTATTTATTTCCATTTAGGTTGCCAAAATTGAAACAGAGAAAATGCTTATTCAAATGGTTGAAACTGAGTTGGAAAAGAGAAAGCAACAAGGCACATATAAAGGGGGATTTAAGGGGCAGTCCCACTTTTTCGGGTACTCCATCTGGTTTAGATGATTTCTTGGAGTTGCAAGGCTTGATGATATGAATTGTTATGAAAATAAAAAATAAGAGGTTCTGTGTTCGTGCTTTACTATTTGTCTTCATCCTGGGTTAAGAAAACTTTCTTTTAACCATACAATAGCTATTATTATCTTTGATTTCTTTTGTTAGAGGTTATAGTTACCTGTACTCTTAAAATATGCAGCTACGAAGGGAGATGTGGCTTGCCAACTAATTTTGATTCTTCTTACTGCTATGCATTGGGTTATGGCGCTGCTGCCCTCCTGCAATTTGGGAAGACTGGATTAATATCATCAGTTTGTCCCAATGCTCTTTTCATTTATGTTCTAATTTCAAATTAAATATTTCTTCGAGATTGGTTTTAATGGTTATTTTGGTTTGTTTGGTAATACTTGGGCAATCAACTCAGTATTTGGATTTGCTATGATATTTTGATCAGGTTGCGAATTTGTGTGCTCCAGTTGAAGAGTGGACCGTTGGTGGAACTGCACTTACTTCACTGATGGATGTGGAGAGGAGACACGGTATGCATTGTGATCTATGGGGCCTTTTGGTTTGCCCCAACACCTATTTTGTTTTGGATTTTATTGCCACATTTTTTTCTCCATACTCACGGTCCATTTGGTAGAAAGAAAGAAGAAGTGAGAAATACTAAAATAGGATGATGGAAAATAGTGTAAATGAAGATGTTTTCTTTAAGAAAAATAGGAAAAGATAAATATGTGAGAAATAGAAAGGAAATACCTGATGAGTCCCACAACTTAAAATTTTTCTCGCCTCTCGTTTCTCTTCAATCAAACACATTATGTTCTGTTTCCCACCTACCTTTCACCTTTCCACTCTATTTCCCTTTTACCAAACAAAGGGTTGGGTCCATGTCTATGCCCAAATATTTTTATAGTTGGTATTCAGTACTATTATATTTTAAATTAGAAATATTTTTTTAGATGTATTTTATGGACTATCAATCACAAGGAATTGTTTCTTTTGATACTGATGGCAATAATAAAATTCCTGAGAATTTTGTGTACATTTCATTTATTTGAATGCTTTCTCTGATGTTCTCTGTTAATAAATTGTGTGGTTATCCTTTTAGGTAAATTCAAGCCTGTGATCAAGAAGGCAATGGTGGAGCTTGATGGTATGTATATATATGTTCATTCTTTCTTTGTTCCCCAAACTTACTGAGAACTATATTTTTAACTCGCATCGAAGGATAGCAATGAAATGAAGGAGAGAAAATTAATCTTTTTTATGGGTGAATATTCTTTGCCTTGTCATATTAATAAGCATGACATGGTTGATTGCTTAACCTTCAAATTCGTGCATGCAGAATTTCAGTTCTTTATAAATAAGGAATTTTCTGTGTCAGATATTATGATTGTTTCTATAAATTCTCCAATTTTGTTGGATACTGTTCGGTTACATACATTTGTGACGTTGAATCTTCAGGGGCACCCTTCCAAAAGTTTGCCTCCTTGCGGGATGAGTGGGCCCTAAAAAATCGCTACATCAGTCCAGGTATGCATTGACAGTTTATGCACTCATTTTTTTTTTCTGCACCTGCCATGCTCTTTTCTTTAGTTTGTAAATTGTGTTGTCGTTTTTGTTAGCTACAAACTAGAAAATAACTCGGTGAGTTGAAATTTCTTTGAATGTTGAAGTGGAGAAACGCTCATGATAATCCTTACTGTAGGTCCGATTCAATTCACTGGGCCAGGATCAGATGCTATTAGTCAAACTTTACTCTTGGAGCTCGATGCACAAGCTTAGACATATTGCGAGTCCTTTTTTGATGGTGGCAATTGATGTTTTTCGGGAAGTACTGCAAATATAATAGACCGGAGATTAGTCAAGCGGTTGTGTTTTTCACTTTGGAACTTTTCTATAGAATAGTTTATGCTTTAGTCGATGTGTTTTATTGTAAACTCCTGTTGCCTCGGCATCATCGACTTATGTGTATGTTTTTGGGAATATTTCGCTTCGTGATATTCTAGTTCAAAGTTTCATTTGTCTCACCATTTAGGTACCACCGTAATAATGATGTAAATTTAGTGCGAATTTTAAGATGGATTGTGTTTGCACAAGGAAACCAAATGGTCTGTTTCAACGCTGAGTATTAAAACTCTGCGATGTTGACCACAGAATCGAGTAGTGATTCTCGCAATTTACAAAAGAAAAATCCTTATAATTAGATTTTTGAAGAGTTTTTGAAAAATGTAGTAGTTGTTCATCAGAAATATAATTTTCCAGGCATATTGTTCAACCTAGAACACTGGATTTGATGGTCTATATTCTTTGGCATAAATTCAATGTAGCCAGTAAAAATAATTTCTAAAGAAATAAGAATGTAAATTTCTTGTAGTACCTTTTACTTCTGCTTGTTTGAAAATCAACTGTCATGTGCCCATTATTATTTGAATATTTGTACATAGTGTAACAAAAGAAGTTTTATTTGTTTTTTATTTTGGCCGTGGCAATTGACCTGATTTTACTTGCACAAGAACGTTCCTTGTTTGGTTTTCATTTCTTCTTGGGTGAGAAGGGATTCCCTTGTATTATAGTCAGAAAAAAACCTTTTTGATCCAATAATGAATAGATATGAAAATGCTTCCCTCCTGCATCTCAAAAATGCGGTGTGATTCTTGGATCGTGCATATATCATGAATGGAAAAAATGATATCTTATACGTAAAAATAAGTACGATTAATGGCAAGCAACCCGTCAAGAATACAATCCGTGTAATTTGGGTGAGTAACTTGTGTGAGAATTGAAACCTCTGCTGCTCTCTACTAAACTCTAAACTAAACTAATGAATGAGAGTGAATATAGGGAAGGAAGTGGCGTGGTCTAAGTAGACACTTTTTAATATAAGATAACGCAGTCTTTATGATAAACTAACAGATATGACACGTGCTTGTCTTCACTGAATACCATTTGTAGCCATGAGTGTCGGCAGATAAGCTAGGCCACATATTAGAAAACATCACGTTTAAGGCCATAGCCATTTTAACGAAACTAGTGAATCACAGCTAAGCCTAAGTGGGTTTTATATAGTACGTAGAGTATAATATGAAGGGGAAATTTGAGCAGCATGCGAGAATATGCGTGGATGACAAAGATGGTGACAGTAGATGTACATGAAAACGCATCTATTTCTCTTTCTTTATACACAATCTTACATTCAGATACAGCCACCACATGCTGCTCCTCTGCCATCACTCCCTACTCATCTATCAACTCAACCAACTTTAAGGTATATACAACACTCAAATAATAGCATAACAACACACGCACACTACTTTATTTCTCTATATCTTCCATAGCTGTTATCATTCTGAACCAAATCAAACAAGCACAACCATACATTCTTCTTCGGCTTCCACAAAATCAATTACCTTCTTCCCAATGTGCTTTCTCATCAGGATTCACAATGACAGACAGATAATGCCTGTTCAACAGTCATCAATAAACTATCTTCAGTTATCTTTGGCCTACTTATCTTCTTTGTTCAAGAGAAAAAGGAAGTTTTCCTTATTTTTCTCCTTTTTCTATAAAAGAAGGTACAAAAACAGTACAAGGTCTTTCCTCTTATTCGTGCATGGAGCGACCACTGTCCCATTCAGATGGAACTCATTGACACTGACAAAATAATGTTGATGTTTGTATATTTTATATTTCGTAAATGTCGTCTTTTAAAAAATAATATTGTTCATAATATTATTCAACTTTAAATATATGTACGATCAAAGCAAATTTACTTTCAATCTCTTTTCTAAACTTTGAATCCTTTATATGGATCCACCACGTCAATATTTGAACACGCGATCTTATATTTATTACATAAGCAAATCTTTAACGACATTTTATTAAAAAAAAATGCATCATTCAATTTAATATGAAAATTAAAAAATTTAAAACGTATTTAACTCATATAATTATCTCTTAATTCTCTTAATATATTTTATAGGACAAAAATATCATCTTTATTTATAAAAGGGTGAGAATTATTTATCATATTGGTCTTTTTAAAATAAAAAAAAAATCTAAAATAAGTTCTTAAATTTAACTATTAGTTTAAAATTACTTTAGTCCTTAAATATAGGGACACATTTAGTATCATGTTACATTTTTTTTATACCAGCCACCCACATTCACAGAAATATTATAACTATGAACGTTATTTGTAGATATATTTAAAATATGTTTGGCTATATTTTAATATTCTAAGGTTGTTTTTAAAATTTTAAATAAAATAACAATTTTTTTAATATAGCAAATTAACTTAATATTTCCATAATACAACACCAACATTTTTTGATTCCAAATTCAAAGCAATGCCTATAGTACCTTCTTCAAATTCCACCAATTCACCCGCCATTACTTCATCAAGACCATAAATACGAGCAATACCATCGCCTACTTGAAGTACGGTACCTGTATTTACAATTTTTACTTCTGTATTATATTGCTCAATGCGTTCACGGATAATTTTACTAATCCCTATTTCAGAACATGAGATTAAGTATTTTTGTAGGTAATTTAATAAAAGTGTAATATACATAATAATCCACCCAACTATAGCTATCAAAACGGGTAACTCGGTTCGACCCGGTCCGACCCATCACGGGTTGGTCACTTAGTAAGCCAACTCAACCCGACTCACTCAGTGAACTAAAAAAATTTTCTCTCTTGAAACATATTTTTTTTATCCTCATCTACAATATAATAAAAAAAATTCTAACTAATAATATTGAAATATAAACTAATAAATAATTAAATTAGATGGATTGGTGACCCAACCCAACTCACCACGGATTCAACCCGGGTAAACCGGGTTCTGAGTAAGCCAAGTTAAAAATTAACCCACATAAAGAAATTATATTTTTTTCAAACTCAACCCGGCTCAAACATTTCACCGTGTATTTATATATTATAACCGTAGACTTTTACTCAATATACAATTTTTAGCAAATATTATAACTTTTAAGTTATAAATTTTTTAGTTAAAGTGATTGACATATAAAATAATTAGGTTCTCGTATTTTTAGAAATGTGTGCGTATATTATACACCTTTCACACATATTATATTTTAACCTAAATCAGGAAACATAGAAATTGAAAAATTAACATGTAATTATTTTATTTGATTAGAAACGTGTGTTAGGAAATATCAAAAACACAATGGATGGAGCCTAAGATATTTTGAGTCATGTTTTTGTAATGTTTGTTTTTATTATTGATATCACTTGATTTTATCGGACTTAATAAATATATTAGAAAACATGATTTGATAAAATTTTTTAACTATTTTATTATGAAACAATTTAAATTTAAATTTATTTTATAATTTGATATTATAATTATTATTTATTATGAATATCATTATATTATCATTAATTATATTATTATTATATATTTGAGTTAAATATTATTATAATGGGAACATATAGATTCATAATCATATTAATTTTATAAATATAATTAATGTTTTTCAAAAAATATAATCTTATAAATATAATTAATGTTTCTAAAGAAATATTAATTTAATAATTACTCACATTGTGTATGTTTATTAAAATCCTAAATTCGTGACTTAAGCCTAAAAGAATCTAAGATCAAAATTATGGTGGGATGACCTCTTAATTTTGTGCATCTCTTCCGCAACATTGAGCAACTACACTAACTTGTATCCGTATCTAGACATTGTACGATGAACAAATAATGTGAAATTATGATGCAGATCCTAGTGTTTGTTGTTACTAGAGTAGTTTATTTGTCGTAGTACTAATAAAAAAGCAAAAGAGTTGTTGAGAAATATGATTGGAAAGATGAGTATGGCAAATGAATGATGCATTAGTGAAAGTGTTGAGTTTATTTTTTGAAACATGTAAATCATTAGACTTTTTCCCTTCCTTATCCTGACTTTTCCTTTTGTTTTGGCTTTGCTACAATTATTGGATAATAACAATAATAATTTTCTCAACACAATTTTGTTTAGATTTGACAATTTGAAATGATTATATAATATTCCATATTGATCATTTTATAATTGCTTTAAATATTTATAATAATTATAAACCATTAAAATAAAACTTATCAAAATAAAAAAAATGACATCAAATTAGTACGTTTGAATTATAAAAATGAACAAGTGGGATTTTATAGGTTATAGTTAGTATCTATTCATAAACTCAAACTTATTAAAATACAAATTGATAAATCACTCTCTACTCATATTCATAGAGTAGGGTAAATCTTATCGAAACTGAACAAGGAAGATTTGATTGCATGTGAGTCGGATTTAGCGATATCATTACGAAAACCTAAAACATTGAACCCTAATTATTGAAACACCAAACATGGACATTGCTTGCAAATATTGGAGGAAATTTAGACAAGGATATTCATGGTTTGGCCATGGGTGAATTTGGATAAAGCCTAATGAGATAGATAGGTTCACAGCGAGAATAATAATCTTAAACTGAAGTCATTATTGACAAAAGCAGTAGTTAAATTGAGAAAATTGAGGATTAAAATAGTAGTAATTAGAAGAGAACAAGTTCCAAAGAGTTGTACTTAAAAGAAGAAATAAAAAATGTGTTTGATGTTCCCGAAATGGTTAATGGGTAGCATGTGAAAATTGGTTGTGAGCTTAATGGCCATTAAGATGGGTTGGTTGGTGACCATCACATCGTAACTAACAACACAAGAAAGAAAAAAGTCATTCAGAAATGAATATTGAATTGAATTATAAAGAAAGAGCGTAAACAATGAACATCAAAGTCAATAGGGTAATTATGTATAGAGGCAATCCAAAAAGACCAAACCTTAGTTTTGGGAGCCATGTCCTCCCACGTAGCCTCCCAAACCTTATATACAGATCCTTTGTCCTATGCTGTCCCACGAAATTAGGATCATCCTTTTGAAATTCAAGTTTCACTTTAACTATAACAGAATAAAAATAAGTGTCAAAAATATATTCTTATTATCATATTTCATATAGTTTACAAGTCCATATCATTTGAATATTTCTTCAATCTTTTAAACGTATTTTAAAAATAAAATTTGACGAAATTCTATATTCTAAAACGAATAATACCTTACTTAAATATATGACGATGACGATTGATTTTAACTATGTAATTCGAGAATAGATTAAAAAACAAGAAGAAAGAGATCAAAATTCATTACAATGCATGCATCTCAATCTAGTACGAAAATCACACTTAACAACAAACAATTTCACATATTACCTCTATCTCTTTCAATGTTACCAACTTTTAATGTTTAATCTAAATTTATGTCTCTTTATGATGTTACGATGTTAAGTTAGGGTTTGCTTCAAAGTGTACAGTCACGTGTATATATAAACATGTGGTTTTGTTCTCCAAGAACACATAAGAATCACTCGTATATTATTTACAAGAATTATGAGTATATAGTCGATAGTATAAAAAGATCTTAAATTATCAAATATAAATAAATTATTATATATATAATAAGTTTGTCAGTTGTACACTAATCAAACACTCATGCATGTAAAAATGAAAATATTAAAATTTGGAGACGACTCTCACAAAAAATTCCCATTTGAATATGATTTCTTATTTGTCATTCTATATATACATATCACTTATATGTATAAAAATAACTACTCACAAGTTATTTTATAAATGGTAAAAAACTAATTTGTGTTTCCATAAACTATTTATGCCAAAAAATTCTTATTATTATTATTATAAATTTTATTAATAATTCTACAACACTATTAATAAGCAAACGCAGGGTTTATCCACAGAAAAAAATGGTATTGTTTTTGCCTGAGCATCACATGACTCCACTTTTTGCCACCCAAACAAACAAACGCCATTAACACTACCTTCCACCTACCTTTGGTGGGCCCCAATTCAGTGTCCACTAGTAAGGGGCCCACTTTAGATTTTACAAAACGAATGGGCCTGAGCTGGAGCCCATTTACGATTGGGTTTCTTCTTAGGCACTTCTCTGCCACTACATGACAACCGTAATAACCGTCTCTCATTTTGATGCATCCACCCCATCCCATGTCGCCATTTCAGAATTTAATGATTCATTTGTTTTATTTGCTCAATTTTATTAAACACATAAATTATACAAATTTCGGAAATTTTGAAATTAAATAAGAAAAATACTCTATAAAAAATAACAGAAATGATAAATTTGATGAAAATTGAAAATGTAGATGAAAACTTTTCAGCAGCGCATGATTGGTGTGTAATAATAGGGATAAAAGTCAACACTCAGGAATTGGACACTATGGTTTGTCTCATGATATTGTTGATATGACATTATTCTACAATTGAGGAACCATACATGCATTGCTGTGAGTTTCAGATTCAACCTTTTTCTCTACTTTCATACAAAACATTGTATTCCTCTTATCTGCAAACACGTAACCACAAAAAGGATTCCTTTCTATCATATTCTATTATCATAATAAAATACAAAATCCAAAAAGATAAATGTATACTATTAAACTTCTTAACTCTGAATAAAAATAATAAAAAGACCAAATATGTGTTAACAAAATGTAACTTATCAATTATATATATGTAGTATATGTAAATTAGATATGATATAAAGATGTTTATAAAATCACTTTTTTTACAAATTGATATACTCATATGATTATAAATTACTGTTTTTTATAGTTTTTAAAATATAATAATATCATTCCAAAATAAAAAGTGTTGAAAAGAAAAATAAATCATGCTTACAATTAATCTATAAATGATAAAAAAATATAGATAAATAAAGAAAAAAATAGAGAGAATACAATTAGATACTTGCCCTGTATAAGGGTCCAAAAGTATGAAACAACAAATGCCATCCTTTTGTTATACATGTTTTTATTTATAACTTGATAAGTTTATAAAACTGTGAATTTTTTTTTCTTCAAAAACTGAGTATGAAATTGTATAAAATATTAATATATAGAAACTGTGATCCATAATTGTAGATATTATTGGAAGTGGATTCTCATTTTCGAAAAAGCTTGAGAATTTGCATAACCATGTTATTTGAACTGTTATTGTATTTCATTAATTATTTCTGATTTTGTCTTGTTTGATTTAAAAATTAATGTCAGTTTTTAGTTTAAAAATATTCTACACATAATCGTATTAATCATCCATCATTACATTTTCACGTGTCATTATTTCATTTGTTTGAAAATTCTACATATTAAGAAGGTACAATGCACGATCATTTTGCTATTCTAAAGAATACATTATGGGTAAAAAATCCTTGCTATAATTATATTAATTCCAATCACGCCTTTTAAATCATACAGCCCTTGTTACTTGAGGAGAATCCTTTTTTTAATAGTTAGAATAAAAAACTTAAAATATTGAAATTTATTTGAGAGATTAATTTAATTCATTAAATTATATATATATATATACATTAAATAAAGTTGGATAAAATTAATAGTGAAAGTATTAAGAGAAAAGATAATGTAATGTCACATCTTGGAATAAGCATAGCAGAAGCAGATGAGAGTGGGGTAGAGAGGTGTACTCAAAGCTTTAGCATATGTATGGCTGAGTTGTTTAATTAAATACAGACTAATTATCCTCTTTCCAACCAATAACTATATGCCAAATGGCATACTTCATGTGACACATGGTCTTGCCTGCACCAAAAATATCCCTAACCTTCTATCTCACAAATAAGATAAAACCTCATTTAACTCCTTAAATTTTATTTTTTTTAAATGGATATTGTAATAATTGTGTTAGTTTGTATAAAAGGTACATTATCTCATCAATAAATTTATTTAAAAAATATATTTCTCCTCACTTAATTTTATTTATTTTTAAAATAATAGAATTTAAGTAGTTTGTATAGTAAAAACAATTGAAAAGACTCTCCTTTCTCTCATAGCATTCATTCACATCTCACACACCAGCTCTTCAAAAAGCCCAAATAACGTTACTATCGTCTTCACCACCTTCGCATCTCATACTCGGAATCACCATGGACAACAATGGAAGAAGCAGAAGCAGAAGCAGAAGCAGCCCTTGTGCCTCACCAGAATTCGAGTTCTGGATGGTTCGAAACCCCTCTTTCCCACAACCTAACATTCTCTCCGCAGATCAACTCTTCGTCAACGGGGTCCTCCTTCCTCTCCACCTCCTAAACAAGCCCCACCCGCCACACCACCCACCCGACCCGCAACCGCAACCGGAATCGGAACCTTCCCCGGCTATAACCGACTCTACTTCCGCCGCCACCCCCTCCAAGCGCTGGAAAGATATTTTCAAAAAGAAAAACGCAGAAAGCAGCAACGACACCAAGAAGAAAGAGAAAAAAAACGTCGTCGCCTCTTCCGCGGAGCTCAACATCAACTTATGGCCATTCTCCCGGAGCAGGTCCGCGGGCAACGCGGGCACCCGACCCAAATTATTCGCCCCGGCAGCCCGTAAAGCGAACAGCGCGCCGTGCTCTCGGAGCAATTCGGCGGGAGAATCCAAGTCAAAGAAGTGGCCCACCAGTCCTGGCCGAGCCGGAGTCCATCTAGGAAGGAGCAGCCCAGTCTGGCAGGTCCGCCGTGGGAAGAACCCAGAAGCCCCACCTCTCCATCACGACAACAAACCGAAAAGTCGCCGGAGCAAACTCGGCGGCGGGTCGAGCAACCCGAAAACAAAGGTTTTGAATTTGAATGTCCCAATGTGCATGGGTTACAGACATCACTCAACGTGCAGAAGTGAAGAGAACAGTGGCATTGGTGTCAGAGGCGCTTCGGATAACATCCCTGGCAGTGACAGTAACAGTGGTAACAGGAACCATGCTCATGCCAATGTTGGGATTAAGCTTTTTAACCTGCGCAGCCTCTTCAGCAAGAAAAGCGTGGTAGCCTCTCACTAGTTCTCCTCATTGATTTTTCTGGCTTCCACAGTATATACATCATCGTATAATATCTGAATTGTTTATTATTTAGTTTCCTACTGCTGTTGTTCTAAGTTTAGTTTATTTGTATGTGAAAAGAAAGCTAGGAGTCTATGTTTTGGTACAGCCTTTGCGCGTAACTGAAAAGGTACCTGTTTGTGGCTACAACTTAGGATTTAAAACTAGATTGGTTAGTGTCTGTAGCAGCCTGATGAAATGCCATGGTTTTGTTCTGTTCCTGCTTTAATTGTATGCTGACTTTTGCCTGCCATGGTTTTGTATTTTGTATTATGGCTGCTTTTATTTTTTTAAAAGAAATTTTTCAATTTGTCTTTTTCGTTCTGGGTCTGTGGTCAGAACTCCGCAGAGGATTTGGTTTTGGGAGACGAGAGAGCAGAGTATATTCCAATGCGTATTTATTTTCAGATAATTTAATTTTAATTATTAAATAAGGGAATGTCCAATTTAATATGGAGAAAATACTACCAATTCAATTTGGTAACGAGTTTTACACACTGAGTTATTGGACACGGACTGAGTGTGTGATTTGTGGTAGATTGAAACTGTATTTATTAAGCAATTCTTATCTGGTAAAATTATCTACTCTGCTGATGGTGATGTTTAAAGTGACTCAATTTTACTTTTGGAAGAGAAAGTATTCTAGATTGTTTTCATTTTGTAATGTGCATGGTTTATTCTGCTCCAAAAGTAATCCATGAAAGAAAATAATTGAAGGGATAAGATTTTTTAAAATATAAAAGATAGTTTTAGAATTTTAAAAAAAGGTAGCGGTGCACGGAGCAATATGGGATCTCCATCTCCATGTGATAGTGTTATTATTTTCTTATTAAGCCCAATTGCGACAAAAGAGATGCTTCTTTCTGCACCTCCATATATTCTCTCTACACCTTCATAGCCCAGGTGAAATGACATTTTTGTCTTCATCTTCTTCCTCTCATCTCCTTTCTTTCATCACAATGCCATAGCCCTGCTACCCCACCTGACCCATGCCCTTCATTGCTTTATCTAAATTACCTTTCCTACACAAAAATACAATGAAAGAAGGTTACTAAAATTATATATGAACGATTAAGGAACTTGAGAAAAATGGAACATTAACCCTAGAACAGTCAACCCAGTTCAGTTCAGCTGGAGAAGATACAATGAATAATTAAATTTTCTTCTTTTGTTATACAATTTAAAATACAAATTTTATATTCTGAATTTTTTAATTTAAAATATATTTTTTATTTTAAATGCTGGATGAATTATATAAGTATTTTTATTTTATATTTTAGATTATATATTTTAGATTATATAAGTATTTTGTATTATAATCTAAAATGCAAAAAGAAAATATTCTCCAATCTAAAATATAAAATTTATATTCTAATATAATATAAAATGTTTTTTTATATTTTGATTGTAAAATTGAAATATAATATTTAAATTATAGATCTGCGTTCGAACATTATATCACAATACATGTTGGGCCATTTTGCTCTCACTACATCTTACTGCTCCCACACCCAATTTTTTACAAAACATTGTTTTGGACAAGATACCCTAATCTAGGATACAAGTTCTGGCTGCAAAAGACTGTTTGACTCATTTCTCATTACAAAGTCATATTCAATATCTGATAGGTTTGTGCATGTTTATATGACTAATTGCTTTTGGTAACTGAATTTCCCGTAAAAAAAATATTTATTCTCATTATTGTAAATATAATATATACAATATGAATAATTTTATTTATAAAAATATTAAACTTATCTATAACCCGCATCATTTATAATGTTAATAAGGAGGCTATTACTCCCTACATCCTATCAAATCTCTCACTGCATCCCAACAAAAGCTTTTGAAAAAATATTTCCATAATAGAGATGTGGAAATTATCTTCGAAAAAAAAATTCAAATTTGTGTTAATTTGTTTCAAAAAATAAAATAAAAACTGATTGGTTACTCAGAAAATTTTATAGGAACAGAAAGTAATAACCTAATAAGTATAAGAAAGTTAGCTCCCTCCACCACCCAAATACTCCTTGCACCTTTCCAAACAATTTTTAATTACAAAATCACCCTTTTTTTACTTTAAATTTTTTAACTTTTTACCTTTTAATTTATGAAAACTCTAATCTTTACCTCTCATTTTCACTCTCATACGCAGCCGCACACCCACTCTCATTTTCACTCTCATACGCAGCCGCACACCCACCCCCCTCCCAAACTCTCACTTTCTTTCTTTCTCTCAAGATCCGTTTTTTCCAATCCATTCTTCATATCCGTTTTCACTTCTTTAATTTTTTCTTCTCCATTTTATGCCTTGGTCACGTGTTACTTGTGCGGTGGTGGTGCGGTGGTATTGTGGTGGTTCGTTAGCGGTGTTTCGGTGCGTATATTATGCAATTTCCTCAGTTCAAACTAAATTTATTTCATTTGAATTTACTGGAATATAATCTGTGTGTTGTATATTTGGCCTTTGCTCTTAGGTTGATGCGTTTTCTGTGTTTTCTATGGGTGCAGAGGAAATCGTCCAAACTCAACGGATATGGCAGATCCGTTTCTCCTTCAACGGATGTCATCCGTTTTACGGATGTTGACATCCGTGTAATATTTCGTGACATACTCACATCCATTACCTTCAACCACCACCACCAGACGAAGTTTTTTCAGGAAACAAAAATTAAAGGGAGAAGAAGATTAGGCAGAAGCAGCAGCAATGACATCAGCGAGACTGTTGGTTCAATATGGGTAGGTGGTCTGGGTCAATATTTTGTTGTGATGTTTTGTTTGAACCCCAACTCACTCTTTTAAAAGAAAAACACACTCGGGTTGAGTATCACTGGGAAAATAAGAAAATAAAGAAGATCAAGGTTTCACCCTCTCGAGTTGGATCACATAGACCAAAGTCTTCTTCTCACTGATGCTACTGGATAATTTCATATGTGCGCCATTGCTACTCCTTCATTTCGCATAGATGGACTGCTGCTCTTTCGTTTCACATGGGTGCTGTAGTGGAACTCTTTGCAACTTCTTCCATGGTTGAAGCGAAAGTAGTGGACCTTTGGAGAGGTGCATTTACAGTTGTAGTGGTGGAAGGAGTAACACCCTAAGTATAAGTATAATAAGTATAAGTATAATAAGGTGTATGGTAGGTTCGTTCGATTCTATTTTGATATTGAGATTGTTGATTTTTTTTTTCTTCTCGTTTACCTTCTCTCCTTTTTCTAATTCTTTTTTTAGTATTTTTTACTATTAAAACATTTTAAATACATTATTTTAAAAATTAATTATATATTAACTATAAAAATTGATATTAACGTCACTATTATTATTTTTATGATGAGGAAATAATAAAATTATTATTTATTATTATAAAATTAAAATGATTTTTTATTTTTTATTATAAATAAATTTTACTTATTTTGTAGATAGTTTATATGTATTTATATTTTTACTGTAAGAAATGGTCATTATATTTATAAAACCAAAACACATTATTCTTCTGCTTAATGAGCAACAAAAAGGAAGACATGCAGGAGAATCAAACTTGGGCAGCAGAAATTATGTTTCTATGATATAAAATAAAATAAAAAATGATTGGTTACTCAGAAAATTTTATAGGAACAGAAAGCAATAACCTAATAAGTATAAGGAAGTTGTTCCCTCCACCTCCATCATCCCAAAGATGTTCCTGCACCTCTCCGAACAATTTTTAATTACAAAATCACCCTTTTTTTACTTTAAATTTTTTAACTTTTTACCTTTTAATTTATGAAAACCCCAATCTTTACCTCTCATTTTCACTCTCATACGCAACCACACACCCACCCCCCTCCCAAACTCTCACTTTCTCTCTTTCTCTCAAGATCCGTTTTTCCCAATCCATTCTTCATATCCGTTTTCACTTCTTTAATTTTTTCTTCTCCATTTTATGCCTTGGTCACGTGTTACTTGTGCGGTGGTGGTGCGGTGGTGCTGTGGTGGTGTAGTGGTGATTCGTTAGTGGTGCTTCAGTGCGTTTATTATGCAGTCTCCTCGGTTCAAACTAAATTTATTTCATTTGAATTTAATGGAATATGATGTGTGTGTTGTATGTTTGGCCTTTGTTCTTAGGTTGATGCGTTTTCTGTGTTTTCTATGGGTGCAGAGGAAATCGCCCAGACTCAACGGATATGGCAGATCCGTTTCTCCTTCAACGGATGTCGATATCCGTTTACGGATGTTGACATGCGTGTAATATTTCGTGGCATACTCACATTCGTTACCTTCAACCACCACCACCAGACGAAGTTTTCTCAACAAACAAAAATTAAAGGGAGAAGAAGATTAGGCGGAAGCAGCAGCAATGGCATCAGCGAGACTGTTGGTTCAATATGGGTAGGTGGTCTGGGTCAATATTTTGTTGTGATGTTTTGTTTGAACCCCAACTCACTCTTTTAAAAAAAAAACACTCGGGTTGAGTATCACTGGGAAAATAAGAAAATAAGAAAATAAAGAAGATCAAGGTTTCACCCTCTTGGGTTGGATCACATAGACCAAAGTCTTCTTCTCACTGATGCTACTGGATAATTTCATATGTGCGCCATTGCTACTCCTTCATTTCGCATAGGTGGACTGCTGCTCTTTCGTTTCACATGGGTGCTGCAGTGGAACTCTTTGCAACTTCTTCCATGGTTGAAGCGAAAGTAGTGGACCTTTGGAGAGGTGCATTTACAGTTGTAGGGGTAAAAATATAAAAACAAAAATTTAATATTAAAAAGGATAAAAAAGGAATAGGAAGGTATTGGGAGCATGGCGTGGTGGTGGAGGAAGTAACACCCTAAGTATAAGTATAATAAGGTGTATGGTAGGTCCGTTCGATTCCATTTTGATATTGAGATTGTTGATTTTTTTTCTTCACGTTTATCTTCTCTCCTTTTTTAATTCTTTTTTTAGTATTTTTTACTATTAAAACATTTTAAATACATTATTTTAAAAATTAATTATATATTAACTATAAAAATTGATATTAACTATAAAATTATTATTTATTATTATAAAATTAAAATGATTTTTTATTTTTTATTATAAATAATTTTTATTTATTTTGTAGATAGTTTATATGTATTTATATTTTTACTGTAAGAAATGGTCATTATATTTATAAAACCAAAACACATTATTCTTCTGCTTAATGAGCAACAAAAAGGAAGACATGCAGGAGAATCAAATTTGGGCAGCAGAAATTATGTTTCTATGATATAAATGAAATTCAGAATGAAGCAAATCACAAACTTTAAACTTCAAATGAATCTTCATAAATAAATATTAAATGATATAAGAAGAAAGTTGGCGTTTTATTACTATTAGAATTTCCCTAAGATAGAGACATAGGAAGGATTGAAAACCAATTAGTCACGACGAACATATAAGATATCATAGTATAACTGTATTTTTTTTTCATATATCATTTAATATTTTCATTTGAAATTTTCAATTTATTGTTGGATTCATAATAAACTTAAATATTTTGATTTTTTTATTTAAATTTTTTATGGTTAACTATTTGATATCGTTAAAATTGTGGACAATAATGGATTTCTTATATTGTTTCAATTTTAAATAATATATTTTATTAATTTAATTAAGATTAAGTATTATTTTTATTATGATATCTCTAATAGTCATATATCTTATTTAGAATTAAAAATAATTTAAATATATATTTTTCTTATAAACCTTCTAAGCAGTATAAAATAGTTATGAATTTTTTTATACTAAAAAACAAATAATATATTAGTTGTAGTTATTGATTTTTGTTTTTTATTATTTACAAAGATGAGTTTGAAAAAGAGTAATTAGATGAATTTAATAAGATTTGAATCATCTTTAAATTGCTTTAAACAGCAAATATGTTGAAGTCAATAAAGAGTGAACGATGTTTTAATCAACTTATTCTGAACATGTCTGTCATGTGAAAAGATGAAATAGTAGTTTAAAAAATATATTTTATTTCTTTTAATAAGATTTTAAAATTTTTAAAACTAAGGATAACAAAAAAGGTTGAGCTTGATAACTCGACAAAAAAACATAAGGAAAGGACCTTTTTAACCTGACAGTCTGGCACAATTCGTTTTGTCCAGTCTGTAGTCCAACATCATTAAAAAAACTAAATGTAACAGCATGTCAATCCGATAGGCCATCCTGATAATCGGATACCATTAAGCACAAACCTAAATGTAAGGAGGGTGTTACTCCCTCCACGACCACATTTTCTCCCTCCACCTTCCCAATTTTATTATATATTTTTTGAATTACAAAACTAACCTTTTATAATTACAAAAATAACCTTTTTTTACTTTTTAATCCTAATTATTTACTTTAACCCTAAAATCTATCTTTCTACCCCTTCTCACCCACCTCCCAACCCTCTTAGATTCTCACCCAAACTCCATCACATCTGTTTCTCATCTTCCATCTTTCTTCTATATCCATTATTCAAAAATAATATATCAAAAAATATAAATTATATTATTTAAATATCTTCAAAATTAATATAAAAAAACTGTAAAATATAAACCGTATAATCTTTAAACGGATGTGAGCATCCGTTTAAAGATTATACGGTTTATATTTTAGGGTTTTATTACGCACCTTCACACCTCTTAACCTCTCACGCCTCTGAACCAGCACCTTGAAGCATCACCACACTCACGTCTGAAGATGAATTGCTTTCCTCACTTTCAATCTTACTAAACACAAAGTCCATCACACTCTCACGTCACAAATTTTGTAAAAGAGAAGAAGATGTGGAACATGAGAGACAATCCAAGGGTAGTGGAACGTAAGAGACAACCTGGGAAAAATAATAAACAGAAAGAGGGAAGAATGATAAAGAGAATGAATGTCCATGTGAGATTTTAAATAATATTAACCCTAAAATTTTAATAAGGGTAAAATAGGAATGAAAAAATAAAGAAAAGGGTAAAAGGGGAATGGGGTGGTGGAGGAAGCAAGCTGTGGTGGTGGAGGGAGTAACACCCATGTAAGGAACTCGTCTCTGCTCAGCTCGTCCAACCCGATAATCGCAATTGAATATGCTTTCAACAATGGTTTAAAGATTTTGAATAAGTATAAAAGTGATCTGTTGCCAAAAAAATGTTGAAGCATTAATTTGTACTTCACTTGGAAGCATGAGTTTCATGATTTAAATGATGATGTTGATGAAGATGGAAGTGCGAAGGACGAAAATTCTTTTAATGATGATGGAGCTCATTGTTAATTTTTTATTTTTTTAGTATTATGGTGATCGAATGATTGTACGAACAAAAAATATTTAATGGATGAACATGTTTTGATATATTATGAGAAATTAAAATGTATTAGGGATGTTATATTCAAATAAGTGATAAATTATTCAAATGTAGTCCAACTTCAGCTCGATAGTCTGGCAACCCAACATCAACCCAACAACCCTCTTGGCAGCCTGTCTGATAGTCCAGCTTGAATCTATTCCACTATAGTCCGACCAGCCCGCTACCATTCCAACAACTTGACAGACTAAATTATAAAAATCAACCCTTTATTAAGTGGTAGACTAGCCCAATCCAACTTCTTTTTGGTAGGCCGAAGTATGGACTAGTTTTAAATAGTGTCATTGAAATATTTACATCTTTATTAATATATATATATATATATATATATATATATATATATATATATATAATATAAGTATTTTATAATACTTAGGTTGAATATATTAAATATTTTTTTAAAATTTTATATTCTTATTAATAAAAAAATTATTAACAAATGTTAATTTTTAGTATTTTATTATCGAAAAAAAAGTTAAATCTACAACCTCTCTCATTCTTCCCTCAAATTTTACAAGTCACCTTTTATGACTTTATATTCTTTTTAAATGTGTTTTTTCCTTTAAGATAAATATAAATATAGATATGCATGTGAACGAAAGAGTAACTTAAATTTTGAATAACTGTATTTGAGAGGATATTTTTGAAAAAAAAAACTATCTTTAAACATCCTAAATATGTAAAAATCCACAATGCCATGAATATTTCTAGAGAAAGAAAAGTCGCAAATATTTTAAAAATAGATGATGAATGAATAGTTAAACAGGTTGGAATCCAACAGAGAACAGAAGGGATCATTCCTCACCCTAGCAGATCAAGAGGTTAATATCCCCAATCATCACTGATTACTTCTATTAAACACATCACACATAGTACTTATGTTTCTTAATTACAACAAAAGATTAGTCATAACAATCATTATCTCATACCACTAATGTTTATGAATAATTCTCCAATCAACTTAACACGTGAGCATAAATTCTGAAGCATTCCAACACACAAAACGATAGTAACTTTTACAATAAAAAATGTACTTGAAATTCTTGTGTATCTAAAAATATGGAAAAGGATGAAGGAGTGGTGGCCTTCCATTAACGAAAAGCTAAATATGCTTATGAGAAAGCAAGATTTTAGTTTTACTTTATGTTGGAAAATTGTGAACCAAGTGAAGAAACATCAATTATGTCTCGCACCAACTTGTGAACTACTAACAAATTAAATTAAGTTTTTTTATAAAAAAGTGATGTTGGTGGAGAGTACTAAGGAGTAACATGTGGGGGCTTCCCTTTGTCTTCTCTCGCACGTAGAAAAGGGAAACTTCCATCCCTCACTAATTATTCACCATCTTTCCATTCTATCAATAAACTCAGATTATGCCATTGACTAATGTTAATAACTAGGATTTAACTAATTCCTGCACATCAAAATCCATTTCTTTCTCGTAATTTTTTATTTTATTTTGGTTATTATCTTTTCTAAAATTAATTATGCAACATTCACATCAATCCTACTACTTTTTTTCCACTTCATGTGTTAGATATTCTCAAAGAGTTTATGAGATATTTTACAGAGAGACTTCAATTTTACGAACTCCTTTAGACTGTGTTCTTTTGGGTAGATTTGGGGGAGATGATTTGGGAGAGATGATTTGAATAGATTTGAGTGGATTTGAGGATAATTTTTTAGTGAATTTGTGAGTAATTGAGAGTGGATTTGGAAGTAAAGTTTGTGAGAATTAGTGTAGGATTTGATTGATGTGATAGATTTTAAAAATTAGTTTAATTGGTAGAAATTAAAGATTACCAAAATGCCTCTAATTATAAAAGTAATATAAAATGTTATATTTAATTGTAAAAATGTTTATAAAGAAAAAAAAATTATGAATAATTTATAAAATTAATGTTTAAAAATTATAAAAATTAAATAATCAACTTATTTTTAATAAATTAGAAAATATAATATACCTAATTTTATTAAAATGTACATCTTTTTAAATTATAATATTAAAATAATTTAAAAAAAACTGAAAAATATATATTGCGTAACCGGTTACGCGTTTGCCAGCCATCCTGTGCCAAGCATGGCTGAACGGTGTGCTTGGAAATTTGATAATATTACAGGGCAAAGCAGTCTTTTTCTTGTAAATCAACGCAAATCTTTTCAAATTAGCGGGATGCTGATAATGTTCAAATCTCGCAAATCTTCGCTTTTCTCTCCGTCTAAATCGTCGCAAACGAACATAATTCCTGTATCAAATCCTTCTTCGATATTTCACGTAAACAGTGAAATACCTTCAAACAAACACAGTGTTAATCTTTCCTTTCTCAGTTAATGTTCTTTCATTCTCTCGATCCTCATCCTCCAAAAGATAGATCGATGTTGTGTTTTTGGAAAATTTTCGAATGGTCAAATCAGTTTTCAGAATAAGAAAACAGTCAAAATGATAATATCAAAAAGTAAGTACAATCTTCGTTTATTGGTAGACACCTCTTAACCATCGACAAACAATTCTTACTCTTTGATATATAACTATTAACCTTCAGTATATACTCAACTTTTGATAGACAATACTTAGCTTTTAATAGATATTATTTAATCCTTATTAAATAACGTTCAACCGTTAATAAACAACATCTAAAGTGTATCATGCACTGAGTTGTCATAGAAATGACAAAACTATATGACCCTACAGGGTATATTAAATACAGTGTATCACTTCTTTGTAAAATATCTACATATATATGAGCTAAATTATATATATTAAAATTTTCTCTCACAAAGTGTGGATAAAATAATACATATTGTAATAATATTTAATCAATTTCATTTTGGATTGGTTTAAATATATAATTAAAATTAAAATAGATATGGTAAAGTAATAGAGAGTGGATTATTGATAAGAATATCTGAACTGAAATGAGTGCAACCACGTAACATGCTTTGAACAGGAACAGACATGCCATAAACAGAAGGCCAATAATCCCTTTCCCCCTAATACGACGCAACTTTATCATGATTTGAATATAGATATGACTCCCTAATCAAATCATAATAATCGGTCTACAAATCCATAAACATAAAAGTAAAATATTAATCATAACTTTCTGATTTTAATATTAATCAAATAAATGGCCAAATCTTGGAGATTGATGTCAAATTCAACGGTTTGTTTCAATAGCCACACTTATATACATAACACCACCTATAAAACTTCCTTGCCTACTTTAAGCCCCATAAAACATATGAAGGGTCACTTTTATATTTTTATTTACTTTAAATCTATTATAAAAAATTCTGAATTCCGACTTCAAAAAAGAAAAAAAATTATTATAGTAAGAAAATATTAACTCCAATTATATTATTTTGATTTAAATTTCATCTAATTCATAATATGTTATTTTGATGTAGTTATAAAAATGATTTAGTTATAAAAAATATAAAAAAGTGAAAGAGTTGAACTAAATATTTTTCTCTAACATTTGAAAGATATAAAATTAATTTAAAAGTTTGAAAAAAAGATAAAAAAATAATTTTGATTTAAACTTTATCAATAATCATGCTTACAGTAACCGTTCATGTATTAGAGCACTTCCACACATTAGTTAAATTGTTTAATATAGGTAAATAGTAGAGTGGAATGTTGATATTTTTTTAATGTAATAAAAAATTACGATATTAGTTCATTATATTTAAACATGTAATTTTTATTTTAATTGAAATATTTAAGGTAATTAGGCACATGTTTTTAATAATTATTATATATTTTTTAAATTATGTTTAATATGTAATTGATCTTGACGACTTAAATCTCAATTTATTCTTTACTTTGTTGATTTTAAATTTAAAATCTTTTGTGATTTGTTTAACATTAATTGAATATTAACTTTAATTGTTCTCTAATAATATGTGACAAATTATTAAGAACTGAACTCGTGTTCAGTTATTTTAATATAAATTTTAGATAAAATTAACAAAATTAGAGTTAAAGTTATTATATTAATATTGTAATTCTTTTATTATATTAAAAACGAACTATTATATTAAACGAACTATGTTAAATATACCATCTTATTTCTTTATCAGAAATTGATTCATAAGGATCAACAAGGTTATATACATTAGATTTTTATTTCTTACACATCTCTATAATATGTAATTTTGATAACCGTTAATGCAAAATATTTAAATAATTAGATTTGATGTAATTTAATTTTTACTATTTTAAAGTTTCAAATCTCAAACCCAACTAGATTTAGGTTATATAAACAAGTTCAAACCAACCAAAAGGTTTTCAATTACAATTCCCGTCCATTGTTTTAAGTCGGTTAACAATTATTTTTTAATAACCACAATAGACTTCAATTGTTTAAAGTACAAATTAAAAAGTTTGGTACATGTGCAATGTATATAAATATTATTTATACATTGTCAGTATTCATTATTAAACAATTTACAAGATATAATATGCAAAAATGACATAATATGCAATAAATGTACTATATATAGTATTATATGTATATATATAAATTTATTTGTAATTTCCAAAATTATTTATATACATTTTTATTTAAATTTTATAATAAAAAAACCAATTCAGATGTTAAAATTAAATCTGAAAGTAATTTAAAAAATATTAGGAAATTATGATAAAATTAGAAAATGGTGACAAATTATATAATATAGTCAAACTAAAACCACATTTTAAAGACCATAAATAAATTTGTGTTGCATTTGTTAGAACAAATGGTATTGCACGGCTGAAAAGTTTAGCAAGCGTGTATAATAGGTCAAAGAGGATAGTGGTGAATTAGTTCTTTTAAAAATTGTGATTTTCTTTTAGAACTTTTAACAAAGATTATTATGAATATTGGTTCGAATCAAAAGATTTTATGTTAAGTCGTTAATTACTATGAACATTGGTTAACCTTTTCACTAAAATAATGTTTGCACGTGACAATCAGATAGAATAAAGATTTAGAATAGAAAACACCTTCCTTCGACAAACAAACAAAAACTTCAGTTTAATCAACTTGAAGAAAACTTCTTCAACCTTAGACACAATAAGAACAATATTCTCCTATTCATAAGATTTGATTTGAGCACACTAACACTCGAGAACTTCTTCACACTTTTTTCTGTATTCTCAAATGGCTTAGTTCTATTTTCACACACAAAGAATTTTCCTTAAGCACACAGCTCTAATACTCTCAAATGAAAAGTTATCTTCTAAGAGTTTGAAGACATTTATTTATAAGCCCAAGTTCGTGCAAGGTTAGAAACTGAAAAGACATCTCTCACCTGCTAGTGATAATCGATTATTATAAGTGATAATCAATTATTTGTGTTTGTTATGGGGTTTTGAAAAAATGATAACCGATTATCCTGAGAGATAATCAATTATTTGCACGACCTGAACAATATTAAATCAAACAGTGATAATCGATTATCATTTGAGATAATCGATTATTTGCGCGACCAATCTCTTTCTACTTTGACTGATGATAATTTATTAGTAAACATTCTCTAAACAATAAATCTTGTAAGTGTTATTACATAATCAAAGTTATTCTAATACAATTTCTTCTACAAAATGCTTTTAACGTAAATACAACAAAAATCTTCAATTTTTCGGTTTTTAACATCTCACAACTTCATAGTAACTTCAAGATACTAATGTCCTCATTGATAATTACATCTTAAAATACTAAGAACTATTTTATTTAAAAAAAAATATTGGGTAAAACTTAAAAAAAATTATAAAAACATTTTTTATGTAATATTTTATTTTTCACATGCTCAGTAGATCAATAGTATATTTATATATTTAAATAATATCATTTTGTCTGTATTCAGCGATTTACCGTTTTGCCAGGATGAAATAGTGAATGAATGATGTGTTTCCATTCGAATAACTCTACAAACATCACCACATACCATATTACCAATTTGGCCCTCTTATTTTAGCCTATATAGTTGTGCATGTCATGCATGCAGACTCACCTCTTTTGTGAAAAACAAGCCACTCAAGAAGGACTTGTTTAATATAATATCATAAAAATAATATACTTATTAGGAAAATTTTGTAATTTTATATTTAATCAGTTAAATTTTTTTTATTTATCTCTTAAATTATTTGCAAATTTTTATTTTATTAGAAATTGTTTTGTAATCTAAAAGAAGTGGGAAAAAGTGTATATTACTAGGAACAATTATAGAAATGGGTACAAGATTGCTTTTATAATTAAATATTATTTATTGTAAATAGTTATTTATAAACTATCTGACTTTTTTTCTTTATTTTTTGTTTTTACTTGCTTTATCTCTGTATCTTATCATTTTGATAATTAAAAGAAGTTATTTACAGCTCTGTGTATCTTCATCTATGTCACTGACCTACTGTCTTCTCCGTCCGTCGCATCCGTCCATTCATTCTTTTATTATTTTAATTAAAATAAAATAAAATGGTTTTCTTTTTGTCAATCATGAAACTGTTGATAGATGTGACATAAAATAAAAGGAAATTCATTTATAAAAAAAAAAGTGATTAGCATGTTTATGTTATGTTATAGAGGTAGACACCTAGTTGACAGATTCGCGTACTCGCCCACCCTCCCTCCTTTCTTCAACCTAATCTCTAACTTTTTCAGTTCTATCAATCTATTATGCCCTACTCTCATAACTAACAAACTCCTATTCATGTAATTTCCTTTTAAAACAATATTGCTTTTCAAAAATAACTTTTATTCTATATTTTTTTAAATAAATCAAGGCAAAGTCATTTTTACCAATAATTATACAATAATGTATTATTACATCTCCATATATATAGTAATTCACAATTTTAATGTCATTTATATTTATATCATTCTTTTGTAGTTAGTCTCCTATTAAGTACATGTAATAATTAACTTCATTTACATAAATGTAATGTGCTTTCAAGAAAAACTCTTCTGTTATACGTTTACACTATTTAAGAGAGCTGGATAAATCCCAAAATTCAAAACTTACACTAGCAACATTTACCTTTTACAAAAACCAAATCTTCCTTCTAAAAAAAAAATTACATTTTTAGTATCTTCTTTTTTTCATTTTCTTTAATTATTTTGTACCCACTCTTTTTATTCACCATGCTATTGTAAGAAAATAAACTAAAAATATAAAATAACCTTACATGTATTTAAATCTATGCTTTTAAAAAAATATATTATTTTTATTTTTATTACAAGAAGATTCATAAATAATTACAAATTTTAGTGACTAAAAATTAGTTGCAGTGACCAATTTATAAATTAAAAATAATTGATAATTAAATTAGTTTATATTATAATTAATTTCTAAAATAATTTTTATAATAAATTGATATCTAAATTAATCATTAACATTAACTACGAAAAATTGGTATTTAATTAAAAATTTATCTTTAAACATATTTCTTATCACTAAAATTGATCATAATTTTATCAATTTTATAAAATATATTTATTATAAAGTGACATAATTCATTATGGGTCTTTGTACCCTTTCTAATATCACAAAATAAATAGATATGTATTTAAATTCTAAAGTTGAATTCACATATAAATTTTTTTAAGAGAACGTGTTTCTGGATGTTGTATTAGGGTTTTTGTTAATATGAGTTTACAACTTACCCCCAACATACTCATGTTTTATTGTGAAACGAGAGAATGAATGTAAAATATAAAACTCGATATGAAATTGATTATGCAAAATATCATACAAACACTGTGTTTATACGAGAGATTTCAACCATTCCAAGAAAATAAATACATATATTTAAATTACTTACAATTAATTTTTATTTATTTATTAATTAGTTTGTTAGAATTAATTAATTAAAATATGTTATGTGTCAAATTTTTTGTTTAGATAAAAAATTTTAATTTATCTTTTAAGACAAAATTATATTCTAAATATATATTTAAACACTCAGACTCTATTTTTTAATATATGCATACAATTACTCTTATTCGAAAAAAATAAAATAATAATTTGAAAGATATGAGTGGTAGTTTTGAAGAGAAGAAAAGGAAGGATGCGGTGTGTAGGTTGGGAGCAATTAAATGGGGGGAGAGTACAAAATGTCTTTATTATTTGGGATTATAAATGAGGGACATAAGCTATGATGCTAATGCTAGCAGACTAGAGAGAAAATTACACCATCTCATCACTGCACTGCAGAGAGGAAGAGACATTCGGACTGTCCCACAAGCTTTACCAGCTTTATTTACTTAACTGCAACACACGCTCCTTTTCTATACTGAATAATCTCATATTAGATGCTATACTATCGACACTGACTCAATTCTAACTCAGACAAAAGGAACCATAATCATGTCTACTTCCACACAACTCAAACAATTTTTTCCATTTTCAAATTTATCTCTTTCATTTTTTCACTCTTCAAAATTAATCAAAACTGACTGTGGAAATAGTTGCAAGGGTGATTCCGTGTCATCCATCTCTTCCACTATTCCATCATCGTCAGTATTTACTTGTTGCCTCTCCCTCGATTTGATCGTTCGTCTCTCTTTCTCTCTCTTCTGAGAAGTCAGATTTGAGAAAGAATTGCGCTGTTTGTTTCTCTCTCCTGCTTTTCTTTGCCAGTGGCGCAGTGCAGGAAACGAGGGGGAGAGTTTCATTGGGAAGGTAAAATCCACCCTTTCTTTGCACCATTCCCTCAGCCATTTACATCACCATCCACCACTCTCTTCTTTTCTTCTACTACAACAAACCCCAGTCAGTTTATGCGTGCATCTTTCCCTTTTTCTCTCTCTCTACTCATGCTCCACTGAATGCTTCAATGGGTGGTCGTAAAGGTTTATAAGACAGACCCAACACCCGTTTTTCCAAGCAAAATTGTGTAGATTTTGTCAGGAGAGATAAAAAAACACAACGCCCTTCCACTTCGTGCATCAGACCAGAACTACAGCACCAAGGTCACTGTTTTGGATTTTTCTGTAAAAAGCCTGAAACTTGAAGCATAAAATCCGGGGGAAACCTGAAGACAACTCATCTCCGGAGCAAAAGTAGAGGGAGAGGGAAAAAGGAGAGAAGGGTTTAGTATTTTTTTTCCTCTTCGTGTGATAAGGCCGAGGTTGTAAATTTTTTAATATAATAGGTTGGGGAAACGGATAAGAGTGTGGATGGGTGTGTTTGTGAATTGGTGAGGAGGCAATGGAGGGTGGTTCTAACGAGGCTTCTAGTGTGATGGGTTTTGGAGAGAATACAAGTAGTAGTGGGGTTTGTCCAATGATGATGATGCCTTTAGTGACTTCTCATCATGGTGGACATCGTCCATTAAATCCTAATCTTAATAATCCCAATCGTAATCTTAATGAAAACACAAACACAAACACTCTCTTCGTTCCCATGCCTAGTACTAATAACAATCACCACCCAAACCGCAATAGCATCCACGACATTAACCACAACACCAACACCTCTGAGTTAGGGTATTTCATGGAGATCCACAACCGCAACACGAACAACAACAACGATGGAAGTTCCTCCTCTTCTTCTTCTTCCGCTGTGAAGGCCAAGATCATGGCCCATCCTCACTATCACCGTCTCTTGGCAGCCTACGTCAATTGTCAAAAGGTGAGGGAAAGGAAAAAACACGAAAGGTTAACCTTAACTCATGATATCCATTGACCCAACCTTCCCCACTCGGGTGAAAAGTAGTTAAATATAGACAACCGGAGTGATTGAAAACGATGCCTAATTAATTTATTCACTCTTTCCTTGGTAAGTTCGGATCTGAGTTGTGACATGTGAAGTAATTCCTTTATTAAAGTAAGTCATCCATTCATACCAGTGACAAACTACGTATTATTATTATATTTAAAGTAAAATAAGTAGTAGTAGAAGTATAAACCCTTTAAAGATGGCTAGCTTAACTATTAATGACAAACATGATATTTGGTCATAAGGGTTTACTTATACAGTTGATGCACGTACTTAGCAGGTTGGGGCGCCACCTGAAGTGGTGGCAAGGCTAGAAGAAGCATGTGCATCTTCTGCAGTGACTATGGCAGGTGGAACTGCCAGAATCGGTGAGGATCCGGCGCTGGACCAGTTCATGGAGGCTTACTGTGAGATGCTGATCAAGTACGAGCAAGAGCTCTCCAAACCCTTCAAGGACGCCATGCTCTTCCTTCAAAGGATCGAGTGCCAGTTCAAATCTCTTACTATTTCTTCTTCCGACACTGGTGATTCATAACCTCATCCCCAACTCCAACTTTGATTTTTATGTTTCTTATTCTTTTGATGTTTGTTTTGTTGGGTGTTTGCCTGTTTGATGTTAATTTAATTAATTGAATATCTTTGCATGTCTGTGTTTTCAAGGATGTAGGTTCTGGGAAAGCTGTTAAAGAACTTCTTGTTCTTGAATTTAACTGAGTGCTTGCTTCATCCAATTTTTGTGTTAAAAAGTTGAAATAATTAGTTTGCTACCGTTCTGTGTTTGTTTTCATTACGAAAGATGTTTAATCGATATAGAATATTTGTCTTTTCTTTGTTTAATTTAAGAAGATTCAAAACGTGTTTTTTCCTGTCAAAATGTGAATGGTTAGTACCTACCTGTATACTATCTTATCGGTGTTAGTGCATTGAATAAACTTTTGTTGGCATCCTATAAATTATGCTCTTCCTGCGTGCCCTGATGATATTGACACCATTTCAGCCTTTTTATTTTTGGAAATACAAGTCTTTGCCTATATTCTTGTCTGTGTGATTCCCTATTTGATTTTACTGCTCTCTCTACTTCGCTGTTGTTTATTTTGCATCTGGGTGTGAAGAAACCTCATGCCTAGTGAATCCAACGACAGAGAGAGTGGCAGCTGGAATGTGAATTTGGTTTTAGTGGAGAGAGTCTAGGGTTTCTTTAAAGTGGTGCTAAAGAGTCAAGAGTGTTAGTTCAGTGGTTGTTGGGTTTAGCTATTCACCATCATTTTGCTCTAAAACAATTCATGATTTTTCTAAACTAACTTTTAATAGTTTATACGCTGATAAATTCATGCGTTTTAGTTGGGTGGCCTTGGTTATTTTCACAATTATTGTATATATGTATTGTCATTATTTATCATGTGTTTGTGTCCGACGGTGGAGTGCATATTGCCATGGTTTCTATAACTGTGTCTTTGACATGATAAAACTACACATTGGTGTGTCTATAACGGGAAATGGATGGTTACTTGCCATATGTACATCTACACGGTGCTAACATTGCTGATTGAAATCAGCATTTGAACGTGACAACAATCGATATTTGTCAAACTTTGCTGCTTGAGCGTTGATGACTACAGTGAATAATAGTTGGAAAGTTTTTGTGTATTGCCTTGGATATAATTACAACCGAGATTTCTTAAATATTCATCCATTTATGTATGAGCCAAGAGTGGTGCATGATCTTCTGTTGATGTAAAGGAACAAATCTTCTCGTTCATGGGTTTATTCTGGGTAGAGGGTCCCTCGACAATTTGTTTTTGTAGGTGTTTAACAAGTGGGTTCAATTATTATTGTTATTACTGCTTCTGTTGTTGCTGTTAATTTCTTGATGGTTTTAATTCTTCCATGACTAATGGTAATATCATTTTGCTACTCCTTTGGCCCCTCCAAGAACGTGGCTGTATGAGTATTGTTGCATGTGATTTTAGATTAATATGACGATGATTACGGTGTGGTCTTCTGCTTTAATTATGAACTTTTTGAAGTAATTCATATTTTACCATTTTTTTCTCTGTAATTACAGTGACCTCATGCTGCAAGTGAAATTCCATTTTTTGTTGATAAGGTTTAATACGTTTGATAAATTAGGCTTACACAAGTTAAATCATCTCATTTGAAGAGTATATAACTCTGTTGGGTTTAGGTATTTGCTGTCTCAGTATGGATATGGAGTCATCGTCTTTATAAGGAATGAGTTTGGATTTATTTTTTATTGAATCATTTTAAAATCTGACTTATGTTCTTCATTCATTGCTCCTAATTAATGTAATAAGATGTACTGTTCGTCATCCTTTATGTAATCGTACCATCCAGTCAAAATCTGCACCAAACAGTAGTACAAGGTATAGGTTTGGTAGTAAAATATATCATATCTATGCTTTTAATACTTGTATTGTGTAAACTTGATTGTTACGGTTTGAAGATAAGTTCACAAATGCCGAACTGTACTAGAAACATGCCATAACAGAAATGGTGGTAGGAAACGTTTTACATTAGCGTTTTCTTTGTATTTCATTGTAAGAAATACAGTGTTAAGTTTTGTAATTGGGTTGATCAACAGCTTGTAATGAAGGTGGTGATAGGAATGGATCGTCTGAAGAAATTGATGTACAGAACAACATAATAGATCCACAGGCAGAGGACCAAGAACTGAAAGGTCAACTGTTGCGTAAGTATCGGGGATACCTAGGTAGTTTGAAGCAGGAATTCACAAAGAAGAGAAAAAAGGGGAAGCTGCCGAAAGAAGCAAGGCAACAATTACTGGATTGGTGGAGCAGACACTACAAATGGCCTTACCCATCTGTATGTTGCATGTATTAATTAGTTTATGTATTGTGAAACATGTCATTGGTGTTTTTAAGGAAAAAACATAGGAGGTGGTTGAATTTGATGCATGAACAACAGGAATCTCAGAAGCTGGCGCTTGCAGAATCAACAGGGCTGGATCAGAAGCAAATTAACAACTGGTTTATTAATCAAAGGAAACGGCACTGGAAGCCTTCGGAGGACATGCAATTCGTGGTGGTTGATCCAAACCATCCACACTACTACATGGAAAATGTTCTTGCCAATCCCTTTCCCGATCTCTCCCACACAATGCTCTAGAAAACCTTTTCCTGCCTTTCTGTTCTGTCAAAATGCAAGCAAGGCCTTATTCATATATAATAAGTATCTTACTTTAATCAGTAACCATATTTACACTCTCAAAAAGGATTTACCTTTTGCACTTGTAATATTAAGTCCTTATTCGGTAATTAATTTTCTCCAGAAAATCTGCATCTTCTTACAATATTGTTGGCCTCGTAAATTGTCTTAAAAGAAGTATTTATATAAACTGTGTTTGTTTTTGTAGTAGTTAATTGTTGCTTTCGTCGGTAAGTTAAAGTTACCCGTTATTTACCTTGGTTTCATTACATTTACGTTGAATTTTGTAATAATTAATTTTATTAATTAAAATAATGTAAATTTATTTAACATGTTTATTAAATGAAAAACCATTTTTTTTATTTTTATTTTTGTACTTGGAATTGTTTTATCTTTATTTATTTATAATTAATAATTTTGGATATTATAATGTTATATTTTTTAATAATAGGAATTTTATTAAATTAACATTAATGTTATATAAAGTTGTCAAGAAGTCAAAGATAATAATAGTTATTACGAAACCTAATTTTTGTACCTGATTTAAGGTACACACAAGTATACAATTGCAATCTCTACGTTGAATATGTAATATTAATCTATAATTGTATTCCAGTTAATGAATAAATCATTCAGTTATGAATAATGGAAAAATAATTTTAGATAATTTTGAATACAATTCGTTTGATTATTTTTAATCTCTGGTACAAACTAACTATTCTTTCACATTAACCAGGTCAAACAGATTTGAAATAAAAGTAAATATCATGATATAAACCGACATGAAATTACCCTAAAAAGAGGAAAGTACGATAAACGAAAACGTGTAGAGAAGATTAAAGAACTGAAATTATCTCACAGCAACCTTTTTAAATGCTGTATTATATTTTTAAGACATCAGTCTTTTAAGAATTATAGTGTCCTTCACGTATAGTTAGTTTACCTCACTAGACACACATTTTAACCTAAAATAATAACTGAAGAACAATATATATATATATATATATATATATATATATATATATATATATATATATATATATATATATATATATATATATATATATATATATATATATATATATATATGGGTTTTGCTAACGCGCGTACACCTGATTTTCAGTTGGTACATTTTAGTAATGTGTACCGGATTTTAGTAGACAAAAATACCCTTATATATCATGGATTCTAAGTTTTAAGGTTAAGGGTATTTTAATAATTTTCATTCTCTAAATTTTTTTTAAAAAAAAAGAAACCCCCAAACCATTACTCACCTCTCTCATTCCTCTCATTCCTTTCTCTTTCATCTCTCTCACTCTAACCTTTTCTCTGTTATCCTACTGTACCCCCAATTGAAAAAATCAGAAACACTTGCGTTTAAACAATTTGCCTTTGTAAAGAGTTGAGAATCATCATCTCTAAAAAAACCCTCCATTCTCTAATTTCATTATCTGCATATGTTGAATCATCGTCTCTAAAAAAACCCTCCAGGCCAATTACCAATTCTTTGGGATGTTATTATGCTTGTGAAAATTAGATAAAATTATATACGACAAAAATTATAAAAATTATAAAATGAAAACTCATTATAAAGTCATTTTTTGTAAGAAATTGTTTAACAACGAGTGTTTCTGATTTTTTCCAGGCCAATTACCAATTCCTTTGATGTCATTATGCTTGTGAAAATTAGATAAAATTAGATAAGACAAAAATTATAAAATAAAAACTCATTATAAAATCACTTTTTGTAAGAAATTGTTTAACAACAAGTATTTCTGATATTTTCCAGGTCAATTACCAATTCCTTTATGCTTGTGAAAATTGGATGATAAGACAAAAATTATAAGATCAAAACTCATTATAAAATCATTTGTTTGTAAGATTGTTTAATTGGGGCTACAGTAGGGATGACAGAGATATAAAATCATTTGTTTGTAAGATTGTTTGTAAGATTGGACTGAGAAAGATGAAAGAGAAAGGATTGAGATGAATGAGAGAGGTGAGTAAGGGTTTTTTTTTAGTTTTGAGAATGAAAATTATTAAAATATCCTTAACCTTAAAACTTAGAATCCATGGTATATAAGGATATTTTTGTCTACTAAAACCCGGTACACATTGCTAAAATGTACCAACGAAAAACAAGCGTACGCGCGTTAACAAACCCATATATATATATATATATATATATATATATATATATATATATATATATATATATATATATATATATATATAAAATAAGAAATATCAAGTAATATTCTCAGAAATTGAGTTCAATACTTTTCGGACACGCATTAATTTTGTATCCAATTGAACCTAAACCTAAAATACAATTTAAAATATTTGACAAAGTAGTTTAATATTAATTAAAATATACTTATATCGTTCCACTTCTACCATTAATTAATAATAAGGGCAGTTTAAATATTTTTTTTTGTTTAACTTTCCTCTAACTTTTAAAAGAGAAAATCGATTAAAGCGAACAACAAATTTTCAAATACTGGTAGACTGAAATTGAGAGAAACAATAGAATGATTAAAATCAATTTGGAAGACTAAAAGATAAAAATTATAATCGAGTCAAATTATTATATTGCATTTATATCTATGAAATGAATAACTTTTAATTGGTTAATAATGTATAAAAATTACTCTGAATATATATAAAACTTCTTTTAATCTATAACTCCACACACACACACAATATTTTTTTACACATTTATTATTTCTATTTTGTTCTTTTTAATATAATTGTTTAATGATTTGTAAAATATTAAAATTTTAGGCTGTTTCATAAATCTAAAAACAGTTTCTCTCGTATATTTAATAATTGATTTAACAATTTTATGTTTTATTAAATATTATTTAATAAGTCAAAAAATTTAGTACTTTTGTTTTTTATTATTAATATTGATAATATTATTTATGAGATATTAATATTCATAATACTATTTAATAATAAAGTAATTTAAATAACGGATGTCATAATTTTTAAATATATTTATCATCGTAATAAACTATTTTATTATGATTTTGTATGCAAATTCATTTAATAATTTCATAGGAGAAAATGAGATATATGTTACTTTTAATATTGAAAACATGTCTAAAATATATTTAAAATAGAAATTTTATATATAAATTATATAATTTTACTATTCAACTACATATTCTATTACTAAATTAGTATTTAAGCCTAGTAATAATAATAAATAAATAAATAATAATATATATTTACTAGATTTTAAAAGTTCATTATGATGTTAAAGAATAAACAAGTAAACTTTAAAAAGTTATTAAAATACATGCATAAAAAATAATTCAATGTTTTTGAACCTATATTTTTTTAATCCCTTAAAAGAGCATAGCAAAATCATAATAAAATTTTATTAGTGTTGGGAAGGTTCGATACACACATATCTCCACACTTGGTAAGATATTGTCCGCTTTGAGCAAGCCCTCACGGATTTGCTTTTGGTATCACTCCAAAAAGATGGAGGTATCTATATGTATATAAACCCATATCCGTCTCTTCTTTTATCCGATGTGGGACTTTGTTTGCATCCCAACATCCTCCCTCAAACAAAGGACTATGGTTTCCTTCCTATCCTATTGCGGAAGTCTTTTTAGTCCTTTTTATCCCCGAGTACACCATGGGCACACCATGGGGCCACCTGCCTCCCTCCACCTGATCATGGGGGGACGTACTCGTCTAGGCCCGGCCACTAGAACTGAACCAGTGGCTCTGATACCACTGTTGGGGAGGTTCGATACACACACATCTCCACACTTGGTAAGATATTGTCCGTTTTGGGTCAAGCCCTCACAAATTTGCTTTTGGTACCACTCTAAAAGGCTCTTACCAATGGAGGTATCTATGTGTAGGGTGTTGCTCCGTCCACCACTTCAAGTGCTTCTGCACCTCCCCACTATTTTCTTTTATTTCAAAAATACTCTACACCTCCCTACTATTTTCTTTTATTCCAAAAATACCTTTATAAACTTAAAAGTTAGATGTAAATACAAAATAATAAACATAATAATATTAATAGTAAATAATATATTATTATTATTATTATATACTAACTTTATAATGACGAAAGAACTAAATAAATTCCAAATTTTTAACAAATAACTTTTCTTTTATATTTTAACTATTTATTAATATTTTTATATTATTTATCTAATAAATTAAATACTTTATTCAAGTTATTTAAGTCAAACATGTCGTAAGTTAAAACATAATATAATGTTAAAAATTATAGATATTAAATGTAAAAACAAACACACATATATAAAAACATTTTTCTAGAAATTTGGAACAAAATTTTACCATTTATTAAGTAATTTGAAGAAGAAAAAAATATATTGAACAGTGAAAATAAGATTGAATCAAACTTATTTAAGGGAAAATGTAAATAAAATTTTGCAATATATCAGAAATTTAAATCTGAGTCATATGGAAGGTGTAGAGTATTTTTGGAATAAAAAAAATAGTGAGGAGGTGCATGAACACTTGGGGTGGTGGAGGAAGCAACACCCTTATGTGTATATAAACCCATATCTGTCTCTTCTTTTATTCGATGTGGGACTTTGTTTGTATCCCAACAATTAGTAAAATATTTAAATTTAATTTGTCTTGATATACTAAAATCACTAAACAATTCTATAAAATAGAGATTTGATATTGAATAAATGTAAAACATAAAAATATAATTAGTAAAAATTGATATTTGTATCCATAATAATAAAAAATAAAACAGTTTAAAGACAATAATTTTACTACTTGTAGAAGAATATGATTATATATTTAGGTTTTTATACTATATTATATATTATTATGTATTATACATACATTGAATTACTTTTTGTTTTTGTATTTTTAAAATTGCCAGTTTTTTAAAATTGAAAAAAATATGTACAGTGTATTTTACATAAAATTTATTGAAAAGTGTTTTTGCTGGATTGGGACGAGGATGACTCCTGCTCAACTCTCCTGTCTGGTCGAACGTTTAGGTGACCTGCAGAATATACTTCAACGCTCAAGTCAGAATTTGTCTCTGGAGGTCTAAAATAATGCTATTATGAAAGCATAAACATTACCTCGAAATTAAATATCTATTTATAGAGTTTATAAGAATCTGACCAATTAATTTATCTCTTTATGGTCATTAATATCAGTCATCAATAGCTGTTACCATATTGATTACGCTTTAACTCTCTCCAATTGCTGACCGAACAACTATAAGGCCATTTTCCATACCTCGACTGGTCAGTTCGTATGACTTAGCGCACAGTTGTACCCGATAAGCCGACTCCCAGCTTATAATAACAAAAAGTATATTATACTTTTTTAAAATTATATTTATATATATATATTTTTTTCTTCATATATATATATATATATATATATATTGAATATTACACTTTTTCATAATAAATATTTAAAAAATGCGAAGGTACAAGTTCAATAGCGTTTGCGTATATAAAGTCTTTCACACAGTTATTTTGAAATCTGAATATCCATGTCCTTTTAAAAATACAAAACAGTTATAGAATTTGACATATTTAAAGTAATATTTTTTTAAAGTAATCTGAATCCTTGTCTCTGAATTAGGCACTTTCTCTCCAAATTTTTTGAAAATAATTTTCACACACCAGTCAACAATTTGTAACAAAAGGTCTCAAGTGAAAAAAAAAAAATCAAAATCAAAATCAAAATCTCTCAATCATTTCAAATTAATGTTTCTTTTTAACATTTTTTGTGTGTGGTTAACATTCTTACCTGAAAAAGAGACATAATTGTGAAAAATGATATTTTTATGTTTAGATATTTATCAGATAATTTTTTAATCTCACAGTTTATCTCAATCGTTACGGTCTAGCTTCTGACCTTGTATAAATTACATTAAAAAATATAGCTAAGTTGGCATTAAAGAAACGGAAATTTTTATAAACAAAAAATTTACTTTACACATAATTTTTTTAATATTTATTTAACATTACCTTTTGTTACTTTTTTTTAAATATAAAAATAATTTTTTTATAATTATTTTACTTTTTATATAGTATATGTGAAATAAATATAAACGTGTGATGTTTTTGTTACTCTTTTACAAGACAATCTTTTATAATCCATTTCACTATATCACACGCAAGAGGACTTTACCCTCATGAGAAGTGGTCCATTCCAGCTCATTAACACTTCTTTTGGAAGAGGTTACTGATAATAATCAATTAAAAAACAATGAAACTCTTCTAACTCTAGAAAAAATATAATAAAAAAATGTTGTGAATTAATTGACGAGGATGTCCTTTTTTTAGGACTAAAGTTTGGTTTGTTTGCGTGAAAGGCACATGCAATATAGTAATGATAACTTTGAATAATAGATAGTAACGGTTGGACTAAGACATGCCAAATTTGCTTACAGTGGGAAACTGAAGTTTAAGAGTGACGTTGCAGAGTGTATAAGAAGAATGATTAGCATTGATGATTGAAAAAAGAAGAATTAGAGAAAGAATGGCGAAAGTGATTGTTGTTTCCGTAGGTTTACCATTGATAGCAGTGATTCTGATCTCCATGTTCATGGCTGCTATAACTTGCTTGAAGGAAGAAGAGCGTTCCATATATTTGGTCTTAATGGAAGGAGATGCACTTGCTTTTACTCAACAACATTCATCAACAATGCAATCCAACAGGTTAATATATATATTCTCTTTCTACAAAATGTTATATTTCAATTCCTACTTTTTAATCATGTTTTATTATACTCATTTTCTTCAGAGTTGATTTATCTGTTTATTAAACATCACATTGTTAGTCGTTTATAAATGTTGATGTCAATTTAACAATTATTTTTATATGAATAATTATACGATAATACATTTTTATTTTTATTTGATACACAATAGAAGAACAATATAAGAATAAAATAATCATAAAAAAATAAAATTTTAAACTTTTCAAAAATTTATGTTAATTAAAGTATCAATTTTCTTATTATACATATTTATTAAAACATCAAATTATATATATATATATATATATATATATATATATATATATATATATATATATATATATATATATATTACTGTATTTATAGAAAGCATTAAGCAATTAATATATATTACTAAGCAATTAATATATAAATGACATAAACATTATAAATAACTTACAGTTTTATGATTTAATAAGTACATTCTATTAGGTATTAAACTATTCATAATTCACATAAAAGCTTGTGATATTAATTAATTATAATTACTGTATTTATATAAAGCATTAAGCAATTAATATATATTTACTAAGCAATTAATATATAAGTGACATAAACATTATAAATAACTTACAGTTTTATGATTTAATAAGTACATTCTATTAAGTATTAAACTATTCATAATTCACATAAAAGCTTGTGATATTAATTAATTATTTATATATATATATATATATTATTTAAATTTATAAGTGTGAATTTCTCAAAATATTTTTATATTTTTTTTTCTCAAAAATTTCCGTTGCTATTATTTCAAATAAAATATTTATTTTTAAAATATTATTTTCTGTTAAATCTGAATAACTTGCATGTTTAGCTTACATATATTTAAATTAATTCTACATATTTTTGTAATTTAAAATGTTATATTTATATTTTAAAATTTTACTTAATGAAATACACTTGTGCTAGTAGTTTTAAACATTCTTATATTATTTTGTTATTTTAAGTTTTTCTTATAAATGGGTATGTTTGAATTAATTTTAAGAAGAAAGATACTAAAAAAATTGTTTTTCACTAAATAATATTACTTTACAAATAAATTCGGGACGGATTTTTTTTTTCTGGTACTTACCAAAGAGTTTAATTAGAATGCAATAAAATTTTCGAACTATACATATCAAGAAACTCGAATATGACTTATGATATATATTCTATCGCAAAATTATCATACAATAATACTTTATTGGGTGACAGTGTACATAACTATTGCATAATTTTTATTAATAATTTAAAAAATATGGTCATTAAAATTTCAAAACTAACATTAAGGCTTGGTAAATTATTATTTTATTATAATTTCCTTTACATTTATTTTTATTATGTTAATATAATATTTTATTATAAAAGATATTTGTCAAATGAGTATAGAAAAATAAAAGTGTTGTCAAGTAATATTTTTCCGTAGTTATTATTAAAATGTGGCAATATTCATTCCTCAAGTTTTATTCACCAAAATGAAAATTAAATGACGTACTAGAGCAGAAATCTTGAGCTGCATATTCAATCCTGAATCACATACAAGTTATGCTGATGAATGATGATAATTTCCTTTATGTCAACATTAGTGTAAATTATTTATCAATGATTCAATCATTGATTCTTTTGATCAGAAAACCTAACCATAGTTTCTTATTCTGATGTGTGTGGCTAATCAGGGAAGCTTCAAAGACACATGCAAAGCACTTAATATCATCATCTCACGATCTATTTCTGCAAACAACGTTGGATACAGGAAGCTACAACAAACTCCACAGTTATAAACACATCATCAATGGTTTTTCTGTCCACACAACCCCTTCCCAGGTTTATTTAACATAAAACATATCTTTGTCCTTTTTCTGAATTGTTAACATTAAGGTCAAAAGATAATGTCATTTACGTGTGCATGGGGGTGGTGACGAAAACTTGCAGGCTGAAAGACTAAGAAGTAAACCGGGAGTTAAGTTGGTAGAGAAAGACAGAGGAGTGAAAAAGATGACAACATACACACCTGAATTTCTAAGTTTACCAAATGGAATATGGGCGCAGGAAGGAGGAGAAACAAATGCAGGTGAAGGAGTTGTGATTGGTTTTGTGGATAGTGGCATCAACCCTTTTCATCCCAGCTTTGCTTACGATCCCATGCTACCTTTCAAATCAAACCTCTCTCGTTTTGAGGGTGCCTGCATGATGGGTCCTCTCTTCCCTCCTACTTCCTGCAATGGAAAGATAGTAGCCGCCAGGTATTTCTCTGCTGGGGCTGAAGCTGCTGCTACACTCGATCCTTCCAAGGATTTTCTTTCACCCTATGATGCAGATGGACATGGCAGGTTTGTTATCAACTCTTGTAACTAACAGTCTTTAAAATGTACCTTCCTATGGCTAATTCCATTCGTTTCAGTCATGTGGCATCTATTGCTGCTGGAAATGCTGGTGTTCCTGTTGTAGTCAACAGTTTTTGCTACGGGAAAGCTAGTGGAATAGCACCACGTGCAAGGTGGGCCTTCTAATTTTGTTTTGTGGCTGGTTGTTTTGTTACAAGAAGAAAAAAAGTGTAGAACATACACTTCAAAATGATGTATAATGACATTTATGTGGCTTCGGACGATGCTGTCGTTTGCAGGATTGCTGTTTATAAGGCTATGTATCCATCCGTGGCAACTCTAGCAGATGTTATTGCTGCGATCGATCACGTAAGCTTCGCTTCCGTTCTCAATGGATTAGATCCTTCGACTATCTAAAATTAATCAAGAAGGAAGATACAGTGAAACGGGAGAAGTTATTTAGAGAAAACTTTCCTAACATACATTGATTAGATCATATTAGTGTTGGTCTCTTAGTGTGAGTGGCCATAACAACTGAAATAGTTTGCATGATTTGCGCAGGCTGTTCTGGATGGAGTGGATATCTTATCGCTATCTGTAGGACCAAACGGACCACCAGAACACACGTTAACATTCTTAAACATGTTTGACATTTCTTTGTTGTTTGCACGAAAAGCAGGAGTTCTCGTGGTGCAAGCTGCAGGGAACAACGGTCCCGCATCTTCAAGTGTAGTGTCATTCAGTCCTTGGAGTGTAACTGTCGCCGCTAGCACCACAAACAGAAGGTACCCTTCTTCACTTGTACTTGGAAATGGCGCAGTACTTAATGGCGTGGGACTATCAGGTACTTCTGTCTCTCAATACACTCTTATATATATATATATATATATCAACCTATATTTTGTCCATATCTAGTGCTCCAAGTGATCTTAATGTATGAACAGGACCAAGTTTTGGAAATGGATCAGTTTGGCATAAGCTTGTTTTAGCTAAGGATGCGGTCAAAATGAGTGGAACAAGACCAAAGACTGAGTACATTGAGGAGTGCCAACATCCAGATGTTTTGGACCCTCATATAGTGTTGGGAAGTATCATTATCTGCACATTCTCAGGTGGGTTCTATAATGGCACCTCAACTCTTGCTGGTATTATTGGCACCGTGAAGGCTCTGGGAATGGAGGGCTTTGTTTTAGTTGCGAACCCAAGCTATGGTGATTATATTGCAGAGCCAATGCCTTTTGCCTTTTCTGGTATTTTGATCCCTCGTGTGGAGGATGCCAAGGTACAAAAGGGAGGACTTGCTATTATTATTATTATTATAAATATATATCTTTTATGTAACTGTATCTTTGTAAAGAGATAACTGACATACTGCTTGAAATTGTAGGCTATATTAAAGTACTATGAAGAAAAAACAAAGAGGAACAAGAAAGGAAATGGCAGAGAGTTTGGTGCTTTGGCAGCTGTGGGAGAAGGAAGACTTGCCTCTTTCACAGGAAGATCACCGATAGTCAGTAGATTTTCTTCAAGGGGTCCAGATATCATTGACAATAAAAAAAATGTTGCAGATGTTCTTAAACCTGATATTCTTGCTCCAGGACACCAAATCTGGGCGGCCTGGGCCCCCATGAGTGCCTCAGAACCTTTCCTCAGAGGTGCTTTTCTCTTCTTTTTTTCCAAATTCTATCTAAAATGTCAATGTACCATTACTACCATCTTTCATGAAAGAGAAATAGTTGACAACACCGAAACATCATCGAACACTCTTTTGGTAATACAGGGAACAGTTTTGCATTGTTATCTGGTACCAGCATGTCCACACCTCATGTGGCTGGAATAGCAGCACTGATGAAGCAACACAATCCATCATGGACTCCATCCATGATAGCTTCTGCGATCTCTACAACAAGCTCAAAGTATGACCATCTTGGACAGCCTATAATGGCAGAAGGCTATGAGGTCAACACCTTGCTACCCGCCACTCCTTTTGATTACGGCTCAGGCTTTGTCAACCCCAGTCGTGCCGTTGATCCTGGTTTGGTACTTTCATCAGGTACGTAATAATCACTTGTTTATCAGCATACTTCTTTTACTGGAAGCAACCTGAATCATTCATTGGTTCTGAAACAGATTATGCAGACTTCATCAGCTTCCTGTGCTCTTTGCCGGACATAGACACGGATGCAGTCGTTGCAGCTACTGGAGAGCAATGCAATCACCCATTTGCCTATCCTTTCAGTCTAAACCTTCCTTCGGTTACAGTATCTGCGCTGAGAGGATCAGTTTCTGTCCGAAGAACTTTCACGAACGTGGGGAACACCACAGAGACGTACTTGGCCACTGTTGGTCCCCCAAATGGAACTGACATCTGCCTGTATCCAACTTGGTTTACCTTAACTCCGCAAGGAACGCAAGATTTGGATATACATATCAGTGTCGTCCAACCAATGCAGAATTTTACCTTTGGTGAAATTGTTCTCACAGGAAATTTAAACCACATTGTACGAATAACATTGTCAGTGTTCGCGATTTCAGTGTAATGAAGATCACTTCCATTTCAGGTTTAAGGATATTAAGTTCGGTTTTTTTACAAAACGCTATTCTCAACTTGTTGAGATTATTGAGTTTAATTTGGAACTTACCTTTTAAACAAATTTATACAACAACCACACCTTTCTAATGAAAAAGTTGGTCACAATATTTTATTATAGATTATGTTTATATTTTTTAAAATATAAATTTAAAACTTATTCACAAAATAAGTGTAAGTTCTTTTAATGCATCAAAATAAAATTAATATTTTTATTTAATAGAAAGTATTTATGCAACAGTACTAGAAACCTATTAATATGAAGTATGATCAGTAAATGAGTTCAAGTTAATACTCAAGTACAATACTAAAATGATACACTTTTACGTTAATTTGATATATAATATAAGAGTAAAATAATTATAAAAAGGTAAACTTTTTGTATTGTTTTAAGAAAATAAAAATAAAAAATAATATCAAAATGAATGTAAAAATTGTGTGTTAAAATATCTTTATTCTAAGTATCATTATTCTTATTCTAAGTATCATTATTCTTTATTCTAAGTATCATGATTTTTTATTTAAAATTTAATAAATATTTAATTTAATAAAAAATTATAATATTATTTATTATATTTTTATAATTTAATAATTATTAAAATATGATTTATATTTTTATAATAGTTTTATTAAAAATGTAAAATTAACAATTACTAAAATAAAATTAATAATAATGAAAAGAAAAATAGTGTTTAAAATCACATTTAATATATTTAAATATATTACATTATATTAAAATATTCAATTAAATTAAATAATTATTAAAATTTAAATAAAAAAAATTAGTTAATCGGATATAGAGGTCCGATAATATATGATACGGATATAGATATCCGATTAATAAACTTTTCCAAACTTTTGTTTTCATTTAATTTTAATAATTATTTTATTTAATTTAATATATTCAAATATATCAAATGTAATTTTAAATATTATTTTTATTTTCATTATTATAACTCTTATTTTAGTTATTATTATTTTTATTTTCATTATTATAACTCTTATTTTAGTTATTATTATTTTTATTTTTTTATAAAACAATTATAAAAATATAAATAATATTTTAATATTTTTTAAAATATAAAATATAATAAATAATATTATAATTTTCAATTAAATGAAATGTTTATTAAATTTTAAATGAAAAACAAAACTGTTAGCATATTTAAAATTTTTTGTATTTATTTAAAATTTAATAATTGTTTAATTTATTGTAATATTTTAATATATCAAATCAAATTTTATAATATTATTATTATGATTTCATTTTTTTTTTTTATTTAAATTATTTTATTTTTATTTCTTTAATATAACTATTATTATAATATATATCATATTTTAATAATTATTAAAATATGTAATTAAATTAGAGTGTCTTTAATAAAACAGAGAAAAAAAATAAAATAATATTTATTAAAGTACTTTAATAAGAAAGAGAAGTAAATAAAAATATATTTATTAAAAGTTAAAATTTTGAATAATATATTTATTAAAAGTTAAAATTTTTGAAAAAGTTGCATGTGTAGGTTGAGATGTTAAAAGGTTAAAAATGAAAATTTTGGAGGTACAAAATGAAATATTGGTGGTGTAGGATGAAACACTCATCTTTTTTTGTTGTAGTCATCAATTGTGTTTGGGTGTTACTCCCTCCACCACCACATTTTCTCCCTCCACCTCCCCAATTCTATTACATATTTTTTAAATTACAAAACTAACCTTTTATAATTACACAAATAACCTTTTTATATTTTAATCCTAATTATTTACTTTAACCCTAAAATTTATCTTTCTACCCCTTCTCACCCACCTCCCAACCCCTCAGATTCTCATCTAAATTCCATCAGATTTTTTTCTCATCTTCCATTTTTCCTCACAAGGTTAGTGATGATATTTTTAATTTTTTATTAAATGCAATGCATATATCTCTGTGTTGTGCTGTGCTCTGCGTTAACCAGGCCAAAAATGGATGTCGGGTATCCGTTTGGATCTGAAACGGATGTTGATATCCGTCGACGGATGTTGACATCTGTTTTCCCTTAAACGGATGTTGACATCTGTTTTCCCTTAAACGGATGTTGACATCCGTTGACGGATGCTCACATCCTTTTAAAGATTATACGATTTATATTTTAGGGTTTTATTACGCACCTTTACGCCTCTGAACCAGTACCTTGAAGCACCACCACACTGTGAGGAAAAATGGAAGATGAGAAACAAATCTAATGGAGTTTAAGTGAGAATCTGAGGGGTTGGAAGGTGGGTGAGAAGGGGTAGAAAGATAGATTTTAGGGTTAAAGTAAATAATTAGGATTAAAAAATAAAAAAGGTTATTTGTGTAATTATAAAATGTTAGTTTTCTAATTCAAAAATATGTAATAGAATTGGGGAGGTGGAGGGAGAAAATGTGGTGGTGGAGGGAGTAACACCCATTGTGTTTGGACTGAAAAGCCCAAATTTTATCAACCGATCAGTTTGTAGGCAGTTTCTTTCTGCGGGTCCATATGTTTCTTCCTTTGTCTTCGTACTGAAAGTCCAAAAAGACTCTCCATGTGTTTCTTCCTGTATCTTCATATAAAAAAAGCTTTTGATTTTATTCTTTTTGGATTGTAGATTACACAATTGTGCATTCCGATAACAAACTTTATAATGCAACCATATTCAAAGTATTGTTATAGATTAAACCGGTCCATTTATCGCAAAAATATGTGCATTCTCGGCTTTTGTAACAGAATCTTATTCAGTATAACCAGAGCAGCGTCCTGGCAGCTTAAGATATAAAACTGTGTCGTCTGAGCAAATCCCATGGAAAGTAAAGTTATAAGGGCACGAACAAATCTATATTGAATGGGAATAATGAACAAAAAATGTAACAAATTACAATGAGAATGGATAATTACAGTCAAGATAATAATAAAAAAAATCAGTCTGTCCTGCACATACAATCTTTACACCTAGGATACCTGTAAACACTTCTTGCCTTTGGCCTTGTCTGTACATGTTTAGTTTGCCTAACTGCTTTCCTCATTCTCTGTTCAAAAACACGCCACTCTATAGTGGAGTTCTTCATAAATATACTCGCTAGCCTCCGTTTGTTTGGACGTATTGTTGGCATTCTTCCACCACCATAATATATTCGAAACCCAGAGACCAAAGATGACAGCTGACTTCCAGAATCAGTCATGGCAAATGCATCCGAAGCAGTGCAGCCTATAAAGTCTAGTGCTGCTAACTACAACAGAGACAGCTTATTGTCAATCATCAAGAGAATAACCAGTAGAACCAAAACAAAAGGCAGTGTTCTTTTCAGTAATTATGTTCTCAAAATGAGAGACGGAGGTGCAATGTACAGTATGAAGCATACTATTGAGAGAGATATAGCAAGTATCCACGCTCAGATAATGCCAAGATTTGAATAATAAGTACGAGGTGCAATGTACAGAACATAGAGAGATCGGGAGAAGACATTTCAGGTTTCAACGTTAAATAATGCCAAAAATTGGACAAGAAAAATTATGAAGAGCAATGTAACGTAAAGAGCAAAAAAAATATCTTGCAAGGAACTAAATTATATTTGTGACATCATTGATGTGAGCTAAACAAGAATAACAGTAACATGTTAGTAACAAACCTGAGAGGAATAATTAGCAAACGGTTCAAGTTCTGTCGAAGAAAGCAAGTTCTCTTTGGTAACTAATTTAGGGTACAGGCTGGTCAAAGCAACCAATCGTGAGCGACCTCCATACAAATTAGAACCAGCTACAAATAAGTGTGTTTTTCGATTGAAACCAAGAGCAGCAAGCATAAGGATAGATTCTTCAGGTGTCAGAGGACATAGGCCTTCAGACCTGAGCTCAGAAGGAGAAGGTAATCTGCATAGAAGATTTCAATTATTTAGTGAATAAGGCTCTTTTCTTCATAAATTAAAATTGACGTGTCTAAAAGATAAATATATAGACCAAGTTTTTCCAACCGTAGCATAAGGAGGGAAAAGTTTCAGATGGAACGATTATGATGCATACCTTGTAGTCCTCTTCAGCAGTGACAATGCAGGAAAATGGATTTCACGATATGCTTCCAATTCTTTCCTCTCTTCTTCACCTCCCCCAAATTCGCATAAAGAATGAGCTACCATGTCAATTTCAAATCTGAGGTGCAAAGCTAAGTATTTGGATGCTTTCTTGGCATCATTTTCACCTTTCTCCTTAATTGATTCTGCAAATGGACCAACAAGATGATGGTCCAATGGTCCAGCGAGACCTGAATGTTCACGCAATCTTTTAAGAAGCAAAGCACCAGTTTCTTGTATTCTGGGAACAAATTGCAGGGCATGAAAGTTACATCTGCATCGAAGTCTCTATATGAAGTTCCCCAATTAGGAAGAGAGCTTCAGATATAAAACAGAGAGAAAAACAGAGCATTGAAGAGCTTGAGTTCATGAAAATTATAGTGAATATTTTATGCTTCTAAGATCATTCACCTGCAGCTCAAATGCGATTGGATCAAATGCCAAGCGATTCCCAAATCCCACAAAGTGAACAACTTGATTTTTACGTATAATAGGTAAGATGCGTTTCAGGTAAAAACTTGGCTTAGCCTCCTTCTCCATGTCAACATCTGTTACCTGGAAGAGCATTCCAACAATTAAAATAATACACGACAAAAATAGTCGAGTTTAATCAGTTTACATGAAGGGCTGCTATTAGGGGGGGCTAGGGTGTAACTTACAACACTACCGATTGCCTCCAGGTCCAAAGATTGTAGCTCCTTAGGAAGTTCCCTCACTATCCGAATATCAGGAGTCAAGTAGTTAATAAAATGCTCCTCCTGATAGATATCGCTGAATTGACTATGAAATTATACAATAAGCAATTATAAGTTATGTTAACAGGTTGTCAACATCAAGAAAGAAGGCCCGTGGACAGCAAAAGTCGCATTCAAATGATCCAAGACAAAAGATAAACCCATAAATCCTAATAATTTATGCTATTTTCCCCCAGAATGCTCCTACTGATAGATATCGCTGAATTGACTAAGAAATTATACAATAAGCAATTATAAGTTATGTTAACAGGTTTTCAACATCAAGAAAGAAGGCCCGTGGACAGCAAAAGTCGCATTTAAATGATCCAAGACAAAAGATAAACCAATAAATCCTAATAATTTATGCTATTTTCCCTCCAGAAGTACATGAGATATGTAAAATAACATTCAAGACTGCAAACCATCAAAAAACGTATTTAACCTGTTGCTCAAAATCACTCATAATATCAAATAGATGGGACATTAACAAAATATGACAGAGAAAGAACATGTGAGTGGGAGGCCAAGGTGGAAGGAGAAGAACGACAGACAAGACAGCATTACCTCACGTCTCTCCATACACTACTGTACATAAATTTGGGAATAACCAAAGTTGAATTGAGCAACCGTGCCACAACAACTGCATTACAAACCTGTTGCAGATCAAAACCAACAAAAATGACATGCAAAGCATTTAAAATAAAACTTAAGCTTTCTTACATTAAAATCAATGAAAATTGAAAATCCAATCAGTTCAGAATACTTACACCCACTCGTTGCTGATTGATCCCACCATTTGCAGTAACCAGAATGTATCCATTCTTTCCCTCTATTGGAGTACAGAAGAAGAGAGCCGTGAATAACACATTCAACATTTTTTTTTCCTTTTGTAGTACACTAACGCTTACATAGTATAAACAATGGGTTTGATATTCATGTGTCAACAGATTAGAAATTGTACCAAATATGACTGCTAAAGTAATTATTATGAAAGTCAATAAACTTACTGTGCAAATATACATTATTATTGCATTCTAATTAATTTCTATAAACAATTGCTAAATTTCAACCACCCCATTAGGTTCCTTTTGTAGTACACTAACACTTACATAGTATAAACAATGGGTTTGATATTCATGTGTCAACAGATTAGAAATTGTACCAAATATGACTGCTAAAGTAATTATTATGGAAGTCAATAAATTTACTGTGCAAATATACATTATTATTGCATTCTAATTAATTTCTATAAACAATTGCTAAATTCAACCACACATACCATTAGGTTCCCAATTCCGCTGATCAGCACAAGGTCTCCAAGAAGAAGCTGGAACGAAGGGTTCCTGCCACAAATCTTTTGGTTCACGTTTATTCTGTCACATTGAGCACAATAAGTCAGAGTTACCAAAAGCTTGCTCAGCTATATTATAATTTGAAATAACTCTATAACCTTATGGCATATAACCAGAAGAATTATAATAGTCCAGAACTGTACCACAGTGTCCATCAAGAAAGTTAGCCACTTTTAACGCACAATCAACCATAACTACCATTAGATATTTCAAGAACCTCAAAAACTATCAATAACTTGTGAGGCATATTTAACCATTAGTTATCAAATGATTAATGCGTATATACATTGGTAAAATTAACCGCCATTAGACATTTCTATAATCTGTGTCATTATTATTAACCATTATTGAACATATTTAAATAACAGTACCACAAGTAGAGATTGATAATTGCATACATATTCACTAACTCTTGATTACGAGTAAAGCAAATGTAACCACCATTAGACATTTTAAGAACTTGCAGAGTTCACGATATTGGACAAAAGAAAATATTGGCAACACAAAAATATATTGAAAACTGTTGGAGATCCCACATCGACTAGAGATAAAGTGAGTTTACAACATATAAGTGGGTGCAAACCTCACATTGCAAGATGATTTTGTGAAATTGAGTTGTGAAATTGAGTTTTATGGGTTTGAATTAGGTTTAAAATCCATTTGTGGACAAAAAATATACAATTTATAAATAAAATGTGGTTTTTCAAGGGAAGACACAGAGAAGATTTAGCATTAACAAGTCATGAACAAAAGCAAATAAGAGATCAAAACACCAGCTTCGACCCATAAAGCACCAGCTTCATAAGAGATCAAATAAGATGAACTTGGCTTTGATACCACTGTTAGGTTTTTTAAGAGAAGACAACAGAGAGATTTTGCACCAATCCGTCGTGAATGAATCCATACAAGAGACCAGAACAACACATTCACCCAAAACCTTAAGGTAAAAGGTTTATGGGTTCTTCTACTTATATAATATTTATCTTACTCATTTTTAACCAATGTGCGACTTTCCAACTCACATTGAATTCCTAACATAAAGATAAATATATAAATGCAGATATACAACTATAATGCAAAAATAATGAAAAGCAGTCAACTAATTAATAACAATAACAAGCATGATTTGTCCTCATTTTTTTCTTTTTTCTGATTCCTCTTTGTTTCCACAACAACAGCGCTTCCCACCCTTCTCGATTCATTTTTCTTCGTTTTTACTCAATACCTATTCTCTAATACATAAATATGAAGCATGGGCTATATCTATTTTCCAGTGTCATCTGATCATCAAGAACGTCCAACAGGAATGACCAAGTTAGAAGCATTGTCTTCCGTTGAATGAATCAAACTTTAACGCTACTGTCTATAATTATTGTGGGAAAATTATGTAACGGGGGATTGCTAGAGCCAAAGAACATATAATGCCAAAGAACGACAATGCTGTATCATGAACCAAGACTCCCAAAAGTGTCAAAGAAGAGATCTGGAAACTATCTAAAGAGAAGGCAGGCCACCTCTGTAGATAATGCAGGTGGTGATTCTAACGAGAGTGAACAAGGAAGTTGAAAATTCAACGGCTAGAAATAATTAGGGGAGAAAGAATGGTGGCAAAAAAGAGATGATGGATACAGTTTGTAGAAATTTAGCAGCTGCAGTAGAGAAGAGAAAAAAAAGGAGAAACAAATATCAAAGAGGCATTATGTGATAAAGATTTGAAGTCAGTAGTGCATCGATATATTGTTTGTTTTGGTACCAAATACCAAAAATAGCGGGCAAGAAGTTGGAGAACAAAGACAGAGAAGTTTGTTATGAATACGACTGATTACCAAGTGATGCATAGCATTACACAGGGAAAGTTTTAAAACTATTTGGTGAGAGAGAAAAGCTCTGCACCCAGCAGAGATATGCTCACATTTTCATCTTTTCTCCCCTTCATACCTGTGAAGAATTATGTCCAAAACCTAAAGGTCATAACCGAAAGAGAAAATTTCAGCTCAACGGATTGCGTTTGTTACCATGGTCTGCATATTACAAGTCAATGAGACAAAATATCGAAGGTAGCAGTAGTTCTCGTTTGAAGCTTTAAACCTTAAAAAAATAACTGATTTTCCAGCAGGAAGAAGAATTATGCTTCCTCCTCCAAAAATCCATTTGTTGGCCAAGTTCTTAACTATCCATAAATGTCAAAAGGACAAAATAATAATTATACACAACCAAATTCATATATTCTGACCTACATGTGCGACAAAGTTAACCATATTTACACACATGGTTTATGGTTTTTACGTTAATAATCACTCATATATCATCTACCACTACTTCTATAAATAGCCATATAGATATCCATTCGTATACCTCAGCCAAAGCATGTGCAGCCAATGCCAACAACCGTACATAATTCCCCTTCTGTGATTTTTTCTTATTTCCGGTCTTGTTGTTCACTTTCCCCTGAAAATATCGGAACAAACTAGTTGAGAGGCAGAGAAATAAAAGCCCTTTAATTATTGTGTATAGTAATAAAGCACGGCACATACCTGAAGGGAAAGTGAAGCCGATGATGAACGGAGTGTAGGCTTGGGAATAGGATGGGGTGCATGGTGTTGATATTGTAAGCGGAGAAGCATGAACCAATTGAAGAAGAAAAAGGAAGCGAGCAACGCAATAAGCGCCAGAAGCATTTTGGATCGTTTCCTTCGGAACCACGAAGAAGAGTGGGATTGGGATCTGCGGGAAGTGGAGAGGCGGCTGGGACCGAGCCTCGGAGTCCGCGAAGTCGGGGAGCACCGATCTGGGAGTTGGAGGGCATCGAAATCGGAAGCGGATACCATTATCGGGTTCGGGTCAGATCCGGTAGAATAGGGGTTGAAATCTGAAAGAATGTGATTGAAAGAAAGAAAGAAAGAAAGAAAGAAAGTGGATGTGTTAGTTAGGTTAGCACTTAGCAATAGCTACGGTGGCGCCAACTTCAAGAATTCCACTACAAAGGATGTTTTCGTCCAAACCAACAAAATATTTAATTTGTAATATAATTTTATTCCCCTACAACCTTCTCTCTTTGTTATTTCTCTCCATATTAATTAAATTCAATTGTTGATGTTTATAAACTATATTAATTCACAAGTAACACATATTTATTTGTTTTATATTTCTTACCATTTATAACACTTATTATTTCTCTCTACGTCGTACCAATGATGAGAAATGATTCCATTGTAATAAAATTACTATATTTGTGTTTATTTTTTTTATCTTTCAAAGAGTTATTATTGACCTTGAAACATTTTTTAGTAAATCATGATATAAGATTAGAATAAAATGTTTTCAATATATGTCTCATACATAAATTCATCCAATATGGTAAGATGTTTGGGCCACTCCAGTTTATTTATCACTTGGCAGTTACTCTCTCCACCACCACCGAATACTCCCTGTATCACTCCATACCAATTTTACCCTTCTCTAAAACGGATGTCAATATCCGTTTCATCTTAAACGGATGTTGACATCCGTCCGTTCACATATTTTATATTTTAATTTATTGTTTTTAACATATATTTTATATTTTAATTTATTATTTTTATTTAAAAAATAATAATCTTCAACAGGATTGCCACATCCGTTTTAATAAAGTTTTTAAAACTATTTTGATTATTAATTAAATAATAATATATTAACTAAATTAATAATTATTATTTTATTAAATAAAATAAAATTAGTTTATAAATAATTAAGTAATAATTTTAAATTAATTAAATAATATTTATATATTAATTTAAAATATAATAAATTAAAAACTAAAAATTTAAAAAGAAAAAACTTCATGGATGTTGCCACATCCATTTTAATAAATTTTTAAAAACTATTTTATTATTTAAATAATAATACATAAATTAAATTAATAATAATTATTTTATTAAATAAAATAAAATTAATTTATAATTAATTAAATAATAATTTTAAAAAAATTAAATAATATTTATATATTAATTTAAAATATAATAAAATAAAAAACTAAAAACTTTAAAAAGAAAAAAATTCATGTGGTAACATCCGTTTTAATAAATTTTTAAAAGTATTTTAATTATTATTTAAAATAATAATATATAAATTAAATTAATAATAATAATTTTATTAAATAAAATAAAATAAATTTATAAATAATTAAGTAATAATTTTAAAAAAAATTAAATAATATTTATATATTAATTTAAAAATTTTTAAAAACTAAACGGATGTAACACATTCGTTGAATAATTTTTTTCTTCAATGCATATCGATATCCGTTCAAGAGAAAAAGATGAGGTGTAAGATATTTTAAAATATAAATGATAGATCTGGAATTTAAAAAAAGTGTGGTAGTGCAGGAAGTAATGTGTGGTGGTGCAGAGAGTAACTCTCTTCTCGTTTCCTCTTCCTCCACTGTTATAATTTTTTAATGCAACCCCCATAAGTTCTAACTGCACTCCCCGTTACTTTTAAAAGGATTGTTTTATCCTTAGTAAAGGTGATTTCTAGATTCTTTGATCTGAAAATCTCCCCCAATAAAGCTTTTTTGAATATTTAAAACAGGATTTTAAGAATAAACTTTTCAGAACATGATTTCTGTAACAGGATTTTTAGACAAATTATTACAAATATATGAAATACATTATAGAACGATATTTCTCGAACAGAATTTTCAAAACAAGTTCTCTATAACATACGAGATACTTTTTTAAATGATTATCATATATGAAGTTCTCTCTTATAAGTAATTATAAGGAGCTTGCTAAAAGAATGAATTTTGTGTTTTTTTTTCTTCTTAACATTCGTATTTTAAGATATTTACTTTTACTAGTAAGCTCAATTTAAGTATTTTTGTTAAACAAGGAAAACCCACGTAAAATTTCACAATTCTAAAAATTTAAAAACGTAAATTTTAACTATTTTTAAAATTATTTGAATAACAATTCAAATTTATTGATTTTTTTATTTGGATAAAACATTCAATAACTACCAAATAAAAAAAATACTAAATAAATGCTAATAATTCAAAACTATGAATATTTATATATTTTTTAGTTGATCTAGATTGATATTATATTTTAGTCAAAATTCACCAAGATTTTTTCAGCACATTAATAAAGTTTTCTTTTTTTTTTCATTTCATGTTGCTCAAAATTATTTTTAATTTACAATTATTTAAGGTAACATGAATCAAGATTATTTATACAATATTTGATTTTTTTTCTGTTAATTTTTCAATCGACGCCAACCGAACAAATTTCTTTATAATATAACAAATCATAGCTATGATTAGTTAAAGAATTTTCTAATTAATATTATTTTTTTAACAAATTATTGATCATTGATGTTATTGATAAAAGGATTATTACACACATGAGTGAAAAATGTAATTACAACAAATGTCAATAAAAAATAATTTAGTTAATATTCGTAAAAAGAATAGTCTTTCTGAAATTGATAAAGAAAAACATGAACTTTGAAAAATAACATTGTTCTATAAAAACCTTTAATTTATTCACAACTCATTAATATAAAATTTTATCGCTATCTCCTCTGAAATAATCTAAAATATATTTTGTAAAAGTTTACAAGTTTTTTTCTTTTCATAAAAGATAGTTCAATCTATTTCTTACGTTTTTATTTTTATTTTTACAAAAGTATAATAGAAACATCCAATAGATTAATTACTGTATATGTTTTATGTCGTTAAGTTGAAATATAAGTATAATTAAGTTTAACTTTTACAAGTAAAGATAATCAAATTTAATCATATATAAAAAGGGTTATAAAATTTTTGAAACAAATGTGCAAGTTCACGTACATAACTAGGAATTTTTTGTTTTTACACTATTTGAACTAGCTACGATATCGAAAGAAAAACCTCTAGAAACAAGAGTATGAATAGAATTTTTAAAAAAACTTTTCACAAACATTTTTGAAAGTAAGTGTTTAAACTTTTTTTTAAGGGTTAGGTGTAAGAGCCTGAAAAATGAAATACCATTGGATCCTGCAGCCTGACCCAAGAAGCTAAGGGCACTAGGACCTCAGAAGAGGCCTCACCTTCCAGCTCTGAGTTCACTTTCCAGTTCTTCTCTCCTTCTCTCTCTAAACTCAATTTTCCTCCTTCCTTTTCTGCCTTCTCTCTACCCTTACACTCATTTGAACCGTTGAAATTTCGATTAGGTGGTATTCTTTCACTCACGAAGTTGAGGGCTTCCTATCCATCCGATTAGTTTTCGATTTGGACAGGTAAGTCAATTTTTCTCCTTTTCTTGAACCTAGGGCATGCAACTTTACTGGTTGCATGCAGCTGGGTAGTATTTCCTTTCGATTTCCTGCTTGTTCTAGCTCTAAGAGCTGTTTCCATCACCATTTAGGTGGTTGTAGGACACTGTTCGGGTTTTCTCTGTGAAGGCACGGTTAGGGCACTCTAGTTGGCTATATTGCTCAACTCCAAGGTAAGGAGAGCTAATTATTTTTGTATAAATTTATTTTATAAAAAATATGCATATGAATGTTGAACTGGTGTGCTCTTGTGAAACTGTTTTATGACTTTTATTATATTGGGTGTTATAATTGAAACTATGAAATTGTGCATTTTGTGATGTGATGAATTTAATTTGTTTTGAATGAGTTTGTTGGCTGAAATTGATATTGTTGGAAGGTCGGGAGTAAGGGTTCTGTAATAGCATGTACAGGTATTGTTTGAGGTTGTTACGAGAGGAAGTGAAAATATTAAAATTAGGCATTTTAGATTTAGAGCATAAGAGAACAGAGGTAGATAATTTAAATAAATTAATTGTTAATTATTGAGAGCCTTTCTTTGTTGGTAGGATAGAGGAACCTTAAAAACCTGAGTTGGCACATCCCTGATCATAGAGCAGCCCTGGCCTAGTCCAATCAGTTGTGACTAGTCATATGTGCGGGCGTCGAAGGTGAGTTTCATGCGTTCAGACATATGGGTCCTCTCCGGTGACCAATTGGGGTAAAGAACGATCTCTAATAAAATAAAACAAGTTGATTGTAGATGCATAAAGTTATCATGTGTTAATTCTTAGTAAATTATAATTTTAGAAAATCAGTCACTATGTATTTTGAATTCAAAGTAAGGATCCATATTTAAATATATATATATATACATATATATATATATATATAAATATATATATATATATAAATATATATATATATATATAAATATATATATATATATATGATACGTACATTATCTTATAAATATATATATTTACATTATATTATTATACATATATATATTTATAAGATAATGTACGTATCATATATATATATATATATATATATAATAAAGCAAGGATAGTTGTTTATTATATTGAAACGTGAGTGTTAATCAATAATGATATTACTTGTAGGTATGTATAAATTGATTCATTTTATGAGCTGTTGTGGATTAGTTGGAGTTGTTTGATTCTTGGTATTGATTAACTTAGGTTCAATTGTGGAGATGTTATTTTTATAATTTGTAAGTGGTGAGTGATGTATATTGTTGAGATTGTGTATATGTTGATTTTGGCAGAAAGTATATGATTACAAAGTGATGAAAGTATGATCCAAGTTGTAAATCAAGTTCCATCAGTGTAGGATCTCTTGGTGAGATTCTTAGTGTTTTAGAATGAAAGTAGGAGCTCAGTCTTGGGGGTCATTATGAAAATCCAATGGCTAATCATACTCAAGTAGAGGGATTAATCCATGTGGTGAGGAGTAGCAGGAGGTCTTAGTCTTGGGGGCTTCCAGTATGCCTCAAGGAGAACAGGCTAACCTCGTGAGTGTGGCAGGGTGGGGAACCCAAGTTTCATAAGTCATCACGAGTGCAGGACCCGTCATAGCTCGACTATCATTCTAAAGTACGGACGAGTCAAGTCTAGAAGATAACATGCTAGGATGTATGTCTTAAACTGCTTTGATTTAAGTTAACTCCTATATGTTATGTGCTTGATATGATGCATGTTTTTATATAATTAGCTCACCCTTGCTTGTTTGTTTGTTTGCTTGTTGTATGTGTTTCATTTTGCAATGATCATCCACTTGGATGTGAGCAGAGGAAGATGAGTTTTCTTTGGAGGCAACATTGGAGAGAAATGAAGATGATGCTGCAGCTTAGACTCACTAGGAATTCTTTGTTCTCTTATGTCCTTTTGAAGAACCTTGTTATGTTTTAAGTTTCAAATTTTGGGCATATTTTGGAATACTCTAGTGGTTGAAGTTTTAATTTCTTAGTAAATTCTGGAAGACTGTAATCCTATAATACTTTAAGTACATCTCTTAACTGCTTTTTAATATTATAAATTGGTGATGTCTTTGCATATATATATATGCTATATATTTGGGATGTCACATTAGGCGGTTTTGTAATAAGCGTTAAATATTTAAATAATTTGAACAATGTTTGGGAAATTTTTTGAAAATGAAAAAAAGTAAGACATCTCATTTTTTAGATTGGTTTACTACCAAGTTATATTTAGTTTATTTGTGTACATTCTTAAATAATTCTACTAATCTTAAAAAAATTATACACGAGTTTAATTACTCTTAGTATTACAATTAATCCAATTGGCAAGGACAAATATCATCTTTAATATATATTATATTAAACTAGATCATTTAACTTCATCAAATTAAACCTACAAGTATTTGAATTTATTTTTGAATATGAGAACAATAAAGTATTTTTTAAGACACAAAATCAATTAACTCTCGTAAATAATATGAAATTATACAAAGAGATTATAAAAGCTTGTAAAAAAAACCTTTTCTTTTTCAAATAACAAGTGTTAAACAATGTAAGCTTAGAGAAAACAACAACATGACCGAATGCAAAGAAGAACTTTTGATATTCTTTCATGCAGTCCTATTTATATAGAAAAAAAATTCCTTACTCAAATATTTGACTTTCACATAAGGATATAACATTTTGTACAAAGTTATAACATACTTCGTCTTGTCGAGACAACTTATTGTGTGTAAAAAAACAAACAAAAAATATCAAAGAAATATTCATAAAATATATTTTTATCTCTCAGTGTTCTTCTAGTTTTGAATAAGACTTTTAAATAAAGATACGATGAAATAATCTGAATAGAAAAAAAAAGCATAATACAATAGACAAAAAAATATTATCGTGTACATATATTAAAATGTTAAAACATTTTTAAACGTTTAAGCATAATACGAAAGTAAGTGTTTAGATATTATTTGTTTGAGTAATACAATACATAGGATAAGTTTTATCTGTAATATTTAACACTTTACGATTTTATAAGTTTATGTTGTTAAAAGTTATTTAATTTAAACACTTTGTTAAATTTTAAAACAAATTTTTGTTTAGATAATATTGTCTTAATATAATTCACTTTTAAAAATATTTTAATTATTAAAAAAATGATATCTGTAGAAATGAAAATAATAAATATAAAATGTGTGTAAAATTGTGTTTAATGTAGAATAATAGTACCCCTAACTAATTGGTGAATCACTGGGAAAATATCTTCCATGTGTTTTCTCCATTTAAGAAAACCACCACTTTCATGTATCTACAAATTGGTGAACTACTTACTCCTTGTCCTACCTATCTTTGAATTTTTTTCGAAGCATTAAATAGACACACCGTTAACTATCCACCTTTCAGATCATCTCTGCCCGCAGTTAATTCCGGCAACATGACAGTTACAACTTAATGTATCCATGTACATCATCTATTCTCTTATCTGGGCCCCTAAAATCCTACGGCTTTAGCTCCTTTACCACAATAATTTCTGCTACTACCAACCACACATACCACAACATGGGTTTTCGTTTTGTCTTCTAAGATTTACAAAATATCCGAAAACCAAGCACATTCTTACCAGACTGAATAAAACAACTAAAACATTTAATGTTGTCGCATTTCAATGTTGATTGGAGAATTATCGTGCCCACGACAACACTAACAAAAAACGAAGGGTTTTGTTTTGGTAGCAAACCAGACACCACTTCAATTATATGTATGTTCATTAATCACTGTCACCATACCTTCATTCATAAAATTGGAAACATGTTTAATTAATTCCATAATTTCTAGTCCGTTCATAAACTTATCTGTGTGAAATTAAAAATAACTTTTATGGAAACACTGTATTAGGTACTTGTCAAAGAAATTTTACATTTGACATAGAATCATAATGTCTCCACTTTTTATATTATCATGTCTTGAAAACAATCAACCTCTGTTTAACGTTTTCTATGCTCCTCCGACCCCACTCCCACTGTCAGTAACATATGGAACCATTGTGTAAATTCCACAACCACACAAACCTTATCTATGAAATGTTCCTTATATAATTATCAATGTCTTAATTCTATTCTTTCCGATAATTCCAAAGATTGTAATTTATAAGTTCTTAATAATTCATACTTGTCGGCAATGTTCAATATTCATATACAATAGTCCTAATTTTTTTTACTAATCTTCCTGTTTTTTTTTATGATGACGCATTTGATTTAATCATCGTGATAGTATCAATTCTAAAAACACGCATATAACATAGTTGCACTGAAGAGCTTTTTCGGTATTATAAAATGGTAAATTAGTTTTATATAGTTGAGTTTCTCTTACAAGCACGTTTAGATTGGCTATACTAAGTAACCATAATTTTAATTATATTGAAATAAAATAAAATGGGTTGTGCCGTACGTGTAAAGGATTATTAATTATTATTATTACCTACTAAGAACAAGTTGGCTTTTCATGACCAACGTAAAACCGTGCAAAGAAATATTCAATGTAAGGTACACGAGGAATTTTATTTACATTCTTAATCAGCCGTCACAATTTCTTTTTTTCTAAACAAACTCTACCACTAAAATGAGATTGAAATGAAATTTCATGGTTTTATAAAGTTTTAATAATATCAGCTCTGAAAAAACTAACGCGCCATCATTTCATGTTAGATAACAAATAAATTTTCATAATTACATCAATCAACCCTTTTAAATTTGAAAATGACGTAATTAGGTGTTATCTAAACTAATCAATATTCAATGTATCTTTTGAACTAGTTTTTTCATACTAATTTTAAACAAATAAAGTTGACGTTTTATGAGTTAAAATTAACTAATATATAAATTAAAAATTAAAGTTTACAATTTTAACTTTATTTATTTTTTTCATAAATTTGTATGAAAACTTTTGTTCTGATAATAATTTATATTGTAGAAAAAGGAGCGAGCCGGACACAAAACGTGGGGTATTCCACTTGGCCCATTCCCACGAATACAACGCAGTCTCCACACGGAATACCTTACGGTGTCGTTTTATCGTTGTTGCCTCGCTCCATCTCATCATTTTTCTGACACCAACCTCATCTCTCTCACTTTTATTTTCGGCACGCTCTCTATGAGTGCGTGAATCCCACTCTTTCATTTCTCACCAAAGAATGAAAAAGTAGCCGTTGCAGGAGCCCACGTGGCACCATGCCGACACGGTGTTTGTTGGATTGACGTCCACATGCTTTGTTTATTCTATCCTTCTAAATACTATTACCAATCATTTTCACAAAATCACATAAATTGTTGATTATTAATATTTAATGATATTTTTCACAAAATCTCACATAAATAAATACTAGTAGTAAATAAAATAAATATTATGACAGTGGTGCACGGGGTGTGTGTGAGAAATAGAATTCAGTGTTGTGTTGTTCGCCTGTAACGTAACAAGTAAGCTCCGACACTGTCTTTTGTTACCCTATCTCTCTCTCTCATCTCTCTCTCTCTCCTCTCTCTCTCCTTCCTTCCATGGAAGCCAATCTGAATGTCAGTGATCTCTCAAGATAGTTGGTGTGTTGGGTAAGAAAGGGCTTCAAAGTGACGTGTCTTCTAAGGAGGTTTCACTGCACGGTGGTGGCGGAATCTTCTTGCTTCGTTCCCTTTCGAAGATATCCGAAGACCCTTTGATTCAACTTTGGATCGTCTTCTCTGATTTCCTTTCATTGGTGGGTTTAAACAAACTTGGGGTTTCCCCTCACCCAACTCTGTGTGTGCAATAACCGCAAACAGCGACCTTTTATCTTATTTTCTATTTCTTGAAAAGAAAATATAACAAGCTCTTTATATTTGTTTCTCCGTTTTAGCCCAAGAGGAGTTAAATCTCTGTTGTTGTAGTAAAGGAAACCACTTGATAAATTACTTTGCTTCAGGGTTTCTATAATTAAGGGTAGATCAGAGAATGGTAAGAAGGCTCAAACAAAGACGACCAATTAGTTATAAGTAATTTGTGTGAATTTTATGGAGAGAAAAAAAGTCTATACTTTCTAATTTTGCTTGACTCGGGACCGTATGAAAATTAATTTTAACAAGGTCTTTACTGAATTATCTGTGTATTTTTTTTATCTACCTTTGTTTGTTACTCATTTCTTTTGATTGTTGTACAGGTGTATACTGTGTGTTCTTTGTAGAGGGGAAAGAAAATGGCTACACTTGGAGATATTGGGCTTGCGGCTGGGTTGAACATTCTGAGTGCGTTTATTTTCTTTGTGGCATTTGCTATTCTGAGGCTTCAACCTTTCAATGATCGTGTGTACTTCCCAAAATGGTACCTGAAGGGTCTAAGAACAGATCCTGTGCACGGAGGAGCATTTGTGCGCAAGTTTGTCAATTTAGACTGGAGATCATATATTAAGTTTTTGAATTGGATGCCAGCTGCACTTAGAATGCCGGAGCCTGAACTTATTGACCATGCTGGATTGGACTCTGCTGTTTACTTGAGGATTTACTTGATAGGGTATGCATTAACATTGAGTGAATCCCACATCTACTGAGGAGAACGTGATCCTGATGTTTTATGTTTCTGTTATGCAGGCTTAAAATCTTTGTTCCAATAGCATTCCTGGCATGGGCAGTTCTTGTTCCTGTTAATTCCACAAGCACCGGGCTGGAAGGCGCGAAATTGGACAACATAACCTCCAGCGATATTGATAAACTCTCGATTTCAAATGTTCATGAAGAATCTCAAAGGTTTCATAATCACCATCCTGTGCTATTACAGTTTTGCACTTTTTGCTGCTGTATCTTCATGCTATTTAGTAAATTAGTTTCTAATCCAAATCACTACCTGCATTTAAAGATACATTGGTGTTGAGGCTTTAGGTCTAGTGTTTCTTCAGGTTATTTAGTATCAGTTTCTAATCCAAAGTACTAGCTGCATATAAAGATGTATCGTTGAGCACAATATATATGGTTTGACTGTGTTGAGGCTTTATATCTAGTGTTCAACCTGGTGCAACCCTAATATACTAGTGAAATCTTAACTACTCTACGTCTTTGCTCTAGATTCCTTGATTTATCTTAATTATTTTTGTTCTTATCAGAATCTTTATCGTTATTTCTTCTATTCTCTTAATTCTGTTGTATCATAATTTCTCTGCCTTCTCATGAGAATCCTTATCATTAAGATAAGATATCTTGCTTTTTCATTCCAATTATCAGCATTTCATTTTTTTTATGCATATCTCGCTTGTTAGAAGTTTTGAAGTTACTGTTAAGGTGGTCCATGTCACTCTATGGTTGTATATTTATTATACAATTTTGGTTTTCTTAAATTGCCATTGCTATTATGACTGTGTGCTCTACTAAAGTTTTGTGTTCTACCTTAGGTTTTGGGCACACATTGTAGTTGCTTATGCATTTACCATTTGGACATGCTATATTTTATCCAAGGAGTATGAAAAAGTTGCCGCAATGAGATTGCAATTTCTTGCGTCAGAAAAACGCCGTCCTGATCAATTTACGGTAAATTTGATTTTTCTCCATTCTAACTAGGAACTTTTCTTTGTTTATTTTTGCATAATTTGGTTCTGTTTTTGTCTACCACACACTTTTTTTGAGATTGGGAAGCTTTGAGATTGAGACTAAGTGATGAAACTTTAATGGTTTATTTCTTGTGTACGCTACTTAGTAATTTTTTCAAGGCCTTACTTTACGACTCTGTAGATTACCAATGAGGAGTTGCTGGTCATAGGCAAGCATATTAACATTCTAGCTATCTATGGACGGTGTATAGAAAGGGTGTAAAAGCATATCGATAATGTAGTGATGACTGTTATACTGCTTTTAGAAGCTGTCCAATCCATCATCATTTTTATCTTTTAACAAGTTTTTGGAAATTGTAGTCATGGACTGAACTGTTGCACCAGTTACATGTTGGTATTTAGATGTGAGATATTTGATTGATCATATATTTCTTATAGAATTTTCTTCTTCTTCAGGTACTCGTTAAAAACATTCCACCAGATCCTGATGAATCTGTGAGTGAGCTTGTGGAGCATTTTTTTCTGGTCAATCATTCGGATAACTATCTTACTCACCAGGTTGGTTCCACCTGTGTACACTACTGCTTGAATGTTTTGCTCTCATTTAAGAATTTAAGATGCACTGGGCGATGATTTCTAATTTGAAAGTCCCATCTCTTAGTGTAATGTTAAATTTGTTAATCATCTCATTGTTTCTTAAATGATGTATATGAAAATTTAGATCTATTAGGAAAATGTAATTTTCACCTTGCATTTGGGACAGAGGGGAAAATAGTTTGTTTAAGCTTATTTATTGTGACATTATCGCAGGTTGTTTATAATGCAAACAAACTATCAAAGTTGGTTAAAAAGAAGAAGAAGTTGCAGAATTGGCTTGTATATTATCAAAACAAACTTGAAAGAACCTCAGAAAGACCTCAAATAAAGGTATTTAATTTTAACCTGACATGCATTCAGAAGTTTGTCATAACTATCTTCAGATTTACTACAATCTTTCTATCTTATACGTTTTTTACTAGACTGGTTTCCTCGGTCTTTGCGGAGTGCAAGTAGATGCTATTGATCATCACAACACTGAAATTGACAGATTGTCAAAGGAAGTAAGTAGCATTTGTTTTCTTTTTGGAGTTGTTACATCGCTGCATGAAAATATTTTTAATATGAACTCATCGTGCAGATAATTATTTAAAAAATTAAAAATTATGAAAAAAGTTCTTACTTGGGAATGAAATGATAATTCTTGGAATTCATTTAACAGACAATGGTATGTGTCATTTTTGGTTGTCTTTTATCTTTATTACATGCATGGGTATTATTCTGCTTTCAAGGTGTTATTTCTTCATATAAACGACTCTGAATTCTTGCCTTCACTTCATTATTGCCATTGGACAATTCTCTGATTTTTTAACTAGAACTTTGTGCAACTAAAGTTTGGGAAGATTTAAACATATGCAGAAGGAACTTGTTTAACACCAAATTTTCCTTAGGAGATAATATCCGCAGATTTTATTGACCTTGTTATGATTTCATAAATTCTGTCTTTAGTAATTCTCATGATGATTGCTATAATTCATGTTTATTGTCTTCCACAGATAGCTTTAGAGAGAGATAAGGTCACCAATGATCCCAATTCTGTCATACCTGCTGCATTTGTTTCATTTAAAACTCGATGGGGTGCTGCAGTTTGTGCACAAACCCAACAAACCAGAAATCCAACACTGTGGTTGACTGAGTGGGCTCCGGAGCCACGTGACGTCTATTGGTCTAACTTGTCGATTCCTTATGTTTCCCTCACTGTGAGAAGGTTGATCATAGGTGTTGCATTCTTTTTCCTCACCTTCTTTTTTATGATTCCAATTGCAATTGTACAAAGTCTTGCAAGTATTGAAGGAATCCAGAAAAGAGCGCCATGGTTGAATCCTATTCTTGATATGTAAGTCTCATCTCATAGTTGTACCTCTGAAGATGTAATTCCATCCAAAGGCATCCCTGGAGGTTACTAATTTTAATTTACTTTGTTGTGCAGTGGTTTCATTAAGTCATTCATTCAAGGTTTTCTACCTGGTATTGCATTGAAGCTTTTTCTCATCTTTTTGCCAACAATATTGATGATCATGTCAAAGTTTGAAGGCTTTGGATCTATTTCATCTCTGGAGAGAAGATCAGCTTCTAGATACTATATTTTCAATCTTGTTAATATATTTCTTGGGAACATACTTACCGGAACAGCCTTTGAACAGCTGGACTCTTTCATTCACCAACCAGCCAATGAGTAAGTCATTCAAGATACAAGTCTCTTTTTTGCTTTTTGAAAATTATTTACTCCCTCTGGTTTTAGCATAATCACATACCAATAAAAGTAATCAGTTTAGGGTGATCTTTTGTACAAAAGTGTTACCAATGTGTCAAATTAATCTTCATTATTAACGACTTAAAATTTTCCTCTCACTATTCGTTCATTCTGAACACAATTCCTCATAATATTTATAATAGGAGTAGCGAAGGGAAAAAAAATCTAAAGTTATATGGGAGTCATAAAGCCTTATAAAAAGGAAAATAAATCTGAATTGTATACAAATTATAAAATACCTTATAAGAAGGACCAACAAATTCTTTTAAAATGGCCCTTATAAGTACAGGAGGGAGTGCATTTTTGTCATGATATTTGCTTTGTTTGATTTCTTACATTGTTCTAGTGAACCAAATTCTGGCTGCGTAAATTTGTAGTATTTGTGGTGCTCAACTATTACATCATGTTATTGTTAAGAGCACGAACATCATGGTTGCATTCACTGCTCCAAGATGTCGTCTTAATTTACACCATGTCGATATGATAAATTTTTTTTATATATATTCATGTCAGATATCCTGTAACAATCGGCACTGCAATTCCTTTGAAAGCAAGTTTCTTCATCACTTATATAATGGTTGATGGATGGGCTGGTATAGCTGCGGAGGTTTTGATGTTGAAACCGCTAATCATATATCACTTGAAGAATTTTTTCTTGGTAAAGACCGAAAAGGATAGGGAGGAAGCTATGGATCCTGGGAGTATTGGTTTCAACACTGGAGAACCTCGAATACAATTGTATTTTTTGCTGGGTCTAGTCTATGCTGCAGTCACACCTACTGTTCTTCCTTTCATAATAGTTTTCTTCGGGCTGGCCTATGTTGTCTTCCGTCATCAGGTAGTTTAGTCACCAAGAATTATATTGTACATGTGTTGATTGTGTAATTTGAGCCTCTCATGTTTCTTGCCAACCGCAGATAATCAATGTTTATAATCAAGAGTACGAGAGTGCTGCAGCATTCTGGCCTGATGTTCATTTTCGTGTCATTATTGCGCTGATAGTGTCACAGATAGTTCTGATGGGACTCCTGACCACCAAAAAGGCTGCTTCATCAACTCCATTTCTAATTGTACTCCCAATACTTACCATATGGTTCCATAGATACTGCAAAGGCCGGTTTGAACCTGCATTTGTTAGATATCCCTTGCAGGTACGTCAATTAATCATTCTGATCACTAATAAACCTTTATCACATGTTTTCTCTGTCATGAAATTCTTAAGTTGGTTTCTGGTTTGTAAATATGTGAACAGGAAGCAATGATGAAAGACACATTGGAACGAGCCACAGAACCTAACCTGAACTTGAAAGCTTACCTTCAGAATGCCTATGTTCATCCAGTTTTCAAGGCCAGCCTCGGTGAGGACGATGACGAAGACGAAGAGACTATGAGTCTGAAGTGGGAAAGTGAGAGTATTACTGTGCCCACAAAACGGCAATCAAGAAAGAACACACCATTGCCGAGCAGAATTAGTGGTGCATCATCTCCTTCTCTGCCTGATGCCATTCGAAATCAGCCAGAGCCATAAATCATGGACCAAGGAATGATATCATCGTTGTCGAACCAACCACAACATTGGCTAAGGTTGGATGTGTGTTCACATGTAAACATATCGATTGACACGTGATTCCAGCATAAACTGAGAAAGCTGAGTGGTAACAAGCTGGTGTTGCACTTTGTGATCGGCAAGAACAAAGTTTAAAGTAGAGATTCTTTGATGATATTTCGGATTTTGTTAATAGAGAATTTGTTCCACTGATGTAGCATAGTAGTTATACTTTCAAATCTGTATGACCTCAGAATGCTGTAAATTATCCAAAAACTCATCATGGTTTAAGATTCTGTGAATAATTTTCTCGCTTTCTTTACCTTTGACTCTTCCTTGTACTACTGCACATGTTTAACACTGAATCACTTGGTTCCTTTGTGCTCAGTTTCTTCTTCAATTTAATCTTTCAATTATTCATTGAATGGGTTCAATTTGATTCCTTCTTCAAAGTATTTTCTTTTTTCATTCGGTACTATGTGACAAAATTAACAAATGGTGACAAAATTCAGATCAAATCTTCCCTAAATAGATAATATGTATAAAAATATAGAAGGGAGGAACTAGTCGGCACCAAAACTTTTTAAGTTAGAAAAATCTCTATAGGAGACATTAATTTTCCATTAATAATAATTAATGGGTATAATGATACAGGTTCTTTTAGAGTTTTCAATGATCATTAGAAAATATTTTCTTCACTAACAAAGTGGATAACAAATACAAGAAAAACTTCAATCGATATTTCACTAAACAAAACAGTAAAAACTCTAATATATAGATGTAGAAATACAACCTTTTCTCTAAGCTAGCTTATCTGTATAGGCTTAGGCTTGCATAAGATAAATTGGCTACTTGCAACCTCTGTTTCTCTGTCTCCCAAATTAATTTTCCATTAATAATAATTAATGGGTATAATACAGGTTCTCTTAAAGTTTCCAATAATCATTAGAAAATATTCTCTTCACTAGAAAAGTAGATAACAAATACAATAAAAACTTCAATAGGTACTTCACTTACCAAAACAGTGAAAATCTCACCGGACCTAATCAAGTAAAGTCTTCCACTAATAATAATTAATAAACATTTTTTAAAACTTCTTTTAATCAATAAAGATATTATCTTCATCAACAATATTCTCTTCATCAACAAGATAAATAACAATACAATAAAAAAAAACCTCAACTAGTACTTCATTAACCAATATAAAAAACACCAATATATGTGATGTCAATTAAAAAAAAAAATTCCAAGCTAGCTTATTTACACTAACTCATACAAAATAAACTAGTTGCTCTCTTCTTATTTTTCACTCTTTGTTACTTCTTTTATTTAATTTCCTCTCACAAAAGACACTCAAAAATTCTGTTTTTTAAATGCAAAAGGTTTTATAATTTCAAATTTTATAATGGATTAAGAGTACATACAAAAAAGATCTCATTTTTTTTTCTTAATTAAACAAGCGTGAGTCCAATAAATTGATGATATGACATTCTTCAGAGTTTTGAATTGCCCTTTTTTAAAAAGTATTTTATTAATTTTTTTTAATATAATGTTCAAACTTAATTGGGTATATCGCTATTATACAATTACGGTCTTTAGATTTCAGTTGTCAAAATTGAGTACTAAGTATATAATTTTAGTATTTTAAATTCTAATTAGGTTTATCCTATATATTACATTTTTTAGATTTTAGAAAATAACAAGTTTTTTTATTTTTTAAAAAAAAGATGATAGATGTTTTATTTTTGAAAATAACATTAATTTTGATAGATCATATATTTTATATAGACTTGATTTAAGTAAGTGTTTGTGGTATATAATTTTCTAATTTAAGTGACTATGTGAATGTGTAAAAGTAATGTGTGTGTGAGTAATTCAATCAAATAAAAAATAATAGCATAATTGCATATATGTGGAGGCCTTTAAATTTTAAAAAGATAAATCATCATGCTATTACAAATTTTAGAGAAAAAAAAATGAAGATTATTTAAAGTACATAAAGTTAAGTGATCACTTAAAATAGTCTTTTTTACTATTGAGTTTTCTTGTTGTTAAGATATTTTAATGAATGAAGTATAAAGATACTACAATAATGATATTTACTTTAGGTCAATATTTAATTGATTTAACAATTAATATTTATAATGCGTTATAAAAATTTCAATAATCATATACTTCACTTACATTTATAAATTTTTTTATCGGCTTCTGATTAAAATACTATTTCTAAATATCTTGAAAAAATAAATTTGATTATCCGTTATTATATCATATGTATCATCTCTAAATATTTTTGAACATATAAATCTAATGATATTATCAGTTATTATATCGTAGGTTATTATTATATAAGTTAGTGAAGTCATCTATAAAATTTTTACTGTATAAACAAAATAATGAAACAATTTAAAGTTTTTAATTTATAGTTGGTATAAATAATTTGTCATAACACTGGTTGGAGCTCATTTCCTGTTCTAATGATCTAAAGGGATAGAAAAAAGAAATATAAAGAAGAAAGAAAAATAAGTGAAAACAGTAAAAAAAATATATTTGTGTAAACATGAAAAGAGAGACAGAAACAGAAACAACATAAAAAACAGATGAAACCTGTAAAGCGATTACTTAGCATGGAGAGAAGTACAGTGGTGGATGATTGGAACATTAAGAATGACAAAAGTTAAATTTCTTGTGTTATGTTTAGGTCAATTTCTTTTATTAGTGAAAAAAATTGTATGTTAAAAAAACTCACCTTTAATTGATAAGAGAAAATAAAAATAGTTATTTTTTTCTTATATCTATATATACTCATAATATTATTTATTTTGAATTACTTTCTTTTAAATAAATAAGCTCAAAAAACTAATAGAAGTGACAAAAAGAATCAATTGACGAGTCAATAGTCTGGTCAAAAAAAGGATTGAAATGATCTTTTTAACCTGAGAACGTAGCATAACTCTTCTTATTCCTTTCGTCAGGTCTGACATCTTAAAAAATATCACCTTTAACGATATTTAGAACAAGAGAAAACAAAAAAAACATAATTTTTTTTCTTATATTTATATATATACTCTTAATATTATTTATTTTGAGTTACTTCCTTTAAAATAAATAAGCTAAAAAAAATAATAGAAGTGACAAAAAGAGTGATTCAGATTGATATGACATTTTCAAATTGACAGCTTAGTATAACCCTTCTTATTCTATTCTTCATGTGACATTATTAAAAAAACATAAATGTATTTAGAAAACAAAAAGAAAATAATCAAATAAAATTACATTTTTTATTAATGAAAAAAAAAATCATCTTAGAAAAAATATTACCTTTAACGATAGAACAAGAGAAAACAAAAAAAACATAATTTTTTCCTTACATTTATATATATACTCAAAATATTATTCATTTTCAATTAATTCCTTTAAAATAAATAAGTTGAAAAAGTAATAGAATTGACAAAAAGAATGAGTCTGATTGATAAGTAACTTAGCATAACCCTTCCCATTCCGTCTAGTCTAAACAGTCTAACATTATTAAAAGAACTTAAATGTAAAGAACTCAGTTTCATAGTAGAGAACTTGGTTAACTTGATTTGAGTCCAACAATTCATGATGTAGTTAACCACGAATCTATGTGGTGGATGATTGAGAGATTAAGAATGACAAAGTTAAATTTCTTCTATTAGTGTTATGCCTAGGTCAATTTCTTTTATTAGTGAAAAAAATGATATCTTAAAAAAAATCACCTTTAACTATATTTATAACAATAGAAAACAAAAAAAAAGTAATTTTTTTCTTATATCTATATATACTTATAAGATTACTTATTTTGAATTACTTTCTTTAAAATAAATAAACTCAAAAAAATAATACAAGTGAGAAAAAGAGTTGATTGACCGAGTCAATAGTCTCGTCAAATTAAGGATTGAGATTATATTTTTAACCTGACAACCTAGCATAACTCTTTTATTATTTTGGTCAAGTTAGTCTTGCATGGTTAAAAAACTTAAATGTATCTTAAAAAACAAAAAACAATAAAAGAAAATTACATTTTTTATTAATGAAAAAAACTTGTATCTAAGAAAAAAAATCACCTTTAACCATATTTGGAACAAGAGAAAACAAAAAAATAATCTTTTTCTCATATCTATATATACTCATAATATTATTTATTTGAAATTACTTTCTTTAAAATAAATAAGCTCAAAAAAATAAAAGAATTCACAAAAAAAGTTGATTGACAAAGTCAATAGTCTGGTAAAAAAAGAGGATCGGATGATCTTTTCAACTTGACAACCTTGCATAACCCTTCTCTTTCTGTAAGTCATGTCAGTCTGACATCACTAAAAAACTTAAATGTATTTAGAAAACAAAAAAAAATTAATAAAATAAAATTACATTTTTTATTAATGAAAAACATGTATCTTAGAAAAAAAATTACCTTTAAAGATATTTGGAACAAGAGAAAACAAAAAAAACATAATTTTTTTATATTTATATATATACCATAATATTATTCATTTTAAAGTAATTCCTTTAAAATTAATAAGCTCAAAAAGTAAAACAAGTGACAAAAAGAAGGAGTTTGATTGATGAGTAACCTAGCATTACCCTTCCCATTGTTGTAAAAGCTGACAATAGTAGAATAAAGATCTCGAACAATATACTTCCTGAGGCGTGTAGATCACTGTCCTTAAGGACTTATCCGCGGTGTATTGCGCAAGCCCCCCAGGATACAATAGAAACTTCTCAGAATTTCTGAGGATCTCAGAACTAACAAGGATCTCTTAAAGAGAAGTAATGAAACCCAAAATAAGAGAAGAAAAGGAACTAAAAAAGAAACTAACGAAAATCTATGAAAAAGGAATGAGAGCAAGCTCAATAATCAGAGAGAAAGAGAACACTCGGTTTTGATGATACTGGAATGAAAGCAGCAACTCTATTTATAGAGAAGAAAATAACCGAAGTTGGCCCAAGGCCCAAAACCAACGGGAAAATACCGTATCTTGCGAAACTCTCTTCACGGTTTAATCCCAAACCTTGCGGGAGTGGTTTTGACCACGAAAGGTTGCAGCCACGTGAATCCACTTCTTTCGGAAGAAGGATGCAACAGAAAGCTTCACTCTGAAAACATATATTTCGGAAGATATTTTGCAATATAACGTACTCTTTTATATAACAATCCCCCACATATTGCAAAATTATATATATAAACGAAAGAGAAAAGAATTTATTCTGGGTTTCACAAGATGTAAAGCATCAGAGCTGGTATAGCAAGCTATATGAACCAGTCCTAGATCAAGAAACTTAGCACACAGTGTAGTTGGTATAGCAAGCTATATGAACCAAAAACATTTGAGTGTGTTAGAGGTTTATCAATCACAGTACACCCCCACAATCCTTGTTGTTATCGGTGTGATGTGCTTACTAGGCCATGCGCGTGCCCGGTATTCATGAGTGCTCTAGAGATCATGCCAAGATCTCATGCAAGCGGCCCCACTTGACACTCATATAGGTGATTTCATCAAGTGTATGCTGCAAGTCATACACCACCCGTAAGGGATATGAAGATCATTAAAAACTTTGTTTTAATTACAAAGTTTAACCTCTCAATAATGCAGTCTCTAGCACTTTTACACACACACACCATAGGAATGAACATATTTGATTTAAAATCAAATTAGTGCTATCAGAACTAACAAATGACTTGTTTTTACCCATATGAACCTTATTCATGGGATCTCCAATCACAAAGGTTGGGTTACCATCACTTGTTTGTTTGCTAGTGGCTTAAGTCCCATTCCCCTCGATGTTTCTAAGATCATATTTCTTCCCAAGGGTTTTGTCAGAGGATCTGCTAGATTCTGTTCTGACTTCACATAGTCAATGGAAATAGTTTCACTCTTTAGCAGCTGCTTCACCAAATTATGTCTCAATTGAATATGTCAATTGAATACATCCCGTATAAAGAGTATGACATTATTAAAAAAACTTAAATGTAAGAACTCAGTTTCATTCCGGAGAACCTGATTTGAGTCCAACAATTCATGTTGTAGTTAACCATTAATCTATTTCAATATACGATTTAGACAACCCATGAATTTAAGAGATTAGATTACTTCTCATGGAGAGAGAAGTATAGTGGTGGATGATTGAGAGATTAAGAATGACAAAGTTAAATTTCTTCTATGAGTGCTATGCTTAGACCAATTTCTTTTATTAATGAAAAAAATTTTATCTTAAAAAAAATCACCTTTAACTATATTTGGAATAAGAAGAAAAAAGTAATTTTTTTGTTATATCTATATATATTCATAATATTATTTATTTTGAATTACTTTCTTTAAAATAAATAAGCTCAAAAAAGTAATACAAGTGACAAAAAGAGTTGATTGACCGGGTCAATAGTCTGCTCAAAAAAAGGATTGAGATGATTTTTTCAACCTGACAACCTAGCATAACTCTTCCTATTCCTTTAGTCAGGTTAGTCTCGCATCATTAAAAAACTTAAATGCATCTTAGAAAAAAAAAAAAAAAAAAAACATTACACTTTTTATTAATGAAAAAAACTTATATCTAAGAAAAAAAATCACCTTTAATGATATTTGGAACAACAGAAAATAAGAAAAGTAATTTTTTTCTTATATCTATAAATACTCATTATATTATTTATTTGGAATTACTTTCTATAAAATAAATAAGCTCAAAAAATAATAGAAGTCACAAAAAAAGTTGATTGACAGAGTTAATAATCTGGTCAAAAAAAGAATCGACATGATATTTTCAACTTTGACAACCTAGCATAACCCTCCTCATTTTGCTGGTCATGTCAGTCTGACATCCTTAAGAAAACTTAAATGTATTTAGAAAACAAAAAAATAATAATAAAATAAAATTACATTTTTTATTAACGAAAAAATGTATCTTAGAAGAAAAATTTACCTTTAACGATAAATGGAACAAGAGAAAACAAAAAAACATATTTTTTTCTTATATGTATATATATACTCATAATATTATTCATTTTAAATTAATTTCCTTTAAAACAAATAAGCTTAAAAAATAAAACGAGTGACAAAAAGAAGAAGTTTGATTGATGAGTAACCTAGCATTGCCCTTTCCATTTTGTCCGGTCTAAACATTCTCACATTACCCTTCTCATTTTGTTTGTCATGTCGGTCTGACTTCACTGAAGAACTTAAATGTATTTAGAAATAAAATTGCATTTTTTATTAATCAAAAAAATTACCTTTGATGATATTTGGAACAAGAGAAAAAAAAACATAAATGTTTTCTTATATTTATATATACTCACAATATTATTCATTTTGAATTAATTCCTTTAAAATAAATAAACTCATAAAGTAATAGATGTGTCAAAAAGAAGGAGTTTGATTGATGAGTAACCTAGCATAACCCTTTTTATTCCCTCCAGTCTAGTCTGACATTATTAAAAAAACTTAAATGTAAAGGCCTCAGTTTCATTCAAGAGAACCTGATTACCCTGATGTGGGTCCAAAAATTCATCTTGTAGTTAACCACGAATCTATTTCAATATTATATAGACAACCCATTAATTTAACGGATTATGTTACTTAGCATAGAGATAGAAGTATGGTGGTGGGTGATTGGGAGATTAAGAATGACAAAGTTAAATTTCTTGTGTTAGTGTTATGTCTAGGTCAATTTATATTTTTAATGAAAACAATTTGTATCTTAAAAAAAATCATCTTTAACGATATTTAGAACACGAGAAAAAAAAACTAATTTTTTCTATGTATATATACTCATAATATTATTTATTCTGAATTACTTTCTTAAAAATAAATAAACTCAAAAAAAATAATAGAATTGACAAAAAGAGATGATTGACCGAGTCAATAGTCTGGTCAAAAGAAGGATTGAGATGATCTTTTGAACCTGACAACCTGGCATAATTCTTCTTATTCCTTTCGTCAGGTCAATTGACATCATTAAAAAACTTAAATGTATCTTACAAAACCAAAAAAAGAAATCAAAGAAAATAACATTTTTTATTAATGGAAAAAAATGTATCTTAGAAAAAAAAATCACCTTTAACAATATTTGGAACGAGAGAAAGTAAAAAAATAATTTTTTCTTATATTTATATATATAAATATACTCATAATATTATTTTTTTTGAATTACTTCCTTTAAAATAAATAAGCTAAAAATAATAATAGAAATAATAAAAAGAGTTATTGACCGAGTCAATAGTCTGGTAAAAAAACAGATTCAGATGACATTTTCATCTGACAACCTAGCATTAGCCTTCTTATTTTGTTCCTCGTGTCAGTCTGATATCATTAAACAACTTAAATGTATTTAGAAAATAAAATTACATTTTTTATTAATGAAAAAAAATGTATCTTAGAAAAAAAAATATTGAAGGATGTTTAGAAAAAGAGAAAACAAAAAAAATACATAATTGTTTTCTTATATTTATACATATATTCATAATACTATTCATTTTAATTTAATTCCTTTAAAATAAATAAGCTCAAAAAGTAATAGAAGTGACAAAAAGAATGAGTCTGATTGATGGGAACCTAACACAACCCTTCCCATTCCGTTCAGTCTAAACAGTGTCACATTATTAAAAAACTTAAATGTAAATAATACAATTTCATTCAAGAGAACCTGATTAACTTGATTTGAGTCCAACAATTCATCCTATAGTTAATCATGAATCTATTTCAATATACAATATGGGCAACCCATTAATTTAACAGATTAGATTACTTAGAATAGAGAGAGAAGTATAGTGGTTAACGATTGGGACATTAAGAATAACAAAGTTAAATTTCTTCTATTATTGTTGTGCTTAGGTCAATTTCTTTTATTAATGAAAAAAACTTGTATCTTAAAAAAAATCACCTTTAACGATATTTAGAACAAGGGTAAACAAAAAATTTAAGTTTTTTCTTATATCTATATACACTCGTAATATGGTTTATTTTGAATTTCTTTCTTTAAAATAAATAAGCTCAATAAAATAATAGAAATGACAAAAGAGAGACTATTGACAGAGTCAATAGTATGGTAAAAAAAAAGGATTGAGATGATATTTTCAACCTCACAACCTAGCATAACTCTTCTTATTCCTTTCGTCAAGTGTGTTGGAAACATTAATCAACTTAAATGGATCTTACAAAACAAAAAAAAATAATAAAAGAAAGTTACATTTTTTATTGAATAAAAAAAATGTATCTTAGAAAAAAATACACCTTTAACAATATTTAGAACCAAAGAAAACAAAAAACAATTTTTTATCTTGTATTTATATATATATATATATATATATATATATATACTCATAATATTATTTATTTTGAGTTACTTCCTTTAAAATAAATAAGCTTAAAAAAGAATAGAAGTGAAAAAAAAGACTTAATTAATTGAGTCAATAGTCTAGTCAAGAAAACGGATTGAGATGACATTTTGAACCGGACAACCTAGTATAATCCTTCTCATTATGTTCATCATGTCAATTTGACATCATTAGAAAACTAAAATGTATTTAGAAAACAAAAAAAATAATCAAATAAAATTACATTTTTTATTAATGAAAATTAAACTATCTTTAACTATGTGTGGAATTAGAGAAAAAAAACGTAATTTTTTCTTATATATATATACTTATAATATTATTCATTTTAAATTAATTCCTTTAAATTAAATAAGCTCAAACAATAATAGAAGTGACAAAAAGGAGTGAAATTTGATTGATGAGTAACCTAGCATAACCCTTCCCATTTCGTCCAGTCTAAAGGGTCTCATATTATTAAAAAAAACTTAAAATATAACGTATAGTGGTTAACTGTGATTTGAGTCCAACAATTCATCCTGTAGTTAATCATGAATATATTTCAATATATGATATGGGCAACCCATTAATTTAAAGAATTAGATTAGTTAGCATAGTGAGAGAAATATAGTGGTGGATGATTGGGACATTAAGAATAACAAAGTTAAATTTCTTCTATTAGTGTTATGCTTAGGTCAATTGCGATTGGGACATTAAGAATAACATCACGATTCGCAGTGGTGTTGTTTCTAGGGTTTTGTGGGTTTTCTGGATTGGATTTGATGGAGGTTTTCGGTGCAATTGATGATGGTGGAAGTGTGCTTCGCGACGATTGACGCGAGGTTGATGGTGGAAGGAGAGGATGGTGGCACAACGACATGGTGATGGTGGCGGGGCTATGGTTGCCGCGCGAACTGGGAAGAAGATGATGGTGAAGGCACACGATGAAGATGGTGGGGCGTGGAGGTGGTTGCAGTGGCGTCCTGGTGATGGTCTTTTGGGTTGCGTTTAAAGGTCTTTGGTGATTGCGGTGGCGGCATGAGGGTTTAGGTGTGGCGGCGCTAGGGTTAAGTGGCTAGAGAGAAATTAGGGTTTCAGTTTCTGTTTGGGCTGAAGGTTGAAGAAAATGGTGACGTGGCAGCTTCTAAATGCCATCTCATTTGGGTTTTGCACAGCTGGACAATGGATCATTGACGATTTGAACGGTAGGACAATATTGAACACAAAAAAAAACTAGCACCATTGGAACAAACCTGACGAAAATAGGGACCATCAGTGCTGTTAAGCTTATTTATTTTGATTTACTTTCTTTAAAATAAGGATAATGATACTTTTGACAATATTTTTTTGACAACATTTTAACATCATCTACGTGTCATTCTGTGATTGGTCCAAAATTACTTCACAATCAATAATAATAATCATAAACACCAACATGGACAAATCACATAATGTATCTTAGGAAACAAAAAAAAATTAATAAAAAAGATTACATTTTTTATTAATGAAAAAAAAATATTTTAGAAAAAAAGTAACCTTTAACAATAGTTGGATGAGGTGAAAACAAAAAATATATATTTTTTCTTATATATATATATATATATGTTCATAATATTACTCATTTTAAATTAATTCCTTTAAAATAAATAAACTTAAAAAATAATAGAAGTGAAAAAAAAAAGTCTAATTGATGAATAACCTAACATAACCCTTCCTATTAAAAACTTAAATATAAAGAACTCATCTTTCAAGAAAATCCGATTTGAGTCCACCAATTCATCCTCTAATTAACAATAAATCTATTCATGTAGAGAACCTATTAATTCAACTGATTAGATTGCAAAATTTAACTTGTTTCTTTATTTTATTTTTCAAATCAAAGTCAGAAAGTCAGGTAGGATTGAAGGAAAGAAACAATAAAGGAACGAAACAATAAAATATTAATAAGTATATATTAAAGGAAAGAAACAATAAAATATTAACAAGTCAGGTTGCCCGTTTTGTAGCCAATGTACATAATAAAGGAAAGAAACAATAAAATATTTAGGGACAAAATTAAAACACGATGCTGCAAAATGACTGTGACAAACTAGACACTGTGTCGTTTAGATAATATCAATAAGTATATATGACTCTACTCTTTTTGTTAATGTTTTCTGTAATAAATGTAAATATTAATGATTCTTGGAAAATGTTAAAGTATTCAATAAAACATTAATATTAAATATAAAATAAATATTTGATAATATTTAAGACATTAAAATTTAAAAATTGATTAATATGTATATTTATTAAAGGAAATATTTTTTTACCAGAACATTAATAAAGGAGTTATAAATGTATCAGAAAAATGGTGATCACATAAGGAAAGTATCAATCTGTTAATAGAAAAAACAAATAAAAACTCAAATCATTATAACTATTATAATGGGACGAGTTAATTTTTATATCAATAATTTATTTTATATTTTATATTTTCTCAATTAACATTGAGTGGATTTTGTAAAAATATTAACGTTGACTAGCATTATATTTCGCGAGTGGAAAATTTGGAAGTGGGTTTGTTTATTGGGAACCTTGATTTATGGAAATCGTGAATTTTGCTGATTCTTATTTCTAAAAAACAACTGACAAAAAAGATTAAAAGATTTATATAAATATTAAATAATATATTATTAGATTTGATGATAGTAATGTAGTGTGTTTTTAATAACAAAAAAATATATGGTAATCTAATTTTAATTTTTAAGTTAATAATGTTATATTAATTATTTATTTTATCATGACATATAAAAATATAAATATTAATAAGGAATTAAAAACATAATCAATTGTGTCTTAATATAATCAAGTTATAATTTACAATCAATCATGTTTTTTATTTTAGAAAACTCGGAATCGTTTGACTTTTTTCGT